>NW_026575049.1:55994500-56697500 GCF_905146905.1 Nyctereutes procyonoides
TGTCAGTGAAAATGCAATAATACGTGTGTGATGTTTCTGTGCAAGGAAGCCCATTAGAGACTCAGTGCCCAAGATTTTTATCTGGGTCTGATCATGTAGGCACCCTTTGTCTAGGCACAGTGAGCCATCATTATCAGTTAGGGAAAAAAGCACTACTGAAAATCGTTTTCAAATGCTAGCCAAGGGTCAACCTTGCAAGCACCTTCAAAGGATAGCAGTCTGAGGCCTGCTATGTTAACTCTTTCCTGCACAGAATGGCATCACAGATGCTAAAGGGGGAGGATGTTTTCAGGGAGAGAGATGCAGCTGAAGAATCAAGTAAGGTAAGGAACAACGTGGCCACTGGGTTTGACAGTATAAAAGTAATTCATTGGCCCTGATGCAGACGATGTCAGAGGCATGGTAAGACAGAGAAGCTAGATTGGAGAGGATTCAAGAGTGTCCTGGTGAGGGAATAGAGACAGCATGTAGAGGTAGGATAGTTCAAGAAGTTTTCTGTGAGAGGAAGCAAAAGAAGGAAAGGTAGTTTAAAGATGACAGAGGTCAAGAAGAGGCTTTTTACAGATGACAGATATTAGCATGTTTGTTTTAGGATCAGAATTATTCATTAGAAAGGGAGGGATGATAGAGAGTGAGGGATTGGATCGACAACAGGAATGAAATGATGGGAGGAGAGACATTGAAGCAGAAGGGATGAAGGAGAAGACCTAGAGATTTGGGAATCCAAAAATGAGCAACTTTTTTTTTGACAAGTATACATGCTTGCACTTTGTTTAAAATCACGTCTGTGACCGAGAACCAGCTTGGAATTGACAGTTGGGACAGAGTCACGTGGCCCATGGCTCACCAGGACCTCCATTCTGGCAGTCTACCCTGCGCTGACATAAGCCAGTAGGCCCCCATAAAAATGAGAGACTCAGTTCACTTACAGGATTTTAGAGACCTCATAAGATGATTTCCCAAGCAGTCACTTCTCCTGGAAAGTCAGACACTGATGGGTGGATCAGGGTGGGCTCTAAGCACTCATCTTCTTTTGTTTCAGTATCAGCTTGTTCCAAACCCTCTCCAGGGCCATTTTTTCCAAGAAGAAGGTGATGGGAAAATTCTTTTGTTTCAGTGTCAGCTTGTTCCAAACCCTCTCCAGGGCCATTTTTCCCATGAAGAAGGTGATGGGAAAATTACTCGTCTACCAATCCCTGTTATAATACATGTGCTTCTAAAACTTTTTACTTAAAAGTTCCTTATAAAAGTCAGCCATTTCTTCTGGAGTTAATGTTACTTTTTGACCCGATCTGACTCTCAGTTCCAGGCCTTTAACTTTTAGTTTTGAGTGAATAAATGCTTCCTTTTCCTTATGAAATGTCAAATTCTGGTTTTCCCAGACTGTTGGTTCCATTCTTGTGTTTCTTGTCTTAATTCTCTTAGCTTTTGTTACAATGGTGAGCCATTTTTGGGGATGTAAAAGTGAGCAGGTCGAAGTTTGAATTTTTTCCTGGAGGGGGATCCTATCCAATCACAGCTAGATTTTCTTGGAGGGCAAGAATCCTGAGACCTGGCTGAGGTGGTAGAGTTGCCAGTGACAGAGCGCCAGATTGAGCGTGAGCACCTCATTCAGCTCCTCATTCAGCTGCGGCGCTGGCAAGAAACCTGGGGTGAGCTGCAGTGCTGTTCCCTAACCAGGCTGCATGGTGCCAAGGCCATCCTGGAGGCAGAGCCAGGCCCAGGCCAACCTTACAACCTTCACCATACATCCGCCTGCCCCCAGATGCCCCCCTCCCTGGTTCCAAAGGCAAGCCCAAGCCACCCAGAGCCAGAAGGAGAAGGAGCAAAGGCAAAGGCAAGTGGGCAGTTGGATAAGCTCCCAACCCCAAGTCAAGTCAAGGGGGCAGCTGCCACAGGAGATGCGTGTCCCCCACAGGATGTGCGTGTCCCCCACAGGATCTGCCCCCCAGGGATGCAGCCCACCAATATCCAGCCCTTCAGGACTCAGCCTCCCAGGATCCAGCCCATCACCGCTCCCAGGATGCAGTTCACCACTGCTCCCAGGACAGTCTGACCTCCCAGGAGAGTAAGGACACCTACTTGTAACCCCGGCAGCTCAGGCCTGTGGGTGAGGCTCCACACACCCCCGGGGCTCACAGACTGACAGCCGAGGGCCTGCCCATGCTGACAGCCCAGCTGCCCGGCCCTGCGTGGCAAAGAGTGGCCGGCCCAGCATAGACTCTGCCTGAGCTTTTTTACTTATTTTATCCCGAGTGGAGCTTGGGCCAGCCCGCTGGGCCCGGTGGAGGAGAGTGCCAGTGGGCGGGGCCTCACTCAGCCCCTCTTCCTGGGGGATGCTCCCTAGGGCTAGGGTGCTGTTTGGGGGGGGGATTAGGGGGGGTTCTTTATGTAAAATAGAAACATGGTTTTGTACAGAAATTAAAAAAAAAAAAAAAAAAGAGTGGGACTTACGGGGCTGGAGGCTGGCGTCCCTGTGCCTCATGTTGGGAGAGCGTTCGCCAGAACAGAACTTCCAGCCTGGAGGGTGGCGGATTTCCCCAGCCTGAGCCCTCACACCATTACTGGTGTCTCTATCCCAACACATTTTTTGGGTGGCGAGTGCTTTCTTGCGTGCACTTGTCATCTTGAACAGGAACTATTTAATTTATACTGAATACACATTTTGTACGTTTTTTTCCTTTATCCAGAAGCTTCTAGTTTTATATTCTTTTCATGTCTATGCCAGTGCTACCTACCCTTCTAGTTTATTCTTCCTTTTTGACCCTTGGTATTTTCATGTTCCTTCCCTACAACTTGGTATGGCTCTATTTTGTCTATTTTCAACTTTTGTTTTGAAATAAAACGTAAAAGTCTAAAAACAACAACAACAACAACAAAAAAAAAAAAAAAAAAAAAAAAAAAAACAGGCCTGCGTTCTGTGTGGCGCTCTGGAGCAAGCTGACAGCCAAGCCAGTGAAGGCACAGCAAAGTAGAGGGAGAAGGGCCCTCCGTGGCCCACATCCCCCCAAAATGAGCAACTTCTGATGGCTTTTATTTCCTCAGAGAAGTATGAGGCAATGTCCTCAGTTGAGAGTAGAGTGTTGTGGAAAAGATGTGAAAGATGTGAGGAAAAAGTAGAAAGTTGGGAATTTCTACAGTAAGGAAGAAAATAATTTGGGAAAGATATAAAATGGGAAGCTGGGGGGGATCCCTGGGTGGCGCAGCGGTTTGGCGCCTGCCTTTGGCCCAGGGTGCGATCCTGGAGACCCGGGATCGAATCCCACATCGGGCTCCTGGTGCATGGAGCCTGCTTCTCCCTCTGCCTGTGTCTCTGCCTCTCTCTCTCTCTCTCTCTCTGTGACTATCATAAATAAATAAAAATTAAAAAAAAATGGGAAGCTGGCAGGAGAGAGGTCATGGTAGAGGTTTAGGAGGACTGTATAGTTATTTAAAATGCTTTATTAATGAGAGGCAATAATTTGAATTTATATCATTAAAATGTTTCAACCTCTCCTAAGATCTGCTTCAAAAGGAAACTATTGTATTGGATAGCAGTTAAAAATAGGAAGGAAATGATCGGGCTGTCAACCAAACAGTGCTTTAGTAGCTCAGAACTACTTTAATGTAACCATTTCATTCCCAAATTACCACTGAAGAGTTGAAACTGAATGACCAACTAATCTCCTCAGCCTAACCACACATACAAAATATACTTCTAACACTATATTATAACTTCCCCCATCAAACAAAACAGGAAGAGTGGTTATGTTTAGCTGATTGTGTGAGATGGTCTATTATATAGTTTCCGTTACATTCTGCTTATCAGGTTTTACTGTATTATGTGGCAGTTATGTATATATATGCATCATATATAGGATATATATATGTATATTTCAGTCCTGCCATAGCAGGAATATCTTTCCATTTTCACAGATAGGTCTCATGAACAGAAACATTAAGTATATTCAAAAGAACCTCCAAGAATCTTTTCTATCTGATGGATATTTTTAGTGCCTGTACTGATGCTCATATTTGTTTGAACCCCAGCTGTAGCACTTGTCTCAGAGAACTGCCCTGCTCTTTCCATTTATTCCCTTTAAAATGAATTGGCTCCTTCAAATAATGTTCAAATAGCTACATTAGTCTCTTATTTAATCTCAGGTTAAATCAGAGAAAAGATTTCAGTACATAGAAAATTTATTCAAACCTGTAGTCTGACCTTGGTGTTTTTCTCAATACATAAATCACCGTTATCATCATTTCTTAATTTTCTAGTGTATGAAATAATTAAACTTAAATGTGTCTTTCCTCGACACAATTCATTGCCATTATCAACTTAATTTTTACTTGAATGAATTTTATAATGTGTAACTTTTCATGTAGTTCCAAAGTATTTTTGTATCGTTCGGGGAGTAGATCTAACACCTACAAGAGATAAAGGTGGAAGAAGGTGGATTGAGTAGGGAGAAACTGCAGACCTAGATGCTGATCTCAAGCCTGTGAAAAAAGTGGCTGGGAAACGGGACTGGATGGTGGGAGCCTCAGCCTTTGATGTACAGCCAACCTATGGGGAGCTCCAGAGCCAAGATCACCTGTAGAGAAGGCCTGCCTTCCATGGGCATGGCTGGGCCCTGGTAGTGCTGTGATTATCAGTCATTGGTGGAGGCTGCACAGGAAGGTGATGACTTCAGCTGGAGTACTGCTATAGTACGTCCTAGAGGTGCTGCAGCTGGAGGTTCTTAGCTGACTACATTCTAACAGATGAGGGGTGATCCAAGCAATACATATTCATGCCTCCTACATCAGTTGTGCCCCTTTTGTTAAGATTGGCTCGCAAATAGTTCAGTTGTTCACAAGTTCAAATCATGGATTATTGCACAGTCTCCTAACTTTTCTCCTTTTGGCCAATCCCTCATCTCTTTGAGATTTATCTCTGAAAAGAGCATTTTTATTCTATCAGTCCTTGGCTCAAAAATATTCAGTGTCTCCCTGTTATTCACTAAATAAAGCTGGACTCTTTAACCTGGTGCTCAGGGCTAAGGCAGGACTAGCCCCAACTGAGCATTCTATTTTTCTCTAACTTTGTATTTTTGCTGGTCAGTCCATGTGGGGTCTCCTTGTGATCTCTCCAACATTCCGTTTATATTTACATGTTTCTTGTTGCTTACATAATAGCTTCTATTCCTTTCGACACACATTCTTCCTTCTCTACTTACAGAAAAGCCAGGCCCATCTTTCAAGATCCAGTTTGCCTTCCCTTTCTAATAGAAATCAGTATCTGAACCTTCCTCAGAAATAGTTCTGTATGTCTCCCACTTACTCATGTTCTTCCTTATTTTATTACTCAAATTTAATCTTATTTTATTTTATGTAGGCTCCCAATGTGGTGTTTGACCTCCTGACCCTGCCATTAAGAGTCAGTCACATGCTCTACTGACTGAGCCAGCCAGGAGCCCTTCATTACTCAAGTTTTAATGTGAACATGTCTCTTTCCCAACTATCTTGTCATATCCTTTGGGATAAGAGGAACATAACATTGTGTTTTACTCCACAAGTACTCCATGACTGAACGAAGAGAGAGATGCAAGAGAATGGGCAATGTATGAAGCCACTACAGAAATGCAAAAAATAGAGGAGAGACCAAACTTTAGGGTAGGGTGGTATAGGAAAATACATTCGGAAGTGAAAAAATACTCCATCTGACTGTTTTGTGGGAATGGATGACTTTCTTCACTTTCTGTTTCTTAGTTTTACAGACCAGAGCAGAATTATTTACCCAAGGTACAGAGATGTTTAGGTTAATTATGAATGGGCTTGGGAGAGTGTTGTGGTCAAAATCTCTGAAATTTATGGAAATTTTGTATATATGTATATGTGATTTTTCTGAGAATAAGATCCATAACATCTAACTTTCAAAGGAGTCTCTGATTATAAAGAGACTTAAAACTATTTGACTGGAGTTTGGGGCATTGGTAGAAGAGAGGTTGAGCAGAGTTGAATGTGATTTGGAAAGAAGGAGATCATTGTAACCTTAAAGAAAATAGTTTCTGAAGAATGAAGAAAACAGAAGTCAGATCTCCAGGAATTAAGGAGTGAGTGGGTGGTGAGGAAATGGAAGTAGCAAATATAGATTTTTACTTCGAGAAATATATCAGTGAATGAGAGGAAGATATATGATAATTTAAGAAATAGTAGGATCAGGTGGCTCAGCGGTTTAGTGCTGCCTTCAGCCCAGGGTGTGATCCTGGAGACCCGGGATCGAGTCCCACGTCAGGCTCCCTGTATGGGGTCTGCTTCTCCCTTTGCCTGTGTCTCTACCTCTGTCTCTCCTTTTGTCTCTCATGAATAAATAAATAAATAAAATCTTAAAAAACAAAAAGAAATAGGATCGGGGAAGGGTTTTTTTCTTGGCTAGGAGATACTTGAGCATATTTACAAGGAAGAAGTGAAAAGGGATAATAGTGGAAGTAGATGGGGAAGTGTCTGGGTAGTCTGGGTTTATGCTGTAGCAGTACCACCAAGAGAATAGTGACCTAAGAAATAAAAAATTATTTCTTAATAATGCAGACTCTACTGTAGATGGCTACCCTCTATGCTGAGACCCACTGAGGCTGGCTGCTTCAGTTCTTGGGCTATATGCTCATGACCAGAGGGGAAGAGAGAGATGAAGGAGTGATGCAGAAGGGCCTCCCTCCCACCACTGTGAAGTGACACCTGTTACTTCCATTCATGCTTCACTAGGCAGAACTAGTCCCCTGGTCATGCTTAATTCAGGAAGGGGGGCAGAAGGGAGGGACAGAGAATATAGAAAAAATATGAAAAGAGATTTGGTGAGCATGTAATTATCTTTGCTACATGAAAGGATCAAGAAAAAAGCAAAAAGCATTTTGGGAAGTTAAAAGTGGTATAGTTTTTAAATACTCCCGTATCTTCCTACAAAAACAGAGCAAGTTGATTAGTACCTGGGTGCCTAGAGGCACCTGGGTGGCTCAGTCAGTTAAATGTCTGACTCTTGATTTTGGCTCAGGTTGTGATCTCAGGATCATGAGATTCAGCCCGTATGGGGCTCCATGTTGGGTGTGGAGCCTACTTAAGGTTCTCTCTCCCTCTCCCTCGGCTCTAATGCTCACTCTCTCTAAAAAATGAAACAAGCTTAATCTAAACCCCACAAACAACATTAATAACAAGTTTAGGTAGCAAGGTATGAATTTCCAAATATATGCAGGTAGGCACACATCATGAGAACAATAAGATTCACATGTGATAGGAGGTCAAGAAAGCCAAAATAAAACACAACACCAGATTACAAAAAGATGCCCCCAAAAGGAGTCTCATTTGGTGTACAAAGCTTAAAGAGTTCATAGTTGGTTAGTAGTCAAGGAGGAGAAGCTTTGTGGCCTCAATTTTTCAGTTAAACGTTAGAAACTTTCGGAAGATCAGATGGTGCTACAATGGTCTAGGCCCTATGCAATGGTGCTAGAATGGTCTAAGGTGTATGTACTTTCACAACCAACCTGACTCCCCACCAGGACTAAGCCCTACATGAGAGAGAAGCCTGCTTCTCTCTCTGCCTGTGTCTCTGCCTCTCTCTCTTGTCTGCTAGGACAAGACAGAAAAGGGGCCATGTTACAACTACCACAAATAGTATATTAATTATAAAAACTCAAAATCTGAAAATTCATTCCCCTCTTTTCTATACCAGTTATATTCAGTAGTATTGAATGATCTCACATGTAAGAGGGCTTGCAATTAGATTACATAGTACCATCAAGATACTTCAACAATAAAATGCAGTCGACATAGACCCTTCAAATATGACCACAAACTCTCTCGCATTATCAAATTCCCAAGGAAAATTTTAGTCTCAAGATTAAAACTCCTTAAAGAGTCTAGGGAAACTAATGACTAAACTTAAATTCTCTTCCCTTTGAAATTTAAACTTCAAAGAAATATAATGTTCAGAATTCATCCTTTCCACTTCATATTTCACTCAATATTTTAAACATTTTATTTATTTATTCATGAGAGACACAGAGAGCGAGAGAGAGGCAGACACAGAGGCAGAGGGCGAGGGAGATGGAGAGGCAGGCTCCATGCAGGGAGCCTGTTGTGGGACTCATCCTGGGACTCCAGGATCTCGCCCTGGGCAAGGCAGATGCTCAACTGCTGAGCCACCCAGGTGTCCCTCACTCAATCTTTTTTTTTTTTTTTCCCTCAATCTTAATTAGAAGAGTTTTTCAAGGCTTAAATCAGGTTGGAATTTTTTTGTAAACAGTTGTAGCTTGGACAAAATTGTATTTTTTTAAAGATTTTATTTATTCATGAGAAACAGAGAGAGAGAGGCAGAGACAGGCAGAGGGAGAAGCAGGCTCCATGCAGGGAGCCGGATGCAGGACTCGATCCCAGGATCACACTCTGAGCCGAAGACAGATGCTCAACCACTGAGCCACCCAGGTGCCCCACAGAAATTGCATTACTTTAATATCAAGGCTCTCACTGAGTTTCTGAAGAATCAAAAAGTCAATGAGACCCACAAAATTATGGCAGCTCTGTCCCCACACCCATCAAATTTAGAAAAAACTATTCCCAGTCTCTGGTGTTGTAATTCCAAGCAAAATTGTGTTCCCAAAAGCCCATTAACTAGTGTTGTCAAATACCAGGTCAATTTCTCTGGAGTCAGTCAGGAAGATTCTGAGTTTTAGCTTTACCAAGATAGTTGGTCTGACACAAGGCTCAGGAATCCATGTCCTGCGAACATAATTAAGGAGATGTTAAATTTGGCACTTTGAATTTTCCATTTCTAGAAGGATAATTTGCTATTCATATTAATTTCTCTCTCAGACTGGCATTTGAGATATTGTTTTTTTGGAAGCTTAGAAATTTGTAAAGTTTAAAATCTCTATCGGTAATGGTAGGTAAGTTACGCTGCAGTAACAAAGAGCTTCAGAATTTTGGTGGCTGGAGACAACTGCAGTTTATTTTTCACTCATACTATACATCCATTAAGGATTGGCAGGGAGTTCTGTTCACACTGTATTCACTTAAGGATCTAGGATGACACAATCTCCACAAATTCTTCCATGTTTCTCACAGCAGGGACAAGGGAATGTAACAAGTTATACCCTACCTCTAAGAACTTCTGCCCAGAGTTAGCACATGCTTCTTTTATTCACATCATTTCCATTCACACTCCATTGGTCAAAGCATGTTATGTAGCCTTCTGACTCCAAAGGTGCGCGGAAGGATACTGTTGACTTTGAGCTGCATTTAGAGTGAATTCTGTTCACAATACTGCTTGTGTAGTATCTTCTGAGCAGACAATTGTGATCCTTGGCCATCAGTTGCTATAACTGCTTTCACCTATAGAATAACCTAAGCCAATGGTAACCAAACTTGTCTGATCAAAACAATCACCTGGGTGCTTATTAGTAACAACTGTGGGCAAAAAAGTACTGATTCCTATGTCCTGTTCCTGTAGTAATGATTTAGTAGTTCTGAGATGAGGCCTAAGAATCTGTATTTTTAAAAAATATCCTCTATTAGACAAGGAAACCTCCTTCCTAGCATAGGTGGTGGTGTTGGTTTTGTATGTGTGAGGGGTGTTTGTTTGTTTTAAAATTTTTATTTATTTGAGAGAGAGAGAGAGCGAGCGCGCGCACATAAGCAGGGTGGAAGGGTAAGAGGAGAAGCAGACTTCCTGCCCAGAAGGGAGTTGGATTCAGGACTTAATCCAAGGACCTTAGGATCATGACCTAAGCTGAAGGCAGAGGCTTAAAGGACTGAGACACCCAGGTACCACTGTTGTTTTTTAAAATAGACTCTATTTTTTTTTTTTTTGGAGTGGTTTTAACTTCACACAAAAGTTCAGTGGAAAATACGGAGAAAAGTTCCTGTATATCCTCTAACACCTCCCCAACACACAACCTGCCCCCCCCCATCAACTTCCTGTACCAGGATGGTACATTTGTTACAGTGGATGAATCTACATTGATGTACTATTATCTTTTTTTTTTTTTTTATGATAGTCACACAGAGAGAGAGAGAGAGGCAGAGACACAGGCAGAGGGAGAAGCAGGCTCCATGCACCGGGAGCCCTATGTGGGATTCGATCCCGGGTCTCCAGGATCGCGCCCTGGGCCAAAGGCAGGTGCCAAACCGCTGCACCACCCAGGGATCCCTTGACGTACTATTATCACTGAAAGTCCAAGGTTTACCTTAGGTTTCACTCTTGGTGTTGTATATTCTATAGACTTGGACAAGTATATAATGACATATATCCACTAGGATAGGATATAGAATTGTTTCCCTGCTCTAAAAATTCTCTGCTGTGCCTGTGTATCCCTCCTTCCCTGACTCCTGGGAACCATTTATCTTTTTACTTACTGTCTCTATAGTTTTACCTCTTCCAAATGTCATATAGTTGGAGTGGTACCTAGCCTTTTTAAGATGGGCTTCTTTCACTTAGTATTAAGTGTGTTTAACATTCCGCCATGTCCTTTGATGGCTTGATACTTTTTTTCTTTTTTTAAGAGAGGGAGAGAGAAGATCTTAAGCAGACTCCATGTTCCCAGTGCAGAGTCCAATGCAGGGCGCCATCTTACAGCCTCTAGATCATGACCTAGGCTGAAATCAAGAGTTGGATGCGCAACTGACTGAGCCACCCAGGCACCCCAATAGCTTATTATTAATGCCTAATAATGTTCCTTTGACTAGATATACCACAGTTTGTTTATCCATTTACCAACTGGAACATATCTTGCTTGCTTCTAAATTTTAGTAAAAGCATGTTTAGTTTTGTGAGAAACTACCAAGTTGTCTTCCAGAATGGCTTTACCATTTTGCATGTCCACCAGCAATGAATGATCATTCCTATTACTCCATATCCTTGCCAGCATTTGTCCCAAACTGCAGCTATTAAAAGTCCTTACAACTGCCAAGATTAAAACATTCTAAAGTCCTCTCAAAACTCTGAATTTATATAACTCCTCTAAATTCCCAGTTTGGGTTTTGATTTTTTAATATTCCTCAACATGTCTGTTGGGAGGTGTTCAGATTTCAGGGCTATACTCCCTCTCCAAACTATAGGTTTCCCCAGGCCCTCCAAGGACTGAGCTGGCCTCCTGTACCTCCTATGGCCAGTGAAATGAGAGAGTGATTGGTCCAGTCTGTGTGGGGTTGCTGGTGGCCAAGAGATCTAAAGGCTGGTTAAAGAATGCTAGTTTATTCTGCACGAACTAACCAATCAAGTGAGTCATTCCCTGAATACAGGGACAGAGAAGCTAAGAGTTACATTCATTGGGTTCCTTCTTCATGGGAAGAAAGAGTATAGGAGAAGCTTTTTTGGTAACCGGGTAGCCTCTGTCTTCTGGTGAAGTAGGAACCTCGTGTCATAAAAACATTTTAGGCAGGGCAAGATTTGGGAACTTTAGGAAAATAGAGGTGGTTTAGAGCAGCTATTGTGGGGAATGGAATAAGGACTCAAGGAAAGTTTTTTTTTTAATATTTTATTTATTTATCCATGAGAGACACGGAGAGAGAGAGAGAGAGAGAGAGAGAGAGAGAGAGAGAGAGAGAGAGGCAGAGGAAGAAGCAGGCTCCATGCAGGGAGCCCGACGTGGGACTCGATCCCGGGTCTCCAGGATCAGGCCCTGGGCTGAAGGCGGCACTAAACTGCTGAGCCACCCGGACTGCCCCTCAGTTAAAGATTAATTATAAAAATATTACTAAGTGTCCCTGGTAGTCTAGAGTTGATCCAACTAGGTCGAGGAAGTAATCAAGATTTAAATCAGTCCTGGAGCTGAAATGAAAAAAGTGAACAATGGAAGGGACCAGTACCAACCAGTGGGAGAAAACCAAGATCTCTATGGGGACCAAGCTCCACAAAGGACAAGTGAAGTCAGTTGGAATACTGACACAACTGGCTAATGTTCACAGATTTAATGTGTGCCAGGCTTATGTGGATTATCTCATTTCACCTTCACAGAAATTTAGGGCATAGAGGGATTAAATAATTTGTCTCTGGTCACTCAGCTAGTGAAGAGAGGGTCAGGATTTAAACTTAGGCAGACTGACTTGACAATCTGTAGTCTTAACCATAGCACTACTAGTTGAGAGTTGATGGAATTTATAATTACTCTGAGGACAAATACCAGATTCAGTAGAATGGGAGAAATGACAAGAAAAGAGGTGATGGCTGGGGATAGGCATTTATTTACAAGCTGAGAGGTTGACCAGACTCAATATCCAAGGAAGATAGGTGCAAGCAGTCAATCAGGCTGAGAAAATATGAGGTCAGGTTGTCAAAAAGTAATGGACAGGGATGTTGAAGTTATCAAGGGTGATGTGACTGGAAAGAAAATGGGGTGTTCCAGAAACTATCAGGGAACATAAAGGATATCCCCAAGCCTGGTGGACAAATTTGATAGGGAAAAGAGGATGGTATAAACATTTGTCCTAAATATCAAAGGACCATTATGTAATTTATCATAATCTCTCTCTCCCTCTCCTCTCCCCCTGGAGAGAACAACTTTCCTCTTTTTAGGAGAAAGGTAAGGAAAAAACAAAGACTAAGAAGACATGTTGCACTGCTAATAATCATGGCTACTTGGTGACAAAGTAAAATAAATTGTTAAATCTCTGTTATTTGCCTGTCTCATTTTAACTTTAAAACCAAGCTATTAAATACTAAGTACAGGTTTTCCCCTTTGATTTAAAAGTAAAATGTTCCCATGAAATCTTTCATAAGCCGAATGACGCAAAGTGAAGAAGCAATTACCAATAATTTATATGGAAAATTTTTTTAGCATTCCCAGACCAAAAAATAACCTATTTTATGCTTTTCTGGGATCTTGGGATACATCTTGTTAATGGATGTACACAATAAATCAAGATAAAGCACAGATACTCACAGACACAGTTCAAAGCTATGATGTCTTGGTGCTTAGATGCAAAGCGTGGTTCCTGTGAAGGAGCTCGGTGGGCCTACTCTCTCTGCTCCAGGTGTACACCACCTTTATAACATAAATTTGTTTTGCTGCAAAACAAGCATTGAACACTATTTGCACTTTTCATCTTCCTTCTTAAAAGTGAAAATCCTCTTTGGATTTCTTTCAGTTAACACAAACAGGTAGGTCTTTCATAAAAGCAAAGCACTATAACATGAACTTTCAAAAAGCCAAGGATACCTCTAATCATTTTTCATGAGAGTATACATAATATAGCACTTTTATCCCCAGAACAAAAATGTAATACTTTTATTCCCAGAAGGTGCTTTTCTGTTTTTCATTAAAAATTTTTTGATATAGCTGAGACATGTCCCATTTAAATGTACTTCTTATTTCCTTGGATCCTCTTGAATAAAACATTCCTCGTGCTGTTCTTTGGCAGAAATAATATTCACTGGCACTGTTTGATGACATTTCAAAAATGTTCCCTGCTTTGTATAATTTCATTCTCAAATTTGTATTATATTTTCCTTCATGAATACATAGCATTTTTGGTAGTTGTCTGTCTCTATCTCTGTTATACTAGAAGGAAAACCTCTGCCTTGCAGTTCTTTATCTCTTAAAATCACATACATTTAGTGCCATATTTTGGGGTTTTTTGTTTGTTTGTTTGTTTTTTAGTCCTTATTTCTACTGATTGCCCTTTCCTCATTGGAAAATGGTGTGTCATTTAGCATTGACTTTGGTACTTTTGGTACTAGATCTTGATTGGAAATATCAGATGATAATCTGGCACATTGTGACACCTACGTGTATTTTCAGCTATTTTCTATTTATATCTCCTTTGGTGTATTTTTTTAAGAGAAAATCTAATATCTGTCTTTTCCTTCTAGGGCATTTTTTTCCTTGCATAAGATACTTTGTCAAATTCATAAATGCTTTCAATGAATCTGATATGCATTTTAAATGGGTTCAAGGCTTCTCTGATTTCCAGAATGTCTACACCTAAAATTTTTATACTTGAAAAGTACCTGTAGACTTTACTAATATAAAATACTCCTGAAATAGCCAAATTCCCCTTGATAGGTTAATTGCTGAATTTAAATTTGTTTTGCATTTGCCTTTTTCTCTTCTTTATGCCAAGTACAAGCACAACACCTTGCTTGGTATGGTATTCAGGGAATTATTTATCAGAATCTGGTTATTCCTCTCATCCTTATTTCCTCCAGGAGCTGCCGTCCTGACCCACAGTCCTTGCCTTTATCATCTGTGGCCTGGGGTGTTTTAACCTCCCAGATGGTTGGCTGCTCCTGGCACTCCGTCCCATACCATCTTTATCCAGAATGATCCTATTGAAATGTTAGGTCATGTCACTTCTTGACCCTTGAGTGGTTTCCCATCTCATTCAAAGTAAAAGTTAAAGTCTTCATAGTAGCTAAGAGTTCCCAAGTGATCTGGCCCTTCTTCCCTCTCCCACTTTACACTTCTCTCCGTCTCCCTCTGTTCCAGCTCTACTAACTTCTTGCTGTTCCTTGAATATTCCAAGATGCTCCTACCTTCAAATCTTTGCTCAAAATATTACCTTTTTCAAGGAGTCCTTCTTTGACCCTCTATTTTAAATTCATTTCACCAGCAATCTCTGTTCATTTCCCCTGCCTTTTTTTTTTTTGGTTAATAAAACATTTACTATCATCTAATATATTTCAGTAGATGAATTATTTATTACCTGCACTGCCATACACTCAAATATAACTTCCATGTGGAGCTTATAGAACAGTGCCAGACATGGAGAAGTCTCTACAAGAAGAAAGGAAAAAACAGAATGAATTAGCATGAGAAATGAGAAATGTTTGCTAAACAAAATGACATACTAGGACACTGGATAAGAATCTGTGGTTACAATGGAATCTTTCAGAAGCCTAGTGGAATCCCAGAGGTCTGGGCACAGTAGGGAATGTAAACCTTTTGGTTTGTATGACTGACCTCCCTCTTCAGCTTCTGGGATCTCCTGGTGAAGCTAAGGGGTGGAGCTCGGGTAGCACTTATCTTCTCTTGGTCTAGCTAAACTAATTTGAGGCTGCAGGATTGCTTTTACTTGACTATATGAAAGTATATAATATGATTTAACTAGTTTTTCCATTCCCCAATCTGTCGTAAACTTTCATTAGAAAATCTTATGTGGCTTTTACAGAAGAATATGTATCTTGCTCTTTCCCTTCTCCTTCACTGGAGCTTCTAGCAAATTTTGTGTTGGGTTCTAAATCCCAAATGAAGCACAGTTTTATTTCAAAAAAGAATTAGAAGTTAAAAACCAAACAAATCCCCCCCCCCTTAGGTTTTTTTTTTTTTAAGATTTTATTTATTCATTTGAGAGAAAGAGAGAATGAGTGAGCATAGGCTGGAGGGGGTTGGAGAAGGGCAGAAGAAGAGGAAATAGCAGACTCCTTGCTGAGCAAGGAGCCTGATGGGCTTAATTGCAGGATCCTGAGATCATGACCTGGGCCAAAGGCAGACACTTACTTAACCAACTGAGCCACATAGGTGCCCTACTCCAAGTTCTGTTTTCAGCATGCCAGACTATTCTCCAATTAATTAGTGCGTGGAATCCACTACCACCATGGAGGTGACATAATTTTGCATTTGTAAGTGTTTTAAAGGGCCCATTGGAGGGCACATGGGGTGCATGCAGTTGCCTCAGGTAGTCTTTGCTGTTGCCGCCAGTAGGGGTGTGCGGGAGCATGGAGGCACACAACATCCTCAGCAAATGAGGATTCAGTATCCAGTTTTTTGGAACAGGAACTCATGTGAAGTTTATAGGATGAGCTCTCGACAAACCAGATATATACGATTTCAAAACTACTTGAGATGTACAATGATCTCCTTAGAAAGGACAGAAATAAGAGAATGAAACTGGGCCAGAAAGGTTCCAAAATTGCAAATCTGTTTGATCTGTTCCTCACCTGTGAAGAGAGAATGAATGAATGACCAGATGGTTGAAGATCTGAATTGCAGAGAGCAGGAGACCTGCCAGCCCATGCTTATGAGCAACGTGGACATCAAGGACAGCGACAGAGGCTACCCTGGGGGCATGGCTCATCTGTGAGTTACGCCAGTGCATTCAGCACAGGGAGGACATGGAGAATTAAAATGATGAGCTGCTGCAGAAGTTGGAAGAGAGCTCCAGGGCCTTCTGGCACAGTCTGCTTCCACTGACCCACCTGGCCTGGTGCCTGGTAGGCCACCCACCTTCCTGAGCCCATCTTCTTGAGCTTCCCCTTGGTAATGCTTTTTCCTTCCTGATATTTGTTTTTGCTTTTAGGTACTCTGCCAGTGGATAGTAGTAATACCCAAATAAACTGTACATATGAAATGAGAATATACACATAAATGCTAGAGTAAAAACTATCAGTTTTTTTCTCACGTTTATTTATGAGTGGGATATTGATTATATAGTTTTTTTTCCTCTAACCAAAAAAAAGAAAACCGTGGTTTATAATACATTTGCCCTATACATCAGTGACTTTCTTTGTGGTTTCTTTCCTTTCCCCCGCCCCACAGGCTTGCTGGAATATGCAAATAACCTGAATAAAGCAGTAGGCTTTATCTCAGGGGAAAAAAAAAATAAGCTGTTGGACTAGAATAGTACAGGCAAGACCCTCCTACCCCACCCCCATTCTCCATTTATTTATTTAAGAGTTTATTTATCCATTTGAGAGAGACAGAGTGAGAGAGAGCAGGAGTGAGGGGGGGTGCAGAGGGAAAAGAAGCCGACCTGCTGCTGAGCAGGGAGCCTGACACAGGACTCCATCCCAGGACCCTGGATCATGACCTGAAACGGAGACAGCCCCTTAACTGACTGAGTGACCCAGGCACCTCCCCATTCTCCATTTAAATCAGCTCTGAAGATTCACGGTTCTCTATACCTCAGATAAAATCTTGATCAACTCTCAGTTTCAGGTAATTCTTAGGGAAAAAAAAAACTAGTCCACATTAGAGGGTCCACATTTGACATGGTTGCTCTTAAAAGAGGCAGGCACCCTTTAAATCCAGGCCAGTTTCCTCTTGCAGGGTTGTACTTTTTCCAACACCCACGCAATGTCCCTATAGGCTTAAGTCCAGCTCATTCCTGGGATGGCGTCTCTCTCTCCTGTCCTTTCTCCCTTTGGCTCTGCCATCTGTGGCTAATGTAGACACTTTCAGCTTTTTTAGATGAGACAATTCCCACATACCCCCAAATATCAAACTCTCCAAGTGATTCTCTTAAAAACCTCCTCTGAGGGATAAGAACGCCCATGTTGCCTCATGCATAGCAATACAGGGCGCAGACTTAACCACCTGCTTCTTCAACCTCAGTGAATTTTTCATCAACTCCCATAATCTGGAGGAGGATGATACCTTAGGTTTGACAGAACTGGTTTCTCCATGTTTTAACATGCTCAGAGAAGCACACACCTTTAGAGCAAGGGAAGTACTTGACTTCTGTTACACAAATAATAGAGGCCTCAGCTGAACCTGAGAGTCTCTCCTGCCAGTCATTTTAACAGATTTGTTTATCAATTTGTTTGCCATGCTCAACTGTCCCTCTTCATTTCACTCATAGACCCTGAAATATTATAAGAAAGTCTCTGTCTAGGTAACAGATGATTGAATCAGAGATGGACTCCTGACCCCGGCAACCAATCCAAAGACTGATCCAAGCTGGTTCTCTCCTGAACCAACCAACTTTTTTAAAAAGCATTTTTTAGAGATTTTATTTATTTATTTCAGAAAGAGAGAGAGAGCGAGATCATGAGAAATGGGGAAGGGCAAAGGGAGAGGGGCAAAGGGAAAAGGAGAGCAGATCCCCTGCTGGGGGGACAGCAACATGAGGCTTGATCCCAGGACCCTGGGATCATGACCTGAACTAAAGGCAGATGCCTCACCAGCTGAACCCCCCAGCTGCCCCTCTCCTGAGAACTTGAACTGAAACTTAACTGAAAGTTAATTCAGAGTCAGAAGTGAGAGTCCTAATGGGCAAACTGATAATGAATAAGCAGAAGAAGCATGAGAAGATGGGAAAGTCTAGAGCAGAGAAGTGCAGAGATCAGTACTTCCTGAGAGGCAATGTACCATACTTTCTGCATTTGCTTCTGTAAGATTCTCACATGTTCTTTTTTTATAGCCTCTGTTTTCACTTTAGCGGCTTGAAAGAGAAATGTCTGTTCCTTGCAAACAAATAAACAGACCAGTGTCATAAATTTGTAAAAAGCTATTTTTTTCCATTGGCCCTTTCTTTTTATTGAGTGGTTGTATTTCTCATTGTTGAATTTTGAGAGTTTTTTATTAATCCTGGATTCAAGTCCTTTATCATATATGTAATTTGCAGATATTCTCAACTAGTTTGTGGCTTATCATTTTCGGAAAGATGTCTTTCAAAGAGAAGTTTTGAACTTTGATGAAGCCAGGTTAACCTATTTCTTTTTTTCTTTTTTAAATGAATAGCGCATTTGGTGTTGTAAGCAAAGAAATCTTTGTCTAAACTGAAGTCACAAAGATTTTTTTCCTATGCTTTCTTGTAGAAGTTTAATAGTTGCTTTTTTTTTTTTTTAAAGATTTTCTTTATTTATTTGAGAAAGAAAAAGAGAGGGAAGGAGCATGAGCAGGGGTAGATGCAGAGGGCAGAGGGAGAAGCAGGCTCCCCACTCAGCAAGGAGCCAGATATGGGACTCCATTCCAGGACCCTGGGACCATGACCTGTGCCGAAAGCAGACACTTAACTGACTGAGCCGCCCAGGTACTCCAAAAGTTTTATAGTTTTATTACATTTTACATTTAGGTTCATGATTTGTTTTTGGTTAATTTTTTAGCATGGTGCAGGGTTCTTTTTTGGGGGATGGGGCATATGAATATCCAATTGTTTCAATACCATTTGCTGACAAGATTCCACTGATTTGTTTCTGAGACTTTGTCAAAAAATCAGTTAATCACACATATATGTCTGGTTCTAATCCATTTATTTCACTGTATGTGATTATTACTATGGTTTGCCTATTTTCTGTTCGTCCAATCTATTGTTGTTGTTCTTTGGTTCTTTCTTTCCTGCCTTCTTTTTTTTCCCTCTACACCCTTTCCTGCCTTCTTTTAAGGCAAATAGAATATAATTTTAATATTTCTTTTTTTTATTTACCAGCTTTTAAGATATGTCTTCTTGTAAAAAAAAGAAAAGTTACTTTCTTTATGGCATGTTTTCTCTTCCTATTTCAAATGTTAGACCTCAGAGTATATCACAAATTTAGAACCATACCCTAATCCTCCCATTGCTCAAAGTGCTGAGGACCAACAGTCTGGGTATCACCGGGATTGTGTTAGAAATAAGGAATCTTAGCCTGTACACCAGACCTACTGAATCAGAATCTGCATTTTAATAGAATCCCAGGTGATTTCATATACATTTTACAACTTGAGAAGCCTAGCTGTTACCTACTCCACACATTTAATCAAATTGATCTTCCTAAAATATGGCTTCCTTTATGTCCCTAGAATTTTAAATGGTTCCTCATTGTCCTTAGAACAAATCAAATGCCTGGGCCTGACATTTAAGGCCACAGTAAAATGGGCCCAGTCTACCAATTTTTTTCCCATACAGATGTCCTACTCCAGCCAAATTGGTCTACTCTGTTATTCCTCAAATATGCCAAGTATATTCAGTCTTTGCTCATGGCATTTGCCTGTCTAGAATTTTCATTCCCAACTCTCTACATATCCATCCTTCGAAAACCAGTTCCATTTCCACATCTGTTTGGAGATTCCTGCTGCTAACCTCAGTTCACCCTGCTATCTCATCCTCTGAACATCTTAACTAGCTGTCCCAGTAGCTGGGTGTTTTTTTGTGTTTTTTTTTTGTTTTGTTTTGTTTGTTTTATTTTGTTTTTAATTTATAACCTTGGGCGCCTGGGTGGCTGTCTAAGTGTCTGCCTTTAGCTCAGGTCATGATCCCAGGGTCCTAGGATAGAGCCCCACATGATCAGCAGGGGTCTGCTTCTCCCTCTCCCTCTGCCTCTCCCCCTGCTTGTGCTCTCCCACTCACACTCTCTCTCTCTCAAATAAATAAATAAAAAATTTAAAACAATAAAAATAAAATGTATAACCTCCCCTCCCACTATGCTTATTACAAAACAGTGCATGTGCATGGGGCAGTGTTTTCATTCATTAATTACATTCTTCTTTATTTAAAAAAATTGTTTTAATTCAGAAGAAGCTGTTCATTTTTAGGGCTATAATTTCTTTGATCAGGCAGGCATCAAGGCTAAGCAAAAAGAACCTGAAAACAAGATGTTCTTGTGCTTCTCTATTTGGAGGTGAATTTTTTTTACAATATGAGAGTGCAGTAATTTCAGTGACATTTTATTCCCAATCAGTATACAAAAACATGTTATATGTAAACGAACATTCTAAAAGGGAAGGGCTTAATGGGTCTTTTTTTGAAAATACCAAAGATATTATTGCAGTTGATATTATACATACACATGGTTTAGGAGTCAATTGCTATGTAATTCTTCTTACGAAAAATAATAATACTTCCCATCCCCATTATGCACTCTCAGTCCTTGAGTTTTAGCTGAGTGAGACAGTGTAGATGCCTCATGTGCTACTATGTTAAGTCTACGTGTGGATTAGGTGGATGGAACGGCATAACAGCAGTTATGAGTAAGTATGGGCTTGCATTTGAAAGCCATCTTCACTCTCCTCTCTTTTAGATCTGAGCTAGTAAAACATGGAGAGGGTGAGGAGACTTGAGGTTGGCCTGTGCTGGGACTGAACAACTAAGAATATGGCTCTTTCTCTTTTGCGGTAGCTACGTAAACATCTGGCTGATGTAGATCAGTAGTTCTCAAACCTATGTAAGCATCAGTATCACCTGCAGGCTTGTTCCTAAGCCCCATTCCCAGAGTTTTGATTCAGGAGGTCTGGGGTAAGGTCCAAGAATTTGTGTTTCTTTTTTTTTTTTTTTAAGATTTTATTTATTTATTCATGACACACACACACAGAGAGAGAGAGAGAGAGAGAGAGAGAGAGAAGCAGAGGGAGAAGCAGGCTCCATGCAGGGAGCCCAAGGTGGGATTCGATCCCGGGTCTTCAGGATCACACCCTGGGCTGAAGGCGACGCCAAACCGCTGAGCCACCCGGGTGCCCAGAATTTGTGTTTCTAACAGATTCCCAGATGATGTTGGTGCAAAGACTGCATTTGAGAATCACTAGTGTAGTGGGGAAACATCAAAAGGAAAAAAGAGTCTATTAAGTTTGAGATGTTAGTGCAGGTCCCATTTCATATCTCTTTTCTTTTGAAGATGTGAAAATTATAATCTTTAATTCCAACAAATTTTTTAAATGAACAAAGAAAAATGCACCATTTGTTTAAATAGGACTGTTTATGGTTCTTGCTCTTTTTATCAGGTGTTTCCAAATATTCATCTCTGAGAAAAGATTTTTATTTTTATTTTTTTATTTCTTTAAAGATTTATTTGTTTATTTATGATAGACAGAGAGAGAGAGAGAGAGAGAGAGAGAGAGAGAGAGAGAGAGGCAGAGACACAGGCAGAGGGAGAAGCAGGCTCCATGCAGGGAGCCCGAGGTGGGACTCGATCCTTGGGTCTCCAGGATTGCGCCTGCCTTTGGTCCCCGCTGAGCCACCCAGGGAATCCCCTAGTTTTATTTTTTAAAAGAAACATGCTTGTTTTCTTTTCATGTGGCAGCAAAATGAATAAACAATGCTAGAGGTATTCTGTAGGTTGGTTTCACCTTGTATTCTCTTTGATGTTTTGGATAGACTAATTTTTTACTCACTATTAATTGGTCATATTATCATTCTGACATTGAGTTTTTTGCATGTATGCTTGTTATGTTTTATATTTATGTGTTCCCCTCTTCCTCTTTTTTACAAAGATTATATTGATACTGAATGAGCTGACCTCAGGTTACCTCCTGAAGAATGGAGTCTACAACAGTACTCTTGGAGCAATGGATGATACATTGTGCTTTTAATGATCATCTTAAAAATCAAAATACAGCTTCTGCTGATTGAATGATAAAACTGTACTTGTAATTGCTTCCCTTCTGGGAGAGGAAGCATCAGTACAATATTCAAATGCTGTTAAAAATAATGCTTTTGAACAAGATTTTAAAATGCCTTACTATTGACTATTAAACAGTGGGTGAAAAAATTTTTTAAGCCCAGAATTATATATCCCAGTTATTGCTGTCACTTTGGAAAGCTATATACAATTGTATATAGCCTTTGAACAGGGCAGGTTTGAACTGTGTGGATCCACTTATGTGCAGATTTTGTACAATACTACTGTAAATATATTTCCCTTATGATTTTCTTTTTTCAAAAGATTTTATTTATTTGATAATTTATTTATTATTTTTTAAAGATTTGTTTATTTGAGAGAAAGTGAGTAGGGGAGGAAGAAGAGAGACTCCTGAAGCAGAATTCCCACTGATCTTGGATCCCACCTGGGGGCTGTATCCACCCTAAGATCATGACCTAAGCTGAAATCAAGAGTTGGATGCTCAACGGACTGAGTCAGCCAGATGCTCCTCTGAGCAACTTTTAATAAACATTTCACAGTTTAAGAAACATATCACAGTTCACAGCCTGTTCTGTGAAGACAGTCACATTGTGAGTGCTCAGGCAACATAAATACTTTTACTGACCTTCAGTCCGTGAGTGAAATAAAAAAATTAAAAATTGACCCTTAGATAAATTCCTGTCATCTTGCCAGTGCTATTACTGATCTTGCTTTTTCCCACAACTTTCTATTCTGCAAATTTCAAATGTATAGGAAAGTTGTAAGAATAATATGACTCATTCATCTCTTCATCTTAATTCACCACTTTTTAACAGTTTTGCCAAAGTTGCTGTCCTCTCTCCTCTCTTCCTCTCTACCTTCCTTTCTTCCTTTCATTATTCCTTCCTTTTTTCTTTTTTTTTAAATTTTTATTTATTATTTATGATAGTCACACAGAGAGAGAGAGAGAGAGAGGCAGAGACACAGGCAGAGAGAGAAAAAGGCTCCATACACCGGGAGCCTGACGTGGGATTTGATCCTGGGTCTCCAGGATCGCACCCTGGGCCAAAGGCAGGCGCCAAACCCCTGCGCCATCCAGGGATCCCCCTTCCTTTTTTCTTTTTGCCAAACCATGTGAGAATACGTTGTAAACCTCGTGACACTTTACCCCTAAATATTTTAGCGTATGTAGCCTAAGAACATAAACCTGTGGTTATTTCAGGGTTTCTTTCTTTCTTTCTTCTTAAGGATTTTTATTTATTCATCTGAGAGAGAGCAAACATGAGCAGAGGGAGAGGGAGAAGGAGTCAGAGAAGCAGACTCCTTACTGGGCAGAGAGCTTTTTGCAGGGCTCAATCCCAGGACCCCGAGATCATGACTGAGTCAAAGGCAACGACTTAACCAACTGAGCCACCCAGGCATCCCTATTTCAGGGTTTTCTTGATTTTCCAAATGACAATGCTTTTTTTATTTTTGTTGTACTTGTGGTTGACGATATCATTTTACATTGTATGTATGTATATGTGAGTGAGCATATATCTTATTATTCTTGGTTAATTAACCTAAGAGTGGAATTGCTGAATCTGTGGAAAGTGTATGTTTAATGTGTGAGAAGTTGCCACTTTGTTTTTTAGAGCAACTGTATCATTTTGTGTGATTCCCATTTGTATGATTTCCCATTGATTATGGGAAATCAATGTTTGAAAATTTCAGTTGCTCTTTGTCCACACAAACACTTGACTTTCCCACCCTATTACATTTTAAGCATTCTGACGTGTCTGTAGTGGCATTATATCATGGCTTCATTTGCATTTGCCTTATAACTGAAGATGTTGAGAATATCTTCATGGGTTTATTGCATTTTTATAATTATTTTTGGATGCAGCGTCTATTTAAATGTTTTTCCCATAAAAAATAACCATTTTGTTTTAGAACAGTTTTTGATTCACAGAAAAATTGCAGAGCTTGTACAGAGGGTTCCCATATACCCTGCACCCAGTTTCCCAATTATTAACCTCTTATATTAGCATGGTACATTTATTATGATTAATGAAATACTGAAACATTACTATTAACAAAAGTCCATATTTCATTCAGATTGCCTTAGGTGTTACCTTTTTCTGATTCAGAATCTCATCTGGGACATCAGATTACATCTAGTCATTGTATCTCTTTAAAAGCACTTCTTGGGGATGACAGTTCCTCAGTCTGTTTTTCTTGTTTTTGATGATGCTGACAATTTTGAGGAGTACCTATCAGATATTTTGTAAAATGTTCCTCACTTGAGATTTGTCTGATGTCTTTTTTTTTTTAAGAATTTATTTATTTATTTGAGAGAGTGCTCGAGAGAGTATAAGCAGGGGGCGCAGAGTCCAAGCAGGGGGAGAGGCAGAAGCAGGCTTCCCACTGAGCAGAGAGCCAGACACCGGCCCAATCCCAGAACCCGGGGGCCATGACCTGAGACAAAAGCAGATGATGAACCAACTGAGCCACGCAGGCACCCCTGTCTGATGTCTTTCTTTTGTGTAGACTGGAATTATGGGTTTGGGGGAGGAAAACCACAGAGGTGCAGTGCCATTTTCATCATATCACATCAAAGAGTACATATTATCAACATGACTTATCACTGTTGATGTTGACCTTAGTAACGTGACCGATGTATCGTCAGGTCTTTAATTTTATTTCAAAATAAAAATTTTTTCAAAATACATTTTGTATTTTTGACATTTATGCACATTTCCAAGATAATATGTTGCTAAAAAACAATAGCTGACTGTAATACTCCCGACTTCATTATTTCCTTCCCCAAAATGTCCTTCAGTAGAAATACAAAACAATTTAATAAGTTAGTTTTTGATGCTCTCCAACTTCCTTTTCTTTTAACATGCCATTATGAATGCAAATTCTGTGGCAACCATTTCATCCTATAACAGTGACCACAAACAGTCTATGCTCTCAAAAAACTCAATTTCGGGCAGCCCTGGTGGCCCAGCGGTTTGGCACTGCCTTCAGCCCGGGGTGTGATCCTGGAGACCCAGGATCGAGTCCTACATCAGGCTCCCTGCATAGAGCCTGCTTCTCTCCCTCTCCCTCTCCCTCTCCCTCTCCCTCTCCCTCTCCCTCTCCCTCTCCCTCTGCCTGTGTCTCTGTCTCTGTCTCTGTCTCTGTCTCTCTCTCTCTGTCATGAATAAATAAATAAAACATCTTTAAAAAAAAGCTTCATTGTCCAGGGAGTGACCAGAGAGGTAAAGAGAAAATTGCAATGTAGTATGATGTGTGTGCTATAACAGAGGAAATTTCAGGATGCTCTGGAGGGTTGCCACACCTTATTGGTATATCAGAGGAGGCTTACTTCTAAGCAGAGACTGGAATGAAAAGGAATTACCCAGATAAAGCTGGGTGGAGGATGGGGGAGGCCAGTGCTGTCTCTGCTATTCCATATTTGTAAAGTTTTTGCTTCTAATGTAATCACAGCCAAGCATTGTTAAAAATTGAAGTAATATTGTTTATGTTAATTAATTTTATTTCTCCTTTATATTAACATTAGAGTGTTATATTAAAATTATTTTTAGGGCAGCTCTGGTGGCTCAGCAGTTTAGCGCCACCTTTGGCCCAGAGCCTGATCCTGGAGACCAGGGATCCAGTCCCATGTCAGGCTCCCTGCATGGAGCCTGCTTCTCCCTCTGCCTATGTCTATGCCTCTCTCTCTCTCTCTCTCTCTCTCTGTGTCTCATGAATAAATAAATAAAATCTTTAAAAAATTATTTTTAAATTGTGTACAAAGATCATTTACTTTCTCTAGGAATTAACTTTCAGAATAAGGGGGGGGATGATGATCAAAATCATTTGTTTATAAAATTTTGCCTAATAAAGTTGAAAACTACTGGTGCAGAAATGCCGAAGGAAATGAAGTGTCCCAATAAGCATTTAAACAGGAAATGACATGAGCAGATCTGCATTTTGGGAAGATCTCTCTGGCTGTAATGTGGAGAACAGATTGGAAGGAGCCGTCTTGGGATCTGGAGACTAATTGGATGACTGTTGTAGTAATCCAGATGAGAAATGATGGTGGCCTTCATGAAGGATTCCCACTGGATTCTTTAAAGAGTGAGCTTTACTTTTCCCAGTATATTTGCTTTCCAGACCAAAAGAATGTTTGAAATTTCAGGCATCCTGAAAATTCATTGGGAAATATTTTACAGCAGAGATATTTCTCGTATCAATAGTGTAATGTTTAAGAGTCTAGGCCTTGGACAAACTGCTTAATTTCTCTAGGCCTCAATTTCTTCATCAGCAAAATTGTGATATTATTTACCAACCATGTGGTAGTTTCATGAGCATAGATATTCTCTCCACATATTTGTTAGAACAACCCTGATTGTAGTCAAAAAGGATTTCAAGAGCAGATTGCACAGTTATCTTTCAAGTAGTATATGGATTTATACTCAGCCACATGGTCACAATTTGCTCCATTTGGGACAAATTTCAGACAATTCCAGAACTGGAATGCCTGGTCATGATCAGTGGCCATAAAGGAAAGTGAAACTTAGCTGTGGGCACCAAGCTTTAACCCAGAGGCAAATATCTTTATAATTTGTTATTGTCCTTTGAGGCTATGGAGAAGTACCTTTTGAGGACTTGTGAATGAGGAAATAAGAATGTCCTCTGAAAATATACTGTAGGATCATAGGAGAAAAAATGTGTAATTAGCTAAAGGAGATAGACTGACTTGGGCCAGCAAAATACCAATAACCGTTATGATGACATATTAATATATCTAAAGATTTCAGTCAAAAAAAAAGATTGATTAGTCTTTAACTCTTAGGTAAAGAAACATATAGGCAAAATGGGCAGTACTCATCCAAGCTCAGAGTAAAGGAAAATAAGTCTTAGCTTGAATGTATCTGGATCTGAGGGAGATGGATGCAGAGGTGACAGCTGATGGATTATTGAGGATTTTGATTCTTTTTGTAAAAAAACTCAACTGAGATTGATGCTGTGCCAGTTATTATAAGTAGTTCCTATTATTTCTTCTCTTTTTTTCCCCCTGGAAATAAGACCGTTTATTTTTCACTGGGCATAAGTTCACCCAGAATAAAGACTATATTTCCCAGCTTTTTTAAAAATGAGGTGTGGCTATATAATTATTTGTCTATAAGATGTAAGCAAGAAAAAAAAAGATGTAAGCAAGCTATATGGTGTGTAGAATTTTCAATAATTTTTTTTTTTAATAAGGAAAGGACATGTTTTCCTTTACTTTCTCTTTCTTCCTTTTCATTAGAGTGTGTATATGATGGCTGGCGATGAAGCAGCTATCTTGAACCATGATGTTGGTTGAACCTCATGAGGATGGGAGAGCAACAAGAGAGAAGGAGCCTGGAATATGGTGGATTTGTTATATAAGGCTTGGATTGTTGAATCTGGACTTCTTTCAATGAGAGATCATAAGTAGTTCAAGTAGAACTTTTTTTTTAAGATTTTATTTATTTATTCATGAGAGATACAGAGAGAGAGAGAGAGAGAGAGAGAGAGAGAGAGAGAGAGAGAGGCAGAGACACAGGCAGAGGGAGAAGCAGGCTCCATGCAGGGAGCCTGACGCGGGACTCGATCCCGGGACTCCAGGATCGCGCCCTGGGCCCAAGGCAGGCGCTAAACCGCTGAGCCACCGGGCTGCCATAGTTCAAGTATACCTTGTTCAAGCTACTGATATTTGAGGAATTCTGCCAATTATAGCTGAATCTAATTCTAACTAATACAGATGCATCAGAGTCAATATTAATTTCCTTTTGGTGCTATAATGAATTGTCACAAGCTAGTGGCTTAAAATGTTGCAAATTTATTCTATTATAGTCCTGGAGGTCAGGAGTCCACAGTGAGTCTTACTGAGCTAGAATCAAGGTGTCAGCAATGTTGTATTTCTCCTGGAGACTTTGGAGGAAATGCATTTCCTTGCCCTTTACAGCTTCTAGAAGTCCTTCACTGATTTCTAGATCATTCACTTAAAAGGTCACCTTCTATGTTGGGGGGGGGGGGATGGTGGTGCACCTGACTGGCTCAAAGTGTATGATTCTTGATCTTGGGGTTGTGAGTTTGAGCCCCGCATTTGGTGTAGAGATTACTTTAAAAATAAAACCTTAAAAAAAAGGACTTAGGCAAAAGCATGTGAAGTAATGCTGTTTCTATGTAATATTTTTTTATGTAGAAAAAAGGGCTCTTGGAAAATATTTAAATAGACATTAGGGTTCTTTTATTTTAAAAATAAGCACTGATAATATTCTGACATTGTAACAATAAATAAAGCCTACTTTGAGTTAATTAATGATAAAATGTATGGTAAAATTGAAATCAGAGATTTGCCTTTTAAACAAATGAATTATAATGTAACACTTTTAAGCAAAATGGTTACCAGTGATCATTATCAGCAGATAAGATGTCAGAAATACTAATTATTATAAGGAACCTGAAGATTCTTTCAAGAATCTTAGGGTGACTTAAAGTTAGCAGATTCTTTTCATCAAGTGCATTAAGCTGATTGGAGTAAACATTTCCTGAGAGTGTAAAAATCTCTAAAACTTTCTCTGCTACTTAATATTCAGTGTTACCAACACCATCCCTTACATAATAAAGAAATTAAAGTGTAAAGTAGGAAAAGCAAGCTAGATTTATTGAGACGACTCTGGATCATCACTACCTTGGTCCTAAAGTGAAATTGACCCATTCCATCCTCTGTGCTACCAATGCAACACTCTGTACTTTTTTTTTTTTTAAGATTTATTTATTTATTTTAGAGAGAGAGAGCAGGGGGAGGAGCAGAGAGACAGAGGGAGAGAATCCTCAAGCAGACTCCCAACTGAGCATGGAGCCAAGGGGGTGCCAATTGCAGGGCTCAATCTTAGGCCTCTGAGATCAAGAGTTGGATGCTTAACCGACTGAACCATCCAGGCCCTGCACACTCTGTACTTTTTGAAAATGTCTACTCTATTATACACAGGCTTCTTGATAGTAGGGATATATGTATATGTATACATAAATTTAGTTTACTTTAAATACTATATGTTAAATACTAAGTACTTTAAATACTATAGTACTGTGTCAGGCATTATTCCAAACATTGCGTAAATATTGGTTATTTAATTCCCATGAGATGTGAGGACTCCATGAGATAGTACCCCCATTTTATAATGAAGAACCCAAAGTACAGTGTTAAGTAATTTAGCTTTATTCATCTCCCTTTTGCTGGCTCCCAAAGCTGATGTTTTGCATAGGGTAGGCATTCATTCATTCATTCAATAAATATTCAATACTCCATATATCTCAGCTATTCTTCTAGGTGCTAGGATACAGCAATCAATGAAATTGACATAAACCCTTCCCTAATTGAACTCATATTCTGTTTGGTAGACATAAGCCAAAAAAAAAAAAAAGATAAATAAAATTAACCTATGTTCTTGTAGATGGCAATATATGGCAGAAAAAAAATAAATCAGGGAAGGTAATGGGGAGGTACCTTGGAGTTGCAATTTTATTTTATTTTATTTCTAGCTTGTAAACAATGGAAATTTATCTCTCACAGTTCTCGAGGCAGGAAATCTAAGATCAGGAGCTAGCAGATTCAGTGAGGCGGCTGGTGAGGACTGACTTCCTGGTTCATAGCTAGGGCCCCCCTGTGTCCTCACATGGAGGAAGAGTTGAGAGTTGTGATTTTATTTATTTATTTATTTATTTATTTATTTATTTATTTATTTATTTATTATTTTGTTAAGATTTTATTTTTAAGTAATGTCTACACCCAGCATGGGGCTTACACTCACAATCTGAGATCAAGAGTCTCATGCTCTACTAACTGAGCCAGCCAGACACCCTAGGAGTTGTAATTTTAGATGGTATATTAGTCATCGTTCTCCAGAGAGACAGAAACAATAGACTTTATAATTATATATATAATCATTTATTATAAGGAATTGACTCACATGATTATGGAGGCAGAGAAGTTCCAAGATCTGTATTCAGCAAGCTAGAGACCCAGGAGAGCCAGTAGTGTAGTTCTCTTCTGAGTCTGAATACTTGCGAAGGAGAGCAAATGACATAAGTTCCAGTCCAAGGGTAGATGACTAATTCCACAATCAGGCAGGCAAAGTTCCCTCTTACTCCAGCCTTTTTGTTCTGTTCAGGTCTTCAATTAACAGGATGAGGCCCTTCCACATTCAGGAGGGCAATCTGCTTTACTCAGTCTACTGATTCAGGTGTTTATCTCATCCAGCAACATCCTCACAAGCTACATCCAGAATAACATTTGACCAAATGCCTGGGCACTGAATGGTCTAGTCAAGTTGATACTTAAAAAATGAACAATTGTAGGGGATCCCTGGGTGGCGCAGCGGTTTGGCGCCTGCCTTTGGCCCAGGGCGCGATCCTGGAGACCCGGGATCGAATCCCACGTCGGGCTCCCGGTGCATGGAGCCTGCTTCTCCCTCTGCCGTGTCTCTGCCTCTCTCTCTCTCACTGTGTGCCTATCATAAATAAATAAAAAAAATTTTAAAAAAAAGAACAATTGTGGATGGGCAAACGGGGAAGGGCTCACTGAGAAGGTAACATCTGAGGGAGGGAGGAAGGTGAGTGAATCATGTCTGAAGGAAGAACATCCCAGGAACAGTGAATACAAAGGTCCGGGGATGCCTGGGAAGGTCAAGGAGCAGCAAGGGTGGGGAGAGTGCTGCTAGAGTGGGACAGGAAAGGAGGAAAAAGCAATGGATGAAGTTGGAGAGGAAATGAGCAGGGAACAGTGGTAGCAGTGATAGTAGTGGAAATAGTAAGAAATGATCACATTCTAGACATATGTTGAAGGTTAAGCTGACAGATTCGATTTGAAGCAGGAGAGAAAGTGAAGCATCAAGGATAACTTCAAGGTTTTGGACTGAGCAACTGGGGAAGAGTAGAAGAGAAACAGAGTTTGATGGTTGGGGTGGCAGCTAGAGGAGATCAGGAGTTCAGTTTTGGACTTGTTAAATTTGATGTCTATTAGTCATTCTAGTGGAGATATTGAGGCAGCTGGATATGTAAGTCTGAAGTTTTGGGGAGAAATGCAGGCTGAACACAGTGTATAATAAATGGTATTTAAAGCCATGAGACTGGGGATCCCTGGGTGGCGCAGCGGTTTGGCGCCTGCCTTTGCCCCAGGGCGCAATCCTGGAGACCCGGGATCGAATCCCACGTCGGGCTCCCGGTGCATGGAGCCTGCTTCTCCCTCTGCCTGTGTCTCTGCCTCTCTCTCTCTCTCTCTGTGTGTATGACTATCATAAATAAAAATTTTTATAAAAAAAATAAAAATAAAAATAAAGCCATGAGACTGGATGAGACCAAATAAGTAAGTAAAGATAGAAAAGAGAAGAGGTCCAAGCACGGAATCTTGGAATACTCCAAGTTTTGGAGATTAGAAAGATGAAGAGAACCTAACAAAGAAGACTGAGAAGGAACAGCCAGAGAGGTAAGAGGAAGACCAGTTAAGTCTGCTTCCAAAAGCCAAGTGGAAAGTGGTTCAAAGAGGAGAGAGTGACCATATTCTGCTAATCAAGTGAGATGAAGACTGAGACTTGGCCATTGGATGTAGCCACAGGGCAGTCAAGGTGACCTTGATAAGAGCAATTTAACTGAAGTAGATTGGATAAATATCTGATTGGATTGGGTTTAAGAGAGAACTTGGAGGGGGGCGCTTGGGGGGCTCAGTCAGTTAAGGGTCCAACTCTTGGTTTTGGCTCAGGTCAGGATCTCAGGATCTTGAGACTGAGCCTGCATTGGGCTCTGTGCTCAGTGTGGAGTCTGCTTGGGATTCTCTCCTTCTTCTCCTTCCTACTCTCCCTACCCCTGTTCATGTTCTATAAATTAACTAACTAACTAACTAAATAAATAAATAAAATCTTTTTTAAAAAGAGAGAATGAGAAGGAAGGTATTGGAGATAGTGAATATAGACAACCTGTAGAAAGAAAGAAATGGGGGTAGTAACTGGAGGAGGAAGTGAAGTTAAGAGAGTGTATTTCAAAGGTAGAAATAATGTCCATAGACTGATGGAAAAGATCCAGTAAAAAAGAAAAAAATGAGAAGATAATTATTGAAGTGATGACCTTGAATAGGTGAGAGTAACCTACTCTACAAGTGGAGAAAGTGGCCTTTTCTAGGGACACAAGGTGTTCATCTCTAGCCACGGGAAAGAAACCCATGGATGCAAGTGGTGGGTGTTTGTGGGGGCTCTCTTCTGATTCATTCTATTTCCTTAGTGAAATCAGAAGCAAGGCCATCAACAGAGAATTAAAATAGGTGGTGAGTGGGTATTTGAGGTTTGTAGAACAGAGAAGGTATAAAATATCCCCAGGAAGAGAAGGAGAATACAGGGACCAGGAAAACAGTATGATTGCTGGTAGCATTAGGGCCTACTTGCTGTTTACAATTGTAATTTAATGTGGGATCTCAGCATGGTTTGGTCCTCTGCCAGCCACATTTAGCATGTATAGTAGTTGCTATGTGGAACACTGCTTTTAATAAGGGTCATTGTTTAATCAAGTGAGTATCTCAAAGCGTGGCAGGGATCAAGGTGCTAAGGACGCATGCAATGTAATATAAGTGAATTTAAGCTAAGTAAGGAATCAAATGAATGCATACAGGAATGAATGAACTGTTTTCCCATTTGGAGTAAGCTTTTTTCTCTTCCATCCATTGATTTAACACACTTGATTCTTAATGGCCCACATAAGAATTGTATAATCCCAAAATCAGGCTTGGGGTTAAGCTAGTAAACTAGTTCTTAGATAAGAAAAATTGAAGAGGGGCAAATGTTATGTCATAGGTTACAGTGAAGAGGGATTTTGCTATTTAAGTTTTCCATTAGATTGTTTAGAACACATCTGCTATTCAAATATTAGCTTATTCTGGCAGCAAAAGCCTGACCTCTGGTAAATGCTGGAGAGTGACTCACAGAAGCTTCCACGAACATAGAACTTTTTTCTTTTTGGCCAGAACTCAGCATCCTTATAAGTGCCTGATAAATACTTGGATTTATCCTAATTAGGACTGTGTATCAAGGGGCATGATAGCGAAGGGACTCTTATTCCCGTTGGGTCCCTGTTTGGTTCAATTGTGTCTTCAGCAGACAGGAAGAGAGGCAAATATTAGTACCTGTCTTTAGCCAGGGAAAAAATGTTACAGCACAGTTGCCTTTAATATAAGCTCAGGGTCAGAGAGGGCCAAGAAACAAAGTACAAGGCCAAGCAGCCTATTTCAGCGACCTACCACATTGGCACACCCGTCATTTTTCATCTCCCTAAATTTTAAATATGGCACAAAATAAGCATTCTTTGTCCTTCATTCTACATACATAGCATGGCCTCTCCCTGACCAAATCCTTGTTACTCTTTTGTGGTCAGGCACCTTGGTGAATATGGAGTGTATGTGCGCTATATTAAAACTAGTGACCTAAAAATAGTTGTGTACAAGTAGAAGATGTGTGTTTGTTGAGTTCAGGCTTGCCAAGCCCCAGAACTCTCAGCCTGGGAGTGTGGCAAGTATATCCTGTTCCTGTTACCTGGAAATCTTAACCAAAGGAGAATCTGAAGGAATTCAATACACAGGCATTCCTTTTTTTTTTTAATTTTTATTTATTTATTCATGAGAGAACAGAGAGGCAGAGACACAGGCAGAGCGAGAAGCAGGCTCTATGCAGGGAACCCTATCTGGGACTCGATCCCCGGTCTCCAGGATCACGCCCTGGACTGAAGGCAACGCTAAACTGCTGAGCCACTCAGGCTGCCCAATACACAGGCATTCCTATTCAGACCAGCAATTCTTTACAGGGGCAGTACCACCATTTGGAGGTGTTCTGGGAATTGTGGGTACATTTTTGGTTATCACAGTGATTGAAGGCATGCTAACTGGTATGTGGTGGCTGGGAGCCAGGATTGACAAATGTGTGTAAACAGTTCCATAGAACAAAGAAATGGTCTTGCCTATCTTCCACATATCCTTCAGGGCATTGATGTGGGTAAAAACCTACTTATAGTATATTTGAACATAGACCCTAACTCTAATTTTATTTCTTCTCTGTATTGCACATAGAGCATTATCTTAATTTAAGAAAAGATTTTTCTGTGTGTTGGTAAGTTATATATGAACTTCATTTCAGGACACTGAAGGAGATGTTTCACTGTAAAAAGGAGTAGCTCTTTTATGACTGAGAGCTACTGTTCTAGATATTTGATTGTGCCTTATCTTTTTTCCATGGCAAATTCACAAATTATCCATAATCTCATCCAACTTCAGGCATGAAAGTTAGGGAGGCATCAATCTCAGGAGTCTACATTTAAATCCTAAAGTATGAAGAGTTTCAGCGGAGGGCTGGCTGTGTTTCCACCTACCTTACCCCATATTAGGAAGAAATTAAAGATGGTAACAGTCAGCACTTGTGGAAAAGAAAATCACAGTAAGAGTATATGAGGATGGGAGAGTCTGGGGCTAGGCATCAAATTAAGTGGATACCCTCGCCATGGGCGGAGATCATGCGTACTCTGTCTTCTAACCTTCCACCCCCAAAATCTTCCCATCCCAGATAAACACACACAACCTACTCCTGCTCCTGGAAATGTAAAGTGCATGTCCCAATTACTCCATACACACTGTGAACAGACTTCCTTTGTTCTCAGGATGTGTGCTGGGCGGTAGAAGGTTTACACTAAAACATGCCCTCCACCTAGCTCTAGACATTCCACTTGAATGAAGGTGCTAAGTGAAAGGTTTGGAAAGATCTTCAAAAGAAGATTCAGAGAGGCAAAGGGTTCATTAATCAGGACCCTACAATTATGAGGATGTGAGGCCTTTTCCCATCATTAGGTTGAAGCAGCTGCAAATAATCACAACAGGAAGGAGCAGTGCATGACATCACAATGTTATATGCTTAAAATTGCAGTGGTAAATGGCAAAGTGATTTTTTAAAGTGAGAAACAGACTAAAAAGAAGGTCTTAGGGACCAACCAAAAAGAAGTCTTGACAGTCAAAACATAAAAATTATGGGATACTTTCTGCTATCGAGCATAATATAAAATCTCAGCAAGTAAAAAGATGGACTGAGAAATAAATGTTTGTCTCCAGACTCAATGTGTATGTCTCATAAATCCACAGAAGACCTCTTACAGTGGAGTTGTGGTTTGGACCAAATATTTGCTGAATTAGACTGAGGTATGGAAATGAAAGACACAATGGAGGGAAGTGATATTGTTAAGAGGAGGGCCAGCTTTTGGGGGCCTGGGTGGCTCAGTCAGTTAAGCATCTCCCTTCAGTTCAGGTTGTTATCCTGGATCCTGGGATTGAGTCCTGTATCGGGTTCCCCACCCAGGGGAGAGTCTGCTTCTCCCTCTGCACCCCGTCCCTCCACTCATGCTCTCTTTCTATCAAATAAATAAAATCTTTATATATATATAAAGAAGAGCCAGCTTCATGGTTATGTAACCTGTGCTTAAAAGGGCCCCACATTTGGTTTAATGCTCTGTTGTCAGCATTTTGAGATTATTAATAATTTTTGAACAAGGGCCCCCACATTTTCATTTTACACTGGCCCTTAAAATTATGTAGCCAGGCCTGGTGAAGAGAGAGAAGATCTGAGTCTGAGAGACCTGGGTTCAAATCCCAGATCTACCACTGGCTAGCTGTATGATCCTGGGCAATTTATTCAACCTCTCTTAATCTGTAAAATAGGAATCACAATGGTACCTATCTCCTAGATAGGTAGAAGACTAGCAGAAGACTAAAGACAGGCTGAAAGAAACAATACGTTGTGAAGACAAAAAACCAATATAGCAGTATTCAGTAGGTAGTGTTATCAATGACAAAGATCTGGATGACATTGCAAAGGCATCAAGGCACCAAACAGTGCTGGAGTAGAATTGTTTTCTAAATTCATTTTTACTAACATATTTCTGCTCTGGGTGTGTGTATTGATGTCACCATCCCTGTGGCAAGACAGGCCAAGATAATTTTCTTAATTGCAGGCTTCACTGACACATTTTGTGCCAGAACCGAAGGAGAGTAGGTGTTATTTCAGATCTGTGAATCATCACACACACTCATGCATCACATATTTCTTATAGATTTAAAGAGTTGAACTCTAACCAAGATAATGGAGACATTATTTTAGAATGTAGAAATATGCCCATATAAAGGCAGGTTGCTATTGAAACTACTTCCTTCGCTGCGTGGGCCTGCCAAGTCATTTTATTTGCCATATAGTATTTAATATAATGTTCTCAGCCAAAGAAGATGCAAATAAAAAAAATCATTAGACCGTTTTGCTAGGACTGCATATTAATTATCACTTTGTCATGAGTAAATTGATTGTATTGTATTAGAATACGGTTTGGGCTACTTGAGTAGTAGAGCTGAGTGGAAGGATTTTCTTCCATTTGACTAAATACCCTCTATTAATTCCTTACTTATTACTATAATTAAAAGTAGTCTTTGGCAGTACATGTCCTTTTAAAACTATTTCTGAAGTTGAGAGAAAATTTTTAAAGTGTGAAATGGATTTTTAAAAGAAGGTTTTAATGTATTAAATATGCCATGACTATTCCACTTAGTGGAAATACCTCGGCTACTATACTGTGATAAGGAACTTTCCTCCAAAGAGGTGAGTCATAGTTCTGGAAGAAAACGCTTTAATTGCTAGGGAGACAAATTTGCTCATGTAGAGATGTAGAAAGTGGATTCTTTCTCCTAACCAAGGCTAGTCCTACAGTTGCATGTGAAGGTAAAATTACTCTCCCACCTCTTTCTATACATTTTAACCTGGGCTTTCCTCTATCACTAAGTATAATCTGACAAATGCAGCATTATGAGTTTAGAGATAACTCTCTCTAATTTTATATCTAACTTAAAAAAAACTTTTTTTGATGTAGTGGAACCTATATAAGATAAAATTTACCATCACAGCCATTTTTTAAAAATGTACTTGTTTATTTATTTATTTAAGTAATCTCTATACCCAGCGTGGGGCTCAAACTCATGACCCCGAGATCAAGAGTCACATGCTCTACAGAGTGAGCCAGCCAAAATCTCCCCATCGTAACCATTTTTTAAAAATATTAATTTTTTAAGGAGGTTTGGGGCAGAGGGGGAGAGAGAATCTTAAGCAGACTCCAAGCTGAGCACAGAGCCTGAAGCAGAGCTCAATCTCACAACCCTGAGACCATGACCTGAGCGAAATCAAGAGTGAGATGCTTAACTGACTGTGCCACCCATCAGAGCCTTTTTAAGTGTACAATTTTGGTGGCATTAAGTACATTCACACATACTGCATTTTTTTAGAGGGCCTCAATGCCTAAATAAGGAGAATTGTTGTCTTTATAATTAGTTTTTACACTTACAAAAGGAAGCGACAGACTGCCTCTGACATTGCTAGGGAGTGCACCTTTGCAGCTTATAGAGAGTATGGCACACCAGGCAAGAGTGCGTGCACCTCAGGACTCAACAAGAAGCAAGAGGGGACAGGAGAGAGGTTTCCTGAGATTATAGAGGTGTCAGCCAGTCTCTGTAGCAAGATAGGTTAGAAATGATGAACTTAGTGCTGTCCCTGGTCCTTGGGAAATCTTCCCAGCAAACTGTATGATTGGCTCATCTCCTTAGATATTTGCCTTTATACATCATTCCTTTATTCCACGCATTTGTGTCCTTTCCCTTTGTTGGCTTTCTATCCACACATAAACTAAGTGTCTTTCATTTTAACAAAACAGAGAAACCAAACCAACCAACCAACAAACCCTCTCTTGTCAAAATCCTCCCTTGTTAGTTCCACATTCTTCTTATTTTTTTAATGTGTGTTTTTTTCCCTTTCAAAGCTATATAAGCCAATATGGACATGGTTTAAAGTGTCAAATTATCTTCCAAGGCATTTGACAACAAACAACAATCCTTACCTCTCTACTGATTTTTACTTCCCAGAAACAGCCACTTTCTACCCTTATGATGATAAATGTACTTTTAAGACTCACCTCCACATCTCAGAATCACACTCATGTTCAAATTTTTCTAGCTTTGGCTTTTAGGAGCTCTTTCAGACTGGCTCATGTGTCCCTTTTGTTGACTGAGCACTCCCTTACTTTCTGGTGCTATACTTACTTTTCTCCAAGCTCAGCTTGTATTTTACCTGCCCAGGCCCTAGAATCAGCCATCTCTCCAGGGAGCTCTGGTTCTTTCTACTGGAGAAGAGTTTTTAGAAACCAAGATCTGGGCACAGGGGTGCTTATTGCTGATGGTGGGGAGGGGAGACACTGCTTTTAGACTTTCTCAGTAGACAGAGCTAGGAAATGTATACATGTATTCCTATGTATATACTCATATCTATAATAATCTATTTCCCCATCTATCTATTCATTGTATATTAAATTAAACATGAACTCATACTAATGTCCTCAACTCTAACTTGGTATCACAGGATTTATTCTAGGCTGTCCTTTTGTTTATTTGTAACCATTTCCTTTAACTGTGAGGAAACTGGCCCCTAGTATCTATTTTTTAAAATAAATTTTCCAGCATAGACTAGCTTAGACATGAAGTACTTTCAGAATCTGTGTAAGAGATCTGTATCTGTGTAAGAGATCAATTTTCAGACTAGAGTATAGTGTTTGTATATAATTCTTTTTATCTTTAGCTTTGTAGTTTCCAGTCAAGATACCATTTTCCAAAAGTATTTTAGATCAGCTCCTTACCCACCCCTTTCAGAAAGGTTATGTCATGCATTTGTAATACAGTTAGATTCATTTCTCCCAGTCTGCACTCCATTCTAGGACCTTCTAACATCCTGGTTGATTTTTTTTTAATTTGCATACATAAAAGTTCATCCTTTGTAATATACAGTTCTATGTGTTTTTAAAATATTTATTTATTTATTTATTTATTTGATTTATTTGCTAGAGAGAGAGAGAGAGCACAATCAATGCGAGCAGCAGAAGGAGGAGAAGCAGGCTCCCTGCTAAGCCGGGAGTTGGACATGGGGCTCAATCCCAGGACCTGGGATCATGACCTGAGCAGAAGGCAGATGTTCAACCAACTGAGCCACTTAGGAGCCCCAGTTCTACATGTTTCGAAAAATGGAGTTATGTATATACCACCCCAGGGCGGTTTAGAACAATCCTGTCACTCTAAAAATTGCCTAATCTCTGATTCAACTTTTGATTGCACTGTCAAATTCCTTTAAAGAGCTGTTGTGCAATACTGTATCCCCCATCAGGGGGTTCCACTGGTTTACACTAATGAGGCAGTGGAGCTATTTCTAAATATCCCATTGAAAATGGCTGGAAGGATGGGTTGGATGAGAGTTACTGGGAAGTTGATGGAAGCAGGTGGCACATGGGGACAAAATAAATTCTAGGGGACATCAGAGAGAGCAATTACCCGTAGAGGTCTGACTGGATGGAGGTTTTCAGCCAGAGAACGTGCTGGTTATCAATTTATTGCTTGTTGGTTCCCTTCATGGGCTAATGTGTTAAAATGGGTCTGGGCCCTTTAAATATTTTTCCTTTGGCAGCTGGCACGATGTTTTATCGGTAGAGGGCGCTGGAGAGAGACATTGAAGGAGACCCGGCTTTTCTGGCTTTTCCTTCTTATGGCTCTTAGGCTTGGTGGGAGCATGCTTGCATTTTCACTGCGCTGCCCAGGGCTAAGTGCCTGTAGCTTTTGCTATGTGTTTTGTTTTTTTTAAAATTTTTATTTATTTATGATAGAGAGAGAGAGAGGCAGAGACACAGGCACAGGGAGAAGCAGGCTCCATGCACCAGGAGCCCAATGTGGGATTCGATCCTGGGTCTCCAGGATTACGCCCTGGGCCAAAGGCAGGCGCCAAACCGCTGCACCACCCAGGGATCCCTGCTCTGTGTTTTCTTGAGCTCCTCTCTTAAACAGCAGCAGTGTGGCTGGGAGCCCCAGACAGCACAGCCTTTACCCCGGGCCCTGGTGTTCTGCATGGACACGGTGGGGCCCTCTCAGGCCTGGCTGTCTAGCGAGCTGGATGTTCAGCCTTTGTCTTATTCAGTGGCCCAAGGCTGCTCTGGTCCAATCCCCATGCAGAGGCACACTAAGTTCTTAAAGAAGGAAGCCTCTGTGGGTCCCAGTCCCAGCAGTGCCCACACAGCACCCTCTCTCTGTGCACACTTCCTCCACCCCCTATTAGCTTGACCTCACCTGTGTCTCATGACTATCCTGACATGGGCACCATGCATTTCAGGCCTCATATGTGCACTGGCCTGCTCTCTGCCTCTCTCTCTCTCTCTCCCTATTTCCCTCTGCAGGCCCAGACTGCCCACCAGCTCTAGCTGGTCTGTGTCCAGAGGGTTATTTCCACTTTCCTGGCAACTCTGTGCCATCTCTGGCCTAGGCAAATTCTCTGCCATCAAGTGGGCTGTGTTCACACCTTCTTCAATGAACTTTGAAGTCTGACCTCCTCCAAGTTTCTTTTTTTTGTTCTTTCCCTTAGTTCTTCATTACCCCTTGGAGCTCTCCTTCCATCTTTATAGTTACTCTCCTATCATTGCTCAATAATTCTTTATATTAAGCTTCACCTGCTTAAATTATTCTATGGTTCTTGCTCTTGATTTGACTGTGACTAATTAAAATCTATTCTCACTCGGAGAGGGCACAGGTATTCTTGGCCTGTTGTTCAATCTCATTTAAAGAAAGAGAAGAAAGCGATTTCCTGTCAGGAAACTTGATAATACTGGCCCAGGCTCTCTGGGTAGAGCATCCAGTTGGTAGAGAAATCCCAACTGTACTCAGGCCCCAGGTCCTAGGTCCTGGCTTGTAGCTTAAAGTAGAGTTCTTCTGAGAAAGGGAGTTTCCTGCATGATGAAGGGACAACGCTGAGTACATGTCATAACCTGAGCTGTTGAAGATTCAAAATGTATGTCAGACATCTGCCTATGGTGGAATATGAGGAGGTATTCTGGGAACAATAGTACTTAGATGTAAAATACAGATTCTTTTCATTGAACTTGACTCTTAAAAATGGCATAATAACCATATAGTTACTAAGTTAGGCATGTTTTAATTTAAAAAAATGGGAGAATTCTTCCTATGCTTCTTTTTGATTCCTGCCAATAATGCATATCTAATTTTTCTTTAAAAATTTATTTATTTGTTTTATTTTTTTAAAAAAAGATTTTATTTATTTATTCATGAGAGACACAGAGAAAGAGGCAGAGACACAGGCAGAGAGAGTAGGACTCGATCCCAGGACCCCGGGATCACAACCTGAGCCAAAGGCAGGTGCTCACTCACTGAGTCACAAAGGCATCTGTAAAAAAAAAAAATATATATTTTAAAGAATTTTAAGTAGGCTCCACATGGGGCTCAAACTCATGACCCTGAGATTAAGAGTCACATACTTTACTGACCAAGCCAGCCAGGCACCTCATCTAAATTTATCTTTTAAAGAAAATTTCTGGGGGCATCTGGGTGGCTCAGTTGGTTAAGCGGTTGCCTTTGGCTCAAGTTGTGATCCCAGTGTCCTGGGATCGAGACCCATATCAAGCTCCTTATGGAGCAGGGAACCTGCTTTTCTCCCTGCCTGCCTCCTTCTCTCTCTCTCTCTCTCTCTCTCTCTCTGTTTCTCATGAATAAATAAATGAAATCTAAAAAAAAAAAAATTTCCTGGGTCTGAAAAGGAAGTTTGAAGTTTTTATAAGATTTTGCTGACAGACTGATCTTACTTTAGATTTCTTGAATGTTCTGTTTCTCTTATTCTGTATAGTTTCTGGTTTTTACCTGGTTGTGGTTTGAACAGTCTTGTTGACCTAGCAGTATTGTTTGTTAGCCATGGTCTAATTAAAGAGTCAAGCTGAGATCGTCCAATGTTCTCTATTTTTTTCAAATTTTTATTTAAATACTAGTTAGTTAGCATACAATTCAATATTGGCTTCAGGAGTAGAATTCAGCGGTTCATCACTTACGTATAACACCCAGTGCTCATCACAAGTGCCGTCCTTTTTTTTTTTTTTTAAAGCATAGTGGGTTTTTTTTTTTTTTTTTTATTTATGATAGTCACACACACAGAGAGAGAGAGAGAGGCAGAGACGCAGGCAGAGGGAGAAGCAGGCTCCATACACTGGGAGCCCGACGTGGGATTCGATCCCGGGTCTCCAGGATCGCGCCCTGGGCCAAAGGCAGGCGCCAAACCGCTGCGCCACCCAGGGATCCCCACAAGTGCCGTCCTTAATGCCCATCACTCACCCACCTCCCTCCATCCACCCTTAGTTTGCTCACTATCATTAAGAATCTCTTATGGTTTCTCTCTCATTTTCCCCCTCCCATATGTTCCTCTGTTTTGTTTCTTAAATACCACATATGGGTGGAATCATTTGGTATTTGTCTTTCTCTGACTGACTTATTTCCCTTAGCATAAATACTCTAGGTCCATCCTGTTATTGAAAATGGCAAGATTTCATTCTTTTTGATGGCTGAAAAATATTTCCTTGTACATACATATATCACATCTTCTTTATCTACTCTCAGTTGATGGACGTTTGGGCCCTTTCCATAGTTTGGCTATTGCTCATAATGCTGCTATAAACATCAGGGTGCATGTACAACCTCAAATCTTATTTTTCTATCCTTTGGGTCAAAACCTAGTAGTACAATTACTGGATTGTAGGATAGTTCTATGCTTAACTTTTTGAGGAACCTCCATATATTTTCCAGAGTGCCTGTACTAGCTTGCATTCCTACCAACAGTGCAAGAGGGTTCCCCTTTCTCCACACCCTTGCCACATCCTTGCCAACAGCTGTTGTTTCTTGTGTTGTTGATTTTAGCCATTCTGACTGGTGTGAGGTGATATCTCATTCTTTCCCTGATGATGAGTGATGCTGAGCATCTTTCATGTGTCTATTAGCCATCTGGTTATCTTTTTTGGAAAAATGTCTGTTCATGTCTTTTGTCCATTTCTGGATTGGATTTTGTTTGTTTGTTTGTTTTTGGGTGTTCAGTTTGATAAGTTCTTTATAGATCTTTGACATTAGCCCTTTATCTGATGTGTCATTTGCAAATATCTTCTCACATTCCATAGGCTCCCTTTTAGTTTTGTTGATTGTTTCCTTTGCTGTGCAGAAGCTTTTTGTTTTGATGAAGTCCCAATAGTTGATTTTTGCTTTTGTTTCCCTTGCCTCCAATCACATTTCTAATAAGAAGCTGCTATGGCCAAGGTCAAAGAGGTTGCTGCCTGTGTTCTCCTCCAGGATCTTGATGGTTCCCAGTCTCACATTTAGGTCTTTCATCCATTTTGAATTTATTTTTGTGTATGGTGTAAGGAAATGGTCCAATTTCGTTCTTCTGCATGTAGCTGTCCAGTTTTCCCAATACCATTTGTTGAAGAGACTGTCTTTTTTCCATTGGATATTCTTTCCTGCTTTGTCAAACCTTCAATGTTCCTAAAGACCTACCTCCTTGGCTAACTTGACGACATCTTATAAATCTCTGATGATTGTATCAGGTAGCAGTCTTGCTTGTAAAACAAGGTATCTAACCGAGATGAGATGATTGCTCACAACCACACACCTAAGGAAGGAAGGAACAAAAAACTCATCTGAATATGGGAGACTTGTTTAAAGGACTTGGCATCTTTCCCATTGTTTTTCTATTTTGTCCTCATAGTACTCAAGTGAGGTAAGAATTACTTTGGAGATAAGAAAGCCAAGCTAAATAAATTGGGAAGATTTGTCCAAGAAATTGTTAGTGTTCGCACTTATCTGGAAGCTGTATTCTAACTCTCTGGCTGGTATTCTTTACTTAAATATTTACTAACTTTAGCTTCTCCTCAGTATAGGAAAGAGCTGGCTATGCAATAACTCATTTTTCTTGAATGGGATAATTTCTTTTTTTCTAAATCATCTGTCAGGAAAAGTAAAAATTAAGTATTATTTATAATAATAATGATGACAATAAAGATAAAGCAGTAATACTTGCATACGCACCCACCATTGTTTATAAAGAATTCTGATCTATATTATCCTGTTTCTTTTTTTAAAAAATATTTTATTTATTTATTTGACACAGAGAGAGAGCCCAAGCAGGGGGAGCGGCAGTCTGAGGGAGAGGGAGAAGCAGAGTCCCTGATGAGGAGAGATACTGACACGGAGCCCAAACCCAGGACCTCAGGACCATGACCTGAGTGGAAGGCAGATGCTTAATGGACTGAGCCACCCAGGGGCCCCATATATATAATCCAATTTCAATACCTCGAAAATATTTGCTAGGTAGGTAGGAAAAGTACTTTTTTATTTTATAAAGGAAAATTAGAGGCTCAAAGTGGTTAATTGACTTTCTCAAGGATATATAGTTCGTGTTCTGGTAGAGGTTGAATCTGAACTCAGATCTGATTCCTATTCTCCTAGTCATACTTTCCTCCATATATTACATAATAGCCAAAGACACGTTAAGCATATCTGTTGTTCAGCAAATTATATGCAGCCAGAGGCGTAGTCTGGTTGAGAGAACAGAGCTTCTAAGTGTTCCAGGCATGAGTCTAATTCTGAAGTCAAATAGAGAAAGAGTGGGCACAAACTAAAATTAAATATGATTCTATAACATGTCTTGTGATAAACACACAGGCTTATAATATGGATATAGTACCCTCAGATATAGTACCCCCACATGTAAAATGTAGATATTATTATTTCTCTCATTTTATATACATAGAAACAGAAGCTCAGAGAAGTAAATAATCTAAATTCAGATCCCTCTGATTCCAAAATGTGTGCTTTTTTTGGATTAATGTAACTGACTTCAAGAGAGATATTCATCTGGGAAGTTTCTTCAGGGAACAGGGAGAAAGAGCTGGCCCTCTTCCACCCGCTCGACTATAGAATGAGGCCCTTCTTTGAAAAGGATTAGTATATTATTAGAGAGTGGAAACAGGGAAGCCACTGGTAGAACTAGTCTTCTGTTGATCTGAGAGGCAACAGAGAGGACATCACCACTCATGGCCTTGTAGCATGGGCAATGCTTCTGACTTCTTTGTCCATGGGCAATGATACAATGGGGGAAAACAAAACAAAGCAAAAAGCATACATTCTTTCCAAAGGTTTGTCAACATCAATAGACAAATTAAGTTAGATCATATCCATTAGCACGAGCACCTGGTCATTGAGTGTAGCAGAAGCCTAACTGGCTATACTAAATACATTTCTGTTTCTCTTTGAAAAAAATTGCCGAGAGTATGAAGTTGAATTATAGGTGGTTAAATGAGCATAAAATGGGACCTTGTATTCTTTGGTTGAGTGGTGTCTTTCCCCATGTTTATAATGGGGATATTATATATTTCAATGACACATTCTAGATTTTCTGGGACAGTTTCTGATTTCAAGTTACTTATTGTTTTTTCCCTAAAAGCATTTCTGCTTATCTGGGTCTAGATTTTTTTTATTCAGAAGGTAGTAATATATTGCATGTTGTTCCCCCAAGGCATTTTAGTTGCTGTCCTTTACCTTTACTTTCAGTTTTCTGCTATATCATCTGTTGATTCCTGCATTAAGGATACAAGGGAACAGGGACACCTGAGTGGCTCAGTTGGTTAAGTGTTGACTCTTGATTTCAGCTCAGGTCATGATCTCAGGGTCCTGGGATCAGACCCCTGAATGAGGCTACCCGCACAACAGAGAGTCTGCTTGTGGATTCTCCTTCTCCCTCTGCTGGCTTGCTCGCTCTCCCTCTCTCTCTCTCTCTCTCTCTCTCTCCCTCAAGTAAAGAAATAAATAAATAATATAAGAGAACAGTGTATGACAAGTAATTTACCAAAAACTTCCTTAAGATTAAATCAAACTTAATTAAAATTAAATGGAAATTGGAGCTATTATCCCCCAAAATCCAGCAACTAGCTTTCTAGTGAGTTCTCCCTCTCCCCCAAGTATATGAGTACTGGGGGAGGATATATGAATTTTGGCTTGAACTATAATATACACCATCTAGGTTTATTAATCTCATGAGATAACTATGCAATCTGCCCCTGAGGGTTTCCTGGTGATGAAATTTTTCTTACTGTTTTCACATTTTGCTTTGCATTGCACCTATACATTTCTCTCTCTCTCTCTCTCTCTCTCTCTCTCTCTCTCTCTCTTTTCCAAGCTAGAAATCCATAAGTACCAAAGTTTATTTTTTAAAAAGATTTTACTTATTTATTTGACAGAGAGAGAGTGTGAGAGAGCATAAGCTGGGGGAGTGGCAGAAGGAGAGGGAGAAGTAGACTCCCTAGGGATCCTGACTCAGGACTTGATCCCAAGACCCCAGAACCATGACCTGAGCTGAAGGCAGACAACCATGGGAGCCACCCAGGCACCCCAGTACTAGAGTTTATTTTTAACCAAGTCATGAATGTGAGTTGAAGAATCATGGACAGAGAGGGGCACCTGTGTTAGTTCTGATGTATTGTTAATGTAATGTATATGTATTTGTTGTTTGCAAAAATATATACGATACTCTTGTTTATAAAATACATTGACACTTTATAAGGTGAAATGTAGGAATTACTCACATAAACTAGGAACTGGAGCAGAGAAGGCCCTGAATGATAAAATGGAGTCAAAGTCTTAGAGGGGATTGAGGGAGAGCCAGGGAGGCTTTTCATTTGGTTATCAAATGCCAAACAGAGGTGTAGTCATAAATATGGAGAATAAATGAACCTTCGGAAAACAAATATTTTAAAATATTTCATGCTTTGGGATATTCTCTAATTGCACAGGAGAAATAGGAGAGAACATTTTTCCCATTGTGAGTAATTCTTTAGAAATTCAAATACTGGTCTTTGAGGGAGACAAGGCATATGGAACCATGAGCTTTTTCTAAATTCAGCAAATGTTCAATCTTTGAAGAGAATTTGAACTAAACAGAGTGTTGGCATTAGTGCACAAGCTAAAACATGAATAATCTGTGGATTTATTCTCATTGATTCTTTTCTTTAGGAGTAAAGTATAAATTTTTGGTTTAAGGATTTTATTTTAGGGGTGCCTGGGTGGCTCAATCAGTTAAGTGTCCAACTCTTGATTTTGGCTCAGGTTGTGGTCTTGGGGTCTTGAGATGGGCCCCCATGTTGACATCTGTGCTGAGCTTGGAGCCTGCTTGGGATTCTTTCTGCCTCTCCCCTACTCTTGCTCCCTCCTCCCCTAAAAGAAAAAAATAAAGATTTTATTTTCTTAGATTTTATTTTTAAGTAATCTCTATACCCAACATGGTATTCTGATTCACAACCCTGAGATCAAGAGTTGCACGCTTCACAGACTGAGTCAGTCAGGTGCCTGCAGTATAAATTTTTTATTTATTTTTAATTTTTTAAATTTATCTTTTTATTTTTTTTAAGATTTTATTTATTTGTTCATGAGAGACAGAGAGAAAGAAACAGAGAGGAAGAGACATAGGCAGAGAGAGAAGCAGACTCCATGCAGATCGATGTGGGACTCCATCCTGAGACTCCAGGATCATACCCTGGGCTGAAGGCAGGTGCTTACCACTAAGTCACCCAGGAATCCCAGTATAAATTTTTTAAAACTAAGATTAGACAAAATATTAAATAATACTACGAAGCTTATATTAAAAAAAAAAAAGCTGTGTCTTCTCCCTCCCACAGCTGAGGCTTTTAACTTTTTGGCAGTTTTCCTGATTAAATTATGCCTATAGCTAGCTGTACTGCTATTTCTTGGTTTATGAATTTTAGGCTTTATCTGTTAACTTCATACACACATATACTTCCTTTTCCTTCCCTTCTCCCCCACCCCATCCTCTTAATGTAATCTAATCTAATTTCTAGCTAATTCAGTATTTAGTATTTACATTATTATATGTAAGTGTTAGTCATTGGTAAGCCAAGTAATTGTGTTTGATTACTTTTTTTTCACTGTACAACCTTTTGTTTTCTTTAGAATTAAGAATTGCCTAGTTTTTCATCTTATCAATTTTCTGTCAATCCAATCAAATGTATCATTGGTTTTTCAGATGATTATCAATACAACATTTAACATTTCAGATAGTCTATTGATTATCTCTGTCCTCCTGCTCCTATCTGGACTGGGTAATGCCTAGTCATCTCAGGACTGACAATCTTTACTGGTTTTGTGTGACATTCCCTGTTTCCTAGCTTTTATATTTTCTTCCTTTGGTCGGGGACCTCATTTTGTTGGGACTCATCCTTCAGTAGGTTCCTGACAAAGAGCGTACAGGGCTCTTTGCATATTTACCCTCATAGGTGCTTGTTATGTAAGGATACAAATAAAATTTTAGGATGAAAATAGCTTCCCTTAGAACTGAAGAGGCATTTTCTCATTGTTTTCTGAACTCCATTGCTCTCAAGAAGCTTCATGACTATTCTGATTCCTGTCATTATGCCTTCCTGCAACTCTCTAGAAATTTTAAGTTTGTTCTTAGTATCTTGAAATTTTATTATGTGATTTGGGGTTAAGTCTTTTTTTATTCATTGGGCTGGGCATTTAGTGGACTTTTTTTATCTGAAATTGGATGGCTAAAATATCATGTTTTTCAACCCTGGGATATTTACTTGTTTGATTTATTTGATAATTTCTTCCTATCAGTTTATACTCTCATTTTTCTCTTTCCAGAAATCCTATTTACCAGATGTTGGACATTCTGAAATGATCCTTTAAGCATCTTATTTTTCTCCTCCTATTGTCCATCTTTTTTTTCCTTTTGATTTTACTTTCTAGATTTCCTTGCTTTTGTCTTCTAATACTTTTATTGGATGATTTTATTTCAAGATCATATTTTTAATTTTGTTTAATTTCCATTTAATTTTATTTTTCTTGTTCTGATTATTCTTTTCTTAAAACAACCACCCTTCTCTTGCTTCATGAATATAATACCTTCTTTTACCTCTCCGATGGTATCAGTTACAATTTTTAATAAAGATTTGTTCATCATGTTATCTTTTTCTCTGTGATTTGTTGTTGATGCTGGAAGTTTTCCTCAAATATCTTGTAGTCATTGGTTATCTACTTTTATTTTAATAATCTAACAATTTTCTTCAGAGATAAATAGTGTATACTAATTTATTTGTCCAAATATATTTTATACTTATTAGACAGATTTTATTAAATCTCTATTTGCCCACATTTAATAATGAGGTGTGAAATGCTTCTTTTTATGCACAAGAAATACTCATGCTTCTATGTCCTTGACCTTTCTGAATGTCTACAGGGTAAATTGTCTGCCTGCTTCTTGGTATCCACCTCCTTGGATATTTAGGGCTTAGCTTCTTTTGCTCAGCAATGTCTGTTACCATTCTTCCATCTGTTTCCTAGCTTTCAAAAATGTGTTGTTTTTCCCTCTGCTGATGTTCATTTCCTATTTGCCCTTCAGGTTTGTACCATTTTTGTTGTTGTTGTTGTTGGGATTCCCCTCGTTCCCAAAAGGAGACAAATACATCTAGTTTACCTGCCATATTTAACTAAAAGCTCCTTACTTGTTTTTGATTTTGGCAATCTGACTCATAGATATGAAGATGTCTTCAATGTCTCTGAAATATTAAATTAATAAAAAAATATGTCGGTTTTGACAGCCAGCATTATTTTCTTTCTTCCTCTGGTGAACACTTGGTTCATTATTTTGAGCAAACTGCCCTTTCTCTAATCCAGGGATTTTGGTGGGGCTGCCAGTCACAGGACCTCAGCCCCTGACCACAGGAATGGGCATGTGATCTAATTTGGAAAACTGGTTTTACTCTCATGGGAATATGACTCCTGAGCAGAGACAAATAGAGACAGAGTACACATGGTGCTGAGTTTTCTTTTTGGTGACCACTAGAGGGACGGCTCATGATTGGACTAGACTGGGTCCTTTGTCGGACTCAATGAAACCAACTTTGCTACAGCAGGAAAGGGATTTAATGGGAGCATATTGGTGGTTCATGAAATTTATAACATGATTTTAGAATCAGATTCAGAGAATAATCAGTTACCATTGTATTAGTCTCCCACTGTTGCTGTAACAAATTACTATAAATGTAGTGGCTTAAGGCAACACACATTTATTTTATTATAGTCTTGGATGTCCAAAGTTTAAAATCAAGATCTGTTCCTTCTTGAGTCTTCAGGGAAGAATCTGTTTTCTTAACTCTTTTCAGCTACTAGAAGCTGCCCCTTCGTTGTTGACACATTTTCTCTCTCTCTCTCTCTCTGATCTCCTGCCTTCTTTTTATAGACTCTTGTGATTCCAGATAGTCTTGGAAAATCTCCCCATCTCAAGAACCTTAATTTGATTACATCCTCAAAGTTTCTTCTACCATCTCAAGTAATGTATTCACAGGAGCCAGGGATTACAACATAGATCTCCGAGGAGCCATTTTTCAGCCCACCACATCAAGGAGACCTAAACAACCGTGAACACAGCTGGATTACACTGCAGCATGCAGCATGGTCATAAACTCTAGCTGCTGCCAACACTGAATATGCATAAACAATGCCATCAGCTGAGACGCCAGAGGTGCCTTGATTCCTCCTCCCCGCAAGCAGGTTCTGATTATTACTTTGTCATCTGATATCTGTTCTCTTCTCTTCTTTAGTAATAGAATTTTCAGACAGTCATATGACCAGTCAGAATAAACACTTTCCCAGACTTCCTGCAGGTAGGCATAGCCATATGACAAAGTTTTGGTCAATGAGTTATAAGTGGAATTGTCTTGTGGAAGCTTCTGAGAAACTTCCTAAGGAGATTGTTGGGATGTGCCTGGTTCTTTATCCCTTCTTATGTTCTGCTTTCACCTTGGACCATGAGGACCAGGGCCACATCTGAAGAATGGTAGAGAGTGAGTAAAATAAGCCTGGCTTCCAGAGAACTTCATGAAGTAGGCTGCTATGCCAACTCTGAATGTCTCACCTTCAGGATCAGTTTGTGTGAGAGAGAATTAAAATTCTATTTTGATGAAGCCACTGCTTTCTATCATGTTTAATGGAACTTAATCCTAAGTGATACACTGAGGCTTTCTTGTTCAGCCCCTTCTTCAATTGTATGAGCTGTTCCAGTATCCTTCTCATAAGCTTTAGCTTTTTTTTTTTTTTTTTTGAATTAGAAGGATATTGTTTCTGGGCCTGCTGGAAAGAATTGTACCAGCCAAAGGAAGGTTTAGAATGTCACATACTGATAACATCACAGTGATTCTATCATAGTCAGAAAACTGATTACTGAAGCCTCCAGCCTAGTAGTTGTCAACAGATGAGACACTATATGCCCTTGGGACTTTTAAAACATTTGTTGACCCATTTTGGCTTGTTAAAATGATTGGAGGATGTGCTGGTATCTTGTGGCCTGGAGCCAGAGATGTTCTGCAATGTACAAGACAAACTCACACATTAAAAAATTGTTCTTTGCATTGAATGAGACTTTTGAGTGCCCCACAGGACTTTCATGTATGTATAAAACTTAATTTATCTGTGCTAGACCCCAACTCTATTTTATTTTTTTAAAGATTTTATTTATTAAAAAAAAAAGGTGGGGGGGATCCCTGGGTGGCGCAGCGGTTTGGCGCCTGCCTTTGGCCCAGGGCGCGATCCTGGAGACCCGGGATCGAATCCCACATCGGGCTCCCGGTGCATGGAGCCTGCTTCTCCCTCTGCCTGTGTCTCTGCCTCTCTCTCTCTCTCTGTGTGACTATCATAAATTTAAAAAAAAAGGATTTTATTTATTTATTCATGAGAGACAGAGAGACACAGGGAGGAGGAGGAACAGGCTCCATGCAGGGAGCCCGATGTGGGACTCGATCCCAGGACCCCAGGAACACGCCCGGAGCTGAAGGAAGACGTTCAACTGCTGAGCCACCCAGGCATCCTGAACCCAATTCTATTTTATATGAAGCCTTATGTAGTTTTCACGTATTTCTCAAGATCATTGAATTTCCTAGGAATGCACCTGCTGTGTAAGCTGAGAGAAAATTGCACACTGTTTGCTGGGGAATGCAAGAGGTATTCTTGCATTCAATTTGAAAATGTATGTCCCTGACAACAGCACTGCTCATGGTGTTTGAGTCTCCAGTACCACATGGTATGCATTTGTGGTTGTTACATTCAGAGTGATTCTACCCATAGATGTAAGCTCTTAGTGTCTAAGAGTTTACATTCTGAGCTATAGATCAATTTATTGTAAGTGTATTTTATTTATTCTTTATTTTATAGTTGGATCATTATACTGGTTTAAAAAATGTTTCACGTAAATTATATTATCTATGAATTCCATTTCAGGAAAGTAGAGGAGGCATTACAAAATGTTTGTTATAAAAAGGGGGCATTGGGCCTGATAGAGCTCTGGCCAGTAAAAACAAGATGATGTACTAGTGAAAGTACCATCTGAGGGAAGCTGAGTCTGTTTCCCACAGCTGGTAGGTATGAGTTCTTTGGACCTGGGGACACTCTCTTGATAAGGCTCAGGGGCTTCTCTAAACATCTCTTCTAGCCCTTAACTTTGACTCTGACCATCAAGATCATGGATTACTCCTAACTCCCTCCAGTGGATTATTTTGTAACTGACCTTTCGCACCAGTCACCTCTGTTCAACTTCCACATCATTCTCTCTGTGACAGTAAAAATCAGAATTTTTAGATACTGAATCCAGATAAACCCACATAGAAAAAATAAATCTGGTTCCACTTTTACTTCCTGTATGGGATAGCATTAGCATATTTTCCATATGTGAATAGGGACTGTCGTGTACCATATGTTATTCATCATATGGCATTGTGCCTATTTCAAGGATATTTTATTTTATTTTTTATTTTTTTTTTATTTCAAGGATATTTTAATATAGCACAAAGGCAAAAGGCTTAAGCTGAAATGTGTGGTATGCATTGTGGTTTAAACTTTCTGGTTATCATGAAACCTGAGAAAGTTAGCTTTTTACATATATGCCATAGAATGAGCTCTCAGTAAATTACCTAGAAAGAATAACTGAGCAGGAGAATGTTTGGGCAAAATAAAAATAAGTTATTAGAATTTTAGTTTGATCTTGGAAGGGCCTCAGAGATTTTGTGATTATAGGCCATTTTACTAGGTAGGCAGAGCAGAAACTTGGAAAGAGCCTGGCTAACAAGGAAGTAGGAAGGCATAATTTCCCTATTGATAGTTATTAAAGGCTTAATAATCAGATTGTTGAAAGCACAATATTCCACATTGAAGATACTTTTATGAACTCAAGAAATATTTATTAAGGTCCGCTTGTGTGTCAGACACTTTGCTAGTTTCTGGGGAAACAATGCTGAGCAAAGAGAGACACAATCTCTGACCTTGAGGAGTTTAACTATAATTGTTTAATGTTCAAAATAAATTTAAAAACCACTTATGGTTATAATAGTTATAAATAGAGATAAATACTGTTAAGGAAAGGAACCTAAAAGACACTAACCACTCTGGCTTTTTTCCAGATGCACCTTCCATCTTTCTGACCCTGTTTTGTGCTCCAGGAGGTAGTTCTACAGCCTCCATCAACAGGCAACTCATCCCTCTGGGTCTCAGGTTGGTTTTGCCCAATCAGAGGCATGAGTGGGAGGTTAGAGGATGGAAGCAGAGTAGAGTCAGGCTATTTATTCTGTCTCCTTGCTAGTATAGATGGAGTTCTTTTTTTTACTGAAGGGTACAGCTATTCCCTCTGGATTTCAAACCCCCTTACCCTGCCGCCCCCAACATTTCCTTCTTTAGGTGAGGGGCCATAGGGCTTCCTGTTCTTGGTAGCCCAGGATGCTTCACCATAATTGTCTGGCTTCCTTTCACAGGACCTGTAAATGTGCCCCACCCCTCACTCCCACTGAACTCATCCTAACAGCACCTGGGCTGAAACATTAACATAGACCAAAGGGGAGTGGGGCTGTTGATGGAGTAGAGATCGCTGTTGGTAAAGGGAGGAGCTCTGGAGTGGATGTGTTGAAGAATGGACAGTGCAGCTGGAACATAGAGAGGGAAGGGGTGAGATGATGCTGGAGGGGGAGGCAAGGGCCAAATCCTAGGTCATAGGATCTATTGATCTTTCTTTCTTTCTTTCTTTCTTTCTTTCTTTCTTTCTTTCTTTCTTTCTTTCTTCTCTCTTTTGGCTACTCAAAATTTGATACTCCTTGTGTTTGGGGAATTCCCCAATTTAGGAGTATTGGTGGGGGGGCTGGATGGTTTCCCATTATAGAAGCTCACCTCCCGGTGGCTAGGTGTATTCACAGCCAATGAAGAACATCCACTCCATTTTTGGATCTGGAGCCAGAAGCAGAACAGCGAAGAATTTTCTTCTCATCTTGGCAGGTATGGCTGTGATTCCAGCAGTGCTTTCCAGGGTGTTGGCGGTGCAAGCTGTGGCATCCATTTTCTCAGCTTGGCCTTCAGCCTTCTGGGTGGTTCACATCCTTTTATTAATTTCTTTGTTGCCTGAATGGGCCAGAGTCGATTTCTTCCATGAGGCAATAGCCTTTTTTTTTTTTTTTTTTTGGCAATAGCCTTTTAATAAATTTCTTTGCTCCTTAAATTGGCCAGAATCAATTTCCATTGTTGGTAACTAAGAAACCTGATAACTAAGTACACTGTGGTAACAAGGAACTTTGTGCCTTCATGACCTCAATAAATGTTTTGACCTTTACCATAGAAACAAAGGGAAGCTATTTAAAGCTTTTAAGCGGCAGGAATAGAGCAGTAGCAGTGACAGATCAAGTTTGCATTTTGGAAAAGTGTTTTGGACTACATTGAAAAGGGTCTAGATTGGGATGCCTGGGTGACTCAGCGGTTGAGCATCTGCCTTCAGCTCAGGGCATGATCCCAGGGTCCCGGGATTAAGTCCCACATCTGGCTCCCTGCATGGAGACTGCTTCTCTCTCTGCCTGTGTCTTTGCCTCTGTGTGTGTGTCTCTCTCATGAATAAATTAAAAAACCTTAAAAAAAAAAGATGAGGGACTAGATTAAATGTAGGGATGCCACAAAACAGGTGATGTTGTTTTAGACCAAGAGGGGCTTGCAGTGGAGACAGAGAGAAGTACACGGACATGAGGATTGGTTAGCAAGCCTCTAATCATAAAGGATTAGATTACTATTAAATGTGAGGGAGTTTAAGGAAACGAGAGGCCTCAAAGGTAGTCCTCAGTTTTCTGCTTCCTGAACCAGGGTTGACTCCACAGCTTGAACTACTTTGTTTAAAGCCTTGATCCCTATCAAGGATGTAATCGTTGGTCAAAATGATTTTTTCATCCTTCTGTGCTTTATATACATGCATAAACTTGTTGGAGTTGGATAACGAATTGCACATAAATTGTCTTCAGATCCAGACTCTGAATTCAGACCATGTTTCAATGCTTGGCTATCACTGATGAGAAGAAACACAGTTGGTCTCTGAGTCACATTGTTAAGTAGTATTCAGTGCTGAGGATTCATCTGCAACACTCATATCAACATATCCTTGGGTTCTTATGAGTAGGAGGAAAACCTTTTTAGAGAAGCCAGAATTAGGCTGCCATCTGTTGTGCATGGGCTTTGCTTCTTACACATAACTGGTGAATAAAATATTTAACAGGTGGTAGCTGGAAAGTGATATGCAGCATCTTCATTCATGAGAAAACTCTAAATTTTGTTTTCTGTTTAAGGACATTGCTTAAATGCCCTTCTGGGCTTGTTTATACATCCTGAGTTGAATTAATTATAAAGTCCACTAGCATCAGCATTTACACCATGACCTGACATCTGGAAATAGAGAAACTGCTGTTTCTTACTGGTGTTCACAGCCTCCTTAATGAGGGTTAAGCCACGTTTAATACCTCTTCCAACCTGACTTTTTTGCAACTTTCCTCAACCAAAATAATAAAATTTCTTTTTATTGTGCACTTATTTTGTACCAATTACTTTGTCAACCACTAATAAATATATTTTTATACACCCCTCCCACAACATATATTTATATAATTCCCACTCTAACCATGTGAAATAGGTATTATTGCTGACCCCACTTGACATATAAAAGAATTGAGGTTCACATTTAGAAATCCTAATCTGAACCCACTAATATGTTACTGGGCCCATGCCAAATAACTATGCCACAAAATCATCTGACTTATCATTTGTTCCTCTCCTTTATTCTACATTCTCTCAACTGCTATCAATCCAGAATGTATTATATTGTTTTGAAATTGAAGACATCATGTTATGTATTCTTATATAGATAAAAGCATAGACAAGTTAATGAATAAGTAGAGTGAGGATTTAAAGAAGTAGTTAAAGGAATTGAAAATTTAACCATTTAAGGAAATCATCAGAATCTCTGATTAATCCAGAAAACTTGGTCTAACACTTTTCAATGGATTCTTCCATATGGCTCCTATAAATTGGGGTAAGAAATAGGATCAAAAGCTTTTTTTTTTTAAACTAAGTTATCTCTACCCCCAATATGGGGGTTGAACTCACAACCCCCAAATCAAGAATTGTGTGCTCTATTGACTGAGCCAATCAGATGCCCCTAGGATTAGAGGCTTTTTAAAACATCAGACAAGGGGAGCCTGGGTGGCACAGTAGGTTAAGCATCTGACTCTTGGTTTCAGCTCAGGTTGTGATCTCATGGGTCTTGGGATTGAGCCCACGTTGGGCTCTGCGTTCAGTGCAGAGTCTGCTTGAGACTTTCTCTCCCTCTCCCCAAATTTGTTCTCTCTAAAATATATAAATGCATTTTAAAGGAAAAAAAAAATGAAACATCAGACAATCTCTCCTACAATAAAGGGGAAATACTGGCCCTGGAATCAAAATACAGGATTTGAATCTCAGCTTTGAATCCTAGATTTATTTATTTATTTATTTTAATTTTTATTTATTTATGATAGTCACACAGAAAGAGAGAGAGAGAGAGAGAGGCAGAGACATAGGCAGAGGGAGAAGCAGGCTCCATGCACCGGGAGCCCGATGTGGGATTCGATCCCGGGTCTCCAGGATCGCGCCCTGGGCCAAAGGCAGGCGCCAAACTGCTGCGCCACCCAGGGATCCCTATTTATTTATTTTTGAATCCTAGATTTATTAGCAGTTGTGTAAACTTAAGCAAATCACTTGACATCTCAGAGTCTGTCTCCTCAGATGGTAGCACTTTTGTTATGTAACATTTGTGAGTATTAAATGAACAACATATACAGAAGTTATTTATCAATTATAAAGCATTATATGAATACAGATTATTAACTTACTTGAGGCCTTAAAGTTTGAATTTTTAGAAGTCAAGTCTAGGGCAGATATGTCTGTGTTCTTATAAACAGAGCAATGTTCCTAGCAGCAATACCAACCATCATGGCAATTTTAACCTTTGCTCAAGCTTCACATTTTTTTTTCTTCTTATAACAGCACTGTGAGGCATTGCCATTGTATAAAATTTACAGAACAGGAAGCAGAAATAAGTTCTCCAGTGTCAGAGAGAAAATCAGAAATAAAATCAGGATTTAATTCTGTCTTGCATTGTGCATTTCCCCTCTTTAGAATAGCTTTGCTTAAGACCATTTATGGGAAAAAAGCATCTGTGGTTAAATTTAGCAGATAATGTTGAAAAATGAGACTAGGAGAATATATTTAGAGAGATAGCCTACTTAATATGAATTGTTATCTGCTAGTAAAAAAAAAATGTTTCAGGTATTCCTAGAACTCAGCTTAGCAAATTATTCATTACTAAGGAGTCTACAGTCTGTCATAACTGTACCTAAATTTTTTTAAAGCATACCAACTTTGAATTTATATCTGAAAGTGATTTTTTTTAAATTTTTTTTTTAATTTATTTATTTATGATAGTCACAGAGAGAGAGAAAGAGAGGCAGAGACATAGGCAGAGGGAGAAGCAGGCTCCATGCACCGGGAGCCCGACGTGGGACTCGTTCCCGGGTCTCCAGAATCGCGCCCTGGGCCAAAGGCAGGCGCCAAACCGCTGCGCCACCCAGGGATCCCTAATCTCCATTTATATAACCCATAGGATTTAAACAAAACATTAAGGGAGAGGAAGCAAATGCATATTGTTTAGTGTGACATTTATTTTACAGGTATGTTTTGGCTTAGAAGTTGTTCAGTTGAATGTATTACTGAGAAGCTGGCTTAGCTTGTTCTTATACTGTTACTGATATTTCTATGTGGAGGGATATTGATTTCTTTAACGCTCTTGGGCTTTTCTATGCTTCTTTAGTCTTTTCATTCCAAGCGAAGAGGGATGACTTATTTTTTGTTGAATTTGAGAGAGGAACTGGGCTTGCATAGTCCTATCCATTTGTAGAGACACTATTTGGTATGTCTTCCTAGCTTACAAAGAACCCTTTGAATAATTCCTTACTGCCAGGAATGGGTTGCCAGGCAGCAGGATGCCCACCTCTGGCCACAGGTGGAGGTAAGGGCACTTTGGGCCAATAAGATTTTCTCCCTAGGAATTTGAATGAAGAAATAGTCAGTCTGGCCATGATACATATGTACTCAGGAGTTTTCCTCTTATAGGATCGAGAAGATGCTGTTCTGCTAGAAGGGGAGGATAAAACAGGTCCAAAGACAAGAACTACCTGCATTCTGATGGCTTTTCAGTCCTTATTTCCGGTTCTTTTCTGGGGCCTGGTTGAATTCCTGACATTAGATTCTATGAGACATCTGTGTCCTTATAATAAATCATCTCTTTTTGTTTTTGCTAAACATAGGACTAGCTCTTTTCTGTTACATGTGCCTAAAGTATCTTAAATGACACATTATTTAGTGGTCATTAATAAAATGGATAGTCTTACATAGGCTACTTGAAAAGGAGGCTGCTGGTACATGTATTTATTGATACAGCCATTTTAAGTGGTCTAACGAAATTTTATTTTATTTTATTTTATTTATTTTTTGGAAATTTTATTTTAAATATCCTTATTTAGTTTAATTGGTAACTAAAATATAAGGATCATAAGATGTAGCCTAGATGGGGCATATTTAAGCAAGCCTAGCCAGTTTTAGTAAATTAGAACATATGTCTAACAAAGGAGTGTTTTGTTATTGTTTTGTTCTGTGGAAGAAAACAATTGAATTAAATTGAAAACAATTAAATTGAAAACAATTGAATTGAATTAATGAGAACAATTAACCATGTATTGATCGATGGCACATAGTGGAGATCAGGAATAGTTAGTCTGTTCAACCTTGACAGTACTATCTACGAAATACTTAAAGTAAGCAAAATGAGGAAATAAATGTGGTATTGAAAGGTGGTTTTTCTAATTAGCTAAGGAATTATACAAAATGGCAATTCTTATCAAATCATAATATAATTTATTTTATGTTACAAACAAGTAGGTGACTTTTTGTCTCATTGTTAATTAACATGAGTTGCATTTGTGCAGGGAGTATAGGGATTACCAAAATGTAGTTCCTGCTCCAGAGTTATTTGAAGTTTCAGAAATCGGAAATCAGCTAAATTCTGATTTAGGATTCCATTTTGCTGTATTTGCCATTGCCAACTACAGATTCCCTGATAGTAACAGGTCAGCATCAAAATATGCCCATCGATAGTAGTCAGAGGGGTGAGGTATGTCTAGAACCAAAGCAAGACACAACGTGATTCAGGTTTGTCATCTATGAAAATAAGTAGCCTGACATTCCCCACTCCCCAGCTTTTCTACTTGTAGAAGTATCTCCCACTGCCCAAATGAAGCAAAATTTGGGATAAATGTAAAGATTCACATATTGCCACTATATTAGGAGCACACTAAAGGTGACCCGTTGATGAATATGCATGTAGACCACTAAGGTTTTGAATCTAGATATGTGACTGGCATTAAGTGTAGTTAGCAAGCTATATGTGTTTAAAAACAGTGATCGCTAAAATATACAGATTTTAACAAAAGATAGAGTAGATTGCGCTAGGAATAATTAATTTAGAATACTTATATGGGGATAAGTTAAAGATCAAGATGTTTTGCTTCTTGGGGATCGCTGGGTGGCTCAGCGGTTTGGCACCTGCCTTCAGCCCAGGGCGTGATTCTGGAGTCTCGGGATCAAGTCCCACGTTGGGCTCCCTGCTTGGAGCCTGTGTCCCTCTCCCTGCTTGTGCTCTCTCTCTCTCTCTCTCTCATGAATAAATAAAATCTTAAAAATAGTAATAATAATAAGGACAAATAACCCGATGGAAAAGTGGGCAAAATATCTGAATAGCCATTTCTCCAAAGAGGAAATATAGATGGCCAATAAATTACATGGAAAGATGCTCAATGTCATTAGTCTTCAGAAAAATGAAAATAAAAATTATAATGAGATATTATACCACACACGGTTGGCTACAATCAAAATGACAGACAATAGCAATAGCAATTGGTGTCAATGTGGAGAAATTGGAATTCTCATACATCGCTAGTGGGAATGTAAAATTATACAACTCTTGAAAACAATTTGACAGTTTCTCAAAAGGTTAAATGAAGAGTTACAATATGACTCAGCATTTCCACTCCTAGATATATACCCCAAAGAAATGAAACATATGTCCATATAAAACTTGTATATAAATGTTCGTAGCAGCATGATAGTAACCCCATAATAAACCCAAACTGGAAATAATCAAAACATCTATCAACTGTTGAATGGATAAATAAAATGTGGGATAGGCATCTATGGAAAATTATTCAGCAATGTAAGGAGTGGAGTATTGATATGTATGTCAACATAAATAAACCTTGAAAACATTACGAAGGGTGAAAGAAGCCAGTAACAAAAAAAACAAAAAACAAAAAACACATGTTGTGTGATTCTAGTTCTATGAATTGTTAAGAATGGGCAAAGCTATTGAGACAAAAGCTGGATTAGTAGTTGTTTAGGACTGGGAAAGGAGGGGACAAGTGGAAAGTGAGTGCTAATGTGTATGGAGTTTCTTTAAAGGTGATGAACATATTCTAAAATTGATTATGGTGATGGTTGCACAATTCTGTGAATATACTAAAAATTATTGAATTTACTTTACATCAGTGAATTGTATGATGTAAGAATTATGTACTTTTTTTATATGGGGAGAAGGGAGCTGTATTAGTGTTCTCCAAAGAAACAGAAACAATGAGATTGGTTGATTGATTGATAGATTGAACATAAGGAATTGACTCATGGTTATGGAATCTGGCAAGTCCAAAATCTGCAGGGTGGGCCAGCAGGCTGGCAATCCAGTGATAAGCAGAAATTGGAGTTCATATCTGAAAGCTGTCTGCTGCATAATTCCATCTTGCTCACAGGAGGTCAGCCATTTGTTCTATTCAGGGCTTCAGCTACGTGAATGTGTCCCACCCACATTATAAAGAATCTGCTTTACTCAAAGTTCACAAATTTAAATCTTAATTTCATCCAAAAAAACACTTTCACAGAAACATCTAGAATAATGTTTGACCACATATCTGGACACTGGCTCACACTGGCTCACGTCAAGTTGACACAGAAAATTAACACAAAGGTCTATTCTTCCCATTTTCTCACTGGTCCAGAGACTGCAAAACTTTGGGAAATGGCATTGTTAATTTGTCTAAAAAGCAGTTCTAGATATAGCTTGCTGTGTACAGGAAAAGTTCAGCAGATAGTGTATGCCTGACAGACTTATTAGGCTACTAATAGAGTAATAATGGGGTGATAAAGATAATTCTTTTTTTAAAAAAGATTTTATTTATTTATTCATAAGAGGCACAAAGAGAGAGGCAGAGACACAGGCAGAGTGAGAAGCAGGCTCCCTTCAGGGAGCCTGATGCAGGACTCAATCCCAGGATCGGGCCCTGAGCCGAAGGCAGATGCTCAACCGCCGAGCCACCCGGGCATCCCGAAAAAGATAATTCTTAATAATAAAATGATGTAGTATCTACTTCTAGAAGCTTCCTTTTTCCTAAACTTTTACACACTAAAGGTTTAAAATATGTCATTCATATTGACATTTCTCCTTTTTATTAACATATATTTTGTGAGTTCCTTGTAGCAGATATTGTGAACTTTGCATTTTAAAAAGTGTTTTTATTTTATTTTAATGATTTATTTATTTGAGAGAGAGAGAAAGCACGAGAGCAGGGGAAGGGCAGAGAGAGAGGGAGATTCCAGTCTGCTGGAATCTCAGACTCCACTCTGAGCATGGAGCCCTACTTGGGGCTCGATCCCAGGACCCTGAGATCATAACCTGAGCTGAAATCAAGAGTTGGCTGCTTAACTGGCCCAGGTGCCCCCAAAGTGTTTTGATTTTAGATGCAACAATATTTCTTAAACATTCGCCAGGGCCTAGAAATGAAAAATTTCCCATCTGGAAACTCTTACATTTATTTATTATTATTGGTATTTTTTATAAATTTATTTTTTATTGGTGTTCAATTTGCCAACATACAGAATAACACCCAGTGCTCATCCCGTCAAGTGCCCACCTCAGTGCCCACAACCCAGTCACCCCCACCCCCCGCCCTCCTCCCCTTCCACCACCCCTAGTTCGTTTCCCAGAGTTAGGAGTCTTCCATGTTCTGTCTCCCTTTCCGATATTTCCCACCCATTTCTTCTCCCTTCCCCTCTATTCTCTTTCACTATTAAACTCTTACATTTAAACACAAGTTATGCTCTTATTTCTTTGTAAAAGGCTGCTTAGTTTTCTGTATAAAATATTAAACCTGGGAGATAGCTGAAATAAATGTGAAGAAAGAGTTCTGGAAGGAGATATACTGAAGAGATAATAATGGAGAGATGAAAGGGGAATTGGGGTTGATAAAATGAGGGAAATTCAAAGTGGTCTTCAAACTTATCCATATTATATTTAAAAATGATATAAAGAATATATGCACTTATCACTTCTGTAATTAGCAGCGAAAAAATAATGTAAGTGATCTGATCCCTTATTTTGCAGATTGCAGAATGGTGGCTGGTCATTCTATTGGTAGCGACAGGACTAGAAGCGAGTTGTCCTGTTGCTTAGCCTCATGCTCTAAATCATCTACCCAGCCAATAAGGTACTACAAAGATCAAAACCAGCTTTTTTTTTCACATGTTGAATATAGAAAATATTAACTAGTCTAGAAGCTTACTAGGTTCTTTTATAGAGATTCAATTGCAAGATTTAAGTTCATGTCTTCCAGGGCCTTGGAGAAGGATCCCGAAGAACTGATGGGCCTGGAGATGAGTCAAGGAGGGAGAGAAAGAGAGTAGAGAGTCTTATGGCTATACTGGAGTGGGGCTGGTGCACAGACCAGGTCCCTTACCAGCAGTCAAATATGGCTCCCATGGAGTATGAAAAAGATAGCACTTAGCAGTTGACTTATATTATTGAGTCCTAAAAGTTTCCTTAGTGATTCTACACCTGTGAGCATGAAGATTTAACTATTTCTAGAAACCACTTCTATTTACCTCTAAACCTGAACCTGGGTCTTAAGGGCCTTCTAGCTATGTGTTATTTGGAAATAAAACAGTATTTAATTTTGAGGTGCCTGGGTGACTCAGTTAAGCATCTGACTCTTGATATCAGCTCAGGTCTTGATCTCAGGGTCATGAGTTCATGTCCCACATTGGGCTCCATGCTGGATGCTGAACCTACTTACAAAAGCAAAACAAAACAACGGTATTTAATTTTATTAAGCACACACATACACATATATAAATCTGGCTTTCAATAATGTGCTTTTCTTTGTAGACAAAGCTAATACAACCTATCCACATTTTGAGTTACTTTTTAATACATTATATTCTGTGTCTTGGTTTTCTTTCTTGTCAAAATTTAAGATGAATTTTCACAAAATAGAACAGTCAAAGCAGAATTAGAGATTTTAAGAGTTGGAGAAAGTCATAGATTCACCTAAGCTAACTTAGCTCTTCTGTAAATTTAAAGGCCAAAAGATGTAAGTTTATGACTTCCTTTTACTCTTACAAGCTTATTGGTGAATCTATCCACTGCTCCGTCAGGGCAAACTTGTTTTTTGCTTAACATTTTATCCCTAACTCTGTGCCTGGCACATAATAGGTGCTCAATAAATATTTGTGAAATGAATGATTTTAAGGCTAGTTGCAGAACCAGTAATAGAGGTTAAATAATTTTTAGTGCATGGAATATTGCAGCTTGGCCTCTGGAGGTGGGCAAATAATTATTGACAAAGGGCAAAGCCAGCCATGGAAAAGAGGCTTGTGAGCTGAGGAAATGGTAGTGACACAGAGAAATGGCCCATGAGGATACAGTGACTGTCAGAGTATGCAGCAAACTGGTCCTGCAGAGTAAGGAATACTTCAAGGAGCCTGGAAAGTATAGAACAGGGGAATGATCTGAATGATTGATCTATGTTGCAAGTAAACTAAGGTTCAGTGAGGTTCTGATTTTCCCAAGGTGTCTGGTAAATCAGTAACAGAGTTGGAAGAAACCAAGTCTTCTGTGATGCCTGGGTGACTCGGTGGTTAAGCGCCTGCCTTTGGCTCAGGGCGTGATCCTGGAGTCCTGGGATCGAGTCCCACATCAGGCTCCCTGAGTGGAGCCTGCTTCTCCCTCTGGCTATGTCTGCCTCTCTCTGTGTTGTCTTTCATGAATAAATAAATAAAATTAAAAAAATTCTTTTTTTTAATTTTATTGATTTATGATAGTCACACACACAGAGAGAGAGGCAGAGACACAGGCAGAGGGAGAAGCAGGCTCCATGCACCGGGAGCCCGACGTGGGATTCGATCCCGGGTCTCCAGGATCGCGCCCTGGGCCAAAGGCAGGCGCCAAACCGCTGCGCCACCCAGGGATCCCCCAAAAAAATTCTTATAAAAAAAAACAAAAACAAAAAACCAAGACTTCTGACTCCTTGGACTAATAGTTTTCCCCCTGTACCAGTTCACCTTCTTTAGAGACTATGAGACAAAGTCATGCAATGCTAGACTAGGCATGTGTTCTGTGTCTACTCTCTGCCCCCAGCCTACTGAAGCAATAACTATTGTGATTTCTGTCTCAGCTCTGACACCCAGAAGTATGTTGTCCTATGAGAGAACTGATACCTGAGAGCAGTCCTGCAGGTCAAAATGTATACATACTAGTACCTACTGCCTCTCACCCAGATGGGAAGTAATCACTGATAACAAACCCTGGTTGAAAGTGAAAATTCAAGGGGCACCTGGGGGGCTCAGTTGGTTAAGCTTCCAGCTTTTGATTTTGGCTCAGGTCATGTCTCAGGATTGTGAAATCGAGCCACGTGACAGCTCTGTGCTCAGCTCAGAGTCGGCTTGTCCCTCTCCTTCCTCTACCCCTCTCTGTCTTTCCTCTCCCCCTGTGCCCCTCTCTTGCTCAAGCATGGGTGCATGTGCTTTCTCAATCTCTCTCTCAAGTAAATAAATAAAATAAATCTTAAAAAAAAAGAAAGTAAAAATTCAAGTATACACTTTAGGCCCAAACCAGTCATTTACTAAAGAAGAAGTAATAGTAATTTTTAAGAACTGTAGCTTTGTACAACTCATCAGAAGCTATTCTTGCACTCTCTTGGATCACCTCTTCTGTTGCCATCTTTTTTTTTTCTTAAAGAGAGAGCATGAGGGGATCCCTGGATGGCTCAGCGGTTTGGTGCCTGCCTTCGGCCCAGGGCGTGGTCCTGGAGTCTCGGGATCGAGTCCCCCATCGGGCTCCCTGCATGGAGCCTGCTTCTCTCTGTGTGTCTCTGCCTCTCTCTCTCTCTCTCTCTCTCTCTCTCTCTCTCTCTCTCTCTCTCATGAATAAATAAACAAAATCTTAAAAAAAAAAGAGAGAGGGAGAGCATGAGCAGGGAAGAGGCAGAGGAAGAGGGAGAGAGAGAACCTTAAGCAGCTCCATGCCAGCATGGAACCTGATGCCAGGCTCCATCTCGCAACCCTGAGATCATGACCTAAACCTAAATCAGGTCAGAGGCTTAACTGACTGAGCCACCAAGTCCTCTATTTTTTTTTTTTTTTTTAGTATAGTCGACACATTCTTTTTTAAAAAATTAATTAATTAATTAATTAATTAGTTAATTTTATTTATTTAGAGAGAGAGTGGAGGTAGGGGGAGAGGGGGATAGAGAGAATCCTAAGCAGGCTCCATGCTCGACAGCCCAGTTCAGAGTCTGACATGGGGCTTGATCTCACAACCTTGAGATCATAACCTGAACTGAAATCAAGAGTCAGATACCTAACTGACTGAGCTACCTAGGCAAACTGACACACATTCTTTTGCCACCTTGAAGAGATATTTATTTATTTTAGGTATTTAAACATTTTATCATTTTAATTTCTCACTTGTTTAAGACACCTCAACAAGCTTTTCAACTCCTGAAGTCAGAAACTGCATTTTGCATCCCACTCCATAATGAGTATGCAGTATATGTATTTACTTATTAAATAAGTGGAGACTTGTGAAATTTATTGTAGTTTCATTTTTTTAAGTTTATTTGTTTATAATGTCTATACCCAGCATGGGATTCAAACTCATGACCCTGAAATCAGGATCGTATGCTCTTCCAACTGAGCCAGCCAGACGTCCCTGAAATTCATTGTAGTTTCTAAATTCACTTTATAGTAGTATCAAAATCAAATATCCCAAGCTCCAAATGGTGTTTTATTTATTTATTTTGGGGACCCAAGTTGTCTTTTAAAACAAAGAACTCACCCAATGAGGACAAGCTTGGGGAGTATCTAGTTCTTACTTAACTTTGTTTCCCTCATCTGACACTTGACATAGAGTTGAGTTCACAGTGTGTCCTAGGGAGATGACTGTGAAGCAAATGAGTCACCACCTCACTCTTCTCATGTCTTCCTTCTACTGGACATTGTATTTGTCTCTCCTCATGCTTCTCATCTTCACCATGCACCAGTCAGGAGGCTTGGGGAGGGGACTGACCCCTCCAGTACTCCTTCTTACAGTGGGTTTGTTCAGGTAATCCAAACCTTCTTACAGTGGATTTATTCAGGTAATCCAAACCTAAGTCAATCAGTGATTCAGAAAAGGGCAGGTAACCAATTCAGCTTAATAATTAGGGACTTCTGTTTTTAAAAGATTCTCATTTTTTTTGAGACAATGATGAAATCGGTCACTCTCCTTCTGATTGAAATGGAATACAGATGGGAAGTTAAAACTGCTGCAGTCATTTTGTCATAATGAAGGAAGCCAGAGTTAATATGATGCTGACACCACAGATGTCAGAGCAGAGAGGTGGAAAGACAGGAAATCCTTGATGATAGTGTTGAGACTATGTCAAATGATTCCCATCAAACTAACCTTGAAACCTGACCATGGTCAGGTATAGGTTTGAAGTGACTTCAAAGCTTATACATTGAGAGTTTAAGAGGAAGAATGCAAGATTACAAATGCAAAAGTAAGGTCAAATGTGAATATTTAATTAGAATGAGAAAAAAATCATACCAAACCATTTTGAAAATCTAAAGAATACCCCCAATCAACAGTCTTTTTGTTTTATTTCCTGCCTGACTTACCTTTATGGTACTTTTTGCTCCTACTCTTTGGGATGCATTTTTTTTTTTTGATGTCCTCTTCATAAGACAATAGCACTAGAGAGATTTTGTAGTTTTGAAGAAAGTCCAGTGTTTCCTCTTCCATGATCCAAATTTGTTTTGTTTAAACCTTAAACAAAAGTTTTTACAGCGTTTTTGTAATGTCATGCAAAGTGTACAGGTTTATCAAATTTGGGAAACCCTCTCTCATATTTCATACATAACTTACAGGATTTCAGCACATTTCAAATTTTCTTGAACAATGACAGTCTTAAATCTTACATCTCAAAGTGTAAAACTTTTTTTTTTCAAAGTGTAAAACTTAATGACTTTGAGTTGATCACATATAGTTATCAATTGTCCTCATGTCTTCTTTGTAGTGTAAGTTATGAATTTCATGTTAATGTCATTGATCTCAGGATCTTGGAGCAGCTACATATACATGGCTTCCCTTGGTTCTGTTTATTGTACTGCTGTAGTTTTTGTCCTAGAAGCACAGGAATTCTTTTTTATTTTATAAATTAATTTTTATTGGTGTTCAATTTACCAACATACAGAATAACACCCAGTGCTCATCCCGTCAAGTGTACCCCTCAGTGCCCGTCACCCATTCACCCCCACCCCCCGCCCTCCTCCCCCTCCACCACCCCTAGTTCATTTCCCAGAGTTAGAAGTCTTTATGTTCTGTCTCCCTTTCTGATATTTCTCACACATTTCTTCTCCCTTCCCTTATATTCCCTTTCACTATTATTCATATTCCCCAAATGAATGAGAACATACACTGTCCTTCTCCGGTTACTGTGGCCAAGTTCAAAAAGGGTGTTGCCTGAGTTCTCCTCTGGGATTTTGATGGAATCTTGTCTCACATTTAGATCTTTCATCCATTTTGAGTTTATCTTTGTGTATGGTGCAAGAGAGTGGTCCAGTTTCATTCTTCTGCATGTGGATGTCCAATTTTCCCAGCACCATTTATTGAAGAGACTGTCTTTCTTCCAGTGGATCGTCTTTCCTCCTTTATCGTATATTAGTTGACCATAAAGTTCAGGGTCCACTTCTGGGTTCTCTGTTCTGTTCCATTGATCTATATGTCTGTTTTTGTGCCAGTACCACACTGTCTTGATGAACACAGCTTTGTAGTACAACCTGAAATCTGGCATTGTGATGCCCCCAGATATGGTTTTCTTTTTTAAAATTCCCCTGAGAAGCACACGAATTCTAATAAGTTCTATCTCAAATCATTCCCATCATAATAGAAAGAGCCTGCTGCATTTTTATTTTATTTTATTTATTTATTTTTTAAAGATTTTATTTATTTATTCATGGGAGACACAGAGAGAGGCAGAGACGTAGGCAGAGGGAGAAGCAGGCTCCCTGTGGGGGGCCTGATACAGGACTCACTGGATTGCAGACCCTGGGATCACAACCTGAGCCAAAGGAGATGCTCAACCACTGACCCACTCAGGTGCCCCCACTGGTGTATTTTTACCTATATATATACTGCATCATCCAGTATATGTCTGACAGGAGAGAATTTCTGTTTCTGCTTACACTCACATATCTGATGATCTGATCGAGTTCCTTGAATCATGACTCAGCTCAGATGATTTCACTCACTGATGAGTATGAAGTAGCAGTCAACTGGCAGCTTGACTGGTCACTGGATGATCTGGGATGGAATCTCTGGTGACTGGTGGTTGGCTGGCCCTCAGCTAAGGCAGTGGGGAAGATTAGGCCTTGCATGTCCCATCTTATAGAAAGTGCACTTGGGCTTCTTTTTAGGGTCATCACTGTTCCAAGATCTATAAGAGAAAGCAAGCCCTAAAGCGTGACTTTTCAAGTCTCTGCTTCATGGATGGGATCACGAGTCTCACAAACCCTTCCCAATATTCAAACCCTGCCTTGGGCAGGCCTCAGGCTCTTTTCCCTGAGTCCTACCCCTGATCCAAAAGTAATTAGGTACAGGAATAGGGATATGGCCATAAAGGATCTTTAACAATGGAGCCAAATCAATTTTACTTATTCTTTTTTTTTTAAATATTTTATTTATGTATTCATGAGAGACACACAGAAAGAGAGGCAGAGGGAGAAGCAGGCTCCATGCAGGGAGCCCGATGCGGGACTCAGTCCGGGACTCCAGGATCACACCCTGAGACAAAGGCGATGCTCAACTGCTGAGCCATACAGGGGTCCCCAATTTTCCTTATTCTTGTCTTCTGTCAGAATATATAATTTGTACAATTTTTTCATAGTAAAAGTATTTTATTATTAAATTAGAATGTTTATCCCCAATAATCAAGTTTTAAACCTACTATTCTACATTATCATGGCATTTCATATTTAAGCTTATTTTATGTATTTGCAGCTTGAATGTAGATGAAATTTTCATGTACTTACAAACTTTCAGTAATTGGATTCTAGGTTACATTCTTTTTCTTGTAAGCAAAACCCATGTTCATATGTAGGACTGATAAGTAATCACTATCTTTTCAGGGAACCAGAGACTTGCATGCTGTGTTGTCAAGGCAATATCTGCCCATGTCTTCCCAGCAACAGGATCTGTTCATATGGTTATTGAAGATAATACAAATATTAGTCTGCTGCCACAGCCAGGGGTCGGTTTGTGAATGATGTCTTTCTTGAGGACTAATCAATAAGAACATTACCTTCCCAGAGACCACAGTAATGGCAAGCCATGTGAAGCTGACACATTATTTTCATTTTCCATTATATCTGAAGCTCTGATGACAGCGCACCTATATTTCTTTGTTCAATTACGTTTTTTTTGGTGAGCTGTAAAGATTTAAAACCCCATAGCTGACCCAGAATGTTCGACTGGGACAAGTCCTGATGCGTTGTTACTTTCAAGAGAAATCAAAGTCTAAGTTTATAGGGAATAGTCACTGGTAGAATGGTCAGTGGTAAATAGAGTAGTAAGAAAGAATAGTGAAGCTAGATGGATGAAAAGAAACAAACACATGTTATAGGAATGACTTTCTACATGAGCAAATTAAGTGTCTGGCCTGCTGTGAAGAGCTGACATGAGGGTCCAAAGTCCTGCGATAATCATAGGACCTCCACCTTTACAGACAAAAAAGGGCACAATCTGGACAGAATATACTCTCATACTTCCCTGAATCTTGGGCAAAAACACCTTAAAAAAAACCAACAACAATAACAAAAAAAAAAAAAAAAAACAACCCTGGGCAGCCCCGGTGGACCAGCGGTTTAGCACCGCCTTCAGCCTGGGGTGTGATCCTGGGGACCCAGGATCGAGTCCCACGTGGGGCTCCCTGCATGGAGCCTGCTTCTCCCTCTGCCTGTGTCTCTCTCTTTCTCTCTGTTTGTGTCTGTCACAAATAAATAAATAAAATCTTAAAAAAAAACAAACAAACCCAAACCAAATTGTACGTTCTAGGTGAAAGATGATTCTGATGAATAAGCCTCCCTTGCTGCAAAAATACAATAATGATTTCTATGCCAACATCCTTAAAAGCCTAGAGACCATACCCATTTAAGGACAGTCCAATGGGGAAAAAAAAAAAAGGACAGTCCAATGATTAGATTGGAATCTTAGTATTTGGTTTGTTTCTTAACTTATAAATAATGCAGATTTGATTTTCCTCTAATGGGTTTGCTGAAAGTACAAGTGAAAATCACAATCAGGGCAACCTGGGTGGCTCAGCGGTTTAGCACCTGCCTTCAGCCCAGGGTGTGATCCTGGAGATGCAGGCTCGAGTCCCATGTCGGGCTCCCTGTGTGGAGCCTGTGTCTCTGCCTCTCTCTGTCTGTGTCTCTCATGAATAAATAAATAAAAATTAAAAAAAAAGAATATCACAATAATTTAAGTGGGAAGTTTGATTATTCCTAACCATTTAGTAGGATTACTTATTAGGATAGGAATACCATGAGAATCAACAAAAATGGGCTCCAATCTCTAGGGACTTCACCATCAGTTGCTTGCCTTGCGCTGCCCCCTTCCTGCCATCCATGTCCACCCAGAGCAAGTAAGGACTTTGGAGGCTGGCGCTCAGAAAATCCCTCACTGGGAAAACTTAAATATAGACTGTATATGAAAAGATACTCTTAAGTTTATGTAAGTTTTCTTAGATGTGGTAATGGCATTGTGATTATGTAGGTGAATGTTCTTATTTTAGATGAGGCATGTGAACTATTTAGGGGTGGAATTTTCTGATGTCTGTAACTTACTTTCAAAAATATACATATGGAAAAAGAGAAAAAAAGGAGGGAGGCAGGAGGTGGGCAGATATAAGCAAATGCAACAAAAGTTAAAATGATTTGATCTCAGTAAAGAATGTATGGATGTTAATTGTACCAGTTTTATTTTCACTTTTTGGAAGTTGAAATTTTTGAAATAAAATGCTGGAAAAGAGACATATGTAAAAAGGAATTATAGTCCTGGCCTCTAGTGACTCTAGAATTTTCTTTGAATCACTTTAAAAAAAAAACCCAAAATCAAATTCTGCATGTTAAGTGAAAGGTGATCCTAATGAATAAGCCTCCCCTACTGCAAAAATATAAGATATATATATATATATATAATATATAATATAATATATAATGTCAACGTCCTTAAGACCCTAGAGACTATACTCATTTAAGGACTATCTGTCCAAGTTTCTTTGAATCAGAACTGGGAAGCTGGCACTCTATACCAGGCATCTGGGTCCAGGCATTAGTTAGTTCAGGCATTGTTCTTCCAAGAACTAGAAAGTAAGTGGGTAGGAGGGTTGCTTTGGGCAGAACTCCAGGTAGCAGAGGGAGGGCCTCGGATGCTATTTCATTGACTCACTGATCTTGTAAGATGTGGGAGGTGGGGGTGTTAAGCACAAAGTATTATCCAAAGAACAAACTAGAACAATCCTAAAATTTGTATGGAACCACAAAAGACCTGAGATAGCCAAAGCTATCTTGAAAAAGAAAAATAAAACTGGATGTGTCAAATAAAACAATTTCAGAATGCAAGTTCTATTACAGAGCTATAGTAATAAGAAAAGTATGGTACTGGCACAAAATAGACACATAGATCAATGGAACAGAATAGAAAGCCCAGAAATAAACCCACACTTATATGGTCAATTAATTTTTGACAAAGGAGGTAAGAATATGCAATGGGAAGAAGTCTCTTCAATAAATGATGTTGGGAAAATTGGACACTTACATGCAAAAGAATAAAACTGGACCACTTTCTTAAACTCAAAATGGATTAAGGACCTAAATTAGAGACCTGAAACCATAAACATCCTAGAAGAGAGTAAAGGCAGTAATCTCTTTGACATTAGTAATAACAACATCTTTCTAAATAGATTTCCTGAGATAAGGAAGACAAAAGCAAATTAAAATATTGGGACTATATCAAAATAAAAGTTTCTGCACAACAAAAGAAGCAACCAACAAAACTAAGACAACTCACCGAATGGGAGAATATATTTGCAAATGACATACCCAATAAACGGTTAATTTCCAGAATATATAAAGAGTTTATATAACTCAACACACAAAAAAACTCACTAAGACCAAATAATCCAATTTAAAAATCTGCAGAAGACACAGACATTTCTCCATAGAAGATATACAGATGGCCAACAGACATATGAAAAGGTGCTCAACATCACTCATCACCAGGGAAATGCAAATCAAAACTACAATGAGGTATGACCTCACACCTGTCAGAATGGTTAAAATAAAAAACTCAAGAAACAAGTGTTTGCCAGGATATGGAGAAAAAGGAACCCTTGTGCACTGTTAATGGGTTGTAAACTGGTGCAGCCACCGTGGAAGACAGCATGGAGGTTCCTCAAAAAATTAAAAATAGAACTACCATATGATCCAGTAATCACATTACTGCGAACTTACCCAAAGAATACAAAGACACTACTTCGGAGGGATTTATGCACCCTTATGTTTATTGCAGGATTATTTATGATAGCCAAATTATGGAAGCAACCCAAGTGTCCATCAGTAGATGAGTGGATAAAGAAGAAGTGAGTGATACATATACACGATGGAATATTATTCAGTCATAAAGAAGAATGAAATCTGGCTATTTGCAGCAACATGGATGAATATAGAGGGTATAACCCTAAGTGACATAAGCCAGTCAGAGAAAGTCAAATACCATATGGTTTCACTCATACGTGGAATTTTTTTTTAATTTTTATTTACTTAGGATAGTCAGAGAGAGAGAGGCAGAGACACAGACAGAGGGAGAAGCAGGCTCCATGCACCGGGAGCCCGATGTGGGATTCGATCCCGGGTCTCCAGGATCGCGCCCTGGGCCAAAGGCAGGCGCTAAACCGCTGAGCCACCCAGGGATCCCCTCATACGTGGAATTTAAGCAACAAAAGAAACCCACAAGAGAAAATAAAAATAAAAATAAAAAATGGGCTCTTATCTACAGAGAACAGAGGGTTACTAGAGGGGAGGCAGGAATAGAGGATACGGGAAATAGGTGAAGGAGATTAGGAGGCAGCTTGATGAGCACTGAGTAATATGTGGAGCAGTTGAATCACTGCACTGTACACCTGAAACTAATGTAGCACCGTGTGTGGTCTACACTGGAATTAAAATTTAAAAAACAGCAAAAAACATAAGGTGTTGAGATTAATATATTTCTTTTTTCTTTATTTTGCTGCATCATTTATTATGGTTTTGGGCTGAGAACTAGATCTGTTTCCCTGGTCTCAAAGAGCAACATTTTACACCAAAATGCAGGGAGTTTCTGATGTGAGCTTGTTTAGCTGACACATGCCCACGCCTATGTGAGTGCACCCATGTGCAGGCACGCAGGTGTATTTGCTAGGCATTTGAAACAATTGCAGACTGTATGTATCTGTCTATCTATCTATCTATCTATCTATCTATCTATCTATCTATCTATCTATCTAATCTTCTATCTATCTATCACAATCTCTACACCCAACATGGGGCTTGAACTCACCACCCCAACATCGAGAGTCACGTGCTCTACCAAATAAGCCAGCCAGGGGCACAGGGAGCATCACCTTTAAATCAAGTTCAGAATTTTGTTCAACATCTTGGACTGGAAATTCTAATTATGAATTAAGACTGTGACTTAAAGTGACAGTCACTTAAAGTGAGAGTGAATGATCTGTTAATTAAGATTGAGCTGAAAAGTTAAGGAGTCTGCCACTGTTCTCATTTCAGATCAGGGCAAGGGTTGTCCCTATTTAATTCATCATCAAGAGCACATGGAAGATAGAAGTAAAGTCGTGAGTCGTGTTTGATCACACATATCTCTGTTGCTCAGCTCCAGTGGTCACGACCTAACTTTCCCTCTGCCTGCGGTGGCATTATTTTGGAGTCGTGCACCTCACAAGTCGCGCATTTACCTGTCTGTTGAGTGTTAGATGATGGATAGATGAGAAAGTAAGGAAGAGAAGATAGTAACATTGATTGATAATGTTAGTTAACAGCACTTCTACTCTAACAATTCTCAGATGTTTCTAGAGGACACAAGAGATGCCCTGGAATGATGCAAAAAGGAGTTGAGAATGTTTGTCTTATCACTAGACCACGAACTCCTTGCAACAAAGGACTAGTTCTTACTCATCTTTACTTCCCAGTGTTTACTTCAATTGCCAGAACACAGAAAGAGCCGATAAACTACTCTATGTGGTTAATGTACCTTAAGTAATGTTACTAGTTAAATCAGTATTGTTGATTTATTAAATATATATTTAGGTAATATTAATGCTATTGAGTTATTACCATTTTTCAATGTGAGAATTTAATCTTACTAGCATATCATTTTAATACATTCCTCAAATCATAATTCAGCACTGTTTTTTTTTTTAACTGAATTGTAACTATAAAAAACTTTGTACATCCCTGCATCATTGCTCAGTAACTTTTAGTGGAGCCACAAGATGGGGAAATGCCAGGAATTCTCTTATTGACATTCTAGCCTGATTACACTCTGCTCTCACATGTCCTTGCCCCCTTCTCTCTTGTTGTTTCTGTCCACGAACCTCTTTTGCAGTCAAACTGAGCTACTTGGCATCCCAAAATGCACAGTGTTTCCTCCCTTCCTGTCTAATGATTTCCTTCTGCCTGGAATGCTCTCCTTAGTCCTCTTTGCCCTTTGCCCTGCCTACTCTTGCATCTTATTGGAGCCTTCATAACCCCCTCCCACCTTCTCTACAGCAATGTCCCGGGCCGGCCCAATACACAGGGATGTTCTCCTCTGACTCTTGGGGGATCTACCAGGATATATTACTTAGGAGGCATTAACTTGTTAACTTTTTGTGTGTATTTGTATAATTTGACCATCTGGATTTTGACGTTTTGAGGGTAAAGATGTTTTCTTTTTATTTTTTTAAGATTTTTTTCATTACTTAAGTAGTATCTACACCCAACATGGGGCTCAAACTCACAACTCCAATATCAAGAGTCCCATGCTCTACCTACTGAGCCAGAGAGGCACCCCAATTCTGTTTTAGACATTTTGATTTCCCTCACATTCCTTGGAGATAATAAGAACTGACATAATTTGATTGATTTAAAATGGATTTTTTTCTACTTTAAAATAGGCAGAGGAACTGTGCTAATGTTTCTCAAAAGGCAACACCCAGAAAAGGCAGCCTGGAATGATTGAAAGTGTGAGTGTTATTATATACCCTGATTAAAATTCTCAAAGCAATTCAAAGGAGTACTTATTGGGTGAATAAATGAGTAAAATAAACACTGAATATTGATTTGGTACATATGTAATATAACTATATTGGAAGATGGGGAAAGAATGTGTATATTGGCATGGGGCACAAGAAGACAGCTACATCTTCATCTTCCATAGTAGTTAGGAAATCAATATATAATTTCTAGAATGGAAACAATTCAACAAAGTAACAGTGTAAATATGTTATTTAGGATCATGGAAGTAAATAACAAAAGCTAAAAAAAATATAAAGAAATGTTTATTTCTGTAGACCTTTTATCTCTTGGGAGCACATTTCATTCTCTTGATTTTAAATAATACGTTTCCAATTCTGAATTTCCTAGTTCCTTTTTCTTTTTAAATCTTTACGATGTGTCCAGCTGAGTAAACAGCTTACAACTTTTTTTTTTAATTATTTATTTGTTTGAGAGAGAGAGAGAGAGAGAACAAGCGGCGGGAGGGAGAGGGAGAAGCAGACTCCCCACTGACATGGAGCTTGATCTCAGGACCCCAAGATCATGACCTGAGATGAAGGCAGACACTTAACTGACTGAGCCGTCCAGGTGCCCAGCTTACAACTTATTTGCTTAAAACCTGAGCTCATCTCTCTCCCTCCTACTATTCTGATGGGTTTCTACAACTTTGCATCACTCCCGGGGCATCATTTGTTATTCCTTCCTCTTCTTTCTCTAGTCATTGAACAAGTATTTATTGAATGCCTACTATGTTTCAGCCATTGTGCTAGGTCCTGGATAAGTAAGTAATTGATAAGTAAGCTCTCACGGTTGAGATGATTTTTCTCCAACGTTCTTTTAGTTTGCATGCTTTATTTTGTTTTAGTTTTTGTGGTCACTTCCCTAAAACAAAAGACAGTCATTGGTTCATCATCCAGGGAAAATAGAATTATTCATTCTTCGGCCACGAACATAAAATCTTGGCAGTCATCTTGAGGTCAGGCCAGAGAATACGGGCCAGTCAGCAAACATCAGTCAACACGGTTGGGAAACAATGTGAAGTATAAGTTCAATTGCTGGTGGTGGGTCGGGTGAATCATGTTGTAAGCAACATTTGTATATTTCACTCATTTATTCAATATATTTTTAAAGTTTTTTTTTATTTTTTAAAGATTTTATTTATTTATTCATGAGAGACACACAGGGAGAAGCAGAGACACAGGCAGAGGGAGAGGCAGGTTCCCCACCAGAAGCCTGATGCAGGACTCCATTCCAGGACTCTGGGATCACAACCTGAGCCGAAGGCAGATGCTCAACCACTGAGCCACCCAGGTGCCCTTCATTCAATGTTTTTTTGATTATCTGTTGTTTCTAGAAACTCTGAAAGTAATGCAAAACACTAGGATCACAACTGAATATAATACAAGACCATTGCAATTTTTTATATATTTCAGCCACATATATTTGTGTGTCTAAGGCAAATAATTGCACATAATGGGATGAGTGTCCTAAAAAAGGGGCAGAAGAATTGCAATGTGACCACGGGGGGAGAAGCACCTGATCCTACCTATCAGGAGAGTCATGGATGGAGTGAAGCAAATTTCCAAAGAAAAGTAGAGTCTGACAAGAGGAAAAGTGTGTGAAGGCATAAGGGTATGAAGGGGGTCTGTCATCTTTGGGCACCTGCAAGTGACAAGTGGGAGTGGGAGGGGATGCAGAGGGAGTGAATGGAGAAGGGGGAGGGACCAAGCTGTGAAAAGCCCTAAACATGAAAAGAATTTTAAGCAGTGAAATGAATGACATGCCTTTTTGAAAGATGTGGTATGATGTGGGTGGGAAGGGTGTAGGGGAGAATGGAGAAAGAGCAGTTGAGAAGTTTTTTATAAAACCAGGTGAGAAACAATGGGTCCCTGAGTAAAGCTAGTGACCGTGGGGAAGGAGAATGAGAATGACTTTAAAAGCCGTGTAGGAGGCACAATTTACAGAGCTTGGTAGATCTACAGGGGAGGGAGGTGGAGGTTATAAATCAGGTTCCCAGCACAGGAGCTGGATGGATGAAAGCAGAAGAACAGGTTTAGGAGTGAGAAAAAATTGATTTAGTTTTGAAGATGTTGAATTTGTGGTCCTAGGGGACAATGGATTGGAGCTGTATTAGAGGCACCTGTAAGTATGTGAGATGTGGAAGAGAGATGAACAGGGAAGGAAACCCCATAGGACAGGCAAGGAATAGTGAAGGGGTAATAGGTGCTGATCATCAGGAGAGGATGAGACGTCAGCTTCCTGGAGGGCACCAGGCTGATCCAGGGCATCTCTTCTTTCTCACCTGCCCAGTTTTGATGGTAAGTAGGCAATGCATCCGACCTAATCTGAGTAGAGCTGGCTTTTTTGACTTAGACCCCTCAGAAATGTAGGTCAAGGATTCTCCCCCCCCGCCCCCCCCACTCCAACTAAGCCATTTAGACCCGAAGAAGTGCTAGCTGAGGGGAGGGGAATCTGAAATTGGCAACAGAGAAGGGAAATGGAGTGTCTCAGATGGGGTTTTGAGAGCACCTGCAGAGGCAAGGGGTGTAACCTGACTCACCAACATTTTCCTACGTTTCTCCAAACAAAGGAACCAACCAGAAATCTGAGGGAGCTAATTACAAATAGAATGGACTTACTGTAAGAAGTAAATGAATCCGAGTGCTGTAGGGGTGAGTGGTGATGGATGCCATGGTGTTCTGCTCACCTCTCCAACCGCTTGAGAGCCAAGCTGTCCATTCTTCAGTTGTCAGACATATTGACTGCTGACAACCTTCCTGCAAGTCCTTTTCTGGAGAGGTTCTTAGGTGTCTAATTTTACATCGCCCAGCTCACATGTAAAGACTGCTCAATGGCGGGGTGCAGCACAGCAGGTCTCCTCTGTGGTTCAATCCTGTTACCTTCACTCCTCCAAGGGTTGTCACCAAAGCCTCCTGCACACAAATCTCTGACTCAGAGTCAGCATCCTGGGGGACCTAATCTGAGATGTTAGGGCAATGCAAATGAGCAAAAGCCTCCCTTTTCATAGGAGAAAGTCAGCAAATAATATGAAAGGGGATAAGATCAACATATAAAGGTGTGAGCATATTGTCTAGAGTTACCACAGGCAACCTCTAGAAGAACTAGAGATAGGAATGACGAACAAAGTAGCGTTCTTGTAAAGTCACTGTGGACTGCCTAGGTAGGAGGCTTGCTTTTCCTCCTCAGATTTTCTGAACTAATTCATATCACTAATTTCACGTCAAGTGCAAATAGTACTTTGATTCAAATCTAATTTGAACATTAAAAAGGACTCTTAGAAGCAACTGATTGTGGAGAGATAGTGGAGTGAGGTCAAGAAGTAACGTTTGCATTCAGAGGTCTGGAATTCAGACACTTTGTGTCTGGCTAATCTGGTTTAGAGCATTTATTCTTTCAGAGCCTTAGTTTTCTTATCTGGTAAGTGGGAATAATCATGATATTGAAATAAAAGCTATGCAAGAGTATTGTGAGGTATAAACAAAATAATGAAAGTGAAAACGCTCAGCAAAGCCAGATTAGTATGTATATATTATATGGGAGAACAGAATCCATGTTATGAGCCATGTACTAGAGAACACAAAAGAGCAGTTAATTCTGGCAGTAGATGAAAGACCTCATGAAGGCTGATCTCTTGAAGTTGTCCTGAAAAATAAAATAAGATTTTGATAGGCGCGGAAGGAAGACTGAGGAGGAGGGTGATTTGATTTGATTTTTAAGTTAATCTTCAATTCTTTTTATCAAGCTTACCCTACTTTATTCTTTCTAATAGCACTTATCCACTTCTGACATATTAAAACTTTTTTATTATGTCTATAGTTTTTTTTTTTCATTTTAAGTAATTTCTATTTCCCACGTGGTGCTCAAACTCATGAACCTGAAACCAAGTTGCATGCTTTTCTGACTGAGCCAGCCAGGAGTCCCTAAATATGAAACAATCTTGTTTGCTCCACTGCTTCCCAAACCCTATCACACTCTTCAGAGACACCTGCTTTTAAAATAAATAAATAGAAATAAAAACAAAATAGTCTGTTATTTTGGAAAATTTCAAACATATATACATACATAAAAGCAGAAAGAATGGTACAGTGAACCCCATGAACCCTGATTGTATAGTTATTAACATTTGGCCAGTCTTGTTTGTCTATCCTGCTGTATTTTGAGGGTATGGGAGGTTGGCACTGGAGTATTTTTTTTTAATTTATTTATGATAGTCACACAGAGAGAGAGAGAGAGAGGCAGAGACAGGCAGAGGGAGAAGCAGGCTCCATGCACTGGGAGCCCGATGTGGGATTCGATCCCGGGTCTCCAGGATCGCGCCCTGGGCCAAAGGCAGGCGCCAAACCGCTGCGCCACCCAGGGATCCCGGCACTGGAGTATTTTAAAGCAACGCCCAGGCATCATGTTATTTTATGTAGAAATACCTCATGATGCCTCTAACAATGAAAGTATTTAAAAATTTAACCTCCATGTCATTATTATACCTAACAGAATTAGTAATTCCTTTTATCATCATCTTATGTCCAAATCTTAATCATTTTTTTCAAATTGTTTTGAAATCATTCTAATAAGGATCCCAAATGAAATCTCCACATTGAATTTGTTTCATCTCCTAAATTTCATTTATGCTATAACTCATTTCTACCCCCATACCATCAATTTGTTAGAGAAACTAGGTCAAGTCATCTTGCGGAATGTCCCATATTCTGGGTTTGACTGATTGCTTCCTTGTGGTGTCCTTTAACTTGATCTCTGGAGGTAACTACTTATAGCAGTTTCTGTTTTTAGTTCTTTTCGTGATTACCTTGATATCTCTAGATGAGTGTTTCTTGATTTAGATATCATGATGTGTGCAAATTTAGCTTGCATGCCCTGCCTCTCTCCTCCACTACCTCTCTTCTCCCAAAATAATTTTGTCATGAATCTCCGTTTCTTCCACCTCTTTGATTTCAGATGATATTCTTGAATCTCTAGCTGACATTCCATCACCTAGGAGAGCATCTCTCATTGAGGATGTTCATGCTTGAATGGTCCTCTTCACCTGTTCTTCTTTCCTTTTACTTCCCAAACTATTGGCAGCAAATCTAGTTTTAAATTTTCTGGTTGGATAACATTCGTTTTTCTAGTCACAAGTTTATCTTCTGTGATTTGTCTATTAGTTTGTTCTAAATTGTAAAAATTAAATGTCCATTTACATTACCATGGCTTTTCAGGTTTAGTTCACTGCGGAGCCAAAAAATACCCTTTGATTTCCTCTTTATACAGTCAATGTTAGAACCTTGTACCAAAGAATGTCCTCCAGTGCCATGTTAAAATAGATTCTCCTTTTTTTATACTCCACCAATTGCACAAAATCATGCTACATGTTAACTTGCTTTGTATTTGGTACTCGACAGGAATGATATTTGAAACTGGTTTGGATTGACCATTCCATCATCGGCTTATTCATAAGGGACTATTTTTGGAACCATAATAGAGGAAAGTACCTAGTATCTTTTTAAAAAGATTTTATTTATTTATTCATGAGAGACAGAGAGAGAGGCAGAGACACAGGCAGAGGGAGAAGCAGGCCCCATGCAGGGAGCCCGATGTGGGATTGATCCCAGGATTCCAGGATCACGCCCTGGGCCAAAGGCAGGCGTTAAACCGCTGAGCCACCCAGGGATCCCAAAAGTACCTAGTATTAAAAAAAAATAGCCCCTCGTGAATGGGAAATGAGGCTGGAACAGTCAACTCAACCATGTAATGGAAGGTCAAGAATATCATGCCAGGAAGTTTGGATTTTGTAGGTTCTACGAGGCTTTAGAGGGTTTTTAAGGAGTGAAAGGTACTAGGGCTTAAGCTCTCTTGGAAGCAATTGTCCAAAGAAGGAGATCTAGCAGGGCGAGGGAATTTCCAAGTACCACTGCTGCCTTTAATAGCACTCCCTACATCAGGCAGCTTCGGGGTGACAGGGCCTCACAGGGCACCCAAAGAACCCACAAGTGGCTCCACGAGAGAGTCAGCATCTGAACCTTGCAGACCATCCTGAACTCTAGGTAAGAAGCACTGATCAAAATCAGCATTTTCTAAGACTACCTAGGAATTATGTAACCTTTAAAAACTGATGTATATTTGAATAGATTCCAGTTCTAATCTTTTACTGTAACAACTTTGCAGTGACAACTGTTGTATTCATGTCTTTGCATCCCTGTCCAATTTTTTCCTTGGGATAAATTTGTACTTGCAGAACTGCTAGGTAATGCATGTGTTAATTCTTTCTTTCCTTAAAAATTATGCACTTTACTTCTTTTTTAAAAGATTTTATTTATTTGAGACAGAGAGAGATAGAGTGAGAAAGTGAGAGTGAGAGAGAGAGAGAGAGAGAGAGAGTGCGCACAGAGGGAGAGGGAGAAGCAGGGAGCCCAACATGGGGCTCAATCCCAGGACCCCGGGATCATGACCCCAACCAAAGGCAGACACTTAACTGAGTGAGCCACCCAGGCACCCTGCACTTTACTTCTTATAGCAGTTTTAGGACAACAGAAGAATTAAGCAGAAAATATAGAGAGCTTTCCTATACCCACCTGCTCCCACCCAGTTTCCCCTATTATTAATATCTCACATCAGTGTGGTACCTTTGTTGTTAAGATAGATGAATGAATATTGATACTTTATTAGAAACTGATGTTCCTATTTTACATCAGGTTTCACTTTGTGTGTTGTGTTGTATGGGTCTCTGGGTTCTGGCAAATGTATAATGCTGTGTATTCATCATTACAGTGTCATGCAGATTAGTTCTGCTACTCTAAGGATTCCTTGCATTCCACCTGCATCATCTCTTTCTCTCTCCTCCAAGTATGTGTAATTTTTTAGGCTTTTGAGGTTGACAGCCAAATTATAAAATGTTTGTATCCAAACACTAGCTGTGTGTGAGAGTTTTTATTTTGGCACATCATCAATAATGCTGGGTATTATTATTTTTGATTTTAGGGAAATCAACATCTCAGTTATATTAGGACAAATACAAATAATATATTGGTGTGTTTGGCCTCTTGGTTACAATGACAGAGATTTAATACATGCTAGTTTAAGCAAGATATGAGATTTATTGCCTCATTCATCTGGATGTTGGTCTCAGGGCTGACCTGATTGAGGAACTCAGTTGATGTTTGAAGGGCAGGTTCTAGGTGGAGTTCTGTTCCCGGGTAATCTAGGGCAATCCATTAGATGTTCTGAGGCTATTTCCCTGTCTCTGAAATAGCCCTGCTGTGCTTAGTTCTCAGGGTTACTATAAGTGTCAAATAGGAGCTGGTATATAAAAGTGTTCTTAATAAGTGTAAATGTTACTGCAAATATAATTTAGTGTTCCATTGATTCACTCAAAGGGAAATCGTGCATATTCAATCAGCCAAATATGTTTTAAGTGCTGAATTATTGACAGTTTATTATATTCACCATAGTTATCAACCCTTTATTTTGTTATCAACCTTTTAAGACAAGATTTTATAAGTGGTAGTGAAAAATAAATCATTCTAGATGAAAAATTTCCATGTTGCAAAAAAGTTTTCTATGCTCAGGTAAATCAGCATCTTATTAGTATAACAAGATTTCCCCGACACACATGATCTTTAAAGGAAGTTAATTTAAAGGATGCAGCAGATGAGTATACTGTAAACCATGATGCCTCGTACATAGTAGTTCAATCAGCATTTACTGAAGGAATTTTGTAGTTTTGCTTTTCCTAAATGCCCATACCTAATAGTAATTCAGGGTCAAGATACTTTTGTATTTAAGTGATCTGTTGAGTAAGGAGGCCTCACAACACTTAAACTGCTTCTCATTTAAGGGTTCAGTACACACCTAAAAGTATTTTAGAAGTGTGACACTGATAGGAAGAGAACTTAGCTGCTCCTGACATTCCCGAAGGATTGTCACAACCACATGGCCTGCCTTGCCCTGGACAGATGGTAGGTGGCAGCAACAGATCAGAAATTGTAGTTAATTTAAACAATTTGGGCTTTGAAAAGGGTGCTTTTTAATTTATTATTTCATTAACTTTCTTTCAAAATAAAAACCACAGCTGCAAAGCAAGTAGACAATGAAAATAAATGAGCGTGACGTAACTCATTTACAGAATATGGATAGGGTGCCTAAATCTTTATGCTATAATCTCTCAACAGCAAGTTTTATTTTAAAACTCTAGGCTTAGTTTTATTACCATTCTTAGCTTGTTTTTTCTTACGTTTTTTTCTGCCTTCTCTTCGTAAGCACTGAAAATTTTAATGCTTCTTTATTGACAGGAGGGTGGGTGGTATTTGAACTTTCATTCTGCTTAAACTTTGATCTACGCCTATTGTGAAGATTTTGTCTCCAGGCATTGCATTGGTCATGGTTCAGTTACAGAAAAAATAATCCATTCTAGACAGTTTAAACAGAAATGGATTTAACACTGGGTATTAAATGGCTTATGGAGTTGCTGGGGGCGCTAATGAAAGAGTCTCTGGGTCAGTGGTTCTCAGCTTTAGCTTCAGACCTCAAGCATCTGGGTTGATTTTAAGAATATAGATCCTGGAATCTACTGCAGACATATTGAATCAAAACTTCTGGGGGAGCATGTGTATGTGTATAATTAGTAGGCTCCCCTGGTGATTCTAATATGCAGATAGGGTTGAGAACCACTTTGAGGCTGAGGTTTCAGAATTGACCCTCACTGCAGCACTGGACCACCAAGGGAGCTACTGATTCTTTTGCAATCAAGAAATGTGCTGAGGGGATCCCTGGGTGGCACAGTGGTTTGTCGCCTGCCTTTGGCCCAGGGCGCGATCCTGGAGACCCAGGATCGAGTCCCACGTCGGGCTCCCGGTGCATGGAGCCTGCTTCTCCCTCTGCCTGTGTCTCTCTGCCTCTCTCTCTCTCTCTGTCTGTGACTATCATAAATAAATAAATTAAATTAAAATGTAAAAAAAAAAATGTGCTGAATCGAGAAGCCGCTGGCTTTGAAATTATGTCTCCCCTGCCACCATCAAGAAGCTGCCATGGTCTAGAAACTGTCACATCCAGGGCATAGTGACTCCAGAACCTGCCACACTTGCTATGATATTCACTAGTAAGATGGATGTCCTGCAGTCTGCCTCCTGGTGCCCAAGAAGCTGCAGTCCCTGTGATCTCAGTTAACAACACCACAGAAAAACTAAACTCCTCTGTGGTTGTGCTTATCACAGAACCAGCAGCAGATGGCCTCCACCTCACTCACGTCCTCCCTCTGCATCTAGCACAGTACTTCCGATGGTTGATCCTCTATCACATAAGGAATCTGAATTGCAAGAATGTTTGTGGGATGTCGCTTAAACCTTTCCAGCTCTACAGAACAGGAAAGTAAGCTAGAAAGAGATGGGAATGGATGTTGTATACCAATCCAGTTATCTACCAAAGGCATCAGGAAATAGATTTGTTTTAAAGATAGGAGAGCGCCTTGATGTTACTAGCCCAGATCTGAGGGTAAAGGTGATTTATATCTCTCAGCGAATAAGCGTGTGCATGTGTGCACTTGTGCACATGCTTTTGTGGAGGGGTGTATATAAACTAAGGAGGAATCAGAAAGAATGTCTTGCCCAGATAGGCTCCTTGCTTCCTTCCTTAGGAAAAGCAAATCTGAGACTGGCTGAAGTCTGTGCTTGAGAAGTATTAGGAAGGGAAGGGCCTGTCCTGCCTACTTTTTTCTTTTCTTTTCTTTTCTTTTCTTTTCTTTTCTTTTCTTTTCTTTTCTTTTCTTTTCTTTTCTTCTTTTCTTTCTTTTCTTTTCTTTCTTTTCTTTTCTTTTCTTTTTTCTTTTTTTAAAATATTTTATTTATTTATTCATAGAGACACAGAGAGAGGCAGAGACACAGGCAGAGGGAGAAGCAGGCTCCATGCAGGAAGCCCGACATGGGACTCAATCCAGGGGTCTCCAGGATCACACCCTGGGCTGCAGGCGGCGCCAAACCACTGCGCCACCGGGGCTGCCCCGCGTACTTTTTTCTGAGTTAGTGTCTGTCCCCTCTCTCCCCTTCCTGATCTTGGTGCTATAGCTCAGAGCCTGGGCATACTCTGTTCAATACCTGGCTTTGCCATTTGTTGCCTCTGGAATGCGTCCAAGCAGCAGTATCTATGATTAGTTCTCTCTTAATCTAATCTTAACTGCATCCTTTCATTAGTCAAGACATACGGATGCGTATTTCCTGTTTTCTAAAGCATTCAGGGCTAAGCATAATGGCATTTTCCCAAACTGTTTCTTCACTTCTAGACATGTTCTTATGCATTTTATACATTTTCTTCTTCTGGAAGTGGACTATGTTTCTTTTCATTAATTGAGGGATTACTATATTTAATTATCTATTTGTGCTTCTTTATACCAGTTAAGATCTTATTTAGTGCTTTGAAAGTCAACTGTTTAGTCCTAGGTTAGCTTGACTTAGGAATTACAAAAATTTAAATCATGCGCCCATTTACTGAAATAGTTAAAAAAAATTTAAATTATTTTGTTCATGCACTACAGTGAGAAATTGTGTTATTATGAAATATATAACAGGATATTAAAATGGACTTTTAAAAACTAAATGTTTAGTTCTAGAACAGTTTTAGATATGTAAGTTATTATGCAGATAGTGCAGAGTTCTCCTATACCTTGCATCTAGCTTCCCCTATTATTAATATCTTGCATTGCTATGATACACTTGGCACAGTTTTGAGGAATCAATTATAGATACCTTACTGTTTCACTACAGTTCACACTTTATTCAGATGTCCTCAGTTTTTACCTAAATTCCTTTTTCTGTTTCAGAATCCCATCCAGAATACACATTACCTTTAACACAACATGCCTCCTTAGGCTCCTCTTGGTTGTTTCTCAGGCTTTCACTGTTTTTCATGACCTTGACAGTTTTGAGGATTATTGATCGGATGTTTTATAGAATATAAATGGACTCTTTTAAATTTTAAATTTTATAGGAGCACTTGGGTGGCTCAGTAGATGAGCCTTGGACTTAGTCTGATCCCAGGATCCTGGGGATCAAGTCCCACATCAGGCTCCCTGCTCAGCGGGGAGTCTGCTTCTCCCTCTGCCTCTGCCCCTTCCCCATCTCATGCGCTTGCTCTCTTTCTCTCAAATAAGATTTATTTATTTGAGAGAGAGAGAAAGAGCATGCATGCACGTGGGAGAGGGGAACAATGTAATGTAATGGTTACATTAACAATGATAATGCTATAATATTTAATAGTCAACTTGTGTTCAGATTTCCTCATTGGTCTCAAAAATGTCTTGTTGAACTTGTAATTTCAAATCAAGATCCAAACAGGTTTATATACTGAATTCTGTTGAGTTGAGAAATGAGACTTTTGTCTCAGATTTAGCTGAGACCTGAGACTAAAAACAATAGTTATACCCTCATTTCAAGATGAGGTACTGCACTATCATGCCATTTAAAAAAGGTTTTTAAAACCAGCTTTAAGATCTTTAGCCCAACTTCCACTCAGGCTTGAGAGGATTTCTTCCAGGAAAGTGATTGGAGAGCAATGGCTTTCCCTGTTCTCCCCTTTCCCACTATGGATAGAGAAATCACATGTCTACTGAGAGGGTCTTACAAGAACCCCCTTTTCTGAGAGCTTGGCATTTACTTGTTGGAGGTAGAAGGGACTGGTATTTGGCCCATACCTGCAGAAAGTAAAGAGGAAAGGCTGGTGATTCCTGAATGTTGCCTGCCAAGACCACAGAAAGAGGCAAATTCAGATCACACTGCAACTTCTCTCAGTGGTAGGGCCGAGATAGGAGTTCCCACCATTAGATGTTACTAGAACAAGGGATCTGGTCCCGTGTTCATTGTAAAAGGGATCCCACTCATGCATCCTTCTTGCTGAGGGGTAGTCTCTCAGCAGAAAGGGGTTGGAGGTATAGCATTTGATACAGAAGTTGGGATAGGGGTGTGGATGCACAGCTGAAGTGTAGGTATTGTCCATCAAGAGAGGAAAAGTCAGGAATTTCTGGTGAGGAAAAGCTCTGAGTCTCCCCCAGAAACATTCTTTCAAAAGAACTAATCAGCTGTGAATAGAATCACCAATCCTGGAGAGCCCAAACTGGATTCCAAAAGTATGAGTTCCTTCTAATTCTCATCTAGGCAGAGAGAAACTGAGGTAGGGAGGTATCAACCATGCCCTCTTAGGCAGCCCCAGTGGCAGTCTTGGTGGCTCAGCGGTTTAGCGCTGCCTTCAGCCCAGGGCCTGATCCTGGAGTCCCGGGATCGAGTCCCATGTCGGGGTCCCTGCATGGAGCCTGCTTCTCCCTCTGCCTGTGTCTCTGCCTCTCTCTGTCTCTCTGTGTCTCTCATAGATAAATAAAAATTAAAAATAAAAAAAAATGCCTTCTCCCCTCTCTAGCCTAAGCACCACCAAGCTAGGAGAGGGAAGTGATTTTAATGGCAAATGTACTTCTGAGTTTTGAATATCAAATTGGACTGTGATAAAGAAAAATTGGTTCAAACCTGGCACAGAATTTCCTTCTGAGAAGAAATATGCTTTCCTGATAAAATGCTTAAGCAATTTTCTGATAAATTGTAATGAGATTAAAGCCTCTTCTGGGAAACTAACTACTTTCTCATCTGACTAATAGTCTGGCCTCTAATGATCTTGAATCCAGTTGAGTAGTAATTGTCCAACCATTTCTTTGTCTATAAACTATTTCTTCCATGAGGGAATCATCAAGTTGTTTAGGCCTCTTTAATTGTGGTAGTTAACAGTTTGTATTGTTGACTTCTGCTCTTTTTTATTATTTTAATTAAAAATTTAAAATTTAAATTCAATTTGCCAACATATAGTATAACACCCAGTGCTCATCCCATCAAGTGCCCTCCTTAGTGCCCGACACCCAGTTACCCCAACACCCAACCCACGGCTCCTACTCTTTAAACATAACGATTATAAAACTATTTCAATGGTAGAAATATGTTGATGGATAAAGTAATTTTAAGTTGTCCCTGAAATTAGCTAGAACTTAATGTCAGATTTCTGAGAAATCACTCTAAGAATCACTCTCAACCGATCTTTTTTTTTAATCTTTTATTTTTTATTTTTATAAATTTATTTTTTATTGGTGTTTAATTTGCCAACATATAGAATAACACCCAGTGCTCATCCCGTCAAGTGCCCCCCTCAGTGCCCGTCACCCATTCACCCCCACCCCCCCCGCCCTCCTCCCCTTCCACCACCCCTAGTTCATTTCCCAGAGTTAGGAGTCTTTATGTTCTGTCTCCCTTTCTGATATTTCCCACACATTTCTTCTCCCTTCCCTTCTATTCCCTTTCATTATTATTTATATTCCCCAATGAATGAGAACATATAATGTTTGTCCTTCTCCGATTGACTTACTTCACTCAGCATAATACCCTCCAGTTCCATCCACGTTGAAGCAAATGGTAGGTATTTGTCGTTTCTAATGGCTGAGTAATATTCCATTGTATACATAAACCACATCTTCTTTATCCATTCATCTTTTCGATGGACACCGAGGCTCCTTCCACAGTTTGGCTATTGTGGACATTGCTGCTATAAACATCAACCGATCCTTTGTGATGATGAATTAGAGATATGTAGGTGGGATCTCCACAAAAGTCTCTGTTGGGGGTACAGAGACTATATTGTATCTCCCTAGGTCACAGGTTCTGGGGCTTGGTAATTTTTTACTCATATTATGCAGGCAGGATTTTCCTTTTCTGTATATTACCTAAAACATCATCCTACATCACACACAAATGGTCTCAAAGGGTTCAAGAAATGGAATGATTTTGCTAGGTTTTAACTTCACCCAGCAGTAACACAAAGCCTAGTTATTTAAAGGCTATTGCTCAGGTCACACAATGAAAACTTTTCTTCTAATTGAATCATGTATTGTATGTGAAGCACCTACTTAGATTTGTTTGCATGAGAAGCCAAAAAATCATACCCTCAGTGTTGGCAGTGGTATATTGAAATTGGTGCAGCCTTTTGAAAAACCACTTCGCAATATGTATCAAGAATAATACACATTTATACAGTTTGGGTATTCTAACTTCTATCCTGAGTAATTAAAAAATATGGGAAGGAAGCTATGTGCATGACTCTTTTCTTCACAATATTTTTTATAGTAATGAAAAATTAGAAAAAACGGTGTGTAACAACTGGGAATATGTAAACTTATGGTTATACTCAACAGAATATCATGAAATTAATAAAATATTAATTGGAAAGACTATAATATGGAAAAAGAAAGAATAAAGGTTAAGTCTATACTGATTTTAACTAATTAAAACATAAGTATAAGAATACACAAATGATGAAGATTATGTTAAGGGTATAGATGATTTTGTCCTATTTAAAAAAATTTCTCTGTGCGTAGATGTTTGTATTACTTAATATTAAAGTATTAGCAACATTTGCTAAAAATTTCTAAAGTCTTAGAATCACATAGTATTGGCGATCCATGCCGAAACAGTCCATAAAAATGTCTGTTTGCTAATGTTCTGTAGTTGGCAGACAGAAAATTTTTTAGCTAAGCAAATGTCAATTGTTGCTATAGCATTTCTAAAATTACAATAAAGCTACATAATAATTGGCAGGGTTACTCTTGGGTAAATGTGGAGAAAAATGTCAACGTCAACCTTATCAGTGATTAGATAGTGGCAGGATCTCAACCCAATTTGACTTTTACTTCTTGGGAGGCACAGTACTAGCAGGAAGCCACTAAATAATTAGGATGAAATCTGGTAAGTATTTGCAACTAAACAGGATAGAGGAAGATCTGGGAGTAGGAGGAAATATCCAAGACCAAAGAATTTTTTTTTTTTTAAGGTCAGCTTATGTTCAGAGAGCTGAATAATTCAAAGTGCCTTGACTATAGGTTACCTATAAACTATAGAATAACCTATAGATGGGGATAAGCAGGTAATAAGAGGTTAGTGGAGGGTGAAGACCTTCAGTTTTATTCAAAATGCAATGCGGAGACTGTGAAGAGATGTCACTGAAAAGAATGATGCTAAGATCTACGTGTATTCCAGAGTCTGCAGGGAATAAACTGGAAGGGAGGTAAGAAGAAGACATAAATTGTGAGGTCTCCGCAATAAATCAGGATCTTCATGACGTGAAATTACCTGGATTAGCACTTCCAGATTCTATTTTACTTTAAAATGTTTTAACCGAATTCTCATCCAAATCTTAGATGACTTTTGGTGTTCCCCAAAAGAGCTGGCACGTAATACTGAATCAGATTGCAGGGGATTATTTTATTTTATTTTTTTTAATTTTTTATTTATTTATGACAGTCACACAGAGAGAGAGAGAGAGAGAGAGGCAGAGACACAGGCAGAGGGAGAAGCAGGCTCCATGCACCGGGAGCCCGACGTGGGACTCGATCCCGGGTCTCCATGACCGCGCCCTGGGCCAAAGGCAGGCGCGGAACCGCTGCGCCACCCAGGGATCCCCAGGGGGGATTATTTTAACTCTGTGGCCAGATGCAGAGAAATACGCAAAGGTATTGAAGCCACCAAATAGGTTGAGAAATGCAAATCCTCACGAGCAAAAAGACTTGGAATTCTGGAAGGCAGCAGATTATCACGATTTGTCTCCAGATTCCTTGGAGTGACGGGCGGCTTTCCACTTGATCTTGGCCAAAAGGCCGAGAGGCGATGTGATGGGTTGCTTTTTTATTTTATTTTATTTTATTTTATTTTATTTTATTTTATTTTATTATTTTATTTATTTTATTATTTTATTTTATTTTTTTATTTATTTATTTATTTATTTATTTTTATTTATTTATTTTTTTATTTTATTTATTTTTATTTATTTATTTTATTTTATTTATTTTATTTTATTTATTTTATTTATTTTATTTTATTTTATTTTTGATGGGTTGCTTTAAACGAAGACTTCCTGACAGCTCACCAAGTGCCTGAACCTTGTAGGCAACTGGGATATTGTCGAACAATAATCAAGACCACTTGAAAAAAAAAAAAAGAAAAGAGCTATGGGAGTGAACAGCAGACAAGACTTCCTTTCCTCGCCGTTTCCACTAGCACAGAACAGGGTAGACTTTTAAAGCTTCGTCCCAGAAAATAGCACAATCCGCCTGGGAGACGGATTCAGGCCCCAAACCTTTCTGACCCCGTAGAAAAGGCGGAGAGGACGCAGCTGAGAATTGGCTTAAAACCGCCCAACAGACTTGGCAGTCGCCGAAACGCTGAGTGAGAATCCGCTCGCTGGCCCAGGACGCCCACGCCGCAGCCCGCGGGGCTTTCCTCTCACCACAGTCCCGCCGCTGAGGGGGCGCCGCCGCCGGCTCGGTTGGGCTGCGCCGAGGGCTGCGCCGCGGGGCCCACCGCAGGGGGGAGCGCGCAGCCCGCGCCCTCCGGAGCCAGCCGGTCGGCCCCGCCGCGGGGGGGGGGGGGCTGCCAGCGCCCGCGTCTCCCCCGCCGCCTCCGACGTGACCCCGGCGCGCTCGCGTCCCGGGCCGGTGACACGCGCGGGCCACGCCGAGAGGCCCCATGCGCGCCCGCCCTCCCCCGGCCGCCGCCGCCGCCGCCGCGTGCCGAGCCCCGCTCCGGCTCCTCCGCACAGGACTAGCCGCCGCCATGTCTGCCGCCAGGCCGCTCAAGTCCGTGGACTACGAGGTGTTCGGCAGAGTGCAGGGTAGGCGCCCGGCCCCGCAGCGGGCGACCCGGGACGCGTGAGGGGGGCGGGGGCACAGCGTCCAGGAGCGACCCCCGCCCCGCGACCCCCGCCCCCAGCCCGCACCGCCGCGGCCCGGACTTCCGCTCGGCCGTGACACAGCAGCCGCGGGTGGGAAGGGAGCGCAGCGCGCCTGCGCGGGAGCTCGGGGGGGAGGGGAGGGAGCGGCGACCGCAGCGGGAGGGGCGGGGCCGGGACGGGGACGCTGCGGGCGGAGGAAGCGAGGCCTTCGCCCTAGGGGTCCCCGTTTCGTGGCCCTGGAAGTCCTGCGCCCGACTTGAGTTTCAGAAAGGACATCTGGGTGATGTCTGAGGGTCGCCCTCCCGGAGGGGACAGTTCTTTTTTACGGCCCCATGTAGTTCTTAAAAGACCTAAGTTGGGGGATCCCTGGGTGGCGCCTGCCTTTGGCCCAGGGCGTGATCCTGGAGACCCGAGATCGAGTCCCACGTCGGGCTCCCTGCGTGGAGCCTGCTTCTCCCTCTGCCTGTGTCTCTGCCTCTCTCTCTCTCTCTCTCTCTCTATGTCTATCATAAATAAATAAAAATAAATTTTAAAAAAAGACCTAAGTTATCTAATTTTTGTTTCATGGTAACTTTAAGTTGCAAAGTATGTCATGTCTGGCTTATTTTTACTGTTGTTATTTCTAAATGAAAATGTTAAATCCCTCTGAAGTTTTATGCAGTGGGATATAAATATGCTAGTGATTTAATATTCACTATTATTTAAATTAAAGCTTTTTAACGTTGGGAGATTTTGCATCATGCCTTTTTCTCTTTGGGTTTGATTTCTTTTTTTTGTATATTTTTTTATTGGAGTTCAGTTTTTTTTTTTAAGATTTTATCTATTTAGTCATGATAGACATAGAGAGAGAGAGAGAGAGAGAGAGAAAGAGGCAGAGACACAGGCAGAGGGAGAAGCAGGCTCCATGCACCAGGAGCCGGACGTGGGACTCGATTCTGGGACTCCAGGATCACGCCCTGGGCCAAAAGCAGGCACCGAACTGCTGAGCCACCCAGGAATCCCCAAGGAATTAGATTTTTTGAGTCTGATTTCCATTCTACTTCCGCCACAGAATTTTATCCCATTGTTATGTGTGAGAATTTCTTATTGATCACCCTATCAAGCTGTTTTTGCAGTCCATATGGATAGTATATATGTGGACACATACACACATATACATTTAGATAGATTTTGAAAAATTCTCTTTGACTGTAAAGCTCTATTTTTTTCTCCCTTCTGGTTTGAGTTGCCACTGTCATTATTGGAACACAGTTCATGAAAATAATAAAAATACGTTTAAAGACATGATAAACATTATTCAACTTAAAAGGAAAATTTGTATTGGCGATTTATTTCTTGAGAAAAGTGGGGTGTTTATGGGACCTTGATTAAAGGAAGTGTGCTCTCTTTTGGTACTCTAGAGGTTTTTATTTTTTTTACTTTTATTTTTTAATTTTTATTTATTTATGATAGGCACACAGTGAGAGAGAGAGAGGCAGAGACACAGGCAGAGGGAGAAGCAGGCTCCATGCACCAGGAGCCCGACGTGGGATTCGATCCCAGGTCTCCAGGATCGCGCCCTGGGCCAAAGGCAGGCGTCAAACCGCTGCGCCACCCAGGGATCCCTTCTAGAGGTTTTTAGACTTTGGGGTGAGGTATAGGGTAAGCATAGAGTTGGGTAAGTGTATGCCTTTTGTAAACAGATGAGCCTTCCTTTCAAAGAATGGTTGTGAAAAAGGAGATAGGAAAGGAAAATCATTTCAGAACACAGGTGTTTTCTCAGGCCCGTGTCAGGAAAGAATACATGTGAATGTTGAAGATCTGGAAATTGATTTTCTTGAAATTATCCATGGCAGAAAGTGTTTGGGTACACCCAAGGATCTGGTATTCTGGATTGAAAACTGCCACAATAAGTCATTGGAAACACAGGACATAAAATATGGAAGTGGTGGCAGAGACCACCTGACAAAATCTTGGGACCTTTGGACAGAAATGGCAGTAGGTAAGGAGTGTGTGTCTGTGCACGTGTGCGCGCGCACATGCATATGCACATGTGTGGCGTTTATGGGGTACATTCCATGTCCTGAACATCTTATTATGGTTTTCTTAATCCTCATCACAGTTTTGTGAGGTCTATGTCTTATTCCTGTTTCCACAATCAGAAAACAGCTACAGAGAGGTTGGCTAACTTTGACAAGTCCTTAGTTGACCAATGGGATTTGATCCTGCATCTCTTAAATTCAAAAACCTGCACTTTTGGGATCCCTGGGTGGCGCAGCGGTTTGGCGCCTGCCTTTGGCCCAGGGCGCGATCCTGGAGACCCGGGATCGAATCCCACGTCGGGCTCCTGGTGCATGGAGCCTGCTTCTCCCTCTGCCTGTGTCTCTGCCTGTGTCTCTGCCTCTCTCTCTCTCTCTGTGTGTGACTGTCATAAAAAAAAAAAAAAACCTGCACTTTTCCATTATGCAGTGTTTTTCTGTTAATACATAATGTATTTCTCTTGATTTTAACAATATATTTATACTTTTGTGCATATGGTGATTATTTGCTATATGACGATCAATTTTGGGTAGCATTACAAATGTAAGAAAGAAAAATGTACTGCATATGAACAATGGGATTAAAAAGATCGGCTTTAGGGATAACTCCCAAGGTTTGCAGTTTATGAAATGGAAGAGTACATGCATACTATTCATTTATCAAGGCGTCTAAGTAGTATGTAAGACAATTTCACAATCACGTGTTTGCACACACATACAGTGACATTTGTGTCAAGCTCTGTACTCAGTGTTTAACATGTGTTGTCTCATTTAATCCTCAACCCTGCGACCTCAATATTTTCCTTATTTAACAGGTGGAGAAATTGAGGCATAGAGAAGTAACTTTCCCAGGTTACACATTGAGTTAAGTGGTGGCGCTGGGATTTGAACCTTAACAGTCTGACACCAGAGCCCATGCTTTTCATCGTTACAATCTATCGATTCTCCTTTCAGTACTTTCCCACCTTTATTTGTCTTCTTCCTAACCTATGCACCAAACACATATATACACTGCTGCAGGACATTTGGACTCAGCCATGTGGACCATTCTGGATAACCCTGAGGACATTTGTTTTTTTTTTTTTTAAAGAAATGTTTTATTTTTTTTTATTTTTTATTTTTTATTTATTTATGATAGAGAGAGAGAGAGAGGCAGAGACACAGGCAGAGGGAGAAGCAGGCTCCATGCACCGGGAGCCCGATGTGGGATTCGATCCCGGGTCTCCAGGATCGTGCCCTGGGCCAAAGGCAGGCGCCAAACCGCTGCGCCACCCAGGGATCCCCCCTGAGGACATTTGTAAGGTGCTTTTGGCTCCAGGGAAGTTTGACCTGGTCTGTAAGCAATCAGACCTCCCTATCTCTCTGTTGCTTGCTGACACTGCCACTATTTCTGTATCAGTATGTATCTCTGTCTCACAAAACTCACCATTTTCTCATGGATTACCTAAGAAATAAATACAAGCTATTAGCCTCTTGTCTGAGTCATAATGATTATGTAGACATGATTGACAATGATAACAAAATTTAGTTTTAATATAACATGGATAATAATTAGATGGAACATTGCAAATTTAACTTTTAAAAGAATGGAATAATAAAATCTTAGTGAAAACTGGCTTGCTAGAAATAATGGCTATGAAAATAAATTTACAATGGAAGTAGCTGTAGTTTTGTAGACTCACCTCATTTTCAAGGATTTCGGCAGTCTTGAGGAATACTTTGAGATTAGGTACTTTGTAGAAAGCTTCCCACTTGGGAATATTTAATGTGTACAAAACATAGATTGATAGATAAAATTGTAAGTAAAATATTTAAGTGGAAAATATTCCCAGTGAAGATCGTTTCAGTGAGATAAACATGAACATGGGAGATGTGGAAAATGATTTAATTGTCATGATGGATAATTGGTCAATGAATTAACCTGGCTTGAAGGAGCTTATGACAGAAAATATTTTCCAACCAAAAACAAGATTTGTTATATTTCTGTTTAGAATGTTTGAATTTAAGACATCCCTGGTGACAAAAGGCAGTCAGAACATTCTAGAGGCCAGGTACTACCTGCCTTATTCTCAGATACCCATGGCCTAATTTATAGATTGTATTCCAAGACTAGTTCATAATTTGGTTGTTTGAAATTCAGGAAAATACACTTATAGGAATGATATTACCAACAGTGGATTCACTTCTCAGGTGCCTCTGCAAAGTTTCCATATAGAGCCCTTGGTTGCTGTTGCTTTCCAAGGCTGCTTCTCTTCCTCTACCTTTAAAAAAATGTTTCATTTTAGAATAAGATTTATAGAAAAGTTGGAAGATGCTGTAGGGAATTCCTGTATACCCTACATTCAGTTTCTTTAATTAACATCTTACACTAGTATGGTACATTTGTCACAACTGGTGAGCCAATACTGGTACATTATTATTAACCAGAGTCTATATTTTATTCAGATTTTTTTTTTTTAGTTTTTATCTAAAGTCCTCTTTCTGTTCCAGGATTCATCTAGGATACCGCTTTACATTTAGTCGTCTGGTCTCCTTAGGCTTCTGTAAGCTGTGACAGTTTTGTAGACTCCCCTCATTTTCAGGGATTTCAGCAATCTTGAGGAATACTTTGAGATTAGGTACTTTGTAGAAAGCTCCCCACTTGGGATTTGTCTGGTATTTTTGTCACAATAAGACTGGGGTTATGGGTTATCAGGAGGAAGACCACAGAGAGAATGCCATTCCCTTTACACTGTATCAAGGGTACGTACTATCCCTGTGACTATCACTGTTGATGTTAACCTTCATCACCCGGCTGAGATAGTGTTTGTCAGGTTTCTCCCCTGTGAAGTTACTGCCCCTGCTTTCCATCCTCTACATTTTAATATCCATGTTCCCAAGAAGCTCCATGTGTTTCCCCCACCAATTTGTTAACACTGGGGGCTTTGGGATAAGGGATAGGGGAGCAGGGGACTGACCTGTGATTTTTTTTTTAATTTTTATTTATTTATGATAGTCACAGAGAGAGAGAGAGAGAGGCAGAGACACAGGCAGAGGGAGAAGCAGGCTCCATGCACCGGGAGCCCGATGTGGGACTCGATCCCGGGTCTCCAGGATCGCGCCCTGGGCCAAAGGCAGGCGCCAAACCGCTGCGCCACCCAGGGATCCCGACCTTCTGTGATTTTAGAGCAGTCATAGCCGTGGCATGGCTTAAAATGTTCCTATAAATCTTTAATTACAAAAGATCTGGAATAATCTGAAAATTTGAAAGGGAAGTTGATTAAGCTGTGTATGGATGCTTTGATGCTTTACCAGCTCTCGGGTGAATACTAATGACAGTCCTAGAAATGGATTGTGGCCATCTGTTGGTTTACCTGTGCTTTAGAAATTTAACAGTTTATTTTTGACGATATTAAGTCAGATTTAGAATAGGAGTAGCTTATTGGACTAGAGACATAAATACTTTTAAGATTGTTTACGATAAAAATCAGGATGAGTTATTAAATAGCTTTGTCAGACACCACATGATCTGAGTGTACACATTTTTTCTTATGTAGACGGGAAAAGCTGTGTTTTAGAGGTTGAAAATGTTAGTACCTAAAGTCCAGAAACATAAATATCGTTAATAAGCGAGGTCTGATTCCCTTGCTTATTTTTGTTCCTATAGCATTTCATTTCTAGTCCTGTTCTATTTCTTGTTTTTACTTCTCGTTTAATCCATTCTGCTTTCAACTACAATTATTTGTGTACATATCCGTGCCTCTTACTAGACAAAAAGGGTAGTATTTTCAAGGTCAAGCTGATGGCTTGTTTTTATAGCCTCTGCAGCTGTGCTGCTGGTGGGGACTTCAAAAGTGTCTTCAATTAAATCGAAGTGCTTGGGGATAGTTGGCTTGGAGAAGAAACAGTAGTGTGACGGCTGTTTCAACAATTTGAAAGATGCCATGGTGTGTGGCTCCAGGGGACAGACTGTGTATGGAAGGTGAAAGGTTAAAGGAAGGTCTTTCTAAAAAATAAAGATGTTCCAGGGCTGCTGTGTATGGTAGTGACTGGATGACTTCCTGCATTCAAAATTGACACATGCAGTCAGATCCCAGATGAAGGGGTACATTATAATGTAAAAATTTGATTTTACATGAAAGGATGCTGTTTAAAATTCATCATGGTTTCTTTTCTTTTAAGATTTTATTTATTTATTCATGAGAGACACAGAGAGAGAGAGGCAGAGGGAGAAGCAGGCTCCCTCCAGGGAGCCTGATGTGGGACTAGATCCCAGGACTCCAGGATCACCTCAGCCGAAGGTAGATGCTCAGCCTCTGAGCCACCCAGGCGTCCCTCATCATGATTTCTTTAAACGTCACTGTTTCTTTGTGAATTTTTTTTTCTTTGTGAATTTAAAGTAAGATTTGCTTTGCAAGTATATACCTCAGAGGTTCTCGCTGACACATCTTTACATAGTTGAGGCCAATTGAGCCTCAGCTCAGCAACATATTGTGTTTGGAACCTTTCAGAACTGAAGGGGCTGATGTCTGTCCCAGTTTCCAGGGTGGTGTGTATCTGGAAAAAACCTGCATTTGTCTTATCAGCTTCCCTTCTCTTTAACAAGTGAGGTGGAAGTGGTGCGGAGAGGCCATAAAAGCCCATAGAAGCATCTCTCCCAACACAGGCCCAATCCCAAGAAATGCTCTGTTCTAGCCAGGCCCGGTAAACTGCAGAAAATCCATCTCCATGTTTGCTTTTTTCTTTCTATACGGACTTTCCTCTCTTGCACAATGTGCTTCAAACTAGGGAAGAGGACTCTCAAGGATTCTGAGAAAATTCCTAGTGGATTATGGAGCTTTGAATGGGTAATTCTCGCACGGTTCACTGCCTCACAAAGTTAATGGGCTGGAGGTCCTGACCCGTCTTGATGCACATTCTTGGAAGGCTTTAAAATAAGGGTTGTGGTGAAGGGGCCTAAGAAATAATACCCCTCTCCATTATGTGAGCTATTGACAAGTAAGACAAAGAGGAAAGCAGAGTTTGGGGAACGTGGTATGAATCTGCAGGTAGGTGGACTTGACGATAGTCTCTGCTGCGGAATCAAACACACTCACCGGGGTACAGGAAGGGCTCCCCTAACAAGGGAGTGGGAAGGTGTGATCCTGAGAGAAACTCGCTCCCAGAAGGAAGAAGAGGGAGCACCTGGGCTGTGCTTTCTTCTCCTTGTGAACTCACCAATTAGATAAATCACTGCAGGTCCCTGAGGAGGAGTAGGGACAGGGTACGGTGGCCAGGAGTGTCACACTAATGGCTATTCTTCCTCAAAGAAGGAACTGTCATGGAGGCGAAGAAGCTTTCTCCTCTAGAAATAGGTTGTAAAGTCCAGAGAGAGCTCAACCATTTGAGTTCTTCCAGATGACCTGTTCCCCTAGAGTGTTTTTGTTGTGGGACGATAGGAAAAGTCAGAGAGGTGGTATGGTGACCGAAGTGGGAGATTGCCTGCCCCCATTCTACAGATAGAGGCAGGAGGGCCTACACCACAGGCCTGTCTTCGGCTTTCCTTCTTCTTTGCCATTTATTTATTTATTTATTTATGGTGATATTTTAAAAAATTGATATATAATTCACACACTATTAAACTTGCTCGTTCATTTAAATATTTATTTAAGAGACAGAGATAGCGACAGACAAAGCAAGAGAGAGAGCTCAAGTGGGGAGAGAGAAGGAAAAGCAGGCTCCCAGCTGAGTAAGGATCCTTGCATGGACTCAAGTCTCCATCCCAGGACCCTGAGATTATGACCTGAGCCGAAGAGAGATGCTTAACCCACTGAGCCGCACAGGCACCCCTAAACTCACCCTTTCAAAGTATTCAAAGCATACTAAATATACAGTGATTTTTTTTTCCAGTAGTCAGGTTTTTGTACCCATCACCACTATCTAATTCCAGAACATTTCCACCACCCTAAAAAGAACCCCTCTGTCACATTGCCCTTTAGCAATCATTCCTCATTCCCTTCAAGGGGATCAGGGTTGAGGCCACTGCGATGTCCTTGGCCTTTTCCTCATGGTTTCAAGAAGGCTGCTCTAGCTCCGTCATAATATTTACCCTATATGACATTCACCCTACATTCCACATATGAATACATGATATTCACCCTACAGATATACACCCTATATTCCGTTAATGAATGCATGATATTCACCCTTCAGGAAGAGGGAGGTTATTAGGATGAAACCACTGGCTGAGCCAGTCCTGTCAACAAGGTTTCCTGAAGCCCTCAACCAGTGACGTGGCTCACATCTTATGGGACGCTTTTCTTACAAGGAAGATGGGAAATCTAGAAAGGCATGTTGCTGCCCTAAGTAAAATCAGAGTCTTTTAAAAAGGTTAAAGGGAGAATGGATTTTGTGTAGGCAGCTAGCACTGTCTACCATCCATAATTCATATATTAAAGAAATTTAACAGAGTAATTATTACATTCATTCCCAGGTAGTAGGACATAGTTCAGGAAATCTTTGATCTCCATGGTTGTCAACCTCAAAACATTAGATCTGTAGCCAAGACAAGCTAAGTTTCTGTTAAGTCCGTATTGAATCTTTTCATACCTTATTTATTTCAGTCTTAGGCTTTTCATCCCTCTGTCACTGCCTACAGTCATGGGCATCACTTCCGTTTTCTACCCAGTTTGTCAAGCAGTATGCAGTTAGCCTAAAATTATATCTCTTAAATTTAAATGGTAGTCCTTTAGTTCTACTGTTTTAGGATTTGTTCAATAAATTTGTGTGTGCCCTTATCACTCATAATTATAAATAGAGCCACCAGATCCTGCTCCAGGCTTTTATCTCGAATCCTGTAAGTTCTATAAGATGACCAATTTAACCTTTTTGTTTTTCCATTCTTGTGGTTGTTCTGTCTTTATTTATAAAATATGCTGATATTAGTATTTCTGGTTTTGTCAACTTAGGCATGATCTAGTGGCTTCGTGCTATCCTTTATATTATATACTAAATATGTGTGTATACACGTACTGTTAACTTTAAAAGTAAAACTGCCAGTTATTTCACCAGCAAAAAAAGAGTTTATTTGGGAATAAAAGAGAATAAACAAGGTGGCACATAACCTTGGAAGAGTCGGGGCAACAAAGGAGAGGCATGCTTTTTTAAGGAGAAAAGGGGTATGTTGGGAAGGCTGTTATTATTATTTTTTAAATATTTTATTTACTTATTTGAGAGAGAGAGTGTGTGAGCAGGGAGGAAGGGTAGAAGGAGAAGCAGACTCCTAGCTGAGCAGGGAGCCTGATGCGGGACTCAATCCAGGACCCCGAGATCATGACCTGGGCTCAAGGCAGAAGCTTGACTGACTAAGCCACCCAGGTGCCAAGGAAGGCTGTTGTGAATAAAAGGAAAGTCCAGTAAACTGGACTCAAGTCTCCATCAAGACTTGGGATAAACTGGGAATTCCGAGTATGGTGGTTTCTCATTGGCTGAGCATTGTGGGGGTGAGGGGGACCAGGAGAGGCAGGGGGTGGAGGGAGGTAAGGAAAGCCTTTCTTCCTTAGGTTGGAGTAGTAGAGTAGGATCCATCTTCAAGGTCAAGCCGCTATAAGATCATGTCCCTCACTTCCTGTTGGGTATGCAGTGGACTGAGTCATAGGGTGTGAGAGCTCCTCCTGCTGAAACCTCCTGACTCCATTTTAGTAAAATTTCCCATTACTAATTTTTGTGACACTGTGTATTATCATTTACGTAAAGTTCTGCTAGAATCAACATAGAATTCTTGAGATTCCTTCTAGCTCTGGAATGCAATAAATTTATTATCGTTTTGAATGAGACCTAAAGTCTAATCAATATACTTATATGTATATTTGCAATATTAGTAATGAATTATTGCAGAAGAGTTAAATAGTTCACTTAAATATTTATCAGCTGGTTTATCTTTCATTCATTATTCAACAGCTATGTGCCAAGCTCTTATCTAGTTGCCAGGAACATGTGTTGAACAAGACAGAAAAAAATCATGCCCTAATGGAACTTATAGGGAAGACAGGAAATTTTAGAAAGTAAACAAATAGATACCTTGTAATGTCACATGGTAATCAGTACTTTGCATATATAGGAAACATATGGGGTGCATGGCTGTTTTAGATGAATTGGTCAGGGGACATGTTGTTACAGGATTTCTTTTCCTTTAGTGCCTACGGTTCTTGGTCATGCCACTTTGAAGAATGTAGAGGTAGACCAGAGGAAGAGTGGTGGGCAGCCGAGCAAAGCTTATGGAGCGAGACTAAAACAAAACTTACCTAGTGATAGTACAGAGCTCCTGAAGAGGGAGAGGACCCGAGAGGGTTGCCAGCAGAGTTTCTAAGTCGACGGCTTAGAGTTTATAGGCCTGTCGCAGGCTGTTTTAATCTGATTAACCTATGCGCCTGTCACCCAATCAAGTTTTTGTCATTTACCCATCACATGGGAAGGGGTGGAGGGCTCCTTCCAGGGTAGTGTAAAATCCTTTCAAGGGTGGTTTCCTCTTAGGGTGGGCCCCCTTGTCCCTGACTGGCTTTCTGCCAACTATCCATCATCAGTATTTCTAAGGAGATGACATTGTGCAGAGACATGAATAATGAAATGGAGTTAGCAGTGTGAGAAGAAGGGGAAAGAGCATTTCAGGCAGAGAGAATAGTACATGCAAAGGCTGTGAGACAGGAATATGCTTGGCATGTTGAAGAGCACGAAGCAGGCAAATTTGGCGAAATGGAGCAAGCAAAGGGCAGTCCTAAAATATGAGGTAGACTCATCAGGCGGGGTCCAGAGGCTGTGGCAAGTAGGATACCTTTTGGGTGCAATGGCCGGCCAGTGGAGGGTTTTAGGCTGGGGAAGAAGAAAGTGATAGGACATTACTTGAGAAAGGAATATCACCTTGGGTGTTTTATAGAGAGTAGACTGCAGAAGGGCAGAGCTAGAAGCAGGAAGGCTAGTTAAGGAAGCTGTTGAGAGTTCATGATAATTTGGACTAGGGCATAAAAACAGTATTACCCATTTTTCTAGAGATAGTTGAAACGGAATCAACTTCTTTTAAGTCTTAAATGAAGTTTGGGGCATTACTCATTTTTTTAGAGATAGTTGAAACGGAATCAACTTTTTTTTTTCTTTTAAGTCTTAAATGAAGTTTGGGGCTAGAAATAATTTGTAAAGTGAGTGTAGTGACACGGTTCTGAATATGTAACTAAGTGGCAAATAAGTGACCGGTTGCCTGGGCTGCTCCAGCACCAGGTCCAAGGAGGGCACAGGGGAGGGGTTTTTGCCTTTTCATTGTCTGCAGCTCCTCTCCTGTAGTGCTGCCGACTTGTAAAATAGGTGAGGGAACGTGATTTATTGCCAACATGATTGGAACGACGTCAACCGGAAATGCATGAGATCTGAGATACGCTACGAGACTTTTCCCTTTATGTTGCAATTCTTGATGGGAAATCAAGATCCTTTGCAGACCTTTCCCAGGCCTTCCATTAAGGTAACGCCACCCACTGGTTCTACACTTCAGTGGGCCTGGGAGCCACCTGGAGAGCCTGCGGAGACCAGATTCCAGGACTTCACCTGCATTTTCTTGCTCCGTAGGCCTGGGGTAGGGCCTGAGGATAAGATGAGCTGAGACCCCAGCTCTGTTGGCGCTGCCAGGCATTGGGCTACTTGTTGAATAGGAAAGAGCTGGACCAGATGTTTCCAATTTCTGTTTACTTCAGTTGCCTGGCCTGCTTTTCCTAATGCTGACATCATAGGGGGCTGCTGGCTGTTGAGGACCTCAGGGGAATGGGCACAGCTCATCCCAGGCCCAAGCCGTCCACCTTCCTGGCCAGCGTCCTTTGGGATCCTCTCAAGCTTGCACATAAAAGGCTGCACACTTTTCACAGACCTGCCTGTGTTCTCTCCTGTTCTGTCCCTCTCTCCTCCATGGTCGGCCTTAGCTGAAGTTGCTCTGGGGTTTTTCTTCCAGTTCCTTGCATATCTACAAGCTGCTGTCTTTCCTTCCATCTGTGTAACAAATTGCCTTTCTGACTCCCCTTCAGATCAATGCTTGCCACTCATCGTTTCTCCTCCTTTTACATGTATCTTTTAAAATATTTTTATAGCCCTATAAAAATTCCATTTGTGATATATCCTGTCTTTATCGCCTTACTCCTCTTTCTCTTCATATTCGTTTCATACCACAATATGCTTATCATCAGGAAACAGCTGACACCCCCTGTTATTATGGATCTGCTTACACGATGCACAACATTATCTGAGCCATCGATCCTTCTGGATCTTATTTTTAAGTAGGCTCCTCTGTTGTATGGATAGGCTCCATCTTTTGACCTCTTTGGATATTGGTTTGATCTATCACTTACGATTTCCCAATGTATTTAAACTTTTCTTTTTCAGTTGTGTAATTTAAGTTCAGTAACATTCACACTTTTTAGTGTACAGTTTAATGAGTTTTGAAAAACACATATAGTCATGTAGCAACCACCGCAGTTGAGATGCAGGGCAGTGCCTTCACTCCAGTAAGCTCTCTCTTGCCTCTCTACAGCATTCCTTCCCCCAGCCCTTGGCAACTGCTGATTCGTTTCCTGTCCCCATAGTTTGGGTTTTTCCAGAATATGGAATTAAAATAAAAACAGAAATGTTTTATTGCATTCAAATTTGAATTTAGTCCTTGCATTTAAAAAAGGAATTCTAAAAGCTGAGGATGGGTAAATTGTATGTCAAATATACTTAACTGTCCGTGGTAATAAGTATTTTGTTTTATTTATCCTTTTGAGAAAGAATGAATATGCAGTGTGGCTTTTCGTGATTCTTTGGTTTCAGAATATTACTAGGTTTCTGCAAAATTAGCCTTTTCTGTTTTTATTTTAAAACCAATCTTTTTTTTTTTTTTTAATTTTTTTTTTTAATTTTTATTTATTTATGATAGGCACACAGTGAGAGAGAGAGAGGCAGAGACACAGGCAGAGGGAGAAGCAGGCTCCATGCACCGGGAGTCTGACGTGGGATTTGATCCCGGGTCTCCAGGATCGCGCCCTGGGCCAAAGGCAGGCGCTAAACCGCTGCGCCACCCAGGGATCCCTGTTTTTATTTTAAAAGAAAATAATTTAAAAAACACTTTCTGAGTATGTACAGATATGAAAATTTTTGTTCATTTCATTTACTTACTATTTAATAAAGTAAATGAAAGTTAGGTCAGGAAATACATAATGTTTTTAAAGGTAGACAAACTGACATTTCTTTTTATTTCTTTTTTATACAGGTGTTTGCTTCAGAATGGTAAGTCAATTTTTCGCTATTTTTCCTATTTATTATTTCAATTTACAGAGATAGAGCAGTTTTCTATTTAGTGCTAGTCTACTGCTTATTTTCTATCCTTGACAGTAAATGAACTATTTGTATTCTTCCAAATTACTGCTTGAGAATTTTTTTATTAATGTTGTCTTTTAAAAGTAGTCTATCAAAAACGTTACAGCCTGCCTAGTTTGTAGTTAATGTTTTGTATGAATTTCAAAAGTACCTCTACTGGGATAATCAAATTAAACATTCTGGTTAGGTACGCTGAATATAAGATATGGGATCTGCCCCTTGTTCTGATGGAAGAAAACTGCCAGGCAAATGTCTATATCTTGAATTGCACAATGAAAAATGCTCATGTTGCATAAGGATGTGGTTCTCAGAAAAAAAAAAAAAAGAAGTGGTTCTCAGATTTTTAGAAGTTGAGACTCCTTATTGATTTTAACATTTTAATTTTGTTAATATACTCCTTTCCTGAAAGTAAAACGTCCACGTATTTTTCAGACTGAGCTGACAGTCACTAGATTAGCTCTCTGTTCCTAAACTCCGAGGATTTAGGATGTTCCCAACCATTAAAGTCTCCTCATTTTGAGATAGTCCCCTGCCTCACAGTTCAGATTGTCTCCTTTTTCGTTATTATTTTCAGAGCTAGCTCCTACATAAATCCTACATATAACCATCTCTGTTTAGTTGGGGCTATACAACGTATAGATTCTTGGTCACTCTGACCTCCAAGACCACGTTTTTAAAAATTTCCAGTAGACAGGATCCACAAGAATTTAGTATGATGTAGTTAAAATAGTTCAAAATCAAAATGTTGCTAGGTTTTTATTTGTCAGCATAATGGAATTTGGAACTGAGAAATTTTAAAAAACTGTAAAGAATAATAGGAGAACTAAACTTCCCTATAGACAATTATAACATTTGTGTGGCAAGTCCACAGCCAATGGAAGACATCAGAATCTTTTAATTGAATACTGTATATTGGTCACAACTCAATATTTTCCCTCAGTGATTGAAAATCTTGGAGTGATCATCATTTGGAACCCAGACAATGTAATTCAGTGTTAGCAGGTATAGGAGCAATGCGACTGAATTTTATGGATCCCAGAACACATTATGGAATCTGTTTTCTGAAGTAATTCCCACTAACCATTTATTTTCTCATAACGTGCTTGTCTTTGAGGAAGGAAGAATTTAATAAAAAATACCATTTAAGTGGAGGTTCTTGTAAACATAGGTATGATTATAGGTCAGCTACATAATTTTCAGCATAGACTGTAGGAAAAAAATTATCAGTTACATTTTTTTGATGCTGGACTTTGTTCCCTTATTTTCTCCTAAAACCAGTACACGGAAGACGAGGCTAAGAAAATAGGAGTGGTTGGCTGGGTGAAGAATACCAGCAAAGGCACTGTGACAGGCCAAGTGCAAGGCCCAGAAGAGAAAGTCAATTCCATGTAAGTAGCAAGACTAATAATGCACTCATGTGATTAATGAACTTATTTTAATATTTCACTGGACCAAAGAATTGTATCAATGGAACAAATTCAGTTTGTAGATTATAACTAAACCAATGTGCTTTTAGGCATACCAGCAAGGAAATCCTCAGATATGGGAATGGAATTTGTACATTTAGGATGGATTTCCCACTTGGGCAGGCCCTCCAAAAGAGCAATGGCGTCATTCTCCAATCTATTTGAATTGTGTTTGTCTCTTCTTATGTGGGGGAAACATCTGGGCTCACATATCTTTCATCCAAAGTGGTTGTGAAGAAGCATAGTGCCTTTGGATGGTTCTTGAAATTCTTTTAATTAATTAAGTTTTTTGAGAGAGAGCAATGGGAGCATGTGCGAGCAGGGGGAGGGAGGGGAACGGACGGAGGGAGAGGGAGAGAGGGAATCTCAAGGAAGCTCCACACCCAGTGTGGGGTGCAGCTCAACCTCACAATCTTGAGACTGTGACCTGAGCCGAAATCAAGAGTCTGACACTTAACCTACTGAGCCACCCAGGCGCCCTTGGTTCTTGAAGTTCCTAAAGTATACTTAAAGGCAAAGAGGCTGTCCTCTTCTTTTTATAAAGTATCTTATTTATCTCATTGTAATTTTATTTTTACTGCCAATTAAAGTGTGTTTTATGAGTTGTGTGGTTACCAAAACGAGTCCTTGCATTCCAAAGGAGACCAGGTTCAGTAGTAAGGAAAGTAGTGCCCTGTCATATTCAAAGACCTTATCTTTTCAGTTTCATATTCCACTGCTTTTGTAGCATTTTTTAAAATAAAAAATAGCTAATATTTGTTGAGTATTTGCAGCATTAGGCAATATGGTACACATTTCACATAGTTTATCTCATTTAATCTTCACAACATCTTATGGCATAGGTCCTAAGTCATACCCAATTCATTTTAACTCATTTTATTTTATTGTTTGCAATTTATCTTTGTTTTCATTACTTAATGCTTTCACATTTTAAAAGTAATACTTTTTGAAAAAAAGTAATACTTTTTGCTTATTGTAATAAGTGAAGTAATAAGATGCTGAGAGATAAAAAAGCAAAGCTATTAATCTGCCCCTTCCCCTCTGCTTCCCTCCCCTTGACAGAACCTGTGCCTCTGGCCTCTTGAATACTTTCTGAAGCTTTCTCTTTCATTTGAAAGTATTTAAGCATCTGTAGTATGGGCTTTGCTTGTTTTTGTGAAAATAGAATACTGTTTTAAAAAAAGATTTTATTTATTTATTTGAGAGAGAGAATGAGAGAGTGAGCATGTGCACACGAGCACGAGTGGGGGTGGGAGGAGAGGGAGAGGGAATAGCAGACTCCCCTCTGAGTAGGGAGCTGGATGTGGGACTAGATCCCAGGACCCTGGGATCGTGACCTGAACCAAAGGCAGACACTTAACTAACTGAGCCACCCAGGAGTCCCATATTGGATTCTTTATGCATATTTTTCTGTAACTAGTTTTTCATTTTATAGACATTCATCAATAAGTAAATTTTTAAAAATATTTTTAAATTTCTTTATAATTAAAATTTTAATTTTAAAATTAATTTTTAATTTTTTTCTAATTTCTTTACATGTAAGTACATACTTTGTGTATAAAACTGTACCCCTACTTGGAAAGTGGGATCTAAAAATTCAGTTTCATAAAATATACAGTAGCAGTTACTGAAAAACGATAATTTTCAGTAGGATTGCCACAAAATGCCAAAAAGATTATGAGACTTATGTTGTACAGAACTAAGTAGTTCAGTGGATGATAAAGTACCAAATGACTATGAAGTATTGGGAATGGGGGCTGTGAGGGAGGATAGATACTCATGCCTATCATGATATCCTAATCCATGTTGTAGCAGGTTTTTGATTAATATCCTTAACATAAATGTAATGATATCATCCATTCTGCCCATTTTTTCTGGTCAACCCCTGCACACTCCGTTTCTTCCTTCCTTTTTTTTTCTTTTTAAAGATTTATTTTTTATTTTTATTATTTTATTTTATTTTTTAAATTTTTATTTATTTATGATAGTCACACAGAGAGAGAGAGAGAGATAGGCGGAGACATAGGCCGAGGGAGAAGCAGGCTCCATGCACCAGGAGCCCAACTTGGGATTCGATCCCTCCGGGATCGCGTCCTGGGCCAAAGGCAGGTGCTAAACCGCTGCGCCACCCAGGGATCCCTAAAGATTTATTTATTTGACAGAGAGCACAAGTAGGCAGAGCAGCAGGCAAAGGGAGAGAGAGAAGCAGATTCCCTGATGAGCAGGGAGCCCAATGCAGGGCTTGATCCCAGAACTCTGGGACCATGACCTGAGCTGAAGGCAGACACTTAACCTAAGATTAAGCCACCCAGGTGCCTCCCCTCCCCTGTTCCTTCCTAGTAACACCAGTAATCTAGGATAGCAACTGAGTGGGCTTCCTCCCACATTTGTCTCCATATTCACTCCCCCCCCCCACCACATACATGCTTGGAGGCACATACAATTTTGGTTTGTGATCAGTATTTGCTTTTTTTTTTAATTTTTAATTTTTATTTATTTATTATAGTCACAGAGAGAGAGAGAGGCGCAGAGACACAGGCAGAGGGAGAAGCAGGCTCCATGCACTGGGAGCCCGATGTGGGATTCGATCCTGGGTCTCCAGGATCGCGCCCTGGGCCAAAGGCAGGTGCCAAACCGCTGCGCCACCCAGGGATCCCTGCTTTTTAAAAATGGGATCATAGTATATACACTTCTCTGCATCTCACTTTATGATTCAAAAATATATCCAGGAGACAAATGATCCAATTAGAAAATGAGCAGAAGGGATCCCTGGGTGGCGCAGCGGTTTGGCGCCTGCCTTTGGCCCAGGGCGCGATCCTGGAGACCCAGGATCGAGTCCCACATCGGGCTCCCGGTGCATGGAGCCTGCTTCTCCCTCTGCCTGTGTCTCTGCGCCTCTCTCTCTCTCTCTCTCTCTCGGTGACTATCATAAATAAATAAAAATTAAAAAAAATTTAAAAAAAAAAAAAGAAAAAAAGAAAATGAGCAGAAGACATGAATAGACATCTCTCCAAAGAAGACATCTGGATGTACAACAGACACATGAAAAGATGCTCAACATCACTCATCATCAGGGAAATGCAAATCAAAACCACACTGAGATATCACCTCATACCTGTTAGAATCGCTAAAATAAAAAAACACAAGAAATAACTGTTGGCGAGTATGTGGAGAAAAAAGAACCATTGTGCAGTATTGGTGGGAATGCTAACTGGTGCAGCCACTGTGGAAGAGATTCCTCAAAAAATTAAAAACAACTATCATATGATCCAGTAATTCCACTATTGGATATTTACCCAAAGAAAATAAGAACACTGACTCAAAGAGATATGTGCACCCCTATGTTTATTGCAGCATTATTTACAAATAGCCCAAGTATCCATCCATAGATGAATGGATAAAGAGAATGTTTTATATATAATATATATAATATATAAATATATATAAATGGAATATTACTCAGTCATAAAAAAGGATGAAATCTTGCCATTTGCAACAGTATGGCTGGGCCAAGAGAGTGTAATGCTAAGTGAAATTAGAGAAAGGCAAATGCCATATGATTTCATTCGTGTGGAATTTAAGGAACAAAACAACCGAACAAAGAAAAAAGAGACAACCCAAAAACCAGACTCTTAACTGTAGAGAACAAACAGATGATGGTTACCAGAGGGGAGGTGGGCAGGGAGATGGCTAGAATATGTGAAGGGGATTAAGGGTACAGTTACCAAGATGAACACTAAGTAGTATATAGAGTTGCTGAATCACTATATTGTACACATGAAACTAATATAACAACTCTGTATATTAATTATACTGAAATTAGAAAACAAAACAAAAATACATCCAGGAAAATCCATCAAAGTCAAATGGTAGAGCTTTAATTCATTCTTTTTAATAGCAGCTTAATATTCCACAGTATTAATGTACCATTATTTATTATCTTATTGCTGATAATTCATTTTGTTTCTCTCTTTTTTTTTTTCTCTCTCTCTTTTTTCCTAGTAAGAGCAATGCCATAATGGATATTTTACTGATGATTTTATTTTTGGGAGATAGAGTCCCAGAAGTATGGTTTGTTGGTTGACATGTCTGTGCACTATTAATTTAAAAAATATTTGTCAGACTGCTTTTCAAAACAGCTGTAAACAATTTACATTTTTTTTCCTCTTCATCTTGTGGGCAATTGGTATTATTGTCTCTAATTTTTCTTTTATCTGATTGGGTGTAGAGTGATGTATTATTTTTTCACTATAATTTGCATTTCTCTAATTACTGGTTGTTTAGAGCATCTTCATGCTTGTGGCTATGTGGATTTGTTCTCAGGAACTAATTCCCTTTCACATCCTCTCCCCATTTTTCTATGGAGATGCTTGTCTCTTGCCAATTTTTAAGAGCTCTTTTTATATTGGTAATGATTACTAACTCATTATCTGTTATCTCTTTTGCAAGTATTTTCCCAAATCTATCCTTTGCCTAGTCATTAGTTTTGTTTATTTATGATAGCTTTTGCAACATAAATTGTTTTTAATTTTTATAAGCTCAAATATGGTTATCTTTTCTTTCTCGTTAAGAAACAGATTGTAAGTGTTGCTCTAACTTTTTGATGCTTTATTTACTATATTAAGCAGTTATTCCATCTGGAAATTGTTTTTTATTTATAATATGGGATTGGGGTCTATTTTGTACCAGATGGATAGCCAGTTGTGCCAGCACTATTATTAAATAATCAATCCTTCCCCATTGAATTGAAAAACATTTTATCATGTATTGAAATATATAAACTGGATTTTATTTCTTGGTTCTCTGTTCTGGTCCCCTACTATATCTTTTTATCTATTCCTAGACTAATACTCCACATGGATTTAATTACAGCAGCTTTGTAGGGTATTTCCCTTTACTATTTTTTTCATGGATTTATTTGCTTTCTTGGACATTTATTTTCTCTCTAAACTTTAAGATAAAAAAAAACTTTAAGATACTCATCCGTTTAGTTGGAATTATGTCTGTTTTTAATTTTTATTATTTATTTAAAGATTTATTCATTTATTTATTTGAGAAAGAGAGCACACAGGTGTGTACTTGAGATCCAGCTGTGCTTTGGGCCCTCCACTCAGTGGGGAGTCTGCTTGAGATTCTCTCCCTCTCCCTTTGCCTCTTCTGTTCATGCTGTCTCTGTCTCTCTCTAAAATAAATAAATAAATACTAAAAAAATAAAATAAAATTTTAAAAAACTCCAACAACTTTATTTTTTAGAACAGTTTTAGATTTTCAGAAAAATTGTAAATGAAGATATTACCAAGAGTTTCTATATAGTTCTCACCCACTCTCCCCTATTAACATTTTACATTGGTATGATACATATTACAATTAATGAAGCAATATCAATGCATTAGGATTAACTAAAGTTTATAGTTTATTCAGATTTCTTCAGCTTTTACCTTATGTTCCTTTTCTCTTTCAGGAACCCATATTTTACTTGCTATTTAATTCCACACTTTTATGATATTAAGAGAATTGATATTAAATCTTCCCATCTAAAAATATAGATGTCCTTTCATTTGCTCAGATTTTTAAATTTATCCTTCAATATGGTTCTAGGATTATCATCATATAGATTTTGTGCTTTCTTTGCTGGCTTTATTCTTAAGTCTTTGTCTTAGTGTGGGCTGCTCTAACAAAGTCCTATAGACCGAGTGGTTTACAAACAACAGAGATTTATTTCTCATAGTTCTGGAGGCCGGAAGTCTGAGATTAGAGTGCCAGCATGGTCAGGTTCTGGTGAGAGCCCTTTGCTAGGTTGCAGACTACCAACTTCTCATTCTACCCTCATATGTCAGAAGGAAAGCTAGCTAGCTCTCTGGCCTCTTCTTACAGGGGCACTAATCCCATTCATGAGGGCTCAATACTCATGATCCAACTACCTTCCAAACACCCCACCTGCAAATACCATCACACTGAGGATAAGGCATCAATATATGAATTGGGGGGAGGTGGACACATTCATTCCATAACAATATTTTATCCTGTTTACATGATTGTGTATGGAATATTTTTCCCATTTCTATTTCTGTGTGCTTATGCTAGAATAGGGAAGCCTAATGACTTTTGTGTATTTATTATCAAATGTTCTCATTAATTCTGCTAAGGTTTTTTTTTTGGGGGGGGGGTAAACTGTAGTTATTGGATTTTTAAGTACACAAATATATAATTAGCAAAAAATAATGTATCCTTTTTTTCATGCTTGTTTCATTTGGCAGATCTACCAAGACAATTTTGAATAATAGGAAAGTGGGGATCCCTGTCTGATTATTATATTTGAAATGGTTTTGTTTCACCAAGTAGACGAGTTTGCTGTTGATTTTCATTAACTATAGTTTATCACGTTGAATTTCACTCTTGCATTCCTTGAATTAAGCTCTGATTAAGCTCTGATTGCTTAACTGGATGAGCCACCGAGGTGCCCCTGGATTTTATATTTTAAAAGTTTCTTTTGTATCTGTAGTTATATATTTTTTGAAAATTCCTAATCTTATATAATTTTATTTTCTCCTCTGTTATCTTAATCAGGTTCAGAAAGAATTTATCTATTGGTATATTTTAAAAAACAGCTTTTAGATTTATTGACCACTTCTTTTTTTTCTGTTCATTAATTTAAACCTTCATCTTTCTGATTCCCTCTTTATTTCTTTGTTGACCTTTCTCTAAGTCTTCAACATGAGTTGTAGTTTCCTTTGATTCTAGTCTTTTTAAGGTAATACTTCCTTTTTAGTATTTTCCTTCATTTGAACTGTTGGTGATGTGTTACTTCAGTTTTTGTTTCTGTCTGCACGTTTTTATTTTACCTTCACTCTTGAAAAATATCTTTGTTGCATACAGAATTCTAACATGGCAGTTATTTTTTTCAGTACCCTGTGGATACCATTACAGTGCCTAGCATCCATTGTTTTGTTGTGAAATTGGCTGCCAGTTTTACACTTTGCTTCTTTAAAGTAATTTCACCATATTTAAAATGGCAACAGTAGTAAAATTGCCAGTTTTTACAGTTTGTGATAATAAATATAACATTAAGCCTGTCAGTTGGTTTAGGTGATTTTTTCCAGTAATACTTAGTTCTCTGGGTACATAATGCGGAGGAGGCATGAAGTGGAAGTTCATCTAGGGCTGGTTGTTGCCATCTACAAGGAGCAGAAGTGAGAGAGTAGGGCTTGAGGGCATTTACAAAAGTGCATATAGAATGGTGAATCTGGGAATGTAGTTAGGACAAAATGAGAAACGAGCTGGTAGGAAATTGATGGACAGTGAGGAATGGTTGTCTTATTCAATTGTGGGTCTAAGGAATTGTGACAGCTTTTAGGAGCATTGTTGTGTTGCACAATGGAGTCTGGGAATCAGCAGAATCAGTGCAGAAAGGAAGGGCTGGAGTGGGGATGTGAGACAACTCTGATATTTCCTGCCCCACTGTGAGTGAAGTGCGAGTGTAGATGGTCTCTTTCACTGACTTCTTCTGTGCCCAATGGTTCTTTAACTGGACTTCATCTGGGTATTGCTAAATGGAATTTTCTCCAGCTGTCTGAAAAATTAATGAAATCTTGCATGTTTTGGTGTTGTCATGATTTTTCTTTCTTTACTGCTTCTTATTATGGGATTTTCAAACATATCCATGAATAGAATGAGACAATGGACCCTATGTGTCTATTACCCAGTTTCAGTAACCAAAGCTTGCATTCTTATTCCACACAGTCCTCCACCCTTTCTTTTGCGTTTCTCATTGTTAGAGTATTTAAAGCCAATTTCCTACATCATATTAGGCACCTGTAAGCTAGGTTGAACAATGTGAAACTGCCAGTGTTCTCAAAACTGCACAAGATGGCAGTTTCACATTGTTCAGTCTACAAGTTTTACTATTTTTCTCTAACAGAAACTCCATATACTATCTGTATATTTTTCTAAACCCACAACAATCTATCTCCAAATGTCAAAGTGCATGTATCCTGTCACCTGTCTGTTGCACCTTCCCTGAGGCTTGTCTTCTTCCCAGGGTAGGCCTACTGGACAGCTGTCATTCTCATCCTGATGCTCCCCTCTGTCCCTTTCCTGTCGAATGGGTTCCTGCTTTCTCAATCATATTTTTCATCATCTTTGATGTATTCCTTTTATTATTTTATTTTATTTTATTTTTATTTTTATTTATGAGAGAGGCAGAGACATAGGCAGAGGGAGAAGATGTGGGACTTGATCTCAGGACCCTAGGTTCACAACCTGAGTTGAGGCGGATGCTCAACCACTGAGCCACCCACGTGCCCTCCTTTGTTTTGTTGAAGCATAATTCTCCCTAAGCTTCCCTAGGAAAGATATGTGAGATAAAGAGTTTGTATCCTTGTCTGCCTTCATTTGTCATCATACTTGGTTGACTGACCAACTGGGGGGGCTCACTTGGTCAAGAGCTGACTCTGGATTTCCATTCAGGTCATGATCTCAGGATTGTGAGATCAAGCCCCGCTCTGGGCTCCACACTCAGTGGGTAGTCTGCTTGAGATTCTCTCTCTTCCTTTCTCTACCCCTCCCTCAGCTCTTTCTCTCTCTCAAATAAGATAAATAAATCAACCTTTAAAAAAGATTCTCTGCACCCAAATCCTCTCCCACTCAGAATTTTAAAGGCATAGCTCCATGACTTTTTGTGCTGCTGTCAAGAGAATTGATGTCATTCTCATACAAAGGAGTGGAAATTATATGTTTATTCCTCTCAGGAAGCTTTTTAGATATTCATTGTATCCCTCTTTTTCTGTGTTTCATGATCATCTGCCCTGGTGCTTGTTTTAATTTCACTTTCAATGCTGGCCTCTTGGAGAAGGAGAATTATCTGTCTCCAACAATTTCTTTCCCATTCTCCTCTTGGTTCTCCCCTGTTGAAACTTCCATGCGGGCCTGATTTTAATTTATTTTCTCACCGAGTTTCCAAACCTTTTTCTCTGGAAATTGTCTCACTTTTGTCTTCCAGCTTTCTGATTAATTTAGTTTCTGCTGCGATATTTTGTTTCTGCTTCATAGCACCCTGTTCCTGTTTTCTTTGACTCTCCCTGAGGGTCTCCTGTGTGTGTGTGTGTTTTGTTATCTTCTGCTTTTTGCATTTTCTCCTTCCTCCAAGTTCCTTTCTTTTTTCTTTCACCTTGCCTTGCCTTTCCTTGCTTTTTGTTTGCTTGTTTTGCTTCTCTGTTTATTATACTTCCCTTACAATCATGTTTTCAGTAACTTCCTCAGTAATATGGATAGACAGCCAAGAATCAACATATTTTTAAGGAAATTTTCCAACTTGTAATTTTAAACTGTTGGCTGGAGGAATGGTGGAGACTTGGGAAGAGTTGGCCTTTTTGTTGGCAAACCTCCAGAATGTTAAATCTGTAAGTCTTGTCTTTTCTTCTTCCTGGTGCCTCCAGATCCCGAGTCTTCTGTGGAGTTGGGAGGTAAGCTGACTTGCTGCTCCTTGTTTTTGGTTCTGCAGGCACTTAGACTGAAGCCTTTTGTTTTTTGTGTACCTACCCTACCTCTGCTTTCCTTCTAATTTATTTAAATCTCTTGCTCAGGTTATAGTTCTCTATCACCTGGAACTATTTTCAGCTGCAAGTTGATAGAGTGGATAAAATGGATAGACTTAGAATGGATAAAAATGAACAGGGGCTCATTTTTCTCAGTAACAAGAAGTCTGAGGTAGATGGTAACTGGCCTTGGTTCAATAACTCAGTGGTATCAGGGTCAATGTCTCTGTGATTCTCTCAGCCTTCCTTCGTGGTCAAAAAAAGGGAAAGTGCAGCTGCATAGAATATCCATAATTAAGGCTTAAAGACGGCAAGAATGGTTGTGTTGCTTTTCCCGAACTTGCCCAAACAGACATCTGCAAGTGTTTCATTGGCTTGCATATGGTTATATAAATACTGCTTGCTACAAAAAAAGACTGGGAAATTGGTTTGGCATATTGGTTCTTTGAACAAAATTGGTGTTCTCTTGGCGAGGAAGAAGGGGAGGGTAACGGGCTGTGGTAGGCAATAAACGATGTCTGCTACATTTTTTGTCTTTTGATGCTATTATTTTAATGGGGGTGTCAGATAGAAGGAGATAAATGTGCCATGTTTAATTGCACTGTGAAGATTGAGAAAATCCACATAAAGCACTTAGCACAGAGCCTGGCACAGAGTAAGTAATAAATAAGCATTTGCTATCATTATGTGACCCATGGTGCACCATCTCAGCACATGTTGCTTTAGTGGCAGTTGGACTGGCCAGGTGGAAATGCCACTAGGCTCTTGGATATATGGGTCATCCCTGCAGAGAAACTGGGCTAGAGAAATAAATTTGGTTGTCATCACTATGTGGATAGTGTTTGAAGTTATGTACATGGATGGGATTATCCGGGGAGAGCTTTTGTGGATGACAAGCAATCAGGAAGCATACATCAGAGAATGTAAATCAAGCTTAAGCAAGATTATGAATTGGGATGTCATTACAAATAAACAAATTTAGATTGTGGAGAGTGAATTTATTCCTCTAGCGTCTACTTTGTGCAATATATTGTTTAAAGTTCTGAATTTTCAAAAAATTAAATCACAGTTAAGAGAAGTTACAGAAATAGGTGGTAAGGTCAGACTAAATGTGGTATATTTATAGTTGAAGAAATATTGCCTTATTTTCTTCTAGTTATTAAAAACTTTATTATTTACTTATTTGAGAATGCTGTGGCATCAGAAAATCAGAATTAAATTGTTTTAAAAACATGAGTGTGGTTTTCTTCCTGAGTTATTGAAATGTGGAATTTAAAAGGGACCATCATTTCGAGGTGGCCTGGCTAAGACTGTAGCAGCTCTGCTCTGTTCTTGCAAAGGAGCCAGCAGCATCCCAAGACTTGCTGCAGATGTGTGTGCTTCTTTCCCCTTCTGTGTTTCATTTTCTCAGAAGAAATGACTGATGGCTTTCTTTTGCAAATTGCACTATATGATCCCAATTGTGGTGGTAAGTTCTGCCAACATTTTTGGATGTGTAGAAACCATTCGAGTCTATTGTTTTAGTAAACCTAATTTTTTTCCTCCCAAAATTCAACAAAAGTATTTTCTATTTCTTGGTAATCATTTATAATTAATGTATAAGGTTAGGATTCTGGGCATAAACTTTTGACTAAATCTATACAAAATATATTTTTCTTAAAAACTAAATGGTAGTTCTGTAAAAAACAAAATAAAACAAAAAAAAAAAAAAACAAACAATCCAAACTCTCAAAACACAAACAACTAAAAGCATTTGCATTTGGAGTCATTGAGCCAAATTCTAAAATTAAATTACATCTTGATTGCTACATATTTTTAAAAACCATATGTCATGTATCTGTACTTTCTGTACTTGAAAGCATCACTGATGGGCTGGGTATGTGCTCAAGAGAGTGATCAAACAATACGTGGTCTGGAGAACTATGTCACAATACAGGGAATGCTTGAAGGCACTGAGGATATTTAGAGTGGAGAAAAGAATACTTTGAGGGAATCATGACAGTTTACGTCAAGTATTTGAGGGGTTAACACATGGAAAAAGATGAATGTTCTCTGTTGTTCCAGAAGGTGATAATTTTGACTATAACCATGGGTTGAATTAGTTTATTTCAGTTCACCTTGACTAAGAATTTTCCCATAAAGGCATCTAATACTTCTAATGGAATTTTATCAGTAACTGGGAATCGTATACAGTAGGGATTGACATACTAGATAGCCTTTGGGCCAGATTTGGCCTATTGCTTGTTTTGTAAATAAAGGTTAATTGGAGCACAGCCTGCCCATTCATTCATGTTTTGTCTGCTGTTGATTTTGTGTTACCTTGGCAGAGTTAGCAATTTAAACAGAACTAATGACCACAAAGCCTCAAATATTTGCTATCTGTCCCTTTAGAGAGTTTGCCAACTTGTGCTGTAGATGTCAGACAAGTTAAGGGTGTTGTAGAAGATCTAATTCATTGGACGCTAAGTTAGCGTAGGTGTCCTCATAGGTCCTGTACAACTGATTCTATGGTTTTATACAGAGTTGATAATATACATATACTTAAAATTTGTTCATAATTTAAGAGAAGTAAAGTAGAGATGTATTCACCAATTTTCAGTTGTGTATATCTCTTCCATAGATATTTAGCATGTGTGTGAAATGTGAATTTTAATAGCATTCTGCTTTGACTATGAAATGCCATTGTTTTGAATTTCTAGTTGTTACAGTGGTGGATTGGAATGAAGCAATGGCTTTTGTAAACAATTAGGTAGTGTCTAATTCAAAGTTATTCAAAATTTTTGAAAATAACTTTTCTCTGGCAGACCATTAGTGACATGGATTTCTATGGAACCAGAATTGCTAGCTTTTCCTAACTTTCCATCTGAGAATGGTAAAGCACTTAGCTAACATTTTTATGCCTTATTCATCAATGTTTCTTACACAAATAGATGGGATTATTAAGAAAGTTCCTTTGGATGTTCTGTATGAGTGTGGGTGTAGGTATGTTTTCCATTGCATGTCCTACTGAAATACAGAAGACATGGACATTTTTCAGGACAAAAATTCATTGAGGAGCTGTAATTTTGGAAAAAACTTTTGGTGTGACCTGATTGATATAAATCATTCCAATGGGGAATTAGAAACATAAAAAATATCTATAGTGGAAGTGAAGTTCTTGTATCAGGTTTTAGACCTCGAATACTAAGTCGTTTATTTTCCTTTGGAATATAACATCTTTATTAAAAACTACTTAAGTTCATGGTTTTTGCTTGCAAGTTTACATTTTAGATATGTGAATTTAGTAAGATAATAATATTTAAGAAATGTATAATGGCAGCACTAATTTAAAAAATATTAGGTTTTATTTTTAAGAGAACTTTTAGGTGTACAGGGTGGCTCAGCGGTTTGGCGCCTGCCTTTGGCCCAGGGTGCGATCCTGGAGTCCCGGGATCAAGTGCCGCGTCGGGCTCCTGGCATGGAGCCTGCTTCTCCCTCTGCCTGTGTCTCTGCCTTTCTCTCTCTCTCTTTGTGTCTATCATAAATAAACAAATCTTAAAAAAAATAAATAAAAGAAAATAGAGTTCTGACACATCCCCCCTCACATCCGCTCCCACCCTAACCCCGTCCCATTTCCTTTATATTATGAACATGGTACATTAGTGTAGCTCATTTGTTATAATTTTTGAGCCAATCTTGATACACTGTTATTAGTTTATATTGGAGTTCCATTTTTGTGTTGTATATTTTGTGGGTTTTGACAAATGTATAATGACACATATCCGCTATAGTATCATACAGAATAGTTCTGATACCCTAGGAATCCCATGTTCTGCCTGTTTATACTTCTGTCCCTCTCCCTTAACCCCTGCCAACCAGTCATGTTTTTATTCTTTCCATAGTTTTACTTTTTCCATAATATCTTATAACTGGAATCCTATAGTATTCAGCCTTTTCAGATGGGCTTCTTTCACTTAGAAATATGCCTTTAAATTCTTCCATGTTTTTTCATGGATTGAGAGTTCCTCCCTTCCTACTTTTGCAGGGTGTGTGTGTGTGTGTGTTTGTGTGGTTTTGAATTTTTTTTCAAAAAATAGATTTTGGTTAGATGGTACTTGTGTACATTGAATTTTAAAAGTTATAGAAACATGGACTTTTTAAAACTTTTTTAAATTTTTAATTTTTATTCTATTTTTAAGATTTTATTTATTTATTCATGAGAGAGAGAGAGAGAGGCAGAGATGCAGGCAGAGGGAGAAGCAGGCTCCAGGCAGGGAGCCCAATGCGGGACTTGATCCTGGAATCCTGGGATCATGCCCTGAACTAAAGACCCTCAACTGCTGAGCCACCCAGGCGTTCCCAAACTTTGCTTTTTTAGAGCAGTTTTAGGTTTACAATAAAATTGAGAAGAAGACATAATGATATCCTGGGTACGCCTTCCCCCACACATGCAGAGCTTCCCTCATTATCTGTATCACTCACTAGAATGGCACCCCCCCCCTTTTATTAACCAAGGGTGACCCTGCACTGACACATTGTAACCACACAAGATCCACAGTTTGCCTTAGGGTTCACTCTCGGTGTTGTACATTTTATGGTTTGGCTCATTTCTTTTTATTGCTAAATAGTATTCCACTACAAGGATGTACCACAGTAAGTTTATCCATTCAGTTATTGAAAGACATCTTGAGGGGGAGGGGCAAGATGGCGGAAGAGCAGGGTCCCCACATCACCTGTCCCCACCAAATTACCTAGATAACCTTCAAACCATCCTGAAAATCTACGAATTCGGCCTGAGATGTAAAGAGAGACCAGCTGGAACGCTGCAGTGAGAAGAGTCCGCGCTTCTATCAAGGTAGGAAGACGGAGAAAAAGAAATAAAGGAACAAAAGGCCTCCGAGGGGGAGGGGCCCCGCGAGGAGCCGGGCTGAGGCCGGGGCGAGTGTCCCCAGGACAGGAGAGCCCCGTCCCCTCCGGAGGAGCAGGAGCTGCACCAACCTTCCCGGGCGGGCGGAAAGGGGCTCGCAGGGAGTTGGAGCAGGACCCAGGAGGGCGGGGATGCCCTCGGGCTCCCGGGGACACTAACAGACACCTGCGAGCCCAGGGGAGTGCGCCGAGCTCCCTAAGGGCTGCAGCGCGCACGGCGGGACCGACCGGAGCAGCTCGGAGGGGCTCGGGCGGCGGCTCCGCGGAGGGGGCTGCGGGGCGGGAGCGCGAATCCCACAGCGCAGGCCCCGGAGCACAGGGCGCCGGGACACAGCCCAGGATCCGGCCTCCCCCGGGACAGGCAGAGGCCGGGAGGGCCCAGGCCAGCGAGGACGCTCCTGCCCCGAGCTGAGCAGATCAGCGGCCCCGCCCCGGAGCCTCCAGGCCCTGCGGACGGAGAGCCGAGAGCCCCGAGCCCGTAGTTCCTGCGGAGGCTGAATCCAGGCTTCCAGAGTTGCCATAGCAACTGCGGCTGATCCTCCTGGGGCCTGACGGGGTAAACAACCCCCGCTGAGCCCTGCAGCAGGCAGGGGCAGAGCAGCTCCCCCAAGTGCTAACACCTGAGAGTCAGCACAGCAGGCCCCTCCCCCAGAAGACCAGCTGGACGGACCAGTGATACTCCCCCGTGTTCCAATACAACTTGTTTTTGGCCACTCTGCACTGAGCAAAATGACTAGAAGGAAAACTTCACCTCAAAAGAAAGAATCAGAAACAGCCCTCTCTCCCACAGAGTTACAAAATCTGGATTACACTTCAATGTCAGAAAGCCAGTTCAGAAGCACTATTCTACAGCTACTGGTGGCTCTAGAAAAAAGCATTAAGGACTCACGAGACTTCATGACTGCAGAATTTAGATCCAATCAGGCAGAAATTAAAAATCAATTGAATGAGATGCAATCCAAACTAGAAGTCCTAACGACGAGGGTTAACGAGGTGGAAGAACGAGTGAGTGACATAGAAGACAAGTTAATGGCAAAGAGGGAAACTGAGGAAAAAAGAGACAATCAATTAAGGGACCATGAAGACAGATTAAGGGAAATTAATGACAACCTAAGGAAGAAAAACCTACGCTTAATTGGGGTTCCCGAGGGCGCCGAAAGGGACAGAGGGCCAGAATATGTATTTGAACAAATCCTAGCTGAAAACTTTCCCAATCTGGGAAGGGAAACAGGCATTCAGATCCAGGAAATAGAGAGATCCCCCCCTAAAATCAATAAAAACCGTTCAACACCTCGACATTTAATAGTGAAGCTTGCAAATTCCAAAGATAAAGAGAAGATCCTTAAAGCAGCAAGAGACAAGAAGTCCCTGACTTTCATGGGGAGGAATATTAGGGTAACAGCAGACCTCTCCACAGAGACGTGGCAGGCCAGAAAGGGCTGGCAGGATATATTCAGGGTCCTAAATGAGAAGAACATGCAACCAAGAATACTTTATCCAGCAAGGCTCTCATTCAAAATGGAAGGAGAGATAAAGAGCTTCCGAGACAGGCAGGAACTGAAAGAATATGTGACCTCCAAACCAGCTCTGCAAGAAATTTTAAGGGGGACTCTTAAAACTCCCCTTTAAGAAGAAGTTCAGTGGAACAATCCACAAAAACAAGGACTAAATAGATATCATGATGACACTAAACTCATATCTGTCAATAGTAACTCTGAACGTGAATGGGCTTAATGACCCCATCAAAAGGCGCAGGGTTTCAGACTGGATAAAAAAGCAGGACCCATCTATTTGCTGTCTACAAGAGACTCATTTTAGACAGAAGGACACCTACAACCTGAAAATAAAAGGTTGGAGAACCATTTGCCATTCAAATGGGTCTCAAAATATACCCTAAAAACTATAGAACACTTCTGAAAGAAATTGAGGAAGACACAAAGAGATGGAAAAATATTCCATGCTCATGGAGTGGCAGAATTAATATTGTGAAAATGTCAATGTTACCCAGGGCAATTTACACGTATAATGCAATCCCTATCAAAATACCATGGACTTTCTTCAGAGACTTAGAACAAATTATTTTAAGATTTGTGTGGAATCAGAAAAGACCCCAAACAGCCAGGGGAATTTTAAAAAAGAAAACCATATCTGGGGGCATCACAATGCCAGATTTCAGGTTGTACTACAAAGCTGTGTTCATCAAGACAGTGTGGTACTGGCACAAAAACAGACATATAGATCAATGGAACAGAACAGAGAACCCAGAAGAGGACCCTGAACTTTATGGTCAACTAATATACGATAAAGGAGGAAAGACGATCCACTGGAAGAAAGACAGTCTCTTCAATAAATGGTGCTGGGAAAATTGGACATCCACATGCAGAAGAATGAAACTGGACCACTCTCTTGCACCATACACAAAGATAAACTCAAAATAGATGAAAGATCTAAATGTGAGACAAGATTCCATCAAAATCCCAGAGGAGAACTCAGGCAACACCCTTTTTGAACTTGGCCACAGTAACCGGAGAAGGACAAACAGTGTATGTTCTCATTCATTTGGGGAATATGAATAATAGTGAAAGGGAATATAAGGGAAGGGAGAAGAAATGTGTGAGAAATATCAGAAAGGGAGACAGAACATAAAGACTTCTAACTCTGGGAAATGAACTAGGGGTGGTGGAGGGGGAGGAGGGCGGGGGGTGGGGGTGAATGGGTGACGGGCACTGAGGGGTACACTTGACGGGATGAGCACTGGGTGTTATTCTGTATGTTGGTAAATTGAACAGCAATAAAAATTAATTTATAAAATTAAAAAAAATGAAAGACATCTTGATTGCTTCCATGTTTTGGCAGTTATGACATTAATTACTTTTGAAAATATAAATAAAATAAAAATATACTTAAGTATTTATTGTTATATATATTAAAGTTAACTTGTATATGAAAATGTGAGCATAAAATATTTTTAAAAAGATATCTCAATTTTTCAGCAGCTTGAAACCTAATTCAGTCTACCCACTACAAGATAAATGTGTTGCTTTTGTTTTTAATTTGCAGAAAGTTTACATGGTTGTTGCAAAAATTCAAATGATATAGAATTATATGGGCTAAAAGATGTAGGCCTTGCATGTCTTTCTAAGATCATAGTCTTACACATTTTTTCTTATGTGTATATGTTAAAAATACATATGGTATAATCCTGTTATAAAAAAACGTACAACTATATATGCCTATGTGGTTACGTTTATCTCTTTATCATTTACAAAGATGGGATCATGCTATACCTATTGTTCTGCAACTTTTATACATTTCACAGTACTGTGTATTGTGGATATTTTAAAAAAAAACTATAGTTGACATACAATGTTACATTAGTTTCAGGTATACATCATAGTGATTTGACAAGTCTGTACCTTATGCTGTGCTCACCACAAGCGTGGCTACCATCTGTCACCATACAACACTGTTTAAATACCATGAATATCTTTTCATGATAGTAAATGTTCTTTTAAATCACTGCAGAGTATTCCACTGTATGGATGAATCATAATTTAATCATTCATCTATTACTGGACATTCATACTCTTGTAATTTTTCGCTATTACGAATCTTATTGAAGGGAGGATCCATATTTACATATATATATTTCTTTTTCATTTATTCTATAATTATTTATTTGGCCTGTTATGTGTGCCAGGCAGTTCCAGGTAGGGATTCAGCAGTGAGCCAGAGATGATGTTAATTTCTTGTGTGGGGAGACCCACAATAAACAATAAATAAACGAGATGTTTTCAGATAGTGGTAAATGCTGTGAAGGGAGTAGTGGTGGTTTTCGTACTTCAAATGTGGTGGCCGGGGAGGAAGTTTGCATGGAGCTGACGTCTGAGCTGAGAGCTGCATGGCGTAGAGGAGGAGATGAGGCTGCCAGTGCATTGAGTCTGGGAGTGTGGCAGGGGCAGGAACAAGCAGCTGTGCATAAAGCAGGGTAGCGGGAGCATCTGCCTGGTACAGGCAATAAGGGTGCATGCGTGTAGGAAACCTGAAAATGAGAAAACTAGCTAAAATCAGCTTACTTTTTATTACCACTCTATGCCAGCAATTTTAACCAATAACATGGTTCTCTGCCCCTGCCCCACCACAACACTGACATTGTGTGCTTATCCCTATATCTCTATAGTTTTGAAGTATTGAATCCTAGACATGAGTCAAATGAAGGCTGTGTGCATTTTAAATGTAAATCGGCGGTTCACTTTTAATTATAAACATTAAGTATTCTTCAGAGAAATACTGAGTATAAAAACAAGGGCTCATAAATGAGGAAGTTTTGTTCTATGTATTTTTGTAAGTAAACAGTTGTATAGGCTTAGGTAATGTAAGTGAGTCAAGACTATTACAAAAATTAAGAAGTGAAAATTAAGAAATGAAATAAAGTCATCCATAAACTTGCCATTTAAAAATAAATACAAACAGGGGCGCCTGGGTGGCTCAATGGGTTAAGTGTCTGCCTTCAGTGTGGGTCATGATCCCTGGGGTCAGGCTCTCTGCTCAGCAGAATCTGCTTCTCCCTCTGCTGCCTTCCCCCCACTCTTTCTCTCCTTCTCTCTCATCTCAATAAAATCTTTAAAAAATTAATACAAACAAATATGGATGCTATTTTGATTCATAATGGAACTATTTCTATTTCTGTTTCTCTTTTGCTGGGGTATTAAAGTCAAGATCTTAATGATTTTAGAAGATACCCCAAATTAGGAAATTATAAAGCTGTTAGGCTTAGCAGAGTTTACCTAATATTTTAACCCTGTTAAGGTCCTATTGGAACAGGCATCTCAGCCAATCATGTGAAGAAGGCATACCTGCGTGGGTGGGAGGCCTCCAAAATAGTCATCAGTCAAGTCTCTTATTGGGTAATGCCTTCTGGGATAATTTTTAATAGTTAAAATAGTCTATCGTGATAATTTTTTATCCAGCAGATATGTAGTATATGTCTTCCCATGCCCCTCTGCTAGGTGCTGAGGGCACAAAGATGATTAAAGGTATCATGACAAGTCTTGTCTGACTGGGGGAAAAGAGGTGAACAAGTGGATTCAGCACAAGGTGGGGCCTGGGAATGGGTGCAGGGTGTGGGGGTAGTGCACAGTGCAAGGGTGCCCTTCCTGCTCTGGGGAGCAGTCCAGGCCATGCCTCTCTTCTGGCCTCTTGTGCCACTGTTTTTCTCATTGGCTTTTAGTCCCTCCACCACAACATGCTCTTCTACCCTTAGGACTTTTGCAGAAGCTGCTCTCTCTACCTGGAATTTTGATCTCCAAGCCTCTCTGATTATTCCCCACCCAGCCTGTTAGGTTTAACAGCCCATGCTCTGCTTCTTCATGACACTTACTACAGCTGTTAGGAAGAATTACTTGCTTAATATCCCCCCACCTCCACCCCCAGAGAACACTTGCAGCTGTAAGTAACAGGAAGCCTGATAAATAAGTGGCTTGAACTAACAGGGGTTGGGTCTTCGCAGAAATGAAGGAGGCTGGAGGTCAGGGGACGTGGGAGGTGGTTGTCTTATCCATGTCAGGGCTGTGGTGTGCAGGATTCGCTGGCTCTTTTCCCTCCTGGTTGTAAAATGACCACCTCAGCTTCTAGCCTTACTCACACCCAAGGCTGAAGGAAGGCATGGCCCTGGGTCTGTCCTTTTTTTGCCTCGGAAGCAGAATTTCATGTGTGTGCCGTTGCCACCTGTAGCTGCGATCAGTTCTTCCAGCAACTGATATGGAAAGTAAGTGTTTTGTGTTCTTTTATGAGCTGGTCAATCTGGTGCAGCCACAATAGGAGACAGAGACGCGGAAGGAAAAAAGTTTATTATACTTAGAACTCCTAGAGACAGAGGGTATGGCCTGCCATGCAGGGCCACAGGGGAATCAGGGATCCCCAAGGTGGTTAGGAGGGAGCAAAGGGAAGGTTAAGCCAGAGCCCATGTTAGGGTTTCCGAGGGAAAGGCAAGACAGGGCACGGTGGACAGTTTAGGATTGCATAGTTTGAGGCATTCCAGAGGGCTTTGGGTTTTGGTTGCCTGGTACCTGGCCCTGGGATGTTTAGGGAGAGGAATATTGCCTCCTGGGATGCGGGGTGTGATAGAAGAGGTGTGAGGCTCTGGATTGCTTAGTTTGCATATTAAAGGTGTATTCGGTGCTGAACTCTGCTATCTCTAAGAATCTAGTCCCCAGGAGAGGCAGTTTTCATGGGTCCCCCCTTGCCCCACTACACTGGCTAGAAGGTTTTTTAAGATGTCAAAACAATATACAGAAAGTAAAAGAAATAATACAATGAGAGAATAGGGGTAATTAAGACGTGTTGGGTTCACTGTTCATGTCCATCCTACCCCCCGATACTCGTCACAAGAAGGGATTGTGTGTCCTGTCCTTCCTTGAACTCCCAATGCTGAGCACAGTACCTGACACACCGACTGGTGACACGTATGTCAGGAAAAGGAGGTAGAATAAGGACGTCCCAGGGAATATTCAGTACACAGGCATTGAGCTGAAAAAGCCTCCTTTGTGTCTTTGGGGACAAGTGACGGGAGCAAGGCAGGTGATAAGGACAGTCAGAAATTGAGGCTAGAAAAGTAGAGTGGGGTCAAACCGCGAAGAGCCTCGAATGTCACGTTAATTCATCCGTTCCCTATATTAACACTGGGGAATCACAGAAGAGTCTCAGGCAAGGGAGTGGCAGTAGGATTTATGGGTTAGGAGATTGTGTTGGTGGTGAAGTGTAGGAACTGGGGGCAGAGTGATTGGAGTCAGGGGGCGCTGATCAACATCAGGCTGTGGTTTGTTAGGGTAGAGTCAGAATAATTTGGGGGAATTTGGAGAGCATCATTTTGAAGTCCTCTGCTAAAATAGTAATCCTCCAATTATAACCCTGGACCTGTAGCATCAGCAGGACGTGGCAGCTTGTTAGAAATGGAAATTCGTGGGACGCCTGGGTGGCTCAGTGGTTGAGCATCATCCAGAGGCCCAGGGCATGATCCTGGGTCCCAGGATTGAGTCCCACATCAGGCTCCCTACAGGGAGCCTGCCTCTCCCTCTGCCTGTGTCTCTGCCTCTCTGTGTCTCTCATGAATAAATAAATAAAATCTTAAAAAAAAATAAATAAGAAGAAATGGAACTTCAGGGGCCCCTACTGAATCAGAATCCCTGTGGTGGGCTTAACAGTCTGTTGTGACAAGCCCTTCAGGGGACTCTGAAGCACTAAAGCTTGAGAACTGCTACCTAGAGCAGTAGATATTTGAGGTGAAGAGCTTAGTCATCTGGTCTTATGCAACCAACCTGCATGTAGAAGCACCTGTGCAGCTTTAATATATATATTTTATGTCAGGTTGGGCCCTAGGTCAGGCCTCACATCAGATCAATTAAATAAAAATCTCTGGGGGTGGGAACCAGACACCAATTTATCTCTGTTCCTCCCAGAGAATTCCAGTGTGCAGCCAGGGCTGAGAACTACCCATCTTGTGTAGCCTTTAATGATGAGAAAACTCAGGACTTCCAGACCTTGCTCAAGGTCATACAGCAAGTTCAAGTAAGAGTGATTCTTTCTTTTCTTTCTTTTGTTTTTCTTTCTTTTGTTTTTCTTTTGTTTTTCTTTCTTTAGTTTTTCTTTCTTTTTCTTTTCTTTCCTTTTCTTCTTTCCTTTTCTTTCCTTTTTTTCTTTCCTTTTCTTCTTTCTTTCCTTTTCTTCTTTCTTTCCTTTCCTTCTTTCCTTTTCTTCCCTTTTCTTCTTCCCTTTTCTTCTTCCCTTTTCTTCTTCCCTTTTCTTCTTCCCTTTTCTTCTTCCCTTTTCTTCTTCCCTTTTCTTCTTTCCTTTTCTTCTTTCCTTTTCTTCTTTCCTTTTCTTCTTCCCTTTTCTTCTTCCCTTTTCTTCTTCCCTTTTCTTCTTCCCTTTTCTTCTTCCCTTTTCTTCTTCCCTTTTCTTCTTCCCTTTTCTTCTTCCCTTTTCTTCTTCCCTTTTCTTCTTCCCTTTTCTTCTTCCCTTTTCTTCTTCCCTTTTCTTCTTCCCTTTTCTTCTTCCCTTTTCTTCTTCCCTTTTCTTCTTCCCTTTTCTTCTTCCCTTTTCTTCTTCCCTTTCCTTCTTCCCTCCCTCTCTCTTGATTTTTCTTTCTTTTTGAAAGAGAGCATGTGTGTGCAAGTGTGGGAGGGGCAAAAGGAGAAAAAGAGACTCTTCAGTAGGCTCCACACACACTGCAGAGCTCAACTGGAGGCTGGATCTCACAATCCTGAGACCATGACCTGAGCCGAAATCAAGAGATAGATGCTTAGCCAACTGAGCTGCCCAGGTGCTGTAAGAGTTCATTTTTTTAAGCTGTCTTCTCTGTGCTATAGTGAACACTATCCCCACTTTTTATTGTTTTAAAAGATTTTATTTGTTAGAGAGTGAGAGAGCAAGCAAGGGGAGCTGCAGAGGGAGAGGGTGAAGCAGGCACCCCACTGAGCAGGTTGCTCAGTGCAGGGCTAGAACCCAGGACCCCCCCCCCCCCATCATGACCTGAGCCGAAGCCAGATGCTTAACTGGCTGAGTCACTCAGGTGTCCCATTCTCACTTTTTAATAAATTGCTTTTACAGACTGGTTTTTAAATCATTCACAATGACAAAACTGACAAATTATTAGAGGGGAAAAATAGGTTACAGGCAGGATTATAAACCTTTACTTTCTCCTTTTAGTTAACATTACTTCACACTTGAGAAAGTTACCCTTTTTGTAAAGATTTTGTAAAAATATTTTTTCAATGTTAATGAAAATTAGCGTATAGATAACATACGGGTAAATAGTGCTTTGTCATTTGTGTGTTTAAGTAATGAGAATCTGTTTTCAAACTCTAGGTGGAGCTCTTTGGTTTATATGTTCATTATTCTATTTATAATTTTGAGAGTCTGTTTAAAAAATTATTTGGGATTTTTGTTAAAAAGACATTTAAAAATTTATAAGTATTTTTTAACATTTCTAATTCTCCTTTTCTTGTTTTAGAGCCATATTGATAAAAACTTCTATTTTTGTTTCATTGCTTGATGAGAGAATCCAAATCCAGGCCTCAAAAGAGTCCTTTTCAAATCCATCTTAAATCCGTACTGTTATCTCCTAATGTTTAATGAATAGGATGTTTCCTATGGTTTTTGTTTCTGTTAAGTCTCAGTGTTGAATTTACATAAGATGGGATGCCTTTTGTTGGTGGAGAAAGACTTTGTGGAGAACACAGTTGTTGCTATAGTAATTTCTTCAGCTGTTTTTACCCCATTGTGTACAAAGGAGCATTAACGGCTACCTTCCTGTAGCAAAAATGAGCTATTTTCCTGCCACTTTTTTCTCTTCCTTGTTTACTAGCTCAGTATTCTCCCTTCTACTGAGAGTGCACTTGAAGCAAAATTCCCAGAATAGGCGGCATGTTATTTTTGGATGGCATAACTCAGTGGTTGTGGTTCCTGGACCAGCAGAATCACCACTGGTAACACCTGGAGGTTTGTTAGAAATGCCTATTCTGGGATCCCAACCCAGACCTACTGAACCAGAAACCCTGGGGTAGGGTCTAGCAATCGGTGTTGAGCCTCTGGTTTAAGCTGTTTTGAAAGGAGGTAAATCTACTCGTTCATGCCTACATCCAAAAACTCCTGTGCAGTCAATCAGCTGTGCCCATTTAGGTTCTCAGGTGCTTTTGAAATTACGTAGGGATTTTGTTTAAAGGCAGAAGTCTTGATTAAGTTTGAGGTGGAGCCTCTTACTCTGCATTTCTAACAAGCTCACAACTGATGTATTTTTCTTGCCCATGCATTAAATTTTGAGTAGGGAGGCTATTGACTAGGATATTGAATACGCTCATGCCCATAAAGGACGGTCATCTATGATCTAGTAAAATATACTTTTGATTGAGTATGCCTAAAGATTGAATATGCCTGATTGAGTCCATGAGTTTTCCCTTATCAATCACAGTGTGAAGAGGCAATTTCTAGAATGTAATGCTGCCTTGTCTAGTTTAAAGTGACTTACCCTTGTTAAATGCTACAAGAGGGTTTATTTGCCGGAATCTGTGACCCTCTATACTAAACAAGCACACTTGAGGATTGCATTATACTTTTTTAATCAAGGAAACTAGTTCATTCATGGCCTGATAAAGCTAGAGAGATGATTCTGAAGTTTGGTGTTAGCAGGCAAAATAATTTCAGCCAAAGAAGTGGTTCACAGATGTTTGAAATCAGTCATTGAGTGCTTCCTATTTATTGAGCACCTGCCATGTGAAGCATTGCACTGGGCACTTAGGGAAATCAGGAAGAAAAAAAAAAGTCCTTGACCTTGAGGAGATTATAGTCACCCTGAGGAAATAAAACCAATGCCTGTGAAAATTAATTACCAGTATAGGGAACATTCTGTTAAATGGTAAAGAAGTGTGCTGCAACCTCAGAGGACCAAAGTATAGCTATTGGCTGAGGAGGTTAAAACTATGGAGTCTGGGTTCTGGGGCTAGTAAAATTGGGATATTTAAAAGGGAATGACAGAAGGGGACTCCACAGAAGACAAGATGGTGTGGGCCAAGGTGTAGCTTCTAGGAGTGAGCCTTCGGTACACGTGGGAACAGGATACTATTTCGGACCACACAGAATTTAGACTTCTTGTTTTGGGTACGTTATGAAGGTGAGCTAGAGCTTGATTGGTAAGGATTTAAGTGCCAGGCTTATGAGTTTTGACTTTAATTCCTTGTGCACCAGGGAGCTATTGAAGAAGGCTTTGGTGGGGGGCGGGGTGTGTGAATGACCCAATCCTGATGATTTAGAAAAAGGTCATTGAGGAAATATGCAGAATGAATTGAAGTGGCAAAGACTGGAGGCAGAAACGCTTGTCGGATTGCATTGGGTGGCCTTGGCAGTAGGCCTGAGAGAACACTGCACGAAATAGGAAGAGATTTGGCAAAGGAGCAATCTTTTTTATTTTATTTTATTTTTTTATTTTTGCAAAGGAGCAATCTAAACTGAAAATACAAGTATATTAAAAAGTTAAGATAAAGTAATTTAAATGGCCAGCTAGGGACTTGGGACTATACGTCTCTCCTTTTGAGGTCCTCCTTGTAGCAAACAGGCTTATTTCCCTCATAACCATCTAGAAGACCCTGTGTAGAGTAGGTGAGTTAAGTAATACTACCTTTCTAATAGTTTGAGATTTATATCTTATTACACATTTATCTTGTCGGTTTTATATCTCCCTTTATGGTCCTCTGCCTTACTTTCTGCAATCACGAGTATGTTTTGCATACTGTCAGTCACAAATTCCCAAGCTGGAAACCCACTGTTAGGTAGTTCTTTCATCTTTTTTTTTTTTTTTAAGATTTTATTCATTTATTCATGAAAGACACAGAGAGAAAGGCAGAGACCTAGGCAGAGGGAGAAGCAGGCTCCAGGCAGGGAGCCTGATATGGGACTCGATCCAGTGACTGTGGATCACGCCCTGAGCCAGGGGCAGATGCTCAACCGCTGAGCCACCCAGGCATCCCTAGTTCTTTCATCTTAAGAAAGCAATCATCTTAAAATTTTAAATCTAGAAGGAACCTGAGTAGTAATTGAGTATAACATATACACATTCTCTTTCTCTGTCTCTTTCTCTCTTACACTTTAGAGACAGCAGAAGCCCTCCAGAACTTGAGGCAGGAGGAAACTGCACTTGAAAATAATGCCTAGTATCACCATACCTCATCCATGATAAGATGGTTTACAGAGCTGTGTCTGACCTGATCACAGGTGCCTCAGGCTGGAGGTGGGGGGGGGGCAATCTTGGTAAGAATAGAACACTCTGAATCAGTCTTCAAAGAGTCTCCTCCCTGCTTTACCCCAGGGGAAAGTCAGTGTCCCTTGGACCTTAGGTCGAGGGATCTTCTGGCAGGAAATCTAGATGGCTCTTGACAATTGATGGCCTTTTGCAGATTATCTCTGAAAAAATCCCTGGAACACTTACAAGGTTTGAGTTGGAACCACTTAGCCTAACTTATTGAAGAAAACACAATACCTTATACACCAAAACACACTAGTGTGAACTCTAAGATTGCAGCTGTGTATTTTAGTTCAGTTACTCAGCAAAATTGGAGCCTTATCCAGTGGTGCCTTGTCATCGTCTTTATATGAGTGCAGCCTCAATTATCAACATGCCGTCTGGTCAGCTAGCCAAGGAGACTAAGGAGTGTATTTTCCATATGGCTGTGATACTGTCTTGAGAGCATCCAGAGCATTATGTAAAATCTTTGATAAATGATCTGATGCATTGATGATTGTCTGTTTCCTGGAAGGTAAGCATTCATTCATTCCATGAAATACCTACTGTATATCAGGTAGGGTGATGGAACTGTGGTTACAAAGATGAGTAATGTAGTCTCTGCCCTCAAAGACTCCAGGAAAGACGGACAAATGAATTTGTATACAAGATGAAGCAAGACAAGGATTTGACATAAGAGGGTCTTTGGAGCTGTGTAAAGGACTTCACCCTTCTCAGGAACTGAGGCCCTCCTGCTTCCGTTGTCATCTATATGCCAAGGTGACAATCATTCTGACACTGTGTATTTTATTATTGCTCAATCATGTCCCCATCTTCAGTTTGGTTGATGCTTCTGTCCTTGTGAAATCTGCCAAACAGAACCAGGTAATCTCTGATTGTGGGCCAGACCAAGTGCCTGAGTTAGAAGCCTGAACAGTCAATACTCACCTTCTCACTAGCAAGGTAGTTAGGCTGCCTTGCTTCTCGTTTTGAAGTTTTTCCATAACCACAGACACATGAAGATTTTTGCAGCAGTTTGGCACTTGTACTCCTGCCTTTCATGCCACCCCTTGTCCTATTTCTTAGTTTGACATTTACCATCCTAGTATCCATGGTAATGCCGAGCTGACAGAACTCACAGGCAGAGAAGGGCAGTGGCTCCTTTTAAGAAAGGATCTGTTTTGTTTAAAAAAAAAAAAACAAATACGGGGATCCCTGGATGGTTCAGTGGTTTAGTGCCTGCCTTCGGCCTGGGGCGTGGTCCTGGAGTCCCAGGATCGAGTCCTGGGATCAAGTCCCACGTTGGGCTCCTTGCATGGAGCCTGCTTCTCTCTTTGCCTGTGTCTCTGCCTCTCTCTGTGTGTCTCTCATGAATAAATAAAATCTTTAAAAAAATAAAAATAAATTAAAAAATAAAGAAATAAATATAGGGATCCCTGGGTGGGTCAGCAGTTTAGCCCTTGCCTTCGGCCCGGGGTGTGACCCTGGAGTCCCGGGATCGAGTCCCACATCAGGCTCCCAGCGTGGAGCCTCCTTCTCCCTCTGCCTGTGTCTTTGCCTCTGTCTCTCTCTGAATAAATAAAATCTTTAAAAAAATAAAAATAAAAAAAATAAATACTTGCAATAATTACTTTTGTTGTAACCATCACAAAATGGCAAGCCCTGGATCCTTTCCTTATTACCACATCTGTTAACCTATGTCTTTCTGCTTCCAGCCCTAGCTGAACATAAAAATATATCCTACCACTCATTTCATCCAATTCTTGTTAAACTTAGCCAAAACATTTTTTGGTCTTGACTGAGTTATCCAACACATCCATTATTTCTCCCACCTCATCAACTGAGAAATTTGACAAACCTATTTCTATATCATTGTCCAAGTAAGTGGTGACAGTATTGAACAGGATAGTGCTCAGTAACATGATTGAGAAACTTCTTTCCTCTGTCGCGTATATAGACACATGTGCAAAAATATTATTTTGGACATTATAAATATTTTTAAGTGGATAGGAAGTGCAGGAATAGCATAATGAACACTTACATTTAGATTTCGTAGTTGTAATATTTTTCTAGATTTCTGTCAAAAATATAGATACTATTTTTTTTTCTTGATTTGGATAAACTGGGTGTAAAAGATACTTGAGGCACTGTTTGGGGGACATTTGAATATGGCTTGGGAACTGAAAATAGGAATAGATGTTAAATTTGTTAGGTGTGATAGTAACATCCTGGTTAGGTAGGAAAGGTCTTTGTTTTTCAAAACTGTATCATGAAGTATTTGAAGTATGAATATTATGATGTCATTATTTTACTTACAGTTCTTTAGCCTGTCATGAGGAAACCCCAGGGTACACAGTTGGGTAGAAGGTGCCTAAAGAGAGTAATGGCTAATGGTCTGATGTCAGTTTGTACTGATAGAGCTCTTTTGAATCTGGAATGTTTTGGTAAGTTCTAAATAAGCCAATTTTTAAAAAAGATTTATTTATTATATATAGAGAGGGAGAGTGTGGGGTGGGGTGGGCAGAAGGAGAGAGAGTACTAAGCAGACTGAGCATGGAGCTTGATGTGGGGCTCATCACCCTGAGTCTCATCACCCTGGGATCACGACCTGAGCCAAAACCAAGAGTTGGATGCTTAACCAACTGAGCCACCCAGGAACCCCACAAGCCAATTAAAAAAAACTTACTATACTATATGCAAAGCAGAAATCCTCCTCCTGGTCTCTGTGCCATCCCAGAGCCTTAAGCCATCTCATTTCTCCACCCTTAGTATTACTATAATTTATAATAAAGTGTTTTTTTATTTTGGTATAGATGTCTCAAAACTGTCCATTTTGCTGTTGGCTCCATCCAAACACGCCCCAGACAAAACCACTGTGTCAAATCTGCTACATCAAAATAATCCAATAAAGGAAAAAGGCAACATGAATGGTGAATTAGGGACCATAAAAAGTAATGGATATTACCGAGGAAAGAGGTATTAATATAATTTTACATGCATTACCAGGATAATATTTAGACAGGTGTAGTAGAATCAATTATTATATATCTGCAGTTACTTAAAATATATATGGTAGTCATTGAATTAAAGTAAGAAATTCCATTTAATAAGGAAGAACCGTGAAAATGAATATAAAACATCTCTTAGGAAAATGTAACATGGATGATAGGACACCAGTACTAGGGAGGATGATTATTATAGATAATACATTAGTTGTAGTCTGGCTGTATCTGTAACCATTAGAGATAAAATTCTGAGTGTTGCAGTTTTCTGGAGAGCTAAGGATGACAAAGGCAAAATATGTATTGCATGTGCTCAATTAAATGGCATACAAAATGGGCAGCCATGGTGAAACACGGCTAAGATGAGCCCAAACTTTATTTTTGGCCCCAGTTTCCATCCCTTTAAACCTGTTGGGATTTGTAAAACGATTTTGCTGCCTAAAGAGCGGATTAGGAATATTAGAGGGTTGTTTTTTTTTTTTAACCTTAATAATTTTAGATCCTCTTCTTTGTAAACTACTAAAGTATATTACATTCTTCCCTTTACCTCCCCCTTACAGTTGGAAGCTGTTTTGCAGATGTTGGCCTTTTCTGGACAACTCCAGTCTATAATTTCAGAACAAATATTCCAGGGCCAATTAACATTTGTAGTGTTATTTGTGCTAATGCCAAATGGTCACTGTGTTCTTGAGTTCTCCAGTCCTTCTATGGTATTCTTCTCGACTTTGTTGGGTCTGCTTGGATTGTATTGATTTCTGTAAATTTGGGGGCATGCCCATGAAAGCCTTTCCATCTCCCCCTAACCTTCTATTTCTAATCTATGGGCATCACTGACATAAATACACATGTACTTCTATTTGGCCCTGACATCAGAAAAATTACTAGACAGTCTTCAGCTTCTAGGAATTTGGCTTCAAACTAGCTATGGTCTACTAGCTATATCCATGTTATTCTAGACATTTTTGACAAACAGCTCACAGGAAAGGTCCACAAAAAATAATAGGTTTATTTTTCACTGAAGAAAACCACAGCCTCGTGTTTTTGTAAGTTAATTTTGTTTTTCAATAAAATAACTGCACTTGTTTTAAAAGTCAAATAGGGCTAAAAATAGCAGCAGCCTCCCCTCTCCAAACCATTCCATCCTACTCCTCAACAATTGTTTTAATGATTTCTTTAGGTGTTCCTTTGAATTTCTAATTAGTATCTTTAACGTATACTTAGAGTATACAGTATGTATGTCTCTACTGACTTTCTATTACAATAGATGAATCTGTTGACGTTCTATTACAATAGATGAAGAGGTAACTTGTTAAATTGCTTATACCACACTTACATTTCCTCATCCCCCGCCCCCCCTCCCGTGTGTCTTTATCTGACTTTGGGTTAAATGAATCAGCAGTCAGCTTTTGTATTCTGAGATCTCGGTGTTCACTGCTAGGTAGGTAGTATATCCTCCAAGAATATACTTGTGAGTGCTTGGGAGGCTACCCTTGCAGGTACCTGTAGCTTGCCTCCCCGTCTCCTCCCTCCCTCCCTCCCTTTCTAGACTTATTTATTTAGAGAGAGTGAGCACAAGCATGTGAGTGAGCAAGGGGAGGAACAGAGAGAGAGGGAGAGGAAATCTCAAGCAGACTCCCTGATGAGCACAGAGCCTAGGGTGGTCTCCATCTTCCAACCATAAGATAATGACCTGAGCCGAAATCAAGAGTCAGTTACTCAATTGACTGAGACACCCAGATGCCCCTTTTTCTTCTAGAGCCTGGGAGGGAGTACAGCTGTAATTCGTCCTCCTAAGAAGCCCCCAGGGAGGAATCTGGCTCCATTTTTTGTCTCTTTTTTATAATTTGGTAATAGTTAATGGCATTTGTCAGTTATAGACTATTGGCAAACTTTTGTCTCTGAATGCAGTTATATTTTATTAAACACTTTCTAAAAAAAATATTCTAGGGAGGGTGGAGAGGGAGAGAGAATCTCAAGCAGACTTCATGCTGAGTGCAAAGACCAACGTGAGGTTTGATCTCAGGATCCCAAAATAATGAGCTGAAATAAAGAGCCAGATGCTTAAGTGACTCAGCCATTCAGGTGCCCCAAAAACACTTTTTGTCATAAGCCAAACATAATTTCTTTGATGGATGTGAGCATGTTCGTATCTCTGGCTAGAGTTTGAAAAGTCTTGAGGGCAGGGATTCTGAATGGGGGATTTGAGAAGGAAAGGTTAGGATTTGGAGAAGCCAAAGGAAGAAGGGAATGTCTTTTTTTATTCCTGGTCTCTTGACTTTATCTGAAGCTCCTGAACTCCTGAAATGGAATATAGTTATGCAGTCAAGGGTGGCAGAAGGATTCTTGCTCATGGTTAACCTTTTACTGTTCTTCCTATCGCTTGTGAGTGGGGGGAGAGGAGTGGTTGCATGAGGCTGAGCATGCTGGTTTTTGAGGTTTATGAGCTGATCTCCTATTCCCAAGGTTTCCTGCTGACCTTCCTTCGTGTCTGCTCTGGACCAGCCCCAAATATGGACTCTTTCAGTGTCACAAAACTACTTAAAAGAACTTTAAAGATGCAGGAGCTCAGGGGCACCTGGGTGGCTCAGTCGTTGAGCGTCTGCCTTCGACTCAGATCGTGATCCCGGGGTCCTGGGATTGAGTTCCACATCGAGCTTCCCACAGGGAGCCTGCTTCTCCCTCTTCCTATGTCTCTCATAAATAAATAAACAAAATCTTAAAAGATGCAGGATCTCAGTTTGCAGTCACAAGTATCCTCACACTGAAGATAGCAATTAGAATAGGAGATATTGTAGAAGAATGAGTTCATTGTTACCTATCTATTGAGAGTTTTCACTTCTGATGACTGAATTTACAAAAAATAAGTAACTTTAGCTGCTAGGAATTTTTCTTTGCATAAATTGAGCAGACTCTATTGATGTCACTTGTGGTTATATAAGAATTGCAATGTGTTATTGGCTGCTAGATACGTTATTACCCCGCTGGAGAACAGCGGTTGCAGTTTCTTTATGAAGGTCAGTTTAAGTGAATAGAAGAATTACAAACAAAATTAACTGGGGAACTTAATTTTATTTCATGTAAGAGATTTCTTCACCCCATAAGTTAATGATTCTAAAAATCTGAACTGGAAAACTTAATAATAGACTAAGTAGATCTAAGCTTCTTTGGAAGTTATACTTGTCAATTCTATTTTTGGTTTCTTAGGAAACAAGCTAAAAACCGCTTTTTAGGACTTAATACATTTCTAATTACATTTCTTCTCTTTACAGAAGCTTGTTTTTCTTAAAAAGAGGTGCTGAGTTCTTTAACAGGGATATTGGTTTTAAAAATTCATATTCCCTCCAACCATACTCATTAAAAATCTATGTATATGTTTGCAAAGGGATCACATGAAAGTCCTGTGTTTTATTTTTTTGAAAGTCCTGTGTTTTAAGTAAACTTTTCACACTGAAGTCATTGAGTATGATCACATGCTTTCATTTGGGAACACATTTGTAGCAACTGAAATGATGGCCTGGGTTAAATTACTTTGATCTCCCCAAATCTGCAACACACAGCATTGTATATAACCCAGGATAGTGAATGGTTATGGAGACAAAGTTACCTTCCACTCCCGGGTCAGGAACAGTGAGCCTGAGTGGTGAGGACGTGGACTGCACTGTAGGCAGCCCTCCGCTCCTCTGTCTCTACTTGGTAGCTAGTGGACCTAGCACGTTGCAAGGTTTACATGTTACCTTGATGGATTTCCACTGAATTGCTCACATCTTTTCCAGACACTTTAAAGATGAAAAGTGAAGGAAAAGAATAATTTTTCAGATGACTTGCTGCTCCTTCTGGGAGTGTGAGTAGAGGGAAATGGCGCAAACTCTCAGCCTGTCTGCCATTTTGATGATGTGGTGTCTTTGACATTGGCCATGTGGTGGTTACTAATGACTATTCACCTACACTCACCAAGTTCCAGGGAGATTGCTACTGTCCCTGACAATCTGTAGAGCCATGGGGAGTACATAAACTTTTCTGTCACCCTCTCTCCATTGGCCATGCACCTGTTCCATTGGCCATCTTTGTGCTCCGCCTAATACTGCAAGTTTGGAGGGCCCCCATCATCACATGGTTATCCCCTTGTCATTTAGTTCTCCAATCAAATAGCCCTTCCTCAGAGAGGTTTGTGGGAGACTCCCATCTAGGTATGCTTGGTGTCCCTCTCTGTCACCCTAGCCTTGTTTTCACCATGGCACTTAGTGCCATTGGGTATTTTTGTGTTTTTCTCTATCTCCTTTCAGAATCGAAGCTCCAAGAGAATTGAGCCTGGTTCAGTTCATTCTGACTGGTTCAATGGTATAACCCCATCATCAAGGGAAGGGGTTCAAATTGGTTTTTCTTGTCATGGACCAGATAAGTACTTTAGGCTTCATGGGCTAAATAGTCTATGTCACAACTACCCAACTCTATTCTCAAAGCTCAAAAGCAGCCATAGACAATATGTAAACAAATGAATGAAATTGTGTTTCAGTAAAGCTTTATGGACACTGAAACCTGAATTTCACATAATTTTTATATGTCATTATTAGTCTTTTTTCTTAACCTTTTTTTGGGGGAGATAGCTTTATGGTCTTATTTTTTAAATGTAGGCACTAACAAAATACTCAAGCGCTTGGTTTCCCAATATAATATATATGTATATATATATAAATATATAATATGTATATATATATATAAATATATAATATGTATATATAAATATATACGTGTGTGTAAATATATATAAATAAAATGCCCATATACTTAACATATGGTGTTATATTAGTTTCCGGTGTACAATATAATGATTCGACAATTCTTTTTTTTTTTTTTAAGGATTTAATTTATGTATTCATGAGAGACACAGAGAGAGTGGGAGAGGCACAGAGAGGCAGAGACACAGGCAGAGGGAGAAGCAGGCTCCATGCAGGGAGCCTGACGTGGGACTCGATCCTGGGTCTCTAGGATCATGCCCTGGGCTGAAGATGGTGCTAAACCGCTGGGCCACCCGGGCTGCCCAGGTTTCAACAATTCTGTACATTCCTCGGTGCTCATCATGATAAATGAAATCTTAATCCCCTTCACCTATTTCATCCAATCCTCCACCCACCTCCCCTCAGGTAACCATAATTTGTTCTCTGTAGACAAGAGTCTGTTTTTTGGTGTCTCTATCTCTCTCATTTCTTTTTGTTCATTTGCTTGGTTTCTTAAATTCCACATAGAATTGAAATCACATGATAATTGTCTTTCTCTGACTTATTTCACTTAGCAGTAGATCAGTCCATGTTGTTGCAAATAGCAAGATTTCATTCTTTTATATGGCTTAGTAATATTGTTACATATATATACAATATTTTATATATGTGTGTATATGTATGTATATATCTCTATCACATATCTTCTTTATTCATTCATCTAGCAATGGGCACTTGGGCTGCTTTCATAATTTGCCTATTATAAATAATACTGCAGCCACAACCTCTTAAATTCATTAAAACCATTCTTGCTTGTGGGCAAAATCTGACCTACCATCTGTATCTAGCCAACACTTAATACAATTTATTATAATGCATTAATTAGTAAAGTAGAATGGAAGGGAGGAATTTTTATATGAAGAAATCATAGATTTACTCTAAAAAATAGAATGTGAAAATACTCTTGTAAATCGATTCTGAATAAATAGATGGTTCTGGAAGGATAAGGATAATAATGACTCTTTCCATGTCCTCTGGATTTGGCCTGGCTAACAGAATACATATTGCAAATTGAGTCTCATGTCAGTTTAGACATGCACAACTCTTGTGTTCTTTCCGGTGAATAATGACAGCCATCAAAAAGGTGGTATGGTTAGCTACTCTCATAAACTTTGCTACTACTTATAATAATAACAGCAGGTTTCAGGCAAAATTCAGGCACACACATAGGTTTTTATTAAGCATTCATTAGCATGTAGCCCAAAGCAGTCCATTCAAACTTACTATAAACCCAGTGGAATTCTAGTGCTCTGTTCTTATAAGTACTTTGACTGTATCTCATGTGCCAAGTTTATTAGAGACAGACATAGGTTCTCAGGGCAAAAAAGATCATGGAGTCAGAACTCCTCTGAAACCAGTAGCTCATATGGGACCAGTTACAGAATCAAACCCCTCATGTCATCCCTAACTGTGTATATTATAAGTCATTGTTTTTATACTATATTTGTGCAAAGATAGAGGAGTGTTTCTAAGCCATTTGAGGTAATCAACATATTTTGAATACCTTTAATTTCACCAGTGATAATTCATTTTAAACATTTGTGCCAATTAACAGGTTGCTAATTCAGTAAAAACTTGTTTTTGATAAAATAGCAGCTAAGTAGCAAAGTGTCATTTACTGGTGCAAACAGCAGAAGGATTTGTAGAGGCTGCCTCCGGAATATTATTTTTTTATAACATCAAGTGACCACTCTGGACTGTGATTCTTGATAGCAAGCCACCTGACCAGCCCCAGGATTTAAAGTTAAACTAACTGGCATCTACTTATTATCACACTGATTACACTGAAGTGGTAACAGACTTGGTAACAATAGCCTGTGACCTCAGTCCTTATGCCATCCAATGGACTGTGTAGCCCAGGGCACCAACCTTCTTTCTTGTATGTACATCTGCATCCCAGTAGGGATTACAAGGGAAGAGAAATATTTCTTCTAAGTTTCTCTTGGCAGTATGTAGATGACCACAAAACAGCAGCTCTCCAGCGTTGCCAGTGCTGGGGTCCTTTACCTTCTCTCGCTGGTTTCTTTTATCCCTGCCCAGTCCTTTGAAAGCAGTCATTTAGCTTGGTCACCTGGTTTGAGTGTGCCGTCTCTTCCCTGGAAGGACCATGACTGATACAAAGATGAGCAGAAAGCATTTCCCACTTCTTATTCTTCTAAAATAAGATTTTTATTGACCATGTGAAATTCTCATAGATGAACCCGTGTTTCTTGAACTAGTTCCCTGATTTTGAAGTGTGTATACAGTGTTATACTGATTTTTATCACGATACATCAAAGCATTTATGGTAACCATGAAAAACTCCTAATAAACATCTTTTTAAATGTTTACTTTGTTATGGATAAAGCATAAAGCTTGAGTTGTTTATTGAATAGTGACAAGGGATTTGCTCTAATCCATCTGGTTTATTTTATGTAGTGTTTATAATGACAAAAGAAGTGTATTTTCAAGATGGTTGGCTGGCTGTACTCTGTACTCTACAGCTACTACAGAATAACGCAAGGCTGTGGCCTAAACCCACAACTTCAAGTTCTTTAATTCTGGGGTCTTAAAACAGTTGGGCTGGAAGAAATAACACTTTTCCTTGAATCTGAGATTTTTTTCTGTCTTCTGGGCCAGATTTTGGATGCTGGGTAATGGACCAGTGACCTTTTTGTTGTTGTTGTTCTTTGTGTGCTCATAATTCTAGAAAAAATAAAAAGCATTCAGTGGAAAAGATTAGAAAGAGAATATAGTTTGATAATGATGTAGCTACTATAGGAATAGTACCATATTTGAAAACAGTAAGAGTAGGGTTTAATCAAGGAGTAGGAGACAAAGCCCACCATATGCTCTTAAATTCGGGGCTGCTAGTTCTCTATCTTACTAGCTTACCCTCTGTAAATTCTCTTTACTTAGGTTAACTTTCCCCTAGTTTTACAAAAATCACTTGAGCCCACTCATTCATTGACTCATTCAGTGCTTTCAAAAAATATTTATTGAGCACCTACCAAGTTGCAGGCACTAGGATATGACAGTGAACAAGCTGGATAAATCGCTTAATTGCATACCCTGACATCTTTCAAGGGTGCTGAGTAATGAATAAGTAAATAAGATAATCATGAATGATGACAAGAAGGAGATATATAGGATGATGGAGAGTAAATGAGGTAGGACACTTTAGATTGGGAGATCAGGGATAAGTCCAAAGTCCTCTTGTCACAGAATTAGCACCCTAGAATGGAATGAGGGAGTCCAATGGAGATCTGGCTTCAGGACCTTTGGCAAATTGCTTAACCTCTTGGAATGCCTTGACATCCTGAAGATAATGATGCCTACCGTAGTTGGAGAATTAGAGAAAATTCCTGACACTACGAGCATTATTTTCTGTCACATAGGCCCAAATAAATATTAGTTTCCTTGTTAAACTCTTTAAATTATATATAGTCTGAATTCCGTAATACCCATTTCCCAATGATCTAACTTCGAAAAACTCTTCTATACATCTATCAATCAATTTAATTCATCAAATATTTACTGAGCACTTACTGTGCACCTGTCCATGGTGATACATTATGGTAAATCAAATAGATACCATCCCTGCCTTGTCAGAGGTCATCTGATGAGCTTCTTTGTGACTGACAAAGCATTTTCTCACCACTGGTTCTCCTGACTAGTAGTGACAGCGCTTTACCCCACTGGTAGCACATTTTATGTTAAAATTTTGTTGTGGTTGTGAAATGAAATAGATATGTACAAAAATCGCATAAATAATAGGCTATAAATCTCAAAATCTGATGAGCCCTGTCGTATAAAATGCTTATTATGTGCCAGCCATAAACTTTTGTTCCTCCACTAAAAATAAGAAAGGAGACAGAAAAGCAGAGATAGCATATATGACCATCATTTGCTGCCTCGACAGCCTTGCTTCTGGATCGTGTCAGGCTTGGAGGAATAGGAACAGGGTGCAGTCATGCAAAGTCATACAACTGGAAGTGATTTGAATTTTGAGCAGTTTATCCAATTGGCAGTTGTGGGGTTTTTTTGTGTGTATTTTTTTGTTTGCTCTGGATTATCATTTATATATAGCGGTGGTGTCCACATTGGTGCAGACCAAGCAAGTTCTCCCCAGAACTTGCTAGGGAGAACTGGCCATAGAGTTCTGGAAGGACGTCCTATTTCCATAGGATGTGGAAAGGACAAAGAATATATTAAACTAACATGAAAATAATGTTTAATGATGAAATGCTAAAGGTAAATACAATTCAAGATATGAAGAAGATAGGGATATCTGCTCTCAGCGTCGTTGAGTCCCTATTTGAGAGTTTAAGGTAATATAATAAAAACAAAAGATATAATAAATTTGTGAAGCAGGAGATAGGATTGTCACTATTGCCCTTTTATATCATTGCTTACTTGGAAAATTCACAAGAACAAATAGAAAAATATTGGAATTTGGAATTAGCTCATTAAGAGAAAAGATACAGGGGCACCTGGGTGGCTCATTTGGTTAAGCATCTGCTTTTGGTTCAGGTCATGATCCTGGGATCGAGTCCCATAATTTAGCATAATTTTATTTTTTCAAAGATTTTATTTATTTATTTTTATTTATTTAGGGGGGAGAGAGAACACACAAGTGAGGGGAGATGCAGAGGGAGAGGGAGAAGCAGACTCCCCACTGAGCAGGGAGCCCCACATGGAGCTTGGTGCTAGGACCCTGAGATCATGAAGGCAGATGCTTAACTGAGCCACTCAGGCGCCCCCTCTAATATATTCTTTAAAAATGTTATTTATTCCCTAAAATATTTAGAATTATGTTAATATTCAAAGATATAGTACAAATTATAATATCTAAAAATTAAGTCATTTAAATAAATGAAGATTTAACATTCAATCTTTTGAAAACTTAATCTTGTTATAATTTTATCTTGTATTTAATGAAAATAGAACTATTCTTAATTAGGAGTAGAGTCTGTCTCAAAAGTCACAGTTGGAGAATATTTAGAAAAAGTTGTTCAATTTTGAGGATACAGGGCAAGAAATGTGGAGAAATATTTTCCAGAGGCCTGAATAGTCACAAGAGTTGATGTTCAGCATTGTGGGTTGCATTTGTCACCTCGGGGTATCACTTCCTGAGTAACAGAGGCACTCGTGCATTGTTTAATAAATATATTTATTAGTGTCTTTTTTTTTTTTTTTTTTTTTGTCGGGGGCTATAGTGTGTGAGGCCAGGGCAGGAGCCCTCTCGCTTGTGTGGAAGGGCAGTACTCTCTAGGTCTTCGTGGTTATGTAAACCAGTCAACTTTCACACAACAAAATAAGGTCCCATTCATGATAGAACCTTAAATAAAAATTATCTGGAATTAAGTAGACTTATGAAATAGATATGTATAGTATGTATAGGAATAAAACTGTAAGTCCTTACTAAAATAAATGTTAGAAAAGCAGAAAATTTGAATAAATGGGGAGAGGTGCTATGTCTTTGGACAAAAAGTCTCAAAATTATAAAGATATCAATGTATTTAAAATTAATGCATTTAAACAATTCTAATTGTAGTGAAAGTTGTGACTGTCTCCTCAAGACCCATTCCATGTCAGATTTATGGGTGCCCCCACATTAATCGTGGGAAATAATTTTAATACTGTTTTTCTTAATTGAGATTGATTTAGGAAAAAAAAAAAAGGATGGGTTGGTGACACGATTTAGGCTAATGGCACGCAGCAAACAATTACTGGTGGTTCCTGGTCTTCAGCTGGCTGTGAATGAGGATGCGATGGTCCAGGTTGCTTCTGGCAGCCATCCTATATCCACTAGGAAACATAGCTGTAAGATGAACTTGACATAATGGGTAGCAGAGCTGGAGGCTGAGAGATGGAGACACATGGGTTGTTAATGATGTAGATGGGCCATTGTTTCAAGCAATGCTGAAATGTGATCTGTTTTTGGATTCATGGTTATGAAAGCCAAACAACTCCTTTATTGTTTTAACCTCCTTGAATTGGCCTTTCCGGGTTTTGCATCCCGAAGCATCTTAACTAATAGAGTAATCGTTATCTCCCATGGATGTTTTTTTAATGAAATGAGAAAAGGCTTTTCAAACTTATTTGGAATAATGACAGATTTAAAATCCTACAGTAATCTTAGCAGTGTAATACTAATCCAAATACATTACTTAGGTCAGTGAAAGAGAATAGGAAATACAGAAACAGGCCCTAATGCATGCACTTATCATATGATGAAGATGGATTATTTAATAAACAATGCTGAGACCATGGGTAACTATTGAGAAGAATGTTAGGATTTACGTGGTAGGAGGAAGGAAGCTATCTAGATTAAGTGCTGAAGATAAAAGATTAAATCGTTAAAGAACTAAAAGAATATATAGATACCAAGTATCTACATTGGAGTTAGCGAGGGCCTTATAAAGTGAAAGGCAAATAAAATTTGAAGGATATATAGGGAGGACTTGAAGTGTTTAGAACTTTATATGGTAGGGGACATTATGAACAAAACTTATGGTCAAAAGGTAAATTGTTAAAATATAGATGATTGATGTATGTTGTAAGTATAAAATAACAGTAAATATTTGAACAAAACATTGCCTGAAAAAATCCAAATAGAAAAAAAAAATGGCCAGGTGGTTCACAAGAAATTATGGATTAGCTAATGCATACAAAAGGTTTAATATCCCTAGTAGTTACGGAAATTCAATTCAATTTCCCCCACCATCAAATTGGCAAAGATTAAAAAGAATACTAGCACAGTATCCGGATGAGCATGTATAGGTATCTATAGAGTGGCCAGCTATTCTTGCTTGGGAAAGTACTTTTTTCCTTATTCTGGAAGTATGTTCTTCCTCTTACAGTGTCAAAATATCCTTTATGTAATTAAATATTCTAGATAGTAGATAATAGTTTTAAATGTTTTCCTAGTATCCTTATTTTTATTACTCTATTTAACAAAATACTCCTATTACCCCTGTTTTTTTTATCTTTAAAAAATTTGAAGGATGAAAAGTTGTCAACATTATGGTACTTTTCAAAATTAAAAAAAAAAAAACTGGTCTGTGAAATCCAAAATTCTGAGCACTACTCAGAATACAAATGCAGATAACATTCAATTTTATGGATGTAAGGTTCTGACTCCAGCAAAAGACCTGGGATGTTGTGTTATTAGTAGACTTTGATGCAGCTTAATTAGATTTTCCCTTTTACAAAGAATGGAAAATTGGAATATTTTTAAAATAATAGCAAGTTGGTTTTCAAATAGTCCTTATTTTGAATAATATTAGAGATTTAATTTAAACATGACAGCAAACCTGATCAAAGCCTTTTCCATATCCTACATTTGGATGTGGGTTGAGGGCTTGGTTTAAATTGTTTTAAGACCTGTTGAGGTCTTTGCTGTCCTTTAAAGGAGGAAAAGTCTTGTTTATCAAGGTGTACTTGATAAAGCTTTATTATAACAATATAGAAATAACAGGTACTCTTTGCTGAATGCTTTTGAATCTGTTGTCACACGAATATATTATCTCATTTAATTCTTAGATTAGTCCTGTAAAACGATAATTATTAACAAACTTTTTTAAAAAAGGTTTTAGTTATTTATTCTTGAGAGACACAGAGGCAGAGACACAAGCAGAGGGAGAAGCAGGCTCCACGCAGGGGGCCTGATGTGAGACTCGATCCCCAGACCCTGGGATCACGCCCTGAGCTGAAGGCAGATGCTCAACTGCTGAGCCACCCAGGCATCCTGGTGACAAACTTTTTTAACTGTTGAGGAAAGGGAAGTTTAGGGAAGGTGAAGGAGCTTGTTCACCTTGATGCCTTTTATAGGTGGTAGGGCTGGGAAGGGCCCCCACGGAGGACTCCACTATGAGTTTGAATCATGAACTTAGTTCCTGACAACTAGCACACTCAGGATAAGTGCTCAAATATAAAATATATGAAATAAAACTTCATTTTCTGTTTGTTTCCTGGAAGGTGTGTTATTATTTTCTCAAAAGGCCGATTTTCCATCTAATGATAATTATGTGAACTTTCACTACCATAAAAATTAACCTCATATTTTTTAGCCTATAATATAGGCTGGGATACAACCTGGAATGATCGAAAACTGTTATTACACAAATAGCACATTCTGGTAGAACAATGGAAGCAATTTGTGTGTTTTATAATTGCGTTATTGTTGTCTATCTGAAAGTGATAGTCATAAATTAGAAAATAGCTGGCATTATGAATTTGCAGAAAATAGAAACATTCCCATTTACAATACAGTTAAGGCTTGCTTTAAAATTACAGAGTAAAGGGAGCCGGGTGGCTCAGTTGGTCAAGCATCTGACTCTTGGTTTCCACTCAAGTCTCGATTTTAGGGTAGTGAGATTAAGCCCCACGTGGAGCTCCATGCTGAGTGTGGAGCCTGCTTAAGATTCTCTCTCTCCCTCTGCCACCCTCCTCAAGTAAAATATTTCTTTTGTTTTTATTTGTACTATGCTCAGAAAGAGAGGCACCTTGGGTAGCTTGATCAGTTAGGTGTGGGACTCTTGATTTCAGCTCAGGTCACGATCTCAGGGTCATGAGATTGAGCTCGGCCTCATTTCAGTGATGCTGGGCATGGAACCTGCTGAAGATTCTCTCTCTCCCTCTGTCCTCCTGCTCACCCCCCTCACACTCACTCTTTCTCTCTCTCTCAAAAAAAAAAACCCCACTAAAAACTGGAGTTTAAATAGGCATGATATATGAAACCTTAAGACTGATCATCTTTCACTCCATTGGCACTTTCTTTTGGGAACACTCTATAATGGATTTTGGTCAGTTCTACAGGAAGACATCAATAATTGGAGATGAAAAAAAATTAACTCTGCATTTTTATTGAATTAAATCTTTTGTTCAACCCAGCCTCTTCATCCTTGAAGCATTTGAATCAAATCTTAAATGCACTGATTTTTTTTCTCTCATCAGGAAGTCCATATTATAATTATATATAAAGATAGAATATATATCATATCTATTGAGTAGTACTATTAACATCAATGACTCTTATTTTCCTCAACATTTAATTTTGTTATTTTCTTTCCTATATTTAATCTTTTTACAAGTTCTGTTAACATTTTTTCTTTTCCTGGGCACCTGGGTGGCTCAGTCAGTTAAGCGTCTGCCTTTGGCTCAGGTCATGATCTCAGGGTCCTGGGATCAAGCCCCGTCGTCGGACTCTCTTCTCACTGGGGTGCCTGCTTCTCTCTCCCTCTGCCCCTCCCCTGCTTGTGCTCTCTCTCAGTCAAATAAATAGATAAAATCTTTAAAAAATTTTTTTCTTTTCCTTTTGCTTTGTAATTTACAATTGATTTCTTTTTAAGTATAATGTTTTATATTCCTACCTAGATATTAAACATATTTAGGTTAGAAATGAATTATTTTCTTTTATAAACCTTTATGCCTTATTAAAATGCTATCCCCACAGTGGGTGCTCACTCAACTGTGATATTACTTAAAGTGTAAATATTCAGAGTCAGTATCACTTGTGAAAACCCTAGGAGCTATTTTTAGGAGGTTGTATTTTCTAATAATGAATATTCAAGTGGAAATAGAAAGAACTATATATGCATTTGCTTGTTTGAGGGACCTCCCCAAACTAGGTCAGAATAGAGACCTCAAAACTCCGGCTGAACAGCATCACTTTTTTCTCTTTAGTTAGATTTTCAGTAGCAGATTGTGATTTTCACTGAACATGTCACACAGCTCTCTGCAGGTTGACAATTCTCTTAACCTTATTAACTCCTTCGGGAATGTTGTTGTCAGGGGTGGAATGTCTGTTCTTGCAGCACTTCCACCGTGGAGGGCTACACTAGCCACAGATGGATTCAGTCAGCCTCTTGCCCTGCAGCAGACCTTCTCAGGTTCTTAGACTTCATTGGCATAATTATCACCTGAGAGATGATATTTTACATACAGTTCCTTTGACAGTCAGTTATCTTTAATAAGATCTTTAAAAAAAGATTGGGATTCTGTTACTAAGGAAGAAGGGCGAAATGTGTATTATATGGGTATTTAGCAACAACTGCTACTTTTTGATATTTAACCTATTTTTAAGATTTGTCCTTTATTACCAAGTGAGCCATGGAGATATGTTTCATATGGTTTTGTTTCTGTGGTCAACATAAACATTCTGTCAACACTTAATTTTCTTCTTCTGATAGGATTATTTTTTTTTTTAAAAGATTTTGTTTGTTTATTCATGAGAGACACAGAGAGAGGTAGAGATACATACAGGCAGAGGGATAAGCAGGCTCCATGCAGGGAGCCCGATGTGGGACTTGATCCCAGGACCCTGGGGGAAATGACCTGAGCCAAAGGTAGGTAGGTGCTCAACCACAGAGCCACCCAGGTGCCCCCTGATAGGATTATTAAAAAAAAAATTTTTAGAGGTTTGATGAATTATATTAAATATTCATGAGGCTCCTATTGTAATCAGGAAGCTGCGCTAGACAGTATTTCTTAACATTGGCACTGTTGACATTTTGGCCAGATAATTCTTTATTGTGAGGGGATTGTCCTGTGCTAGAGGGTGTTAGGCAGCGTCCCTGGCCTCTACCCACTAGATGCCAGTAACAGCTCCTAGTTGTGACAATCCACACACGTTGCTGCGAGTTCCCTGTGGGGCAAAATTGTTCCCATTGAAAACTGCTGTGCCAGAAGATAGCCCCACATTTATTTAAATTGCCTGTTTGGTTTCCTGTAAAAGCATGTCACTGTAGATTTTACTTCGTAGCTGTTTGTTAAGAACAAAGTAGTATTGGCCGAATTTTTATCGTGTGTCAGGCACCAGGATGAGAAACTACATAAATTACCTGATGTATTTCTCTTAACAGCACTGCCTTAAAAGTATTGATGACATTAGATAGTATTACCCCCACATTACAGATGAGAAAAGTGAGTTTTGGAGGTTATTTTAGCTTCGATTCCCCTGAGACCCAGGTTTGGGTGTGGCTGGTTGATTTGGGAGGCAGTCCCAGAGAGCAGTGATGGAAGAGAAGGAGTGAACAGGGAAGGAAAAACGGCCAATCAGCAACTGATGTTTTTGAGTTGGGATCTGGTTACCCCAGGGTTACCCCATGAACATTCTTAATACATTTTTATGGTTTCTTCTATTAACCTGGCATTGGTAGAAGCCTACTCTGTCCATTCTGGTTTCCCTAGCTTGACCTGCTAAGTCCCTGAGCTGTCTGCGCAGGTTTTTTTTTTTTTCTTTCTTTCTTACATCAGGGGAGTATTCTCTCCCAAGCACCTTATAGGTGTGGTGGGTGATGTCTCTTGGCCATGGTAGATATTGCCGATGACCTGTGGGAGCTGATCTCACAAACTGTGGGCCTGGAGAGGCCACTTTGGTCAAAGGCAAGTTGAAGAACCAAAGGAAACTGGTTTGCATCGAAGAGATAATGCCTAGAGAGAAGCAGATAGGTTATCGGTGAGAAAGGGAAGGCTTGGTTCTTGATAGGGAGGCCTTTTTTTTTTCCTTTTTTAAATCATTGGTTTCTCACAAAACCTTTGCATATCCCCTTAGGATGCTGGTTACATACGTCCTCTTCCCATCCACTCCTACCTTTCCCTCCACCCCTTTCTTGAGATGGTTTGAGTTGATTTCTCTTCCCAGATGAGGCAGCAGTCATATCACTGTTGCCTGCGATGCCTTCGTCTCCACACAGGGCTCAGGAGATGGTGGGGACCCATCTCTTCAATATTCTTTCCATAGTGGCTTAGATTTACCTCACCGGGTATCTCCTTTTTAGTTATCTCTTCCAATAATTTCATTCTGTGCCTAAAACCCTTCTCCTAAAATCCTCTTCTCCCCAAAGTTTAATTTTCCTCCTTGTGCCTTTAATCTGTATAGATTTACCAAAGTGATTCAGATAATTGAGTCAGGGGTACTTATCTGCAGCTAATTTTTCACTTTTCCTGTGACACAGGCTTTGATTTAGGGTTAAATAGATAACAATAATCATGAATAATTCACTTAGCGAATAGACACCCCTTTTTAGAGTATATTTTCTAAAGATTTAGGGCTGTATTCTCTATCACTAATGCACGGATTTACTGTTCTAATGTACTTCTGTTGTCTAATTCAAGGATCACAAAATGGGAGCTGTTTGTTGAATTCCACCTGGGGCTGATGCATTTTGTTGGGAAGGAATAAAGGTGGTCTTGTGTCATTTTAACATAAACTTTTCGATGGGGCATGCACACCCTGTATCCTTGCTCCTCTCTTACACCTCACCTTCCCACCCTACATTTCTGTTCACCCCCTTATTCTTGAAGGCATTGGGTTTTAAGTTGAGGAACTTGGGCTCAAGATGTCACTATAATTTGTTTGCCAGTCGTTTTCTTAAATACTTGCAATGGAGGATACTGGGAATTAGAGGCATGTGTCATGAATTGCAATTTAGATCTGTTATTTATTGTCATTGCTGGCTGTACCCAGAGGATGGCTTGGCATTGTTTTCTAGTCAATTAAAAAGTTCTTTCCCGCAAGTCCTGTGGTGTTTATAAAATGTTTCTACCCAAAGCCTGTTGTATGTTTTCACTTAATTAGGTTGCCTGTCACTTTGCTAAAGGTATAATTAGTGATACCTCTATTGTGTTTGATTCAAAACTAATATACTAAAAGGTGCTCTGAAAACAAGATAATTAATTTATCCTTATGCTTTGACAGACCTAAGACTCTTCTAGTTTTCAGAGATGACATCCTTTATTGATACCGGGTGCCTATGAGCATTATATAAATTCTGGATGGTACTGTACTGACGTCTCTTCCTTGTTTCCCTGAAACAGGTTTATCAAGCCATTTCACTTTGGTCTAATCAAATCGTCTTTGTCATCTTTTCCGGCTGTTAGTTGTTCCAAAATATAATTTACAAACGCAAACTAAATGTCCCCCTGTAGGGGGTGCAGTCTGTTGTAAACTCTTAATAAGTGTAATAAAAGCTATAAACCAGAGAGGGAACATTTGTAGGCTCTCTCCATATTAACACAGGTTCTCTGAGTGCTTTGAAAACCATGAAAATTTGATGATAGGCTATGTTTGCTGCTAGTTATAAAATTGGAATTAGGATAAATGAAATAATCACTTTTTGGTTAGGGTTTTGGGCACTGTATTCATCAGAGTTCTCCAGGGAAGCAGAGCCAATGGGATGTGTCTAAGTGGTATACTAGTATACTATCAGACACACACACACTGCATATAAATATAGAATCGATTTACTGTCACCGGAAGTAGCAAGTCTGAAATCTGTAGACTATGCTGCCGGGCTAGAAATTCAGGTGTGAACTGATATTGCAGTGTTTAGTCTGAAGACTGGAAACTCAGGAAGAATTTCCAAGTTGCAGCCTGGAGACAGAATTCCTTCTTCTCTTGGAAACCTCAGGTTTTGCTCTGAAGGTCTTCAGCTGATTGGATGGTGCCCACCCACATTATGGAGCATAATCTGCTTTACCTAAAATCTGATTATAAATGCTAATTACATCCTTAAAATACCTTTACAGCAACATCTAGCCCCGTATTTGACTGAACAACTGAGCACTGTAGAGTCTAACCAAGTTGACACATAAAATTAATCATCACTGGCATCTTGCATACATTTTTATCAATGTAGGGATGAACCTAAATTAAAGATAATGCTAGCTAGGTTTTTTGGTAGCTTGGATTCAATATTTGGCACAACTCTGCAGTAGTAAAGATATCCATTTGTACCTTAGTACTCTAAAGTTAAGTGGGGGGCATGAAACATATACATCATAAGCCATTCTTCTTAATTTGGATTTTTTCCCCTTTTTGGGAGGAGGGGTGAACCTCCTATAGTAGTATTGTTCCAGTTTGTTCTTTGAGACTTAGCTTTCAAGTTCTTTGTGTGAATTCACTATGAGGCAGTCTTGAACACATAATTAGAATACTAGCCAAAAGGTACATTAAAGAGAAAAGGCTGATCAACTGGCTATCCTGTAGAATTTCTGAAATCCTAAAATTGTTACAACACAGGATGTTCCAAGACCTCCCACAGATCCATAAAGTGTATCTTCTGGGTTATGTTCCTCATGTGGTTTGTATATGCTTCCAGCTTTTTCAGCTCAAGGACATGAGGAGTTTGCTTTTCCTTTGACCTAACATGACCCAGTCGGAGGTTGCACTCCACCCTCTAATTTTTATTTTTGTCTCCAAGTTAAAAAAATTTTTTTTTGTATTTCTCTTTTTCTCTAGAATCCTAAAGTGCTTCTCCTCTCTCCTCTTCTTCCTCTCTTTCCCTCCCTCCTTTTGCCCCTTCAGTTCTGATCCTGCTGTTAATAATATACTATCCTTAATCTTAGATTTATTCTCAACTTATGTGACAGTCTTCAACTATATTGTTTCCCTAAGGTGATCACAGTTTACTCTTTAAATCTTAGAATAGTGACTGGAAGTTTACTGTGTGTGTGTCTTTTTAATTGTTGGAGCTCGATCTCTACATGACTTTCCATTAACTGGTATCATGTGACCCCTAGGGTTGGGCAGGAAATTAATTTTTGTACAGAATAGCAGGATACAACAGAAATGATTTTCTTAGTCCAAAGCCTCTTTGCTGTAGAAGCACAAACTAAAATAGTTGCTTAGTGATTGACTTAACTCATTAGACAGTCTGCTAAAAATTTAGTTTGAGACTTTGATAGGAAAGGGAGGTGTGTGTGTGTGTGTGTGTGTGTGTGTGTGTGTGTTTTCAAGGCTTAGTATAGGTCCTGGTTATAAAAAAAATTAGGGAGAAAAATTGTTACTTGCATATGGTCCTGAGCAATATTCTTTGTCATAAATCAAATTTTATGAGATTAGTTATCAGATTGTGTTCTCACACTTTATTGTGTGACTGTGTGTGTGTGGAGGGCATATATGTTCACTGAGGCAATCCCTAATATAAAGTTTATTAGCCTTTCCTTTGATTTCTCCTTTCTGAAAGAAAAGTATTGAGGAAATGACAAAAACTTCTTTTTTTTTTTTTGGCAAGCTCAGCTTTTTCAAGCTGTTTATTTTTGCAGATGTATTTCATCAGTTCTTAAGAATGAAGCTAGGAACGTTTGCTGGCTTCTAGGTTAGTACCACCCGAAAGGGTTTTTTTTTTTTTTTTAAATCTGTTTTCTTAAAATATATTTGAGGGGAGGTAGGAAGTCTTTTCATTTTTGTGAGCCAGTAAATTAAGAAAATATTTTACAGCATTTTGAATACTGCCTTTATATACATAGCTTATTTTAATTCACTCCTGGCTTTTGGACTCTTGTTCTGGGTTGATGTATTCATTACTTCCTAGTTAATGATTGTTATGGAAAGCAGATAAAGGTCTCATGTTTATTTTCTTCAGAAAATTTGAATATGCTGTTCATGTCATGTTAGGACTGTTGATGATTTGGAAAGCCACCTACAGAGGTTAGTGTTCAAGGATATTGATACTTACTAATCAATTGTGGCTGTTTGGCCAGTCAACATCAAATTCTCTTCTTGTGGAGTATTTCTTATAGAGTTAAAATAAAAGACATTGTTCTGATGCATTTTCTTGGAACTAGACTGGAGTAAGAGGAATTGAGAGAATAACCTGGAATGGTTCATTCCTTTATTTGGCAAAAATTTATTAAGCCTCCCAGTTGTGACAGGCTTTGACGCTGCTCTGTCCCTGCAGAGACTGACAGTTGAGATAAAAATGAAAGCAATTAAAATTCTTTATAATGACTGTTACAAAAGGAGTTCCTTTTCCTGATCATGTCCAACCATTTCTGGTCATCTCTGAATGGCCTCCTACTTTGGTCCTTGAAGTTGAGGAATAAAGCAGAAGCAAGGACACAGAGCAACTAAACTTACTTTGAAATAGACAAGTAAAATTTAAGCTGCCAACAGAGAACCATAGTAATATGCTTCCTTTTCTCTTAAATCTTAGATAAGATTAATGTGCCATAAAGCAGAGTTCCTCAAACTGAGGGATTTGTCCCACCTTGCTGAAGAAAAGTAAAATCCCTGCGAACTCCAGTGTTGACTGAAATTATTATATTACTTAAATTACTTATTTTACTTCAGTTGTTCATTCTGTTACTTAATATGTGTAAACTTAAAACTACAATATAGTCTTTTATACTTTATAACTCCTAGACTAAATAAAACCAAAACAAGTTTTCATATTACATATAAATAGGACTATGAAAGCCATAGAGTTCAAATAAGTATTACAATTAAAGGCACATCCACGTGGATTTGATGGGATGAGAGATGGCGTTTTGCTAAAATAGCTGTTGATATGGGGGCTCACAGCAGAAAGATGTCACCCCAGGTCTAGTTGTGTCATTCATCCGTTTCTGTATTTGGATTCTGATAAGACTAAACAAATGCCTTGTTTACGTAAGTATGTTATTCGAAGAATGTTACTACCCTGAAATAACTGGAAGTTAGGCTAATCAAGCCTCATCTGTAGTGAAACTCTGACAGTCTTGGAACAGCACATGAAAGCTACAATACGGGAAATTCTGTAAAGCCTCATCACTTGATAAAGTTAGCCTAACTGACATCTTCATTAAATAGGCATCTTGGGACGCATGGGTGGCTCAGCGGTTGAGCGTCTGCCTTTGGCTTGGGCACGATCCCGGGGTCCCGGGATGGAGTCCCATATCGGGATCCCTGCATGGAGCCTGCTTCTCTCTCCCTGTGTCTCTGCCCCTCTCTCTGTGTCTCTCATGAATAAGTAAATAAAATCTTTTTTTTTTTTTAAAAGCATCTGATGTAATTGTTGTGTTAGTAATAGAAAAGTTATTTCTTGTACTTGCAGTGAAAGGATACATGGTTGGCACAAAGATGATATGGGCTCTTCCACCACTCTGCTTATTTGGACCCCAGACCTTTCAGGCATACAGCTTTTCCTGATGTCAACTGGCATAAACCCACTAGTACATACAAACTACTGCATAAAAATCTCGTGGCAGTACGCAGTTGCATGGGGGATCATCCAAAAGATGCAGACTATCTTTATATTCCTTTTTAAAAAGTTATAAAAACCAAAATGCATGTATTTTTCTTTAATCCATCATCCAGAATCTGAAGACCTCTAATACCATATCCATAGATTTCAGTTTGAGAAATACTGCCACAGAGTTCTCAGTAGCTTACTGATACTAAAAACAAGACTTTGGGCTCTGAATACAAATTTCTATCTCTTTAAATAGATTTGTGAATAGGGTCTCAATTCTAGATACACTATTTAAATCCACTAGATCCCTATTTAAACCTGTCTAGGACCTGACAATGGAATATCTTTTAAATTTATTTATGGAATACATATTATAAAGAATTTGGATAGGTCTTAGGTTTTAACAGACAACCCTAACTGCTGTTAGCATATGTTCTTCTGAGGCTATGAACATTCGGATATACTTAGCTGGGCTGAAAGATTGACCACAAAGCTTAGCTTTGGTGTCATCATCACCTTTCTTTTGTTAAAGTTTTTATTTACTTACTGTGTGTGTGTGTGTGTGTGTGTGTGTGTGAGAGAGAGAGAGAGAGAGAGAGAGAGAGAGAGAGACAGCGCATGCAGATGTGCAAATAAGGGAAGTTACAGTGGGGAAGGTTAGAGAAAAGAGAATCACAAGCAGACTTGGAGCTGAGTGTGGAGCCTGATACGGGGGCCTAGTCTCACAACCCTGAGGTCTGACCTTAACCAAAACTGAGAGTCTGTTGCTTAACCGACTCAGCAACCCAGGTGCCCCAACTCTGCTTCTGCGTCTGTATCTAATCCTGGCTTTGGGCACTGTTGTTGGTTTTGTGTTTGATATTATAGTTTTATTTTACTTTGAAAACTATGATATTCACATTTTCATGTGCTACTGGTTATATTTCTAAATAATAGAGGTGATTCATTTACCAAAGAATAAATTTACCTCTAGTCTCACCAGGTTTGTCCCCCACCTTTTTTGCGTTTTAGATGTCTGATGTCTGCAATTTCTCTGTGGTTTGCATAGAGTGGCTTCTTTCTTGTACAATTAATTTCAAGACTTTTTATTTCCATCTCTAATTGACCAAAAGGGTAAGACAGGATCAATGCCTGAAAATTTGAGCAGAGCAGACCTGTATTCTTCATGATACCAGAATCTCTGCTTTGCTTGCTTTCTTTTTTGAATATATTTTTAGTAATTTAGATCTAACATGATTTCAATCGGGCATAACATGGTTACATTTGATAAGGGGCTGATTGTAAGCTCCCCCCACTGCCTGCCATGGTGTTTGGCACATAGGTATTCATTGGAGGTGAATGAAGGAACAAATGAGTGAAGAATGGATGGATGAATTTGGTATAGTAGTAGTGGTGATGGTGTGGCCATCCATATTTTTCAGGAGAGGCATGTTTTAGATTGTTTATCACTTGAAGCTTGAGGCTTTGTCTTACTGATTTTTGTATTGCTTGAACTTTTAGTTTTGGAGATTCAGGAATCTTGTGGAAAATTTGCTAGTTCCTCTAGCTAATGTATTTAGAGGGACCATGATCTTTGGATAACCAAGTGGATGGATTGCCTTTCACATAACAGGAAACAGTTATCATAGATCATACATCAAATTGCACGTAGAATTTCTACTTTGTTTTGCTTTTCAATTTTAGTTTGTATTCAACTGTCTTCCTAGATCTTTGGATGTAATTTCCTATTCCCTGCACTATTGACGGAGAGTGCATTTCTCTGTGCCTTACTGGGGCTGGAATAACCCAGTTTGATCATATGAGTAGTAATCTGTCTTGTAGGCCTTTAGCATCTGCTTTCCTGTTCCCAGCATCTGTATTTAGTGAGGACACTAAAAGAATATAAAGAAAATGGCTTAATTTCTGACCTTGAACATATAGCTTATTATATGTGACCCAGGCAATAAATGTGAAGCAGAGAAGGTCATGTGCATTCCTCATTGATTAGTTTGCCCATTGGGTCAGCAAGTTTCCTTTTATAAAGTGGTTGTGTAATCACTAGCTGCACAGTAGCCAGAGGTACTTGATAAATCAAGTTTATTTTGACTGAAAGAGTAAATATATTCTTCTGCAAAAATATTCAAAAGGTCTATGTGAAGAAGAAAATAATCAACTATATATATTTAAATATATAAAATAAATACATTATTTAACAAAATTCATGATGATTAAAAAAAATTCTCTTATAATTGTTTATGGTAAGGTTTGTACCATACATAAGTTGTCCATTTTTAGGAGTATAATCTCTGTTGTTATGGTTTCTGTTTTTGGGATCTTGCTTAGGAATTCCTTCTCAATACAAATTTTAAAAAATTATTCAGCTCTGTTTTTTTCCCTAGTACTTTGTTGGTTTCTAATTTACCACTAAAAACTTTAACCAATATGAGACAGAAAACTAAGTTTATTTTTTTCTAAAACCCTTTGTTAAATAATTTATCCCTCCACCAATATGAGATGCCGTTTGGTCATAAGCACTGATCCCTATAAATAATTAGATATGTTCCTAGACATTTAAAATTTATTTCATTGATGTATTCTCTTTCTGTGTAAGATCTGGGTTTATTGTTTTAATTTTTGTTTATAATATTCTTCATTTGATGTCCGTTTGAGCCAAACCTCTTAAAGTTTCTTGGCTAGGCTAACAGCCTGTCATCTTCCAGATAAATCTGAGAATAATTTGTCAAGTTACAATTTATTTTGCAACTTGATTTTTTTATTGGTAGTATGTTAAATGTAAAGATTAATTTGGGGAGATTAACATATTTATAATATTTTCTACCAATTCTAAACTATGGTGACTATAGTTAATGGTACTATAGTCTATAATTGAAAGTTACTAAAAGAGTAGATCTTAGATGTTTTCATCACACAATGTAATTATGTGAGGTAACTATGTGAGGTAGTGGATGTATTAATTAACCTTATTGTGGTAATATCTCAATATTTGTATATTATGTCATCACATCGTATGCCTTAAACATACACAATATGTCAATTATTTCTCAATAAATGTGGAAAAATATCATATAAAACATACCTATATCTATTCATCTTTATTTTACTTCCAAATGACATTTTTTTAGTTTTATTCATACAGTTATTGTGTATTTTTAAGTTTATTGCAATATATTTTATTCTTTGTTGATATTGTAAATAGGACCTTTTTCTCTATTTTTTTAAAGATTTATTTATTTATTTATTTATTTATTTATTTATTTATTTATTTATTTATTTGACACAGAGAGCCCAAGCAGGAGGAATGGCAGAGGGAGAGGGAGAAGCAGACTCCCTGCTGAGCAGGGAGCCTGACTTGGGGCTGGATCCCAGGACCCTGGAATCATGACCTGAGCCAAAGGCAGACCTCCAACCAACTGAGGCACCTGGGTGCTCCTCTCTTTGTGATTGTTGTTAATACAAATCTATGTGAATTTGATTATATTTGTTTTATATCCTAGTTTTTAAACTTTTATTCCAATAGATTTTTATTTTATTTTTCTGGCTTTTTTTGTGGAGACTATCATTTTTTTTCCATTAGATCTCATTTCCTTTTCTTGACCCATTGTGCTAGGTTCAAACCTGTTGTAGCAAAGTGTTGAAATAACTGGGCTTCCTCGTTTAATTCCTTACTTGAGAGAGAAAGATTCTAGGTTGTCACTGTTCAGTAGAACTTCTGTAGCTATGGGTATTTTCCCAAAGTCCCATACATGTGGCTATTTGACAACTTGAAATGTGGCTAATGAGAAAACTGAAATTTAAAAACTAAATTTAAATTTTACTTGATTTTGAATACCTTAAATTTCAACAGCCAAGAGTTTAATTATGTTGGGTATTTATTTTTATTGTATTTATTTGAGAGAAAGCAAGAGAGAGCACAGGAAGAGGAGGGAGCACTGAACAGGGAGCCTGATGCAGGGCTCTATCCCAGGACTCCAAGATCATGACCCAAGGAGAAGGCAGATGCCCAACCCACTGATCCACCCAGGCACCCTTTGAGTATTTATTTTATATGCAGTTTTAAAGATAGTAAAATCAGCTTAGAATAAAGATGATGATGTAAAAGTGAAACGCCTTTAGCAGAATGTGGAAAGGAGTAGAGAGTAGAATAACTGGATAAGGGTTGAAGGAAAGCCTGTTTTTCAGCTATTTATTTTGTACTAAGTGTTGTCCTAAACTCAACCCCTTATATATCCACCCAAACATGTATCTTCTGTGTTCCTTATTTCTGTAATTCCTATTATTCCATTATCCTAGCCCAAAACCTTATCAATTTTTCTTCCTTCTTTCTTGTCCCCTAATACCCAGACACTCCTCCACTAACCCCTGTTTCCACAGACCTACATCTTACCCATTCTTCAAAGTGCTTCACAAATATACCCTCTGTATAAAAGAGCCCTTTTTTGATGTCATTGATTAAAAGTAGTTTTGTCTTCCTTGAAACTCGATTTCAATTGTACTTTGTTTTTATAGTGTTTAGTCCTGCACATTGTCTTATAGGTATTTATGAACACATATCAGATACCTATCTATATTGATAGATTTTACAAAAGATGTTATAAATATTACAATAGATATACGTATCTATTATAGTTTCTTTTTTTAAAAAAATTTATTCATGATAGACATAAAGAATGGCAGAGACACAGGAGGAGGGAGAAGCAGGCTCCATGCTGGGAGCCTGACGCGGGATTCGATCCCGGGACTCCAGGATTGTGCCCTGGGTCAAAGGCAGGTGCCAAACCGCTGAGCCACCCAGGGATCCCCTCTATTATAGTTTCTTTGAGGGAATAATTCTTGACTGATTTACTTTTCTCTCCTCTGCTGGTGTGCTGTGTATGTGTGTGTGTAGGTGTTATATATATATTGAGATATATATATGTATACAGATATATAAGTATATACATACACATATACACGTGCTCAGTAAATATTAAATGACTCACATACAATTTGAATTGATCATTTATGTCTTGTATGTCTTCAATTAATAACTTTTGAAGAGCAGAGATCGTATGTGTTTTTGTATTTTCTCTGTATTAGCACAATGCTAAGCATTGAACAGTTGTTTGGTAATTATTTAAATATTTGTAAAAAGTATTAAGACCTATCACTTAGGATCGATATGTTGCTCTATGTGGTGGAAATCCAATTAGACTAGCTTAATGAAACATGAGTTATTTTTCTCAAATAGAAGTCTGGAGATACATAGTCTAGGGGTGGTACAGTGGTGCCATGATGTCCTGAATGTCCCAGGTTATTTTGGTCCCCTATAAAACATGTCACATTTTGTCCTTATCATGGGAGGTCTTCCACCTTCAGGCATCATATTCATATTTTTGTTCCTTTCTATCAGGAGAGTAGTAGCTTTTCTAGAGGTCTCTAAGAATAGACTTCTGCTCTTATATCTTTAGTCAAAACTAGGGCCACAAGGACATTTCCATCTGTCAGGAATTCTGGAGGGTGAGTGTTTTTAACTGGGTACATTGTTGCCCAGCAAAATTTGGATTCTATTCATAAGGAAGAAAAGGAGAATGAATCTTGGATGGGCCATCTGGAGTATGTATCTTGGGTATGGAATGTACACTTAAAGCCATTAAAATCTGCAAGAGGTTAAGATACACGTGAGAAGTTCAACAAGTCAAGACAATTATATGATAAATTTCATATGCACAGTCAGTACTGCTACTAAAGATTTGACATACAAGAGCTCTCTGAAAGATGGAGTTGACCAGGAAATCTTCAGTACAAGAGGTAGGACTTCAGCAGAGCCTTAAAAGACTGGTCAAGTATTATACAGGGGTACTGGATGCCTGTTTTGCAAGTGAGGAATAACATGATTAAACTATGTTTTTGAATCATTAGACCAGTATAGCAAAAGTAATGAACTCCTATTATGGGGCAAGAGAAAATAAGCTGGGACAACACAATGGAGGATTTTGTATGCCACCATGAGAAGTTTGGATTTGAGACTTGTTCAGATCAGATCTATTGGAAGTTGCTGAAAGGAGGAATAGTCGGGGGAAGTAGAAAAGAAATAACAAGTAAATATGATAATGGACATGTTAATATTAGAGAAAGTTTAAAAGAATAATTCACAGATTCATTCATTTGAATTAATATCTAACGTAGTACCTCCTATCCAGTAGTTAAGATGGTTCATAATACTTTTGACCAAAGCAGTTGGTTTTAAGGAGTCTCCAATACTTAAAATAGATATCCAATATTGTTATATTTGAAGTCTCCAATTACAGACTAATGGAACTCTAGAAATCAAATTTTCTGTTAAACTTATTTTTTATATTGCTAAGGAATTCTTTGTTTTTGTTATCACCACATAGATTTTTAATATCGTGTCAGCATGTTGTATCATATTAACACCCAAGTGTAATCTTTCTTAATTAAAATCATTTCTCTAACCTTGCACTGAATAATTTATAAAAAGATGATTGAAAACAGATTGGTGCTCTTTTGACTAAATGTACTTTGGATATCTATTTTCTCAACCTAGAATTTTAAGTTTGTTGCAAATGCTTAAACTTCAAAGTACTTAAGTTGACCTAATGTTTCATTATCCTTTTAAAGTCAATCTTAGTACATTTTGCAGAGTTTCTTTTAAATAAGTGGGGTATGTTAGAGCTTTCCCCAATACACTTAAGAATTTTACAAAATGACAGATATTTATTCAACTGTAAATCTCTAAATAGTAAAGATTTATCTTCTATTTTAATAGTGACATCAATTACTTTTGATGATTTGACATAGTTTGAATAAGAAGACAGTTTGATTTGATTAAAACACATAAAACATGCTTGAAATTATTTCCTACTTAATTATAAGTGAACATCTGAAGCCCGAGTTACATCATTTATTTAGTAATTGGAGTATCAGAAATTTTCATCTTCATTAGTTCTTTCTGTCTCCAAAATTTCCTCTTAATTACCATAAGATCTTTCCTTTCAGAGGTTCCTTAGTATAAATTTAACTCCATGTAGGAATAGATATATAATGCGATTATACTCAACTACTTAGAATTTTATTGTTCACTGTTGACTACTCTGATTGTTCAGGTCCCATCCCACTGATAATTAGTTTGGTCATTGCTTTGGTCAATGAAATGTTGGTGCCCCTTCTTCCACTATTCCCAGAGTGAACACAGGTGGAAGGAGCCTGAGCCCAACCACAGTCTGAAGCAGAGCTACTCAACCAAGGCTTGCCTAGACCAGCCAAACTTCAGTCAACATACAGAAGCATAAGCATGAGAGTAAATGCTTGTTATAAGCCATTGAGTTTGGGATATAGGATTATTGTGGCAATAGCTGTCTAGTATAGTCTATTAAAAAAATCAGTCTATATTTTCATTAAGAAAAAGCATAATTATACATGGCTAAACTATCAACTCTCTTCTTTATTAGTTGAAAAGTAATAGCACATAACACTAATTGTGTATATCTCTTGGCTAGTGGCTATTGTAAATGTTGAGTAAAATGCCTGAAATGCAATTTGATGAATTCTTTGTTGAATTCCCTCACTTGCTCTCCCAACCCACCCCCTCCCCTTCTTTTTAAACATGACTGGTACATTAAATAATCACAAAATGGAATGACATAGGAACCATGGCTAACATTTGTTCAGGGCTTGGCCATAAATATCACATCTTATTCTCCTAGCAAACCTGTCACTCAGTAAACAGATATTTATTGAGCCACAAATTATATGCCATATTGAAAGTTGTGTCTTAAATTCATTTTTGTGGAATGAAGAAACTGAAGTTCAGAAAAGTTAGGTGACTAGTTCAAGTTTCACCAGAAGGGACAGAATTAGGATTTGACTTAAGGTCTGACTTCAAAGATCAAACTACTCTCATCATTGTATTGTTCCTGCTCGGAAGGGTGGAAGTCGGAGAGAAGATAGAATTCACAAACTGATTTACCTAACATTTGTTGGTGTGCTGTCCCTAACCATCATTTGCTATATAAACCAGGTATCACCTGGAAGCATCGTAGCATTCAGAAATCAGTAATTAGCTTAGACCCCAGTTGTGTTACAGCCTTTGAAAGTCTGAAGCTCTCCCCACTATTGCTAATCTCCAAGTTCACGTTCTTAGGAACCCCCTCCCATGATGTGTCTGGAGACCACCTTGATCTGCCCCGTTAGTCTGGGTGTAGAGAGCTCTGTCCTTCCTGGTTCCCGTAGCACACACCTTCACCAAGTAATTTATGAACATTAGTAAGGATCCCCATGCAACCCCCAAAGTCTTACACCATTCTCTCCCTCTCTCTTTTTTTTTAATTTTTTTTTTCATTCTCTCCCTCTCTCTCTTGCCTCTAATTGCAATGCCCTCTCCAAATTCTCCTCCTGTTCTGCAGAATATCTTTCTATTCTTTTGCACCCTCAATATTCCAGGCACCTGGCAACTCTGGGAATCCTCTCTCTCCCCAGACTGGAGCATCACGGTGTGCCTGCCTTGTCTCTATCTCATTAAAGGCAAAAATAGATTCTCCTGGGAAAACAGCAAAAGTTGGAATTAGTTCCATCAGTGTGACAGCCCCCAGTTAGCTTGATTTTGACTTGAATTTCATTGCATTTTCAACATCAACAATTTTGTTCAACCTTAAATGGTGAGAATTGAAAACTAATATAAGAAAGAGCTACTCTTCTTAGATTAGAAATAAAATATTTTACATAACTAAGAAAAAGCCTATATTTAGAATTTTACTTCCTACCTCTTTCCAAAAATGTGATTTACAAAAATTACAGAATAAATCCAAATATAAGCTTTTTCTGTTCTTTTTTCAGACCACTTTTTCTATTAGCTATTCAGAGTGAATTTTAGGAGGTTGAGAGCTTGGTTTGTTTATGATCCTAGAATTTTGCTATTGGTATAACTTCAAAGAGTCTAAAGCCCTTGCTTCTACAACACTGTATGAGACATGGTTGAAGAACTGCTTTCTGCTTCTGGAGAAGCCCAGACTACTGTCTTGTATGGTATGATTGGCCACTAAAATTTTAATTCCTGTCAGAATTGTTCTTAATAGGAGAAATCTAAAAACCAGTTGACTAAAAACACTTTCTCACTCATTTCTAATACAATATTCATTGGTTCATTTTAATTTATGAAGCAATTTTCCTAGTAATTTTGCAGACGTTAGTTCCTTTAAATAAAACCTTACCAAAGTTGCTGGCCTTAAGAATTTTTTTGAGGAACTCAGGTTTTTTTTTTTTTAATTGTATAAACAATATATTTTTTAAAAATTTAAGTTCAATTTGCCAACATATAGTATAACACCCAGTGCTCATCATGTTTTTTTTTAATATTTCATGGTTATAGTGGTACTGTTTTTGTTTTGTTTTACTTAAACATTATTTTCTTAATTAAAGTGTTGTATTGGGGCATGTTTCAAACATGTAAGGAGTAATAAAAGGGAGTGAATGAAAGATGGAGTAGATCCCAGAAGTGAGATGCATTTGAAAGTGGGATGTGTCTCAAGATTCGCCATTGGAACACTGGTGTTAGTGAGGTCTTAATTCTAAGATTGCAAAAATAACATTTTACCTTTGTGTGTCCTTGACCAAATTCTTTGACCTTTCTTAAACTTCTTATTCCCTGTGTGTTACAGAGGGATTGTATTTGCCTTGCCTACCTCGAAAGGTTGTAAGGAAGGATCAGATAAAAACAGTAAATGGGAAAGTACTTTGTATTACACAGTATCTATAGACATTAGTTTATATGATTATATTTGTGGAGCACATATATACATTTGTGGAGTAAGGATGGAGAAGAAGGAAGGTTTCTCTTAAATTCATTTCCGCAGTGTGGTTGAAAAAAGAATCTTCAAATCCTAAATTGAAATTGAAAGGTGGCAGGGAGGGTACCACCAACGTGGGGCACAGCAATGACAGGGCTCTTTCACTGGCCCTAGTGAATGCCAATTCCAGTCATTTCAGTAATGTTGAGTGTTTACAATGGGCCGGGTGCCATGATAGTCGCTAGGGATACCCACAATGACAGAATACAGATCTTGCCCTCCAGCAGTTTCCAGTCCAGTGATGGACAACACTACTGTGCATCCCTAGCAGGGGTGAGCTGGGGAAGGGCTGGGCAGCATGTGATCAGAACAGAAAAGAACTGGTTATTGTGACTGGGTCTTGCATATTTTTTCCATCATTGAATAGGGTAATTTAATCTACACTTGTGGTCAAGCATAGCATATGTTTTAAACTCATGGAAATCATGTTATACACCTGAAACTAATGTAACATTGTGTGCAAATTGTACCTAAATAAAAAAATAATAATCCACCATATTTTTAACTGTTTAAATAAAACAGAAAATAAATTAAGGGTGTTTAAAAAGGTTGGTTACAACCAAAATTCTATAATCATACTTTTTTTTTAATCATACTTTTTTCTTTGAAAATTTTCTTTTAAATTCGAGTATCCATTATCTCAAATAGTTTCTTTATCCAGTATCTTAATGTCTTCCTTATCCATTCATCTGTTCATGGACCTTCAGGTTCCTTCCATATCTTGGCTATTGTAAATAATACTGCAGTAAACATAGGAGTGCATGTATCTTTTCAAATAAGTGTTTTCATTTTCTTTGGGTAGATAGATACCTACTAGTGGAATTAGTGAACCATATGGTAATTCTTTTTAATTTTTTGAGGAACCTCCACTGTGTTCTCCACAGTGGCTGTACCAGTTTGCATTCCCACCAACAGTACATGAGCATTCCCTTTTCTCCACATCCTAACACATGTCATTTATTGTCTTCTTGAATTCAGCCATTCTGAGAGGTGTCAGGTGGTATCTCACTGTGGTTTTGATTTGTGCTTTTTGGGCAGCACATACACTAAAACTGGAATGATACAGAGATTAGCCTGGTCCCTGAGTATACTTTGTTTTTAATTTTAATAGATGAGGAGTGGCAGGACTAGTGTCTTCTTTACAGTTTTGTCATATTTCATGTTTCTCATATGCTCTTTTCAGTTTGCAAGGACACTGTCAGGATGAGATTCTATTCTATTGCTTGTGTTCCTGCTGGACACTAAATCTTTCTTTTGTATTCACAAGTTCAATTGCTGGTGAACTTTATCTTTGACCATTTTTAAAAGAAATGATTGGATAATTATTCATATTAACGAGGCCCCAATGACAAAGATTACTTCCAGTTAATGGTAATCATTTTTTTACTCTAAAATGCCTTAAGGATTTCTTACCAATTTACTACTTTCTTGGAAGAATAATTTAAAAGCAGTTCGTTTTCTGGGTATACAACAACAGAGAGTGGAGACATTCCAGAAAATGCCAAGTAATGTAAGGAAGCTAATCTAGTATTAAAAACTACAGAAAATCCGGGGAGTTGGGGAGTTATCTGGTATTAAATCAGATTCTTTACTGTATCTAACTGCTGTCTTACTCCAGTAGAATTTCTACTTTGGTGCCTACTTTAACCTAAATATTTAGAGGAAATATGGGAAAGTTTGTCTGAAGATGAAGTCTTGTGTAAACATGCTGGTCTTTGTACTTACGGTATAAATCCCACAGTGGCACCAGTATGGCCCAAATACTCAGTGTTACCATTAAGTCACACAACGCACTGGATTCTTTGGGAGATGGTAGCCAACCGCACGATCAGAATTCAAAACAAAAAATATTTAAATACCCAAGTGAGCAAAAATGGATTCTCTTGGCTGAGTCTGGACCCATCTTTTAAAGATGTTGAGCATCTGGAATTGTTATGTGCCTTTGTGAGTCCCCTGTTTTGCTCTGATAGACAGTCTGTTATTACTGGCTGCAGGCAGTAAGAAAGGGCAGGGTCAGGAAGGACAAAGAATTTACAGTATTGAACTTTCAATAATATGTTGATGTCAGGAAGAGTTGAGCCATTTCTGGTAAGAAAGAAGGGTTCATTTCAAACACAGGTGTGATGTACTTCTGTGATCTATTCCTGAAAAGTAACAGGGGAATTCATAGGCCGTGGGTCACAAGATGCATAGGGGTAATCAATCCCTAAGTGAAACCACAGAGAGGAGAAGTAAATGCTAGAAGAGATGATAGAGTTCAGCCCTAGGAATGGAACACAGAGTCTTCTCTGATTGATGTTCTTACCCCAGCTTTAGATTTGGCAGTGGCTACTTCCCTCACCACTCCCTTACCATGAATCAACACTTATCAGCAAGCACAAGCACAGAGTAAAACATAATTTCAGATTAGAGGTTCAGAACAGACTGAGTCTTAGTAGCACACTCATTTTGATGCTTAAAGAAATAGGATCACATTTTTCTAAACAGATTTAGGATTTGTATCAATACATTTGGCTGGAGTAATGGAAAAGCTGCATAAGTCTATGAATTGGGTAAGAGTTTATTTTGGTGAAGGTACATAGAATCTGAAGCTCAGTCTGTAAGCCATTAGGTATAAATATTGAAAGTGAGTTGAATTTGATAGTTGACTGCTTTAGCATTCCAAATTGGACAGTTAGTGTTAGGATGTATTCAGTTTGAAATCCAACCTTAGTACCTGTATATATTTAGAGTTTCTTTTTACATAGAGTGAGCAACAAGTTTTTCTTTTTCCAAAGGCAGTTTAGCTGAGAATTAGATGTTTAAGGACTGGGTTTCTTATTTAACTCTTCCTTATAAGAGTTTGGAGTAAATCACTTTTTATTTCCTTTATTTTACTCGCTTTATAAAATATGTTCACTAATTCTGGCTTCCCTGTGTCTATAGGTGTCACACGTATACCACTTTCATAAAATATCAGAAGTAGTGATATTTTAAGACTATCAATCCAAGGTATTGTTATGTGGTTGGATAACCAACATTGCATAGAATAATAGCAGAATCATGTAAATGAATGCTATATTATTTAACCTTTATTATTATTCATAGTTAATAAATATGTTCATATTTTATAAAAATTCCACAAATATTTGGAACAGTGAAATTAGATGCAAAGGTTCATACATGTCTATTTTCAGATTCCATCTTTCAGGTCACAGCTCAACAATTCTAGGGTTGGGACGCTTGGGTGGCTCAGTGGTTAAGCATCTGTCTTTGGCTCCAGTTGTGATCCCGGGGTCTTGGGAAGTGGCCCAAATAGCAAGGAAATTCCTAAAAACAAAACAAAAGGTCCAGCCCAACAGGCACTGTGTATTGTGGGAATCTCCCATGAAGTATTAAAGACCTATTACAAGAAAATTGAGACTTTAGAAACCCAGGCATGGGAAACTGGAATATAAGGCAAGGAACCAAGATAACAGGGGACTGGAGTAAAATCAGAGGAATAATAATTCAGTACAGAGGCAGAAAGATCTTGACAAAGAAGGTCTTACCATATCTTACCTGCTGGAGTTGGCCCCAGAGAGGATGCATAACTGAAGGTCCGGTTAATTTCATAGATTGAGCTCAGAGGGAAAAAGAAGCAAGGACACCTGGTGGGTAAGCCATGACAGCCTAACCAGAGTGGGTTGGAGTTCCAGGGAAGAGGCTGGTGCTGCTCATTTCACTAACCTCATTTTTCCCCATGGCAGCTCCTCCTTCTGTGGGAGATAATGGGAGATCACGTGGCAGTGACAGGAGATACACAAAGACTGTGGAGCAATGAACTTTCATAGCACAGTTACAAACTTAAATAGCATCTTTCACATATATCTTAGGGCCCAATCTATTGGGCTATAGAGTTGCTATTATTATTATTTTTAGAAACATAGTATGTTATGTAATATATTGAATGTGGAGTTTGCTAAGACATTTGGAAGTTTATTAGAACAAGTAGATAGGAAATTGTTCTTTAATAACTCGTCACTTGTTTTTTCTGACTTATAATAACTTATAATGATTTGTACCCTTAAAAGATAGAGTAAACATTCAAGATAGCACGACTTGGGAGAGTCATTTAAATAGTTTACATTTGCTATTCTCATCCTCTATTCTGTGGAAGAAAAGAGCAATTTTATTTTTTCTTTCATGTGGTGTTTATCCACTGCTCTCAAATTTTATCTTATAACCGCTCTAAAGACTGTACAATGATCTATTCTTTCTAAAGTTCATGATTTCCTAGATCTAGTTGTAAGGGCTGTTAAAAGTCTCCCCCAAATGTTTTTAAGAACCCAGTTTATTTAGCTTCATTTGTGTTAGGAAGCTGTTTTCTAGATGACTGCCGTAATATGAGGTGGTTTCTATTTAAAAATCTTTCTCTTCATCTGTATCTTTGTCCTGATCTCAGTAAATAGCTTTGTTATTATGAACCAAGTCTGAGATGTACAAAAGCACTTACAGGACGCATCCAGGAATTACAGTGACTTTCTGTGATGTCCATTCTGTAAGTTGTTACAATTCATGGGCATTTTGGAGTCTTGTTCCCCATTAGAGAGCCAGACTGAGAGGGAGCATGAGAGGGGCTTGAGTTGGGACCTGTGGTGAAAGCAAGTTTCGCTATTTAATGAGCTTCTTAGTCCATTCACTTCTCTGAATTTGTTCCTTGATGTGTCCATGGGAATAGTACCCGTCTTGCAGGGTCCTTATGAAAAAACAAATGTATGTGAAGTTGCAAATGTAGGTTTTCAGTAAAAGCTGTTATCACTCATTGGCACCTGAACTTTAAGACTAACCAGTCAAATTATTTCAAATTGTAAGAAAATACTTTTATTTATTTTTTTTTTTAAATTTTTTTTTTATTTATTTATGATAGTCACACAGAGAGAGAGAGAGAGAGAGGCAGAGACACAGGCAGAGGGAGAAGCAGGCCCCATGCACCGGGAGCCCGACGTGGGACTCGATCCAGGGTCTCCAGGATCGCGCCCTGGGCCAAAGGCAGGCGCTAAACCGCTGCGCCACCCAGGGATCCAGAAAATACTTTTAATATAAAAGACTGTTACCTGCCTCTCTGGGCACTCCGTGCAGTCCGCTGTATCATTAACTGTTTGGAGTTAATGGTGATGGCTTGGTGGGCATCTGACACTGTGCCAAGTGATGTCCATGTATGATGTCATTTAATCAGAACAGTCATTCTTTGAAGAAAGTTTTGGTTTCTGATTTTGTACCATGACTTTGAACTGCGTGTATTTTCTTTTAGGGCATATATTCTTTTGACTTCTATCTGCCTTATTCTTTCTATTGGATTGAACTAATTATGGTACTTTTATGTAACCAAACTGTATCAGGAGGCTTTGGGATACAAATAACAGAAAAGCAGAACCAGTCTGGCTCAAAAAATAAAGAGAATTTTTCACAAACATATACTGAATAATTCTTCACTGGGCTGTGTTTCTCTGTGATTCCTTTCACTCTCTCCGCCTCCAATGGCTCCCTTTATTATATTTGAAATTGTTGCAGCAGCTCCTGACAGGACATCTTTATACTACACTCTCCACTGGAATGAGAGCTTCTGTTCCCTCAGACAGAAACTCTTGTCTTCCTTTGACTGAATCAATTTAGATCTTGTGTTGTCTTTGACACAGTCCCTGGGAGCAGGGGGTTGGAGCGCATTGACTAACTTATCCCTGCCCTTTCCTGGATTAATCACTGAACAAGAGGAATCTGTTCAGCTGCTTAGCTCAGACCCACCTATACCTGCGACTGTGGTCCGTGTCACCCAAATCAAGGAGGGGCGTAATGGAGCAAGGAGTGAAGTGGTACTGAGAAGGCATCTTTGTCTGTTCTCAGTCTCACATGGAGAGCTTTCCACACTTTAATTTGAGCTATGATGTATTACTATAGGAGGGTTTTCTTTTTTCTAGACTTTCACTGTTAGCTAAGAGTTGTTTTTTAAAGTCATGAATGCAAGTTGACTTTTATCAAATGTTTCTTCATTTCTGTTGAGATGATCATGTGGATTCTTTATTAATGTGATACATTACTGATCGACTTTTTTTCTAAGTTGGCCAACTGATTTTTATTTAAAAAAATTGTTTTTAACATTTTTTTTTTCCATGAGAGAGAGAGGCAGAGACATAGGCAGAGGGAGAAGCAGGCTCCAAGCAGGAGCCTGATGTGGGACATAATCTGGGACTCCAGGATCACTCCTTGAGCCAAAGGCAGACACTCAACCACTGAGCCACCCAGGTATCCCTCCAAATTTTTAACAATACCTTGTACTCATCACAAGTGCCCTCCTTAATACCCATCACCCATCTAATCCATCCCCCTGCCCACCTCCCCTCCAGCAGCCCTCTTTTTCCGTCTAGTTAGGAGTCTGTCTTACTGTTTGCCTCTCTTTCTTTCCCCTCTATGTTCATCTGTTTCATTTTTAAATTCCGTATATGAGTGAAATCGTATGGTATTTATCTTTCTCTGACCTATTTCGCTTAGCCTTATATTCTGTAGCTCCATTCATGTCACTGCAAATGGCAAGATTTCATTCTTTTTTACGGGTGAGTAATATTCTATTGTATATCTATACCATAACTCCTTTTCCTTTTTATTTTTTTTATTTTTTTTTAATTAATTTTATTGGTGTTCAATTTACCAACATACAGAATAACACCCAGTGCTCATCCCGTCAAGTGTACCCCTCAGTGCCCGTCACCCATTCACCCCCACCCCCCGCCCTCCTCCCCCTCCACCACCCCTAGTTCATTTCCCAGAGTTAGAAGTCTTTATGTTCTGTCTCCCTTTCTGATATTTCTCACACATTTCTTCTCCCTTCCCTTATATTCCCTTTCACTATTATTCATATTCCCCAAATGAATGAGAACATACACTGTCCTTCTCCGGTTACTGTGGCCAAGTTCAAAAAGGGTGTTGCCTGAGTTCTCCTCTGGGATTTTGATGGAATCTTGTCTCACATTTAGATCTTTCATCTATTTTGAGTTTATCTTTGTGTATGGTGCAAGAGAGTGGTCCAGTTTCATTCTTCTGCATGTGGATGTCCAATTTTCCCAGCACCATTTATTGAAGAGACTGTCTTTCTTCCAGTGGATCGTCTTTCCTCCTTTATCGTATATTAGTTGACCATAAAGTTCAGGGTCCTCTTCTGGGTTCTCTGTTCTGTTCCATTGATCTATATGTCTGTTTTTGTGCCAGTACCACACTGTCTTGATGAACACAGCTTTGTAGTACAACCTGAAATCTGGCATTGTGATGCCCCCAGATATGGTTTTCTTTTTTAAAATTCCCCTGGCCGTTTGGGGTCTTTTCTGATTCCACACAAATCTTAAAATAATTTGTTCTAAGTCTCTGAAGAAAGTCCATGGTATTTTGATAGGGATTGCATTATACGTGTAAATTGCCCTGGGTAACATTGACATTTTCACAATATTAATTCTGCCACTCCATGAGCATGGAATATTTTTCCATCTCTTGTGTCTTCCTCAATTTCTTTCAGAAGTGTTCTATAGTTTTTAGGGTATATTTTGAGACCCATTTGAATGGTAAATGGTTCTCCACCCTTTTATTTTCAGGTTGTAGGTGTCCTTCTGTCTAAAATGAGTCTCTTGTAGACAGCAAATAGATGGGTCCTGCTTTTTTATCCAGTCTGAAACCCTGCGCCTTTTGATGGGGTCATTAAGCCCATTCACGTTCAGAGTTACTATTGACAGATATGAGTTTAGTGTCATCATGATATCTATTTAGTCCTTGTTTTTGTGGATTGTTCCACTGAACTTCTTCTTAAAGGGGAATTTTAAGAGTCCCCCTTAAAATTTCTTGCAGAGCTGGTTTGGAGGTCACATATTCTTTCAGTTCCTGCCTGTCTTGGAAGCTCTTTATCTCTCCTTCCATTTTGAATGAGAGCCTTGCTGGATAAAGTATTCTTGGTTGCATGTTCTTCTCATTTAGGACCCTGAATATATCCTGCCAGCCCTTTCTGGCCTGCCAGGTCTCTGTGGAGAGGTCTGCTGTTACCCTAATATTCCTCCCCATGAAAGTCCGGGACTTCTTGTCTCTTGCTGCTTTAAGGATCTTCTCTTTATCTTTGGAATTTGCAAGCTTCACTATTAAATGTCGAGGTGTTGAACGGTTTTTATTGATTTTAGGGGGGGATCTCTCTATTTCCTGGATCTGAATGCCTGTTTCCCTTCCCAGATTGGGAAAGTTTTCAGCTAGGATTTGTTCAAATACATATTCTGGCCCTCTGTCCCTTTCGGCGCCCTCGGGAACCCCAATTAAACGTAGGTTTTTCTTCCTTAGAGTGTCATTTATTTGCCTTAATCTGTCTTCATGGTCCCTTAATTGATTGTCTCTTTTTTCCTCAGTTTCCCTCTTTGCCATTAACTTGTCTTCTATGTCACTCACTCGTTCTTCCACCTCGTTAACCCTCGTCGTTAGGACTTCTAGTTTGGATTGCATCTCATTCAATTGATTTTTAATTTCTGCCTGATTGGATCTAAATTCTGCAGTCATGAAGTCTCGTGAGTCCTTAATGCTTTTTTCTAGAGCCACCAGTAGCTGTAGAATAGTGCTTCTGAATTGGCTTTCTGACATTGAAGTGTAATCCAGATTTTGTAACTCTGTGGGAGCGAGGGCTGTTTCTGATTCTTTCTTTTGAGGTGAGGTTTTCCTTCTAGTCATTTTGCTCAGTGCAGAGTGGCCAAAAACAAGTTGTATTGGAACACGGGGGAGTATCACTGGTCCGTCCAGCTGGTCTTCTGGGGGAGGGGCCTGCTGTGCTGATTTTCAGGTGTTAGCACTTGGGGGAGCTGCTCTGCCCCTGCCTGCTGCAGGGCTCAGCGGGGGTTGTTTACCCCGTCAGGCCCCAGGAGGAACAGCCCCAGTTGCTATGGCAGCTCTGGAAGCCTGGATTCAGCCTCCGCAGGAACTACAGGGCTCGGGGCTCTCGGCTCTCCGTCTGCAGGGCCTGGAGGCTCCGGGGCGGGGCCACTGATCTGCTCAGCTCGGGGCAGGAGCGTCCTCGCTGTCCTGGGCCCTCCCGGCCTCTGCCTGTCCCGGGGGAGGCCGGATCCTGGGCTGTGTCCCGGCGCCCTTTGCTCCGGGGCCTGCGCTGTGGGATTCGCGCTCCCGCCCCGCAGCCCCCTCCGCGGAGCCGCCGCCCGAGCCCCTCCGAGCTGCTCCGGCCCCGCCATGCGCGCTGCAGCCCTTAGGGAGCTCGGCGCCCTCTCCCGGGGCGCAGGTGCCTGTTAGTGTCCCCGGGAGCCCGAGGGCATCCCCGCCCTCCTGGGTCCTGCTCCAACTCCCTGCGAGCCCCTTTCCGCCCGCCCGGGAAGGTTGGTGCAGCTCCTGCTCCTCCGGGACGGGGACGGGGCTCTCCTGTCCTGGGGACACTCGCCCCGGCCTCAGCCCGGCTCCTCGCGGGGCCCCTCCCCCTCGGAGGCCTTTTGTTCCTTTATTTCTTTTTCCCCCGTCTTCCTACCTTGATAGAAGCGCGGACTCTTCTCACTGTAGCGTTCCAGCTGGTCTCTCTTTACATCTCAGGCCGAATTCGTAGATTTTCAGGATGGTTTGAAGGTTATCTAGGTAATTTGGTGGGGACAGGTGATGTGGGGACCCTGCTCTTCCGCCATCTTGCCCCTCCCCTCCTCCTTTTCCTTTTTAAAAGCAACTTTAACAACTGCAAAAAATAAACTATTTCTTTATATAGTGGGACCATTCTTCACATATGTATCTGCCTGTGAAACTACCACTGAAATCAAATAATGAACATATTTATCACCCCTCTCCAAACAAAAGTACCCTCATGACCCTCATAATCCATCTCCATTCCTTTCCTTCACATCCGCCCCTACCCATGCGGTCCCAGACAACCACTGATCTATTGTTATCACGTTAGATGACCATCTGCTGTCACTATAAATGAGCTGCATCACTCATTGAATTTTTTTTTCTCATTGAATTTTTGAATGTTAAACTGACCTACCATTTTTGAAACCCAATTGAATCATTATGTATTAGCTGTCTTTCTGATGTATTTCTGTATTCGTGTAATTTCATGTTCAGCTTGGATGCAAAAATCCTGTGTTTATAACTGCAATTGGACTCTAATTTTTCTTTCTACTAATGCCCTTGTTGTACTTTGGCATTAAGGTTATGCTGGCCTCATAAAATGAGCCAGAGGGTATTTTCTATTCTGTTGGCTAGAGGAACCTGTATAAAAGAAATATTATTTTTTCCTTAAATATTTAGCTTGAGCCAACCAGGGAAAACAACTGGACCTAGGGTTTTCTTTGTGGAAGAGTTTTAAATTACTGATTCATTGTCAAAACAGATACAGTTGATAATGATATGGATGAAACTAGAGATTATAATGCTAAGTGAAGTAAGTTAATCACAGAAAGACAAATACCATATTTCACTCATGTGGGAATTTAAGAAGCAAAACAAATGTGCAAAGGGAAAAAGACTAATCAAGAGGCACACAAACTCTTAGTAACAGAGAACTGATGGTTATCAGAGGGGAGGAGGTAGGGGGATGGGTGAAATAGGCGATGGAGATTAAGGAGGGCAGTTGTGATAAGCACTGGGTGATTTATGGAAGTGTTGAAGCACTATATTGAGTACCTGTAACTAATATAACACTATATGTTAATAACTGGACTTAATAAATTTTAAAAATAGATGGAAAAATTAAATGAACAGAATAAAATAGATACAGAACTGTTCACACTTTGTTTCTTTTCTTGCTGTCAGTTTTTATAAGATGCATGTTTTCTTGACTTTTATGAAATATACATAACAGTGTGCATAATATAGGTTCAAAGGTTGATTTTTTTTTTACAAATGCTCACTTTATTGGTTCATAATATTTTATCTTTTAATATCTGTAGGCTCTGTACTGATATCCCCACTTTTATTTCTGATATTGGTTATTTAAGCTCACTCTGTGTTTCTATTCATTATTCTCCTTGATAGTAGGAGGAGGGCTGGTTTATAAGCTTCTCTGTCATTTCAAAAAACCAGTTTTTATTTTTGCTGATCTTCTCTCTGTATGTGTGTGTGTGTGTGTTTTACTTGTTGCTGTGTTTACCTTTTTTTTTTTGTCCTTTTATTTTCTTTAAGTTCCTTCTATAAATTCTTTTTATGGGTGTCTAGCTTAATGCCTTTCAGCTTTCCTTTTTCTAATATATGTATTTGGGAACATAAATTTTTCTTTCAAAATACTTGGAATGCATCTTATAAATGTTCATGAACATGGACTTAAAAGTATGTTCTGATTTCCATTATGATTTCTTCTTTAACCTATGAGTTATTAGGAATTATATTTCTTAATTTACAAACATTATAAATTTTCTAAGTATATTTTTGTCAGCGATTTCTAGTTTAACTTCTTAGTGTTCAAAAAATTTGCTTTTGCGATTTCAATTTGTTAGAATTTGTAGCAGTTTCCTTTCACATATGACTGATTTTTATAATGATCTGTGGATATTTGAAAGCAATGTATATTCTGTGGTTTTGAGGGCCTGTGTTGTATGTGTGATTATTAGGTCAAATAAGTAAATTTTGTTAAAATCTTATATATTTGTATACACTATTTTGTCTGATGTACATGAAAGAAGTATCTTCAAACTGCTCTGTTTTTTTTAGTTCTCTGTTTTGTCAATATTTGTTTAATATATCATTTTTGGGATGTTATTAGGTGCATACAAATATAGAATAATTATCTTTTACTGAAAAACCTTTATAATTTTGAAGTATATGTATTTCTAGTAATGGCTTTTGACTTAGTCCCTTATTTCTGATACAAATATGATTTTAATATTTTCATTTTATATGTACTTAAAATTCCCTAATACATTATGATTATTGCTATCTTCAGTTAAAATTCATTTGAATTTATTCACAGGTTTGTCCTTCATATTATTTTTAGATTCCTTCCAGCACCTTTGAGCTCCCATCTGTGAGCTAAGTACACCCTTTAGTACTTTCTTTAAAGTAGCCTGTTGGTGGTGTTGGGGTACCTGGCTGGTTCAGTTGGTAGAGCGTGCAACTCTTTTTTTTTTTTTTAGGATTTATTTATTTATTTTAGAGAGCAACAGCACAGGAGCTGGGGGGAGAGGTCAGAAGGAAAAGGAGAGAAAAACTTAAGCAGACTATGTGCTGAATGTGGAGCCCTACACGCGGTTCGATTTCATGACCACGACCTGAGCCAAAACCAAGAGTCATATTCTTAACTGACTGGGCCACCCAGGCGCCCGTAGAGCATGCAACTGTTGATCTGAGGGTCATAAGTTTGAGCCACACATTGGGTTTAGAGCTTTAAAAAAAAAAAAAGTAGCCTGTTGGTGAAAAATTCTCCACATTTCTTCCCTGAAAAATGTCTGTTTTTCACTGCATTATTGAGGATTAACTTCACTATTCTTTTAGCACTTTGAAGGTCCCATTCTCTTCTGTGTTTCCTTGATTCTTTTGAGAAATCAAGTATCAGTCAATATTTGCTTCTTTGAAGTTCATCTTTTTTCTTTCAGTTTTATTTTAATATTCTCTCTCTGACTTTTAGCAGTTTTAATGTGTCATGTATGTTTTTCTTTTTATCTTGCTTTATGTTCAGAGAGCTACTTTATGACTTTTTTTGTCTACTTTGGGGGAAATCTTAGCCATTATCTTCTCAAATATTGCTTCTTTCCTATTCTTTCTCCGCCCCCCCCCCCCCGCCCTCAGGGACTTTCTTATTATCTATCTAACTTTCTGGGCATACATGCATGGATCCCTGGCAACCTATTTAACCCCATCCCCAGCATACTCTGTCTTATTTCCATAATTATTTTTAACCACCTTGCTGTTTCTCTAACAAGCCAAGCATCCTCCTGCCTTGAGACTTTTGAAAATACCACTTCCTTAGCCTGGAACACTGCTTTCCCTATATGCTCAAGACTCCTTCCATGATTCAGGCCCCTGTTCAAATGTGGACTTATCAGCTGCTAACCCTGATCACTTTTTCAAAATGATTACTCTGATTCTTCCTACCCTACATGGCACTCTTACCCTTTAACTGGTTTTGTTTCTTTACAGTGCTTATTACAATAGGACACATTTTGTTTTTAATATTTGTTTGCTTATTTTGTGTCTCCCTCCATTAGAATATAAACTCCATGAAAAAGAGACTTTTTTGCTCATGGCTCTATCCCAATCCTGGAACTCTGCCTGGAGCAGAGCTAGGTGCTCAATAAATGCTTGTGGGATGGATGAATGCATGAATGAGTAATAGATAATACATAAAAAATAGATAATACATATAGGAAGATAAAGTTCTCTACAGAAGGGGAGGAAAGCAGATGAAGAAAACTAAAGCAAGGCATTTAAATTTCATTATATCTATGCTTTATTTTTTTGTAAATATGGTATCAATTGTATTTCTATCATTGTTACCTAAAAATAGCAAAATGAAATGTCAGTGTTTGAAAACATTGCTTTCATTAATTTAAATTAATTGGCATCTCATCATTTAGTTTACACATGTGCCTCATGAGCTTTAGTTTTAAAAATATTTTAATTAAAAATAATTAAACCTGTATTAGCCTGGACTGCCATAATAGAATACCATAGAATAGGTGGCTTAACCAACAGAGATTTAAATTATCATAGTTCTGGAGGCTAGAAATTTGAGATCTGGGTACCAACATGGTCAGGTTCCAGTGAGGACCATCTTCCTGGCTTGCCAATGGCTGAATTCTTGCTGTGTCCTCATGTGTCAGAGAGTGAGTATATTGGTATATTTTTCAGTTAAGGGAACTAATCCCATCAGTTGAGCCTCACACTCATTACCTCATGTAAGCCTAATTATCTCCTAAATTCCCCATCCCAAATACTATCACATTTGGAGTTAGGGCTTCAACATATAAATTTAGGGGGTATACGCTTCAGTTTACAGCAACCACCAAATATGATTATTTTCCAGCAAAATAATGAATATGTACATTCAAGACTACTTGAGTGTTTTTCATAGTGTGAAATTGTGATTGCACAGAAAAATTTATTGATATATTTTTGCAAAATACTGTGTGAATGCTTATGAGTAACAAAGCTAAGTTGATTAGCACTTGGGTATTGTCTATTTCATTTGTTTATTTTGTAGCTATTTAGGGAGTCATGAATAGATCATTTTTATGGGCAAAATAACTAACTCTGATTTATAAGTGTCTTCATAAATTTCTTCCCCAAATAAACCATAAGTCTACCTATAATGCCTAGACTTACACATGATGTGTTGTCATGATAGCTACTCAGAAAGAATCTATAGTGCAGGTCAAAACTAGTTGTCTAGAGAGATTGGACTCCCCTAATAGTAAGGCTTTTTTTTTTTTTTTTTGGTCTCACTGCTGCCCACTGTAGTTTGCCAGGTTGCCTGAGGTCAGCAGGCCTTCCTGATGTTCATGGACTGTGCTGCTTTTTCAGGAATGTCTCAGAGGGATCCTGCCTGAGAGAAAGATGCCACACTATAACATTTCACTGATATAAAGACAGCAAGAATGGTCTCTGTCTTGTTCTTTTAGCCAGCTTAAAACCAGATATGGAACTGATAAAGGCATCAACTCAGAACCTCTCTGGACAGCCCATGTATTTTTCTAGTCTAGAATGGAGCTAATGATATAAATAAGCACTTCCTACAAAGGTTAGGAGGGAAAGCATCCACCATCCCACAGCTCCTCCCATTCCTCATCCTTGAAATAGGATTGTTAGCATCTGATAGGAACTAGAGGAGGATGAGGACTATGCCATATGTCCCTGTTAGAAACACTGATCTCATAATGACTAAGAAACACCAGGGGGTTGTCTAAGCCACCAAGGTTATAGGGGGCACAGCATTATTGCAGCTGCACTAAAATTTAATGTAATTCTTAGTTTACCACCCATGGTGACCTAAGAGGGTGGTATGGCAGAGAAACTCTAAATAGAGGGGCTTAGTCACAGCCTACTGAAAGGCCAAATACACTGTTTTCATGGTGGAAGAGGGAAGAAGAGACTGGTAAATATTTCTAAATGTCATACGTTTACATATGAATTTATTCATTTCTGTATTTTTAGGATTTTTCTCTTGTGAAAAGTACTCTAAAATCAATCCCTTAATAAAAAGTATTTGTAAAAAAAATTATACATATACTCAGCAATTTAAAATTAAGAGTTTTTCTAGAAGGAAGTGTGACTCTAGTGGTTAGAGGCTGAGAGTTCTCTGGTTAGTGGTGGGAATTTCTTCTCAGAATGAAGTTCAAGGTGTGTGCTTGCCTATGTGACCAAGTGGACGGTAGAGAGGTCTCTGGGGTTACTTTAATGCAGATGGGTGGGATTGAGACTGCCCACAAAGGTGGCTGGGCTGGGACTAGGGAGCATCACTGTGACCTAAATTTTAGAAACTAAATTTGAGGTGAAGAATGAAGTCACAGTCTCATAGCTAAGAAGAGAATGATGAATGTATTAACTTAGAGTAGAAAACACACCTCATTCAGGAATCCGTCTGCATGTGTACTGAACCCTTTTTGGCAGGCAAACACCAAAAAAAAAAAAAAAAAAAGCCTTTTCTATAAAGTAATACATCAAACTATTGTGGCCCAGAGAACTCTCTTCTTCTCTATTCTGGAGATGTTTCTTTCTCTAATAACTTGGAAATGTCTATAATCAGAGCTCTTGTACCATGCCCAAAGACATCTAGAACTTTCTTCTTCACCACCTTCTAGCTTTCCTGTTTTCATGGGTGGTCAGAACTTTGCCATTGCAGCATCCCCTGCCTCCTTGTATCCATGGCAGGTTAAAATTCCCAGGCTCAGACTTGTATCACGAAGGGTGCTATAGCCATGTGTGGCTTCCCTGCGGATGGGGTGAGGAAAAACATGATGTTTGGTACAGAAAACCTGGGGGCTGGGTCTAGGGCTCCTGTTCCCTCACAGCCTCACCTTGACTATGTTTTTCTGGCTCAGTGGCTTAGGCTTTCACCTTTGACATGTAACTTAGACCTGGCCCTTGACTTTATTTTAGTAATTCTAGAAAGAAGATATTTAGGCGGAGGGATGAATCTGTGTTCTCATTGAAGCTAAGAGTTTTGTCTCATTCTTTCTTGGTAAAAATCTTCATTTTTAATCTGTTTATCTTGATTTGTATTCTTTTCTCTTCTTTGGCTAGCTGGAGAGCAAGGGCCATTGACATGGTCCAAAGAATATATTCTTTTCACCCTTGGATCAAGGAGTACTAAAATGGAGCACCCTCATCCCCTCCCCAAATGCCTATGAATGGCAAGTCAGGAAAATTTTTGTTAATTAATTCAATTATTATAAGTTGAATTGATTTCTAATTTAGGCATAGCGTGGGAAACTATTTATAATATATGCCGGTTGACCTTATCCAAATTTCCATGGAAATAGCATTCTTATGACACAGTATGTTCTTGGACTGTTTTGAAATATCCAGCTGCTTTCTGTGATACTGAACTTAAAAAAGAAATCCTTCTAACAGAACATTTTTCAAGTATGTACTCAGGTGCTCAGGAAGTAGGCTGAATTAAAAAAAACTCACTGAAAAGATTCTAGGTGTGTTTACTCTGGACATTCCCTCAAACCTCTTTAATTGAAACCTGTAATGTTGGGTTGTTTCTATCTGAAGTCAAACACTGGAAGAGTCTGCAAAAAAGTTTGGTGGTTTTATTTTTTTTCCTTCTATAAGATAGAGATTTATGTCAGGAGACCCAGAGGTAATCATATTCTTCCCTTGAATGATCAAATAAAGTTCTTGTCCAGGAGAGAAACCATATTTCAGTAGTACCAGATTTTCTCCTCTAATGCTAAGATGCTAAGATGAAATAATAGTATATGGGAAAATTGGCTGTGTATTTATAATAGGCCTAATAAAAGTGTAGAGGCCATGAGTACATTGCATACTTGGTGAAAGTAACAGCTTGACTGTGTTTATAACATTCGAGTAAATATGTGCAAACGCATGCACACCACTACAGAAGTGACTTTCACGGTGCAGTCACTGCAGTCTGCAGCAGTTAAAACATAGCATCAAACAAGATGGGAATGACCGGGCTTGTCAAATGGAATATCCTTCCTGAATTTAGTAATCCCAAAATGACCTTGCCCATCACTGATGTCCTGTGAGACAGGTGCAGGCTTGTGTTACTCATTTTACCCTGGTCGCATTGTGGCTATTGGTTTCTCCCATTAAAATGAAAAATAGAATTATGTTTGACAGAAGAAAAATTTATTTGGCACCTTAGGTGAAATAAATACAAAAACTGAAGTTAGCATCCTTTTTTGGCAAGTCCCTGGATCAGTGATTTGCAGCCTTTCAGTGTAAACCTTTCTCACCATTCTAGAAATTTGGTGATACAAAATTATGCATTCCCAGTTGGTCATTTTTTCTTTTGACTTGCTTGTGGATTTTTTTTATCACGTAGATTTTTTAAAATCTTTCTCCCCAGTTTTACTGAGAAAAAATTGACATACATCACTGTAAGTTTAAGGCGTACAGCATGATGGTTTGCAAACATACACTGTGGAGTGACTACCATGGTAGTCAGCTCAGCTCCATTCTTTCCTAGAGATATGATAAAAATGAAAGCATGAGAAAAAGAATAAAGGGGAAAATTTTTCTCCTTGAGATGAGAACTTTCAGGATTTACTCTTTTCACAGCTTTCTTATATATCACATGGCTGTGTTAGCTGTAGTCATCATGCCGTGTGTTACATCTCTGGTACTTATCTTAAAACTGGAAATTTGTACTTCTGACCAGTTTCCTCCAATCAACCCCTATCTCTAGTAACCACAAGTCTCATCTCTTTTTATGTGGGTTTGGGATTTTTTTATTTTGCTTTTTAGATTTCACATTAATGTGAGATTATACAGATTTTGGCTTTCTCTTATTTCACTTAGTATAAGGCTTCAAGGTCCATCGATGTTGTCACAAATGGTAGGCTGTCCTCATGTTTTTTTTTTTTTATGGCTGAATAATGTTCTGTTGTATCTGTATAACACAACCTCTTTATTCATCCATCAGTGGTCACTTGGGTTGTTTCTATGTCTTGGCTATTGTAAGTAATACTGATAGGAACATGGGGGTACAGACATATTCTCAAGTGTTATTGTTACCTTTGAATTTATTCATCAAAGGGGAATTGCCTCGGTGTCCATCGAATGGATAAAGAAGATGTGGTTTATGTATACAATGGAATATTACTCAGCCATTAGAAATGACAAATACCCACCATTTGCTTGGACGTGGATGGAACTGGAGGGTATGATGCTGAGTGAAGTAAGTCAATTGGAGAAGGACAAACATTATATGGTCTCATTCATTTGGGGAATATAAATAATAGTGAAAGGGAATAGAAGGGAAGGGAGAAGAAATGGGTAGGAAATATCAGAAAGGGAGACAGAACATGAAGACTCCTAACTCTGGGAAATGAACTAGGGGTGGTGGAAAGGGAGGAGGGAGGAGGGTAGGGGTGAATGGGTGACGGGCACTGAGGGGGGCACTTGACGGTATGAGCACTGGGTGTTATTCTGTATGTTGGCAAATTGAACACCAATAAAAAATAAATTTATTAAAAAAAATAAAAAACAAAACAAACAAAAAACAAAGGGGAATTGCCGGATCATATGGTACTCATATATCTAATTTTTAGAGCATCCTCCGTATTGTTTCCCATAGTGGCTGAACCAATCTGCAGTCCCACCGACAGTGCTTGAGGATGGCCCTTTTTCTAGATCCACACCAGCATTTGTGTTATCTCTTATCTCTTTATCTTTTCCATGATCGCCATTCTAACAGGCATGAAGTGATACCTCATCATGGTTTTAATTTGCTATCCCTAATGACTAGTGATGCATCATCTCATGTACCTGTTTATCATCTTTGGATTTGGAGAAATGTCTATTTAGGTCCTTTACCCATTTTTTAATAGTCCTTTTTGGTATTGAATTGTAGGATTTCTTTGTTTTGGACATTAACCCCTTATCACATACATGGCTTGCAAATACTTTTTCCCATGTCATAGGTTGTCTTTTCACTTTGTCGATGGTTTCTTTTGCTGTGTAGAAGCTTTTTGGCTTGATGTAGTCCCACTTTTATTTTGTTGTTGTTATTGTTGCTTATGCTTTAGGTATCATGTCTAAAAAAATCATCAACAAGACCTATGCTAAGGAGCTTTGTCTCTATTTTCTTTTAGGAGTTTTATCATTTCCGGTCTTACACTTAAGTCTTTAATCCATTTTGAGTTAATTTTTTGAGTTAATTTTTTTGTGAGTTGTATAAGATATGGGTCCAGTTTTATTCTTTTACATGTGAATATCCAGTGATCCCAACACCATTTATTGAAGAGACTGTCTTTTCTCCATTGAGTATTTTTGGCTTCCTTGCCAAATATTAGTTGAGAGAATATGCTTGGGTTTGTTTTTATGCCAGTAGCATACTGTCTTAATGACTGTAGCTTTATAATATAGCTTGAAATCAGGAGTGTGATGCTTCCTGCTTTTTCTTTCTCAGGATTTCTTTGGCTATTTGGGGGTCTTTTGTGGTTCCATACAAATCTTAAGAGTTTTTTTATTGTTTTTTAGCTCTGTAAAAACTGCCATGCGACTCATGGTAGAGACTGCATTGAATCTTTAGATTGCTCTTGGTAGCATTGATGTTATAACAATTTTCTTCCAGTCCATGAACACAAGATACCTTTCCATTTATTCATGTTTTCTTTCATCAGTGTCTTATAATTTTCAGCATTGAGATCTTTCACCTCCTTAAATTTGTTCCTAAGTATTTTATTGTTTTTGATGCTGTTGTAAATGGATTAATTTCTTTTTTCAGAAATTTTGTGGTTAGTATAGAGAAATGCTACTGATTTTTGTTGGTTAATTTTGTATCCTGCAACTTTACTGAATTCATTGATTAGATCTAAGTTTTTTAGTTGAGTCTTTAGGATTTTCTAAAATAAAATCATGCCATCTGCAAATAGAGATATTTTTACTTCCTCTCTCCCAATTCTGATACCTTTTATTTCTTTTTCTTCTCTTCTTCCCCACTCCCTGCGCTGCCCCCCCTCCCCCGCCCCGGATGCTCTCGTTAGGACTTCTAGTACTGTGCTGAATGGGAGTTGTGAGAGTCCATACCTTTGTCTTGTTTCTGATTTTAGAATAAAAGCTTTCATCCCTTTCACCATTGAGTATGGTGTTAGCTGTGGGCTTGTTACATATGGCCTCTATTATGTTGCAATATGTTCTTTTGTGCCTAATTGGTTAAGGGTTTTTGCCACACATGGATGTTGACCATGTAGATTTTACATTTTTTTCATGAACTATATTTATCACTTTATGTACATATCAGTCTTTTCCTTAATATCTCCAGATTTTAAATAATGGAAAGGCCTCCCCACTCCAAGTTAATCAATTCCCTCTTGTGTTCTAGTTTTTTTTTATGATTTCATTTTTAAAAATTTAAATCTTCTTTTAAATTTACCCAATATATATCATGAGGCATAAATTCAAATTAATTTTATTAAAAACATCTCTCCAGTTTTTAAAGACAGTTTTTTGAGTTGTCTATCTTTTCCCCCATGAGTTTAGCTACTATGTTTATCCTACACCAAATTCTGTATGCAGTATGGTCTATTTCTAGATTTGTTTTTGCATTTCATTGATTCATCTGTCTATTATTGTCTCAAGACTTTTAATTATTGCAGCTATATGTTAATTTATAAAAAGTATTCGGGAGTACATCCCCTCATTTCTACTATTTTTTTAAAAGTAACCTCTACCCCCAATGTGGGGCTTGAATTCACAACTCCCAGATCAAGTCACATGCTCTACTGACTGAACCAGCCAGGCACACCTTCATTTCTACTCTTTTTTGTCCTTGAAATTGTTGTTTTTTTAACATACTTTAGAATTTGTCTCTCACCCTTCCTCAGGAGTTTCTGGCCTTGTTTATTGTAATTATGATAACTTTTTAAAAGTTTGCTTAGGAAGAACTAATCACTTTGAGACTTCTTATCTAAGAACTATGCCATTCTTTTTCTACGTATCTTTGTGGCCTTCAGGAATGCTTTAAAATTGTATTTATAAATCTTAGATATTTCTAAGTCTTGTTTTTGGATACTTCATTTCATCCTTTACTGTTTCTATAAATGTAGTCTTCTTCCATTTCGTCTTCTAATTTGCTGTTTGATCATCTTAAATTTACTAATATCCCTTTAGTAATTCTATGTCATGTTACCTTATTAATTTTTCTTGTTTATAGTACTTTACAGTTGAATATCTCAGGTTTCCCACAACAATAACAAATGCTGATATTTTTATTTCCTTCTCTACACTTCTGCACCTCTACTTATTTTTTCTTATTAATTGTATTGTCTGACATCAGTACTGTTAAATAATAGTGGTGACAAGTGAATGTGAATGCCCTTCTTTGTTCCTAACTTGAGTGGGAATATCCCTACTGTTGCCCCAGTAAGCACGGTGGTGACTTTGGGGCCAAGGTATATTCTATCGAGTTAAGAAGATACCCATTTATTTCTGCTTTATTAAGTTCAATCATATTTCCAAGTAGTAGTAAAGTCCCAGGGATATGTATCTGCAGCCTCCCTAGCATGAGAGGATCAAAGCTCTAAAAGGAAACATAAAGACTTTCTACTCCACCTTCCTCTCATCATGAGTAATAAATTCCAACCACAGGGAGATGACACTTCCCCCGAGAAGTCCCAAAATTAGATTGGAAAACAAGCTGGAACTAAAAAATCACTGTCTCTTAGGTCTCACACTAGTATTCCTTTGGGTATACACAACTAACATTGAAAATTTCTCTTATGACTATTTTTCTCTTCCATTGTACTTTCTCCTTGAGATTTTTCCATTTTACCCTTCTCTTTCCATATTTCTGGGACCTCACATGTATTGCTTGGCTGTGGATTCTTTCCCCAGCCTGCCATTGCTGAGGAGCCAAGTTTATCAAAGATTTCTAGACAGTGACATAATCCCTTCCCCACCCAAAAAGACCTCTGTTATTTGGTCTTCCTGGACAAAGTGAATTGTCTTCCAAATCCTGCTGGTTACTTTGGGACAGAAAGCTTGGTGGAGCCCCCTGAACACCTAAAAATATGCTTCAGCTGTGACTGTGCCTGCAGCAAAGTGATTTGAACCAACAGTAGATGTGCCATGAATGCCACTGTATCTTAAAGTCACTTGTGGGCGGTATTCAGATTTCAAAAGACATTAGGTCATACTATGTTGATAATTGTTAAAGGAAAAACAAACAATTATGTATTATCAGTACTGTGCTTCTGATTTTGCACTTAACCTTTGTTGTTGGAACTTTCATTAATTATCAAAATTAGTAAAGTGTTTTATATGCTAAGAATTTTTGTGCACAAATGGGAAAAATCTAAGCCATTGGCAGACTATCTTGATAATTTTCTACTATAAAACAAAAGATAATATTTCTATCCATATACAGTTAGGAGACTCTGGAGCCAGACTTGGGTTTGAATTCTGGCTTTACTACTGCCTTATCTGAGTGACCAAAAACAGGTATCTCAATGGAGTCCCATTTTCCTCATTTGCAAAATGAGGACAGGAATACCTTGTAGAGTTGTATGAGAATTAAAAGAATAATGCACATAAGTGCTGCTTAGCATAGTGGTGCCATGATGTAGGGACTTAATAAATGAGAACTATTATATTGTTTAGGGCTTAATATATTGCTTAATATCTTATTGAAGGATATTTAATATATATTATATTTAATAACAATTTTAATTAATATGTTATAAATATATTTAATATAATTTTAAAATTATATTAATACATAAATCAATTATATTTAATAAATATATATACTTAATATATATGTAATATATTGTTAAGGGCTGTAATAAAGCCTGTTTTTCTTTTTAACTGAGATGAATTTAGAGATTAAGGAGCAAGTATCACAGTTTTGGCACATTTTGGATCTGTAATTTCAAAACAGCTCATTTGTCCACATATATTCCTTTCTGAGACTTGGAATTAAGGTATTTATAAGGATTTGACTGAAGTTTCTGCTCCGGCTATTTTTTCTTAGGAATTTTTTGGGTAACTATGCCAGGTAATACCTAAAACCTCAAGCCTAAAAATAGGTTCTTAACTTTTTTTGAGGTTTTCATTAGTCAATTATTATTTATATTATTTATTGACCATCTGATAAGTAGGATAAAAAAGTACAAAAGACTAATATGATTTGCTCTACACATTTAGAACTATAAATGAACGTCTTGGGCATCTTTTATTTACACATTCATTAAGTAACCTTAGAGGGTCTATTTTATGTTGTGCTAGACATAAGATATGTATTCCTAGGGATTCAGAGATGAAAAGATAAATCTCTACTCTGAAAAAGCTTACAGTCAAGTATGGTATCTACAAAGGAACTTGAAAGCCACTTATAATAATAGAAGCCTTCCCTGACACCCTGTAGCCTCAGCTTGAGGAAACACTGTTCTCATGTGGTCCCATAACATTCTGTGCTTGCTCTTTTTTTTTTTTTTTGAAAGATTTTATTTATTTATCCATGACAGACACAGAGAGAGAGGCAGAGAGAGAAGCAGGCTCCCTGGGGGGAGCCTAATGTGGGACTCGATCCCAGGAGCTGGGATCACACCCTGAGCCAAAAGCAGATGTTCAACCGCTGAGCCTCTAGGCATCCCTGTGCTTGCTCTTATTTTAGCACTTCTCACACTGTAAATTGTCTTCTGTGCTAGACTCCAGGCGACTTGAGGATGGGACTGTGTCTTATCCCTTACAGATGAAAAAGATAACTACTAAAACATGATCTTGGCCTTTAACATTGAGTAACAAAGACCTACAACCAAGTAACATATATAAAGAACTACAGTATAAGTTTGTATGAAATAGATGCCTACAAAGTGTATGCTACAGGAGGTAGGGGGTTGGGGGTGTTATTTAGAAAAGATGGCATTTGAATTTAGAAAGAATGATAGGATTTCCGTAGGTAAGAAGGTTGGGAAGAAAATGGAAGATGAAGGAAAGGCACAGAAGCCAGGACAGTGTTTGGGCTGCTTGAGGTATAGCACAGAGTCTCATGTGAGTGGGCTCCAGCAAGATTTTGGGGCAGGGTTTTCATTGTAATTGAGTGCAGTAGCAGGGTGTTGGGAATTTGTTCTGTAGGCAGTGGTGGACTGATATGGATATCTGGGTATAAGGGACTTGATCACTTTGTCAACAGGGTGAATGTTGGGAAAAGAAAGATCAGATTTAGGAGATACAATCTGGAGATTTTCAGTAACATAGCAAGAGATGTTGTAGTGAAACATAACAATGTGTAGTCAAACACAAGGGGGAATAGAGCAATTCTGAAGATGTTATGTAAATGGAGTTGTCAGACCTTGATCAAGAGTAAGGGTTGGAAATTCCAATTTCAGGGTCCTTTTGTCAAAGGTGATGGCAGACACTATGACAGTGGCTAAAGTCACCCAGAAAAAGTACAGAGAAAGCAAGCCAGGCAAAGGCACAGAACTTTGTGGAAAACTTATTTTTAAGGGGTAAGTAAACCTTCAGATTTTGAAGATGAATTAAACTGTATCTTTGGAATTAAGTGACTTGCCTTCAATTTAAAGAAGAACCCCCTAAAACCCAGGTGCCCCCACCTGTAACTAAGTGCACTATTAGTTTAATGTTCTGGACTCTCATTTAATGCTAAGTTTAAAAATCCCACCTACCACCTTTACCATCTCTATATATCTTGGTAAGAGAGACTAAACTTGAATTTTTGGACCCCTTTACATGAATCAAAGTAACCTATATGTCCTATGCTTCTGGCTACCAATAGCCAAGAGAAAATTTTGCCATTGGAAAACACAGGACAAGCCATCCAAATGGATGCCATTTAAAATTATAATGTGTAATATGAATTGATAGTCGGAATTGTAAAAAGCCTAAGTAAGTCCACCTTATGCTTCAAAGGCAAAAAGCTAATCTTGTGCATTATTAAATGTTTTTATATCCCTTATGTAAAAAAGAAGCCTGCTACATTTCCAACACTGAATTATTTTTATTATCCCCTAATACACTTACGGTATACAGAAATGGACAGATTTTTGCTTAATTAAGACAAACCAATTTTTTCCTTACATTTTTTAAAGATTTTTATTTTTATCTATTCATGAGAGAGAGGGAGGGAGAGAGAGAGAGAGAGAGAGAGAGAGAGAGAGAGAGAGAGAGGCAGAGACACAGGCAGAGACAGAAGCAGGTTCCATGAAGGGAGCCCGACGTGGGACTCAATCCCAGGTCTCCTGGATCAGGCCCTGCGCCGAAGGCGGCACTAAACCGCTGAGCCACCTGGGCTGCCCTTTTCTTTACATTTTTAACAGAAGATTGTGTTGTTATTAATGACAGTCTTCTGTGGCATATGCCAAAGTTGTGGCTTGAAATTGTTTTTAACTATTAATTATCAAGTGAAATATTTATACCTCAAAGAGGGAGGCCTGAAAAGATAGGCTACAGAACTTTTGATCAAGACTGTCTTAATGAGCAAGTATATAATGGGGCCCATCCTCGGAATAGCATCATCCTTGCTGATCAATAGAACTAAATTATACATGGATATTATTAATTTGGCTGGCAGAGCTGAACTTTGAAACGAACTATCACCTCATCAAAAAAAAGACCCAAAAAAACAAAATCACACACACGAAAACAAAAACAAAAGCAAAAAAGAGGAGAAATAACAACCAACACCAGAAATAGAAACAACTGTAAGAGAATATTATGAAAAAATTATATGCCAACAAATTGGACAACTTCAAAGAAGTGGATAAATTCCTAGAAACATATAATCTTCCAAATACTGAATCAGGAAGAAATAGAAAATTTAAACAGACTGATTATCAGTAATTAAATTGAATCAGTAATCAAAAAACTCCCAACAAATGAAAGTCCAGGATCTGATGGCTTAACAGACAAATTTTACCAAATATTTAAAGAAGAGTTAATATGTATTCTTCTCAAACTATTCCAAAAAGTACAAGAGGAAGGAAAATTTCTAAATTCATCCTATGAGACTAGTATCACCCTGATAGCAAAACCAGATAGATGCCAAAAAAAGAACTATAGGCCAATATCTCTGATGAACATGGATGCAAAAATGCTCAACAAGATACTACCAAACTGAAAACAACAATACATTCAGAAAATCATTCACCATGATCAATTGGGACGTATTCCTACGATGCAAATGTGCCTCAGTATCTCAAATCAATGTGATCCATCTCTTCAAAAAAAAAAAAGATAAAAACTATATGATCATTTCAATAGATGTAGAAAAAGCATGTGACAAAGTACAACATCCATTCATGATAAAATCCCTCAACAAAGTAGCTCTAGAGGGAATATACCTCAACATAATAAAGTCCTTATATGCAAAACTCACAGAGAACCTCATGCTTAGTGGGGACTACCTGAGAGCTTTTCTCCAAAGATCAAGAAAAAGACAAGGATGTCAACTCTTATGGCTTTTATTCCACATAGTGCTAGAAGTCCTAGCTACAGCAATAGACCAAAAAAGAAAAAAAAAAAAAAGCATCCAAACTGGTAAGGAAGAAATAAAACTTTAACTATTTGCAGATCACATGATACCATAAATAGAAAACCGTAAAGACCCTGTCAAAAAAACTACTAGAACTGACGAATTCAGTAAAATCACAGGATACAAAATCAGTGTACAGAAATCTGTTGCATTCCTATACGCTAATAATGAAGCAGCAGAAAGTTAAGAAAACAATGCCATTTAAAATTGCACCAAAACCAATAAAATATCTAGGGATAAATTTAACCTAAGAGATGAAAGATCTGTACTCTGAAAACTTTAAAACACTTATGAAAGAAATTGAAGATGACACAAAGAAATGGAAAGACATTCCATGCTTATGGATTGGAAGAATGAATAGTGTTCAAATGCCTTTACTACCCAAAACTATAAACAGATTTAATACAACCCCTACCAAAATGCCAACAACACTTTTCACAAGACAGATAATCATATATAGAAAAGTGTGTTCCACAGATGTACAACTCAATGAAGTTTCACAGAACTAGAACAAATAATCCTAAAATTTGTATGGAACCACAAAAGACCCTGAAAAAAATATAAGATTGCCAAAGCAATCTTGAAAAAGAAAAACAAAACTGGAGGTATCCCAATTACAGATTTCAAGTTACAGTACAAAGTGGTAATAATTAAAACAGAATGGTACTGGCATAAAAATAGACACACAGATCAATGGCACAGAATGGAAAACCCAGAAATAAACACATAATTTTGTGGTCAATTAATCTTTGACAAAGGAGGCAACAGTAAATAATGGGAAAAAGACATCTCTTCAACAAATGGCGTTGGGAAAACTGGATAGCTAGATGCAAAAGAAGAAAACTGGACCACTTTCTTATGCCATACACAAAAATGAACTAAAAATGGAATAAAGACCTAAATGTGAGACCTGAAGCCATAAAAATCCTTGAAGAGAGCATAGGCAGTAATGCCTCTGACGTTGACTGCAGCAACATCTTTCTAGGTATATCCCCCAAGGTAAGGAAAATAAAAGCAAAAATAAACTATTGGGATGACATCAAAGTAAAAAGCTTCTTCACAGTGAAGGAAACAATCAATAAAAGTAAAAGGCAGCCTATGGAATGGGAGAAGATATTTGCAAATGACAAATCCAATAAAGAGTTAATATCCAAAATACATAAAGAATTCAACACCCCAAAAATGAATAATCTGATTAAAAACTGGGCAGAAGACATGAACAGACATTTCCCCAAAGAAGATATCCAGATGGCCAACAGACCCAGGAAAAGATGCTCAATATCACTGATCATCAGGGAAATGCAAATCAAAACTACAATGTGGTATTACCTCACATCTGTCAGAATGGCTAGAAAAAAAACCCAAAACAAACAAAAAAACCCCCAAGAAACAACAATGGTTGGTGAGGATGTGGAGAAAAAGGAATCCCTTGCACTGTTGGTGGGAATGCAGACATTAGTGACCACTGTAGAAAACAGTAAGGAGGTTCCTTAATAAATTAAAACAGAACTACCCTGCAATCCACTAAGTGGACTGCTGGGTATTTAGCCCCAAAATCCAAAAACTCTAATTCAAAGGGATACATGCACCCCTGTGTTTATTGCAGCATTATTGACAATAGCCAAATTATGGAAGCAGCAAGATGCGGTGTGTGTGTGTGTGTGTGTGTATGAATATTATATATATTATATTTAATATATATAAGAATATAAGAATAATATAAGAATATATATAATATATATAAGAGAGTATTATTCAGCCATAAAAAAGAATGAATCTTGCCATTTGCAATGACATGGATGGAGTTAGAGTATAATCCTAAGCAAAATAAGTCAGAGAAAGACAAATACCATATGATTTCACTCATCTGTAGAATTTAAGAAACAAAACAAATGGACAAAGGGAAAAAAAGACAAACCAAGAAATAGACTCTTGATTATAGAGAACAAACTGATGGGTTACCAGAAGGGAAATGGATGAAATAGGTGACGGGGATTAAAGAGTACATTTATCATGATGGAAAAAGAAATGAACTATCTCACAAGCCATGGTTAATGAACTGTTTATAGCTGAAAAACTCTGATAAAGGTCAGTTGACAAAATGAACAGCTACAGTAAAAATACTAAAAGTTGATGGCCTGTACCTAGATAATTGAATACTTTTATTCTTAGAAAATGGATTTTAGCCATTTGAATTGTGACACAGTAAATGACTCCGTTAGAATTCACATATATGGAATCATTGCCTACCCAGAAAGATCTGAAACATACTCTAGAACTGGCCAGTTATTTTCTAGCATAGAGGTTCGAGAAATGATGAGGTTTGTTTTTTTGTTGTTGTTGGGTTTTGTTTCATGGTTTTATTTTCCTTAGTTTTCTTTGGACTTCTATTTTTGTTTTTCTCAAGTGTATTTTATTAAAGGATAATTACATATAGAAAAGTGTGTTTCACACATGTACAACTCAGTGAAGCTTCACAAATTGAATACACCCAGGTATCTAGTACCCAAATCAAGACACAGAACATCCTCTGTCCTATAGAGTCGGGTTCATAGTCCCTTCCAGTCACTAGGTACCCACCCCCTAGAACATTTGGGAGATAATCATCATGGGTCGCTGATGTTTCTGAACTCTTGGAAGCAGAAACCCTAACTGCCTTTGTTCAGAGTATCTCTCCAAGGATATCCATGAATAGCTTTGGAACACAGAAATAGTGTTTCCCTCCAGAGCAAAGGGCAGGTTTGCTTACAGCCTTGAAAAAGTAGACATTGTGTCCCCTATGGAGCAAAGTGCAGGTTTACTTGCTGTTCAGTATAATAAAGATAATGTCTGCCTTCAAAAGCAAAGGGCAGACATGCTTAATTCCCATTATAAGGGATTCACTTTTCCTGAGCCCAGGGTTCCTTTCCTCTAACACAACCCACTGTGTGTGCAGGTGTCATGGGGCCTTCTTCATGCTACAGAATAAGAATTAGAGCCCAAGAGACTGCTGCAAGTACCGATGCTGGCTATTGAGTTGTAAGGTCCTTTGTCTTGGACTCAGCAACTGTTAACTAGGCAGGCTAACACGCTAAGTTTGTAAGGAGGGTCAGATGCCAGAGTCTTCACTGTTCTTGGTAGTGATTACTGTTCTGGCTTCTACCCCCGTCGATAAAGTTTACCTGTTCTTAAACTTCATATATAAATGGAATTATATCGCACATTGTCTTGAGTCTGGCTTCTTTTATCCAACATCATGTTTGTGAGAATCATTCATATTACTGCATGCAGGCATAATTCTTTATTTCTCACAGTATTACATTGTGTGAATATTGAAAACTTGGGTGGTGGGTTTTGTTTTTTGTTTTTTTGGGGGGTTTTTACCAGTGGTGAATATAGAGGCAGTTCCCAATGTTAGGTATTCAGTTGTGCTAGTATCAACACTTTTATGCATGTCTTTGTGAATACATATATGCATTTCTGTTGGGTATGTTCCCAGAGCTGGATCAGAGGGTGTGCATAGATACTGCCAAACAATTGTCTAGAGTATTTGTGTCGGGCTACTCTCCTGCCATTCTGGTTTCTCTGTGTACTTTTCCACCTTGTTATTTTCCATCTTTTTAGTCTGTTTTTTTTTTCAGGCTGACATGCTTTTATTTTGCCATAATGTGGATAAATAAAGATAAATATGCCAATGGTGCCCTTCCAATTTTACAGAGCAATCTCACAAGTAATTTTGCTATTTATGGAAAGAGACACTCAATTACTAAGTTGTTACCAGGGTAAATTGTCAAGACAATCAGAGCCACAAGTTTTTCGTTAGGTAACTTTTCCATGAAGACAACAATTTCTGAAGTCTTGAGCTTCTGACAAGACCAAGTTATGCAAGTTGTATTTCTAAAGATAGTTTTAACAGAAACAGGTGAAAACTGTTAGTAATATTGAGAGAATTCTCTATTACAGGAAACAGGAAAGAGATGGATATTCTTTCAAATGTTCCCAATTGAAAATAAAACAAAATCTATACCTCCAAGTCTTCCCAGTAAGCAGAGAAAGGAGTAAGACTTCCCAGAAGCAGAGAAAGGAATAGGATTTTATGAAATACAAGTGAACTTCGGGGCACAGTAGTACTGTATTCATCTTCCACATACATAAGGTCACATGAAAACAGGAGGGAAAACAGCCAACATGGCACTATTTTTCTTTAAAGAACCCTTTGTGAGGTATCAGAGTTAAGGCTTTGGCTACCTGCAGTTCTACTGTGCCAGTCCCAAGAAAAATATTCTCCTCCCATCACTACTCCCAGAGCAAGTCTGCCTTCCTTGCAGGCTCTCGGTTGACCCAGTCTTAATTCTAGGCCCTGCATTTCCCTGGCTCATTTCTGCATCTGGCCTTTGGTTCAGTTTTCCCTGCTTAGGGCACCCACCTGAATCTCTTTGGTTCCTTTCATCCATTCTGAACTGGAAACACCTTTCCTTCCCTGTGGACTAGTCTTCCGGTAAGCCCTGTAGGCATTGCTAAGGGAGGGGAGGGGCTGGGAGAGCATGGAGGGGTAATAAGAGCTCCAGGAGTTTCCTTGACAGGACACCCGCTCTGCCTCTGGAGATGGAAAGAGAGCTAGATTAAACTGAAGAGCTTGCTCTTGCAGATGTATCTGGGCTACCACTTTTTTTTCCTTTATTTTTTTTAAGGAGGGGTGGCTACCACTTTTTAAAAAGAGGTAGAAAAGAGATGCCTGGGTGGTTTAGCAGTTGAGCATCTGCCTTCAGCTCAGGGCATGATCCTGGGGTCCCAGGATAGAGCCCCACATCAGGCTCCCTGCATGGAGCCTGCTTCTCCCTCTGCCTGTGTTTCTGCTTCTCTCTCTCTCTCTCATAAATAAATAAAATCTTTAAAAAAAAAAAAAAGGCAGAAGAGAGATGAGAGACAAAGAGAAGGAGATGAAGAGGAAGAGAAAAGGTACACCACCCTGGCACCTTTGACACTTCATCATGTTGAGGATGAAGAAGGGAGGCAAATCAAAGTCTCTAAATTTTGTATGAATTCACTGGGTGAGGCTGAGAAAGCCTTGTGCTTTGTCATCAAGGACCCTACCATTATCCTTGCCATGTGAATAGGGTCTAACTTGTCACTTCAGCCACTTGCCTGACAGCCAGTAGGGTTCCTAAGTGAAATGTGTTTTATGGGCCGGCAGGGAACCTGGGCCTACCATCACTTCTGGAGATCATTGTGCATCAAAACCCAGAAAGTGAAGCTGGCAGTGGTCTGGACGATGTACATCCATCAGGCAGCAGCCTAAGGGGTGGGTGTAGCCAGTAGCAGGTAGCACTCAGTGCCTGGAAGGGCAGAAAGATCAATGGAATTGCATGAATCACATAGGCCAAGTAGCACACTGATGTTTTCCCTGGGCCTTATTAATGCCCAGCAATTTTTCACAGGTGATGAGCAGAGTGAGTAAAACAGGCTTCTGAACATAGCTAGACATCCAGGGGGTAGTAACCAGACTAGAGGCCCTGGGAAGAAACAGGGTCCAAACAGTGTAGGTAAAGGCAGTGCAATTTACAGCATCATTTGTTTGGCTGAAAAGAGTGTACACCATGCCACGTAGCACGTGATGTTAATGCAGAAAAGCCATGAAGGTCTCAATCCTGCGGTTGAGAGTATGAGTGTTTGAAGGAAGGTCAGTACAAAAGCAGCAATAGGCACACCCAGTGCTGTTGCCAAGGCACTTCCAGCAGGAAGAGGTAAGAGATCTTGTATGGGAGTATTTCCGAGGGCAAAGGTTAACGAGATTGGAACCAAGGGATCTCCATTGGCTTCCTTATCTGGCAAAATCTAGCTCTGGAGGCCCCTTCATGCAACAGGTAGTATTGGAATAGATTTGGCCAGAGGTCCTCTTTGATAATCTCAGCAATTCTTTCACACTCTGGAAGGTTGTGGTCTGAAAACCGGGTGAAGAAGCTGCAGGTGATGCCTTGATTCCTATGAATGAAGGTCTAGAGTTCATGGCTTGGGTGCCATATGATTGGAGTGGCAAGAGACTCCACTTGGCTGGATGATCTGACCTCCTATTCCTCGACAATCAGCTTGTTTCTGCACAAGGGGTTTCTTTGAAACAGGAATTTGAACTTGGAGCCTATCCTAGGGTGTCTGAAGTCTTTCACCTCCAAGTTGGCTGTGTACCTTAACGTGTCTGCTTCTTGGCCTCTACTCAAGGTGGATAGCTGTGGCTAGTTCCAAAAGGCACTGACCCAGAAGCTGGGAATATTCCGAATGATGTAGCTCTTCTGCTCTAAGTAGTGTTGATGTACTTGACCAAACTTGCACCACAACTGTAGAACGGCTCTGTCAGCCTAAACGTTTACGGTGTCCACTTCCAGCTGGATGGCCTCCAGGGAGCTCACGTAGAGATCCACGTTCAGGAACCAGGGACCTGCCTTGACCTTCACCTCATTTACCACTTTTTTCCCTCCCCCACTTCCATTTCTACATCTCCTGGCTTCTGCTCCACCACTTCAGCGCCCTCCTCCTCAGCCACAGGTCCTGAGAAGATGGCACAACTTTCAGTCCTTGATTCCTTGGCTTTTGCCCCAGCCATCCCTTCAGACCCCAGCTTCCCCATTTCTAGGCGCCTTTCCCACCAGGGCCATGTGGCTCTTCACAGTGCAAGCCATTTTTCAGGCTGTTGTCAGTTGACCAAGATGCTGCTTCTAGGCCCTCCAAGGGTCAGCCTCCTGACAGTCCATTTCCATACACTGTGTCATCCTTTTTATTTCTGCATTACCAGCGGGTGTGGTATCACATGGTGGTTTTAAGTTGGCATTACCTAAAGTGTAATAAAATGGGAATTTTTTTGTGTTTTGGGGCCATTTGGATATCCTCTCTTTACACAGTGAGTCTTCTTCCCATTTTTCTATTGATAATTCTGTATTTTTTCATACTGATTTGTAGGAATCCTTTGTACCTGCTAGATACAAATCTTCTTTCAGATAGATGTCTTGCAAGTATCTTCTCCCTTTCTGAGTTACTTTTCTCTATGTTAATGATGTCTTTGGATGAACAAAAGTTGTAAATTGTAATATATTCGAATTTATCATTTTCCCCTTTAGATTAGTGTTTTTCTGTGCTCTGTTTAAGAAATATCCCCTCTCAAAAAAAAAAAAAAAAGAAAAGAAAAAAAGAAAAAGAAAAAAAAGAAATCTCCCCTCTCCAAGATCTTTCACTTTTATGTCTACAATCGATCTCAAACTGGTTTTTGTGAACGGTGTGATAAGAGTCAAGATTTGTTTTTTCCATATGAATACTGAGTTGACCAGACACTGCTTATTGAAAAGACCATCATTCCCCATGAATTAAATGTTTCTATCAAAAATGTCATGTGTCATTGGCCAGAGCCAGTCAGTTGGCCTTACCTAGCTTCAGAGGTCAGGTAGTAAGTATTATCGTTCCCTGAGCCTGGAAGAAGGAAATTCTGAGTACTGGTGAGCACTGTATCACCCATCAAAGAGTGTAACTTGAGCAATGTGTAAAAGATCAGCTGAGTTAGGCCAGAGAAAGTAGAGAAAAGGTAATGAGGAACATAAGGAAAATGAATGACAATAGAGTAACCCCCAAAGATTAACAATAAAAGGGGAGAGAGAATAAGTAAACAGTGTTTGGAATGAAAAATATAGACACAGTAGTGATCTAAAGAAATATCAGGGAGCACATTAACTTTATGCCAGTGCATTTTCAAACCTGGATGAAATGTATTACTTCATGGACTGTATAACTCATCAACACTGACTGAAATACAGTAGAAAACCTAAACAGACATAGAAACAAGAAGTAGATTGAATCAATAGTTTGAAAAGAATCTTCCCACAAGAATAGCATGAGGCTGAAATGGTTCTGAGGCAGATACTACCTTTAAGGAATACATACCTTTAAGGAGTACATAATCTATTGAACATTAAATATTTATTGTGTGCTTATGTTATACCTAGCACTATTCTAGGCCTTTTAGGATATATTGGCAAATCGAACAAAGATTTCTTCCCTCAGAGTACTCAAGTAGAGCAACAGGCAGAGGCAGAGGGAGAGAAGGAGAGACAGGCTCCCCGCTGAACAGAGAGCCCAATGTGGGGCTTGATGCCATGGCCCTGGGATCACAACCTGAGCCTAAGGCAGCCACTTAACCAACTAAGCCACCCAGGTTGCCCCTATTTCAGGATTTAGAACAAAGAACTCAGAATCTGACTTAGGTTCTGCATGGATTGCTCCTGGGTGAAGAATAGACTGGATGGGGGCAGTAGTATATGTCAGGAGATCTTTTAGAAAGCTGCAAAAGTAATCCAAGTGGAAGAAATTTCTCAGATCAAGTGTAGCAATGGAGGTGGGCAGTGGATATAGTATGATGGTATAGCTAGCATGGTTTCATGATGAATTGGGTAGGGGAAATAAGAAAAAGAAGTCAAGGATGACTCCCTGGATTTTGACCCGAGCGGCTGGTGAGATGGAGTTGCCAGAAGGAGAGACAGGGAAGGTTGTGATGGAGCAAATCTCTATGGGAGAATCAGAAGGTTACTTTTAGATGAGCTAAATTTAAAATTACTATTGGACAACAGAGTTAAGACAGTAGGCATTGGGAATTTGGAGCACAGAAGAGGTCTGGGACAGGGATACATATTTGTGAATAATCAACATACATGATATTTAAAGCCAGAGAGCTGGATGAAATCACCAAGGGTGTGAGTATTGACAGACTGAGCCCCGAGGCTTCCAAAATTACAAAGTCAAGGAGAATAAGAAGACCAAGGAGAGACCAGTAAAGTAGGAGGGAATATGAGAGTGTGCAATGTACTGGCAGCCAGATGTGGAAGGGAAAGTGCTCACCTGGGTGACATGGTGCTGACAGGTGAAGTAAAATGAAGTCTGAGAACTCATTATTGGGCTTTACAACAAAAAGAGTTACTGGTGACTCAGAGCACTTCCAGTGGAGTGGTGGGGGTTGGATTGGGGTTTGAAAGGAATGAGAGGAAAGAAACTGGAGACAGTGAATATTGACAATTTTTTTTGAGGAATTTGCTCCAAAAGGAAATAAATGGGGTCATCATTTGACAAGAACAGTTTTAGAAGAGTGGGAGGGTGACAGCTCAGCTATAATGGGTTTAAGAGGAAATGGGAAGGGAGAAGAAGGAGAAAGTTAAAGCAGCAAGTATTCACGACTCTTGAGGAGTTTTACTTCAGAGAAGTGGGATGATGGCTGGTGGAGAAAGTGGATCAAAGAAAATGATTTTAAAATGGGACAAAAAGAAGTATGTGTACATGCTGATGTCAGTGATTCAGCAGGGAGGAAAAATTCATGATGTAAGGGAGAGGAAGGAGAATCAGTGGATGGATGTCTTGAATAGATAAGAGCAGATGGAATCTGGTGCCTTGGTGGAGGAAGGGGCTGAAAGCATGCCAAGTTCACTCGTGTGAACCAGCAGGATGGTAAAGGATGAGGATATGTGTGCTGGTCAGTGGGTTGAAGTGGTGGTATCTATGAAATTCTCTTCTGATTGCTTCAGTGTTCCCAGTAAAGTAGAAAGCAAGATTGCCAAGTAAGTATGAGGCAAGAGGCAGTGGGACTCTAAGGAGAGATCAACAAGGTCATGAATTTGAAGTGAGGCCCTTCAGCCTGATTGTGAATTTTTCTTCAGCCACAGTCAGTATAAAGGCACAGCATGAGTAAGCAGAGTCAGATTTAGAGCTGAAGCAAGATGGGCAAGAGAATGATGATCATAATCGATCTTAGAATTTAAGCCTGGAGGAGTAGAGGACATACAGGGATGAGGGGCAGTGAAAAGGTGGCCTGATCCATACACTGGAAGACCCAGGGAATTGAAGGTCACTGGGGCCAAGAACCAGAGTGAGCTAGAAGGATGCCATAGCAGTCTGGGAGCGGACTGCAAGGGGTGGGTCAGAATCTTCCTACTCCTCCTCAGAGGGGAGCTGAGATGAGGCAGACTGGGGGTGAGGCCTTTCCGGGGAGGAGGTCAATGAATCAGGAGGCCAGGGTGGGAAGGATCACTGATGTCTGTATTGAAAACACTGAAAGCTAAAAGTCCAGAGCAGTGAGAATGAGCCAGGAGCCAAAATCATTAAGAAATGTGGGGGGGATGAAGTAGGAGGGGCATGAATGCAGGACATTAGGCCATCTAGACTGAGGTCAGGACATTTTAAAGCTCATTCTATAGTCTAGGGCCATGGTTAATGATACAGTAATGCCACCCTTAGCTGAAATCAGTTTGTGGGAAAGTAGGCATCTTTAAAATTGCATATTAACATCACAGACCCTGTATTTTACTGTTTTTCTTTTTTCTCAAAGTGCCTAGACGACAGTTACACATACATTAGCTGGTCAAAAATAAGGAAAGTATATGTTGTTTTTTTAAATCAGAAACTGAGAGGTGATAAAACTGAGTTTAGTGTGAAATGTAATTTTCTCTCTGGGGTCTTTCATTCCGTTTGTGTCCTAGACAGACCAGAAACTATTGAAAAGAACAAAATAAGGTCTTAAGTTGGGGCTTAAAACATTCTAGGGAGACACACACACATACATTTTTTTTAAAGGGGGAATAAAGAGAGATGATGGAAAACATTTGAGCCATCTAGTCAACCAGAGAAAAACGATGTGAACAGAGAGGAAGAGGGAGCGGGGAGGGATAGAAAGAGAAAGAAAAAAGGAAGGAAGAAGAGAAAAGAAAAATGAGGAAAGAAGGAAGGAGGGCTTCTCAGGAGAAGTGCAGTGTGGTCACAGATCTTCACACTGTAGAACTGTGGCATGTTTAAATTCCTGGGAAACAGAAAAAGCATGCTTTTTCAATGGATAAACCTAATATAAGGTGAATGAAGAGAGCCTGTGAATTGTATGGTCTTATTTCTCTTGGATTCTTCAAATCTTGTTGAGCAGTTCTTCCTTGCTTTGAAAGGGATCTCTCACTCTTGACTTAATTCTTTAAACAAGTGTATTTGTCTAGTGACTTGCAGAGCCATGGTTCCTTGGGCGAGGCCACCCAGCGTAGAATGCTGAGGGCCTCAATACCATGTTATTCGGTGAAGACAGGAAAGAATGTGGGCAGGTGAGAGGAGGAGATGCACACTATGTTCATTTCCTCAGTTTCCCATAAAAAGCTCACGAAACTCTGTGTGTCTAGGGGATGATGAGAAAGAGGCTTTACATGATTAAAAGTAGCTTCACAGTGGCAGTCATCTCTCTGTGGCCTCTTAGAAAAAGTATATAAATAGAAGTGGAGTGAAAATATTTTAGTTACCAGAATGTGGGTAATGATTTACTCCAGAAAAGTCAATAATTGTGATTTAATCATTTTCTAGTAATGCAGCACTCAGAGCAAATATGCATGACGATGCTTGATGAATCTGTGAGGTTGAAGGTCTGTGTTGGGTGCTGGCCGGGCAGACAGGCCCCAGGGTCTGACCAAGGTCAGCCCAGGGGTATACAGAGCCATTATAAAATTGGAAAAATATAGTATAAAACATCACATCAAATACATTTGCAATCTCTAAATGTTAAACATAATTATTGTGTGATTGCAATACAATTAATGGTTAAAAATAAAGAAGTTGGTACTTTAGCAAATCAATAAATTTATGAAAATTTGAAATATTGCGGGATCTTTTAAAACATAGCGTGACCTTAAAAAACAAAGTGCATCAATGGTGTCATCATTACAAGAGCATATTTTTTGAGCAAATTCTTCCAGCTGCTTTAAAAACTCTTTTATCTCTACAGTAGATACAGAATGGTAAATAGAATTTTGTTCTAATGCCTAGTGAGTTCTTCTCAGCTGTCATTTTTAAATCTCTTTTTGATCTTTTTTTTCTTTAGAAACAACAATATTTTTGTGTTTTGGTGCATTACATCCTCACTGAACCCTGTGAACTAGGTACTATCATTTAGCCCCATTTTATAGATAGGAAAACTGAGGTGCAGAAATAATAAGTAATTTATTCGGGGACACATAGTAAATGACAAAGTCAAGGTATGAATCTAGGCCCTCAGACCCCACAACTCTTCCTCTTAAACACTGCAGGGTACACTCTGACCCTTTCTCCGCCTCAATTTTCTTCTAGTGGTTGTGACAGTTAAAGATAGGGAGCTCAGGCAGGGGAGGCATTGATTCTGTCTTTGTCTGTTTCTGTATTGCTTGATTTGTTATAAAGAATATGAATTATTCATATATTTTTATAATCAAGAAAAAAAATTGAGGAGTGCCTGAATGGCTCAGACATACTCTTGATTTTGGCTCTGGTCATGATCTCAGGGTTGTGAGACCAAGCCCCCCCCCCTCCACCCCCGTTGGCTCCATGCTGGGCATGCTGCCTGCTTGAGATTCTCTTTCCACCCAGTGCACCTGAGTGGCTCAGTGGTTGAGCATCTGCCTTCAGCTCAGGTCATGATCCTGAGGTCCTGGGATCGAGTCCCGCATTAGGCTCCCCTTAGGGAGCCTGCTTCTCCCTCTGCCTATGTCTCTGCCTCTCTCTGTGTCTCTCATGAATAAATAAATCTTTAAAAAAATAGATATTCTCTCTACCTCTCTGTCCCTCCCCCACCTCTCTCTCTCTCTCATAGATAGATGATAGATAGATAGATAGATAGATAGATAGATAGATAGATAGATTCATTCTAAGGCCTATAAGAGTACCTGGCTCTCACAGAGAGGCACCTAATAAAGTCGTTGCCATTATGTCTGAAAGCAAAGTCCTAGAGTTTCCATCTGATTTACTAGGGATTTATTACCTCTGGGAGCTGGGTTATGAAGGGAAGAAATAAGATATGCCAATAGGCAGAGAAGAATTCAGGTTAGAGGTTTGTATTTTCCAATGGGAAGGGCTTGTATATCCTAAAGAGAGGGGTGGGAGGGAGAGCAAATCGTTTTAGGTGAGTTTGAAAACCAATGGAGTTAAGTCCCAAGGAACAGGCCAGAAGGAGGGATGGTCCTAGAACCTTGGATAAAATAACTTACCTTAAAAAGGTTCATGTGACTTAACTGTTAGTAGATAAGCCCCATTTTATGAGCTCACCAAGGTAACAAAAATAACAAGATCGTTTTGGAAAATGAGACGAGAATGAAAAGCACTCTATGGTTTTATTTATCTGCCTGGTTCTGGGCAATGTGGGAACAGGTTTTCTGAAGAGGAGCCAACAGTTTATTTTTCCATTTGTGGGTTACAATGGTAAAATGATTGTTGGCAGAGGAACATCTTTTCAAGCGGCTTCCCTTGGTGTAGGTCAGGGGGGCAACAAGAGGAGGTATTTCTGCAGCTGGGAGAAAGGTTCAGAACTGTCTTTCTGGAATGGGCTCTCATTTCAGAGTCTAAAATAGATTTGAAATACTGTGCTATTTGGGAATTGGGGCCTATTGCTTCTAAGCACATCTGTTGGTAGCTGTTGAAATTCAAATAAATTCAAATAAGGTCCACGTAATGCTCATATTACTTACCGATTTCAAGGAGCATTTAAAAAATACACATCCAGAAAACCTACACTAGTCACTGACAATACTGAAGACACAATATGGAAAGCCTTGATTTCCTGCCAGCTGTAGTTATTTTGAGCCTGAGCCATAACATTTAATTCTTTAAAACACCCCTTTCTCCCTGCCTGAACTTTCCGACTGAGATTCATTTTCATTTTCAAAAGTTTAAATATGAACTCCGTCACATAGTCCTATATTTCGGTTTTGATCATTCTGCAGCCTTCAGTAGTTGAAATGAGGTTGATGGACTATTAAAGTCAGAAAGCCAGGCTTGAACAGACGCATTTCCCTCTGTCTTTTCTTCAGTTTTAGTAAATGAAAGTTTTCATTTGGGTGTTGTGCTTAAAAGAACTTGGTATACCTATTTATTTACACACGATTACATTTTGGAAAGAAAGGGCATCTTTAAAAAGGTAATGACAGGGGGCACCTGGGTGGCTCAGTTGGTTAGCCTTCTGACTTTGGCTCAGGACGTGATCTCAGGGTCCTGGTATTGGCCCATATCAGGCTCCCCAGGAGCGATCAGTGGAGTATTATGATTTCCATCTTATAAATGAAGATACTGAAAGATTAAAAATAAGCAATTTGCTTAACATCACACAACCAAGTCAGGATTTAAGCCCATGTCTGTTATTCCTGGTTATTAACTCCTAAATTATGTCTGTTATATGTGATGTAGTAAAGGAGAAGATGAAAGACCATAAAAAGAAATTGAAATGTATTAGGAATTGTAAGAAATAAATTAAGGTATAAATGATGAAGACATTTGTCTAAAGCCAGGCAAACTTTTAAAACAAGTATTATGGTAAAAATAAAGCGTCAGGAAAGGGGAAAACAAACAGGATACCACCAGCCCAGAAAAGGGCTTCAAAGACAAAGGTGTGGCAAAAATCAAATACACTTGTTTCTCAAGGTGTGTTCCTTGCATTCTCTGGTGTCTTTTGGAAACATTGGGGTCTATGTAAGGTTTTGGCACAGTGAACGATCCTTCCTCTACGAAAGCTAATAACTCGCCATTTGACACTGATATTCTTATTTTCTTCTCTTTACTTTCCTCTAAAATACCATAAGTGTGGGGGCATCTAGGGGGCTCAGTCGGTTAAGTGTCTGCCTTCAGCTCAGGTCATGATCTTGGGGTTCTAGGATTGAGCCCTCATCAGTTCCCTGCTCACCCCTCCCCTCACTTGTGCTCTCTGTCTCTCAAATAAATAAAAGCTTTTTAAAAATAATAAATATGACAGGTGTTGAAAAATATTTTGGGTGTTAGAGTCCATAAGGTTTAACAACTAGTATTGTTCAATGACTGGTATAGCTGGTTCCTCCTTCCTCTCCAGATTTATATGCAGAAAAAATATTATCCATGATTCCACTATTCTATGTCATTAGTGACTTTCTTTTTTGTCTTCTTCAGTATACACAGTAAGAGGAATTATTACTGGCTCCCTTCCACCATTAAATAAGAACAGTTTTTTCCAGTTTTTGTAATTATAACTCTAATACCTATATCATAGTTAAGTTGATATAGTACAATTATATTGGGCATTTTACTTGTTTCCAGTTTTTGCTGTTATAAATGTACAAGAATGTTAGTTATATAATGATAATGCAAATATATTATTTACTTGATTATATATTACATATTTATTAATATATATAATTTACATACATTTCTTCATAAGTGAATTATATGTTTGTATCCTTTGACCATTTCTTGAGGTTTTATTTTTTCTAAAGATTTTATTTATTTATTCATGAGAGACCGGGGGTGTGGGGGGCAGAGACACAGGCAGAGGGAGAAGCAGGCTCCACGCAGGGAGCCCAATGCAGGACTCGACCCCGGATCTCCAGGATCACGTCCTGGGCTGAAGGCAGCGCTAAACTGCTGAGCCATCCAGGCTGCACCTTCTTGAGGTTTTAATATTTTTGTAGGTTTAAATAAATTCTGCATGTGTTCTATATACCAGCTTCTTTTTTATTATAATCCATACCAATGTTTCCCAATTGTGTTTCTTTTAATTTCGGGAGTTTTTTATGTTAGTCATTTTCTTGCTTGATTTTTTTGGGAGCCATTTATTTTTTTCCTTTGCTGTAAGCTTTTCAAAGATACTATCCCTCTAAAGATTTCATAAATATCTGATTCTTTTTTCTCTAGCTTTGCAAAGAGTTAAATGAAATATTTAACTCTTTAATTCACTAGGGGCTTACTCTGGTATGTAGTATGAGAGCTGATCCAAATCATATTTTGTTTTGTGTTTGTTAGCCAGTTATCTTGGGAGTTAATAAAGTATAATTAGGCAATTATTAAATAATTATGTTCCCTAATTTTATGATATATGTAAATTATCTCTCTGATCCACACTGCCTTGGTTACTTATTTATTCATTTATTTATTTTCAAAGATTTATTTATTTGGAGAGGGAGAAGGAGACAGAAACTCATGCAGACTCCACACTGAATGCAGAGCCTGCTGTGGGGCTCTATCCCACAAGCCTGAGATCATGACCTGAGCTGAAGCCAAAAGTCAGGTGCTTAACTGACTAAGCCACTCAAGCACCCCCTTTTTAATAATTAATACGCTTTGTTTTAGGATTTCCTAGGAACTAGTTCAGCGTTATACTCATGGTTTCATTGTTAGTGTAGAACTTTAATATTTAACAAATAGTAAATAACTGTACTTGCTGAAGTTTGTTTTCCTATATGATACCATAGTATATATCTCAATTTGTTTATCTTGTTTTGTTTATTCCAATACAGCTTTGTAGTTTTCTTTACATATGGTCCATAAAATTCTTTGTAATTCTCTTTATAAATATTATAGACAATTCTGAGTTTATCCTCCCTCCTGTTTGTTTTGTTTCACTTTGCTATTCTGAATAGAATTTCTTCCCTTTTCATTATATTTTTGAGCTTATACTTAACCATCATAAAAAAGCTCCTACTTATGGTAACTTCATTATAAACCCAGTCACTTTAATAAATGCATATAGGCTAATAAGTTTAAACAGATTCTTAGGATTTCTAGATCTGCAGTGCTTTCTGCAAATAATCATAGTTTTATGTCACTCTTTAATATATCACATTCCATCGGCGCAAAATGAGTACCCACTAAATGAAGTCACCATTACTTGCATATTGAAAAGAACAACAGGCTTGAGAGTCAGGAAATTTGAATCCCACTTTCATATCCTCAACTGAGAAAGCCACCTGTGAAGCACTTTGTCTGGATGAGGCATCCTGCTAGGCACTTGACGTGCACCATCTTGCCCAAGGCTTAGAATAAGCCTACAGAGAGAGAGAGAGAGAGACAGACAGAGAGAGAGAGAGGGAATCACTAAATATCATAAGTGAGGAAAGTAAAGTTGAGCAAGTGCAGTGGACCAAGGCTGGCCCATGCTAGGCCCAAAGAAGCAGTAAAAAATGGAGCACCCTCATGCCCAACTGTGGCAATATGAAAGGCCGTGAGCCCACAGCCTGGAGTCAGTGACCTGGCAGGTTTATCACTCCCTGGGGGCTGCATTGACCACTGGACTTTAGCCAACGTTCTGTGAGGAAGTCGGGAGAAATATAGAAGCTGCACCAGCTCGCTTTCATCCTTATCTTGTAAATACACTTCATACTTCCTGCCTCTGGGTCACAGTAAGTCTGTGTGAAACAGTCCTGTAGGAAGTCCGTGTTCCCTTTCTCAGCCAGTCTTCCAACCCACGTCAACCCTTCAAGGCCTGGCTTAGCTCATTGGGTTAAGTAATTTGTCCAAAATCATATAAATAGTGAGTGATGGAATAAGTGACTTGCTCGATGCCAAGTGGTTTCTCCATTCTCCCAGTGATGTCTACACTGGTGATATGGTTCGTGCAGTTCATGTCACCTCTCTGTACTGTGATTTCCTCATCTGTACAATGAAAGAGTCAGATAAATGGTTCAGTTTTGACAGGCTGGATAGCAACTCTGCTGTTAAATACATGTTATATACTTATTTTCTTCGAGATTGCAAATTTCTCCAAGTCAGAGACTGTACTTTCCATAATCTTGAATCACTCCTATTGCTTTGCATGAACAAGTGTCAAGTGAATATTGAGCAGAATGAATCAATCAAAGAAAATAGGGCTTTTCTCACAAGACATTTTCAATGCTAGGACACAGGGGCCCCTAAAATATTTCACATTTCAACTCTGGAGTCTTATTTTATAAAGACTACATTTGTCAAGAGCCTATCACAAGAAGATGCTTATTTAGCAAGGGTCAGCTTGTTTTCATCTGAAAAGAACAAAGAATTGAGCTTAGGGACAGGAAGTCTGGGAAGAATCAAGGTGGGAGCTGTGGTAGGTAGACTTTAATAAAGCTGTTTGGGCTCTTTCTATCTCTGGGCTGCAGTTACAGCAACAATATGAAAAACTGTGACTGTTCAGATTTAACAAAACTAGAGCCTATCCAAACCCAATTTTGAATAAATGACAAACTACGGGGGAGCATGCCTTAACCTCTCTGTTTGGGCATGTGCTAGAGAGCTAGGAAGTCTTAAGCTTCTGTCTAAAACTGAAACACACAGTGTGTTCAATGTACCCTCAGAAGATGGAGTACAATCACTTCTGCATTATTTAATATTCTCTTTTATGGCAAAAAATCAGAAGGGAGATACACAGCCCTTGGGAAACATAGAATCTGTGGGTTCTGGTTTTAAATGTAAAATCTCACTGAATCTCATCAGTTAACATTTCTCAACCTTTATGTCCAAGGCCTTCTGAGCAGATATTCCCAACAACCTTCCTGCTCCTTCCACCATCCCCAGCCAAAGAGGGTAGGGAGGGAAGACCAACCTGCACTGCCACTAGTCACAAAGGTTATTTTTGGCATAAAAACAGGAATTTGCAGCATGCACAAGTGGCTGGCTTTGTCTCCTGAGCTTCACAAAGCTTCTTCACAAAGACCAGCATCATATCAAGACAATAAAATTATTGTTCTCTAAAACCAAAAGACAGATCTGGGAAAAATTAAACATTTTTTTTGAAGATTACTTAGCATGTCAAACAATTTTTAACTAACTTTTGATAAAAAAGGAAGCCCAGGGAGGAAGCTCTGTTTGCCATAATGAGTCAAACTGTTTTTTTAATGAGCCGCAGCGTCTACAGGACAAGAAAATATTACATAAAACCAAGAAGAACTTGGCCTAATGTGATTACAAAGGAGAAGGATGCGAACCACAGTGGCAAGTTGGTGCTGCCATGGTAAACACCCACGGGGTGCTTTCCTTATCCTTTATTTCCTTACTCTTTATTATCCAAAACATCTGCATTCGATTGCAACCTGAGAGATAGGCAATAAATTCACATGTCATTCTTTCAGGATTTTGTTGTTTTTTTGACCACTTTGTAACAGTGCTTAGTGTTATTGTCCCAGAATTGGAAACGGTAAACATCATGTTAATTAAATTTCGGTAATAACTTATTCATAGCATAGATGTTTTTCACATGCTCAGTGTTATTTTAGTTTGCAAGGGAAGGCACAAGGCTCAGTCGTAGAAAATGCCATGGCAACCTGAGCTGAGGTGGTCCTGAATGCTCTAGACTGTGTTTCAGGCATCCTGGTTGTATTTTACAGTTCTGTGCAAGGTGAGGTATGAACAAAGAAGAAGGAGACCTTCTTACCTAAATAACCTTGGTCTTTAAAAAATGCTCCAATAAAGTTTATTTTGACCTTGAGTTAAAATGCTCCAGCTCCACTGGCTGACTATAATGGGGCCGCCCCTCTGATTTATTCGAGCTACATTTCATTTCATAGAGGCCTTTAAATTATAGGAGTTCAACTATATTCTCTGAAAGAGAGCCTATAACAATGAACCTAAATCCAAGTATACTTTTCCAGGAACATCTGACTCCTTGGACCTCCTGACCTGTCACATGTCACGCCCACCCACAGGAGCCTGAGCATTAGCTCTGTGGGACTATTGGCTAAAGATGAAAAATTTCATGTTTTCATCAGTTTTTAATTTTGAAAGGAAACTAGTGCCACTTGAATATTTCTGGCTTCTGGTATTAGATCAGGAAAGAAAACCATTTTTTAACGTTTCCCTAAAATCTTGAAAAAAAATAAGGTGGAATGGGGAAATTTTCTAGTACTTTCTTTTGGCAACTGTAGGGATGTGCTTCCTGAGGGTCTCACGGGGGAGAAACTGATAGCTCACAAAGTAGAGATCGGCATCGTATTTAACACTTCTCTAAGGAATATTAATTTCTGAGAATGATTAAGTAGATGTAAAGAATCTAACATCTTAAGTGAATTCCATTTAAGTGAACTTGGAACGTCAGCATGTACTGATCTATAATGACCATCTAAGCTGTACTTGATTTGCCTAATGCTGCTGTATTTGGTAAGGACAAAGGAGGTTCCAATTTAATATAATTTCTTATTATTTAGTCAAACAATAAAATGCAAAATTAAGCATATCCCTATTATTTTCCTGAGCTAAATAGCTTTTAGTGTGCCTTTTCTATCCTTGTAGGGGAGATTAAAGAAATTGCCATAAAAAGTGCCCCAGGTGTACTCTATTTTTAATTTTTACTCCCCCTCTGGGCACCTTGAGTTTTCATTCTGAAATACAACTCAGTCTGTGTCTTTATAGAAAAAGTCTAGGAGCATCTGGCTTGGTTGGTTAAGTGTCTGCCTTCAGCTCAGGTCATGATCCCAGGGTCCTGGGATCAAGCCCCACCTTGGGCTCCCTGCTCATGGGGAGCCTGCTTCTCCCTCTTCCTATACCCCCTTTTCCCCACTTGTGCTTTCTCTCTGTCAAATAAATAAAATCTAAAAAAAAAAAAAAAAAAGTCAAATCCCAAGCAAGTTGTACAGATCCTTCACTATCCAGCCATGGCTGCAATAACCTATTTAATCCATACGAGTCTTCTACTCAAAATGTTTGGTATTTCAGCCATCATTCTCTCTCTTTTTTTTAAAGATTTTATTTATTCATGAGAGACACAGAGAGGCAGAGACACAAGCAGAGGGAGAAGCAGGCTCCATGCAGGGAGCCTGATGCGGGACTTGATCCCTTGACTCCAGGATCATGACCTAGCCCTAAGGCAAGTGCTAAACCACTGAGCCACCCAGAGATCCCCATTCTCATTTGTTAATTACATTCTATATATGTTAGTCTAACATTTTTCAATATTACAAAATTTATTTTTCACACAGGGGGAAAATCATTCCTCACATTACCACGTTAGAGTTACTAAATCTTTTTTTTTTTTAAGATTTTATTTATTTATTCATGAGACAGAGAGAGAGAGGCAGAGACATAGAGGGAGAAGCAGGCTCCTCACCCGGAGCCCAATGCAGGACTCAATCCCTGGACCAGGGAGCACGACCTGAGCAGAAGGCAGACACTCAACCACTGAGCCACCCAGGTGTCCCTGGAATTACTAAATGTTGAAAAGAATTGATATCATTTGTAAAATATTAGGTAGTATCTAGCTCTGGATGTCACTACCCCCCTGCAAGAGACATTACAAATAAAATTTCAGCATTTTTTTGTAATGACCTTGATCAGAAAAGCCAAATTTTATATTTCTGTGTTCAGATTGCTCTTTCATACAGGAAAAAAAGAAAATTTTTTATTCCCTTAGGCATTTTCTCAATAATCTTTTATTAATTTAAAATTAATAATATTTACTGGGGAAATTTGAAAGCGCAGAAGAAAGGAAAGAAAACTATTCATATTTCAGGAGATGATTACTCTTTAACACTTTGATATATATCTTTCAAATATTTTTCTGTCTATATATTTTATAAAACTAATGTCATACTATATATACATTACATATAACCTGCTTTTATAAAGCTTAACACCATATTACAACATCTTTATAAGTAAAAATTCATCTTCTATATTCCTTTGTATGAAAATATAGTAATTTAATCAGTTCCTAATTATTAGATATTTAAATTACTTGAAATATTTTCTTGTATACAGTGAACATCCTTGAGGTAGTACCTTTACTCAATTATTACTTTAGGATAAATTTTTGGGAGTGGAATCATGGAGTCACAATCTATATAATTAGGCAGTAAATGCAAGATATACAAAAATTCAAAAGGAACAATAGAATATTCAGTGAGAAGTCTCCATTCTTCCTCCTGGGAAGCAGCTGCTTATGGTGGTTTCCATTTATTTTTTCAGAAATATTTTATGCATTTATAAGCCTGTATAAATCCTTTAGTGTGCCTGTTAAGAAATTAGTAAAATGATTTCAGTAGTAGAATTTGTTTTGTAGTTTTATATGCTAAATAATTACAGTACAAAACTTTCTACAGTGAGGCAACATTGAATTATCTCAGTTCTGTACGATTACTTAATTCAGATTTTACTTCTATATAATATGTCACTTATCAACTACCATGACATTTTTATCTTCATTAAACACTTTAAAAAACTTTTATGTGGATAAGTTTGAACACACTCAAAAGCAGAAAGAATAATATAAGGAAGCCCCAAGTGCCCAACTAGTACGCACATTTTAAGACTTAATAAACAATGCCGAGTTTTTCTCCATAAAATGTTTTTACTGATTTATACTCCTATCTGCTATATGAGATTTACACTATCTTTAGTTTTGTATTGTTGAACTTTAGAGCTGCTATATTCAATGCTGTATGTCTATCTTTTTAAATTTTTATGTGTATCTTTTCTAACAAGAGTAACTTGGTGGTAGGAGGGAACATGATAGGAAAAATTAGGGCCTAACTTATGCTTCCATATAGACTTATTAATCTAGTGCAGTGATGCCAGTCAACTTGGAGTAGCTTCCTGGTTCAGTGTGTTGGGATGAATCCTGAGAAACACATCTAAGGCTCTGTGGGGAAAAGTACTAGAATTTAGTAGTAATGTCTACCAAAGGAAAGGGAGGCAGCAGGGAGGATTGCCGGTATCCATGCCCTGTAGTTTCCTGATTCTGCTTTAGCTTAGGTGCATAACAACATGCTTTTGTACCATTCTTTTGTTTAGCAGCCATAAAAACAAATCTGGTTTAATGAAAAGGTGATGAGACATTCCTATTGACCTATAGATGCCCAAAGCCTGCTTTTACATTGATAATTTTTCTTGAAAGTAAGTTGCTCTTTTGAAATGAACTCACTGGTGCTGATATACATGTAAAGTGGAGTTTTGCACAATCACTAGTGGAGCAGATGTTGGGGGTGGGTATTCTTAGAAGCAGGAAAGGATGACATTTGCCTTGTCATTCTTGCCTTACTGGACTCCAGGCAGGACCATGAATCTGTTAAAGTTCCCAGTATGGTTTGTGGTCATGGAATAGAGAAGCTAATTGACCCACAATAAGTTGAACTTCGAATCCTATTTTTAATATACTTTATTTTTATTTTATTTTTATTTTATTTTTTATTATTTATTCATGAGAGACACAGAGAGAGGGGCAGAGACACACGCAGAGGGAGAAGCAGGCTTCATGCAGGGAGCCCGATGCGGGACTCGATCCCAGGACTCCAGGATCACGCCCTGGGTGGAAGGCAGGTGCTAAACCACTGAGCCACCCAGGGATCCCTGATTTAAACTTACTGACCTAACCAGTCACAACAAAAGTATATTTAAAAAATATCAAGTATATCAAGTTTTTGAGAACTACCATTTCACGAACCAATAGAATGGTAAATTTAGAAGGCATCTTAAAGATAATTGAGACAGAGCATAGGCAAACTACATTCCATAGGCCAAATCCAGCCCACTGCCTGTTTTTGTAAATCAAGTTGTATTGGAAAGCAGCCAGGCCCATCTGTTTATGTAACGTCCATGGCTGCTTTTGCATTACAAGAGCAGAGTTGAGTAGTTGTGACAGACTATATGGACCACAAAACCTGAAACGTTTACTATCCGGCCCTTTATAGAAAATGTTTGCCAACCTCTGATTCAAACCAGCCTTTTCATTTTAGAGATGTAGAGATTGGGAATCACCTAGGTTGTGTAACTTGAGAAAACAGCTGGCTGTCAGTTTGCAGAGCTACAGTCCCCTAAGGTTTCTGTGAGAGAGAACATTTTTACATCTTCTGGAAGCCCTACTCTTTCTCCTCAGACAGGATGTCACTCCCTCCTCCACCACCTTATGTGCTTACTGCAATCAGGGCAGAATGAGAACTCTCCTGCGCTCATGCAATGCTTCATACATTCCTTGGTTATCACATTTATCATGCTGAATTCTAATTATTTGCTTTTCCCACTAGACTGTGAGTCTGTTGGGTAGAGAAACCATGCCATATTTGTCTTTGTAACCCAGATACCTAATACAGGTGACGGAAGAGATCTCTAACTATTTGTTCATTGGTTTGTACTTGACACCGCATCCTCTTTTGTGGCTATTTGAAGATAAACTTCAACGGTTGTGAAGATGAAATGCAAACATTGTGGTTTATAATTTTCTATTCCTGAGCAAGCGCCTCCCCGCCCCTAATCTTCCAGCAATAGTTGTTGTTCAGAGCCAAACACTGTAATAGGAAGGTAACAAATATCGAATCTTTTCACTGCACCTGCTGAGTAATGGTCCCAAGCCTCAGAGCCAATCTTCACCTGTATACCTGGCAAGTAGACAAGAGCCTGATGTAAGTCAAGTCATGTGTCTCTCATGAATAAATAATAAAAATGAGCAGGAGAGATGAAAGACTGCTAGAGTCAACAGGACACAGCTGACTGACTATGCAGGAATGTTGAGAGTCTTTGACTCCCCAGGTTCTGTCAAGTTTCACAATGTGGGAGGAAGAGCATTTTGGGTGAGGGAGGTGTGAGTGGAGGTAGATATGGTGCAATCGAGTGGTGACACTCAGCAGGCAGAGGAGTATATGAATCTGGAACTTTTGTATTAAATCTAAGTTTAGATGAAATCATTCAAAGAGTGGATAGAGATTAAGAGAACATAAGATTAGGAGAGGAAGCCTAAGGATCAGAAGTAAGGATTTAGCAAAGTTAAGAGGATCTCTCCCTGGGAAGGATCACCTGGAGATGTGGGAGGAAGACAAAAGTGTGCTGTCCTAGAAGCCTAGGCCTGAGAGGAGGAGAAATTGTCAAGTAAGGAAACAGCAAAAAAATGTATGATGCTTTGGATTTAGTGATACGCAGGACTCTGATAACTTTGCTGAGAACAGCTTTAGTGGAGGGTACCCTACTTAAAAACCACTTTCTATGGGTTGAAGAGTTAATGAGAAGTAGGGAAGAGGCACTGAACAGATTTTACTCTTAAGACACAAAAGAGAAAATTGAGAGAAAAACAGAAATGAGATGGTAACTGGAAAGTGGGTTTATGTTTCATTAAATGGTTAGCATGATTGATTGATTGATTGAAGGGGATCTACCAGGTGTCAGGATCATAGGGGGAAAGTATTATTTTTTTTTCAAGCGCACGGGGGTTTATTAGCAAGCTCGAGCTTGGGTCCAAGCTCCCCAAGACACATTGGAGCAGAGACTTGGCCTGGGGGAAAGTGTTTAAAAGTCAAGTGGAAAAGGAGACATCACCAAGAGGGAGAGGAATTTATCTCTCTGAGCCCAGGTCTCTTCATATGTAAATAGAAATAATATCTTACTGAGAGAGAAGTTGGAGGTTTAAATGAAATAACATAACCAAAAACATTTAAAAAATAGAGCACTTTTCTAAAGTACATTACTGTCTATGTTATTGACTCCAGTTTATTACCTCGACTCAATGACTGATTAGTCTCTGTTGCAGTGACTTAGTATTAGAATCTAATTATAATTAACCTTGTCACTGCAGCTCAGAAATCAGGGCACAAGTCCCTTCTCCTGACATTTGGATATATTCTGATGCTTTGGATGCCAGATTACTTTTGTGTGTGTGTAAGAACACTTAACATGAGAGGTACCCCCTTAAATCTATTAAGAGTGTGATACAGTATTATTGAAGATGGGTACAATGCTGTACGGCAGATCTCTAAAATGTATTCATCTTGCCTGAAATGTTATGGCAACTGATTAGCAACTCCCCATTCCCTACTCCCTTCAGATCCTAACAATTATCATTCTACTTTTTGATTCTATGAGTTTAGCTATATTTTAGACCCCTCATATGAATGGAATGGTGCAGTATTAGTCTGTGACTGATTCATTTCACTTAGTACAATGTACTCAAGGTCTATCCATGTTATAGGTGGCATAATTTCCTTCTTTTTAAGGCTGAGTAATATTCCATTGTATGTGTATACCACATCTTCTTTACCCATTCATCCAACTTTCTTCATCCATTCATTTGTCAACAGACATTTAGGTTGTTTCCATATCCTGACTCCTGTGAAGAGTGCTTCAGTGAAGGTGGGAATGCTAATATCTCTTTGAGATCTCTATTTCAAACATTTAGGAGAGACACCCAGGAATGGGATTGCTAAATCCTATCCAGATACCTTATTTGATTCAGTTCATTAAATTAAGCACCATGGGCAGCCCGGGTGGCTCAGCGGTTTAGCACTGCCTTCAGCCCAGGGTGTGATCCTGGGAACCCGGGATCGTGTCCCATGTCGGGCTCCCTACATGGAGCCTGCTTCTTCCTCTGCCTATGTCTCTGCGCCTCTCTCTCTCTCTCTCTCTGAATAAATAAATAAAATCTTTTTTAAAAAAAATAAGCACCAAAAAAAAAAAAATTAAGCACCATGTGCGAAGTAAAACAGGGGTGCTACGATAGTGCACATGGATAGGACACTGTCAGTGGATCTTATGTGGATACCAGTGTCTCAATCAATAGGCTGAGAAGTACCTTATTAGCCTAATAATGCCCAGGAAAACTAAGAATGGGCCGAGTTTGGGGACTAGACCAAACTTCACTTTTTTAGGATTCCCCGTCTCCTCGGAACTAGATGGTGAAGAAATCACATAACAAAAGTCATCAGAGCTTGGGTTGGTGAGACCCGTGTGCTCAATTTTGTGTGTGTGTGTGTTTGTGTGTGTGTGATGTAGAAGTTGGTTCTAGGCTCTGGTATCCTGAAGGAAAATTAAAAAGACAAAATCAGAACCATATTCTTTTTTTTTTTGAAAGATTTTATTTAAAAAAAAATATTTTATTTATTCATGAGAGAAACAGAGAGAGGCAGAGGGAGAAGCAGGATCCTTGCAGGAAGCCCGATGTGGGACTCGGTCCTGGAACTCCAAGATCAAGCCCTGAACCGAAGGCAGACGCTCATTGGCTGAGCCACCCAGGCGTCCCCATATTTTTTTAAATGACAGTGGCTTAACTCCTGGTGAGAGAATCCACCTTGACTGTGGAACCATTTCCTGAGGAGTTAAATACAGATCCAAGTGACATAGAACCTATATGATTAATAGAACATGCTTTACTGAGTTCAGCTTTTTCCTAATTATACAAATTCAGTTTGAACAAAAATATGTCTGAACAAAAAAGAGTTATAAAAATAGTAATTGTAGCCTACCCACTAATTATTTCCTTCTTTAGGATGAATGACTTACAACAGAAGCAAGCATCATAATTAGCAAACTTCATTACTGTTTATTTTCATTTTTTCATTTATATGTTAACTTATTTCTATCCTATCTCCTTCGACAAAGGAGCTGAAGTGACTGTTGCTATTCATTTTATGTGGTTTTATTCATAATTCATTATGCAGGAGACCCCAGTTCCCTTGGAAATGAAATTCATGTTAATTTGAGTATTTTTGCCTCAAAAATTTGACTTATATAGTAAATCAAAATCTCTTATGAAAGAACAACAGAAGAATATCCAAGTTCTCCAAATCCTTCACAATTTCCTTTAGAATACAACTCTAAATCCCAAGATGAGTTACACTCCCCTGTCTGTTGGGGGTGGGGATCAGGGGCTTTAAATAAAACAACTCCAGCAATAAATGACTAGCAAATCCTACTAGCAGGGATGATGAGAAACTAAAAATCAGTGTTCGTGTTGGGAATTTCAGCAGTTCCCAACCTGGCTCACAATCCTCCTTTGTGTCCTTTGCCTGCTCCGGACTTGCCTTCACTCTGTGGCAGGCAGATCACCCTGTTTCTGGTTAATTTTCAAGATCCTGGAAATTAATTCTGAACTGGAGCATAGTTCTCCCTGATTTGTTCTTAGTTCTGGTCTTGAGTCTCCACACCCACCCCCGCCCCCTTGCCCCATATATTCCTATGAATGTCTAAGGAAAAGCACTTCCTTATTAACAGAACAAAAACATTTGACTTGTTTTTAAGAGATTAACTAACTGTACTGAGTTGGTCACTCCCAGGCATAGACACCACTAGAAATGAAAACACCAGACTGGTGATAATCTTTTCTGATAAAAATCATTTAGAAGCTGGTTTTGTTTTGTTTTTAATAAGAAAGTAGAGGGCCCCTGGCTGGCTCAGTTGGTTGAGCATCTGCCTTGGGCTAGGGCCCTGATTCCAGGGTCCTAGGATGGAGTCCTGTGGCCGGGCTCAAGGAGCCTGCTTCTCTCTCTCCCTCTGCCTGCCACTCCCCTTGCTTGTGTTCTTTCTGTCAAATAAATAAATAAAATCTTAAAGAACATCATTTTGTGACTTAAGATCAGATGATGATGATTCTGTGTATGGGTATCTGCACATCAAGTTTTGTGTATACTTGAATTTCTATATGCACAAGAATGGGGTGCATACCCCCCCTCAGACTGTACCTCAGAGGGTGGCAACATCTAAGAGTGGGGCTGGGAGGTGATGAAGGGGAGCTTTCACTTTCTGCTTCATATACTTGTATCTTGTAAATCTGAGATTTTTTTGATAAGCAGGTATTACTGTTTTAATTAACAGCTTAGGAATTAAAATATTATTTCTAACAACCATTCACATATTTAAGACGACAGCATTGTGAAATAATAGCACCTCTACTGATGTGCAGTCTTTATATTTTTCAAAATGGTGTTTTCAATTCAGTGATGTATATTTTAGGTTTTATCCTGATGAATGAATGAAAATAAATAAGAAAAATTATCCAAATAATTCTTATACATAAACCCTCTATTAACTTCATATATCTTGGCTCAGGATTCTACAATCAACCCTGGTTTTCCTTATCTCTGTGACTAGGATCATAACCTTTTACCTTTTAATACTGTTACTTAAGATCTTGTGGACAAATCACTCATTCAGCAGGGTTATTGAACATCTTCTCCTTGTTAGCCCCTGGGCTGGGCTCCGAGGATAGAGGTAGACAGACATGAATCTCCTTCATTTATTTTTTTTAAAGATTTTATTTATCTATTCATCAGAGACACAGAGAGAGAGGCAGAGACACAGGCAGAGGGAGAAGCAGGCTCCATGCAGGGACCCTGACGTGGGACTCGATCCCGGGACTCCAGGATCACGCCCTGGACTGAAGGCAGCACTAAACTGCTGAGCCACCTGGGCTGCCCCACATCTCCTTCACTCCTTCATTTACACAAGCTAACCTTTATTGCATGCTTTCCATGCCCTAAGCGTGGTATTTAGTGCTTTATATGTATTATCTCCTTTCATCTTCGTATCGCTGTATATGGTAGAGGTATCATTAACCCCGTTCTACAGATGAAGACACTGAGACACAGATAAGTAATTTACCCAAGGCTGCACAGCTAGGAACTAAGGCAGTCATTTGAATCCCAGGGGACTGAATCAGGCTCCAGCTCAACAGCCCATCCTTTTAAACCACTACTCCACAGTGCCTTCCAGATCACAAAGTCAGTGTAATCTAGTAGAAGGAGTTTTAGAAGTAGGTATTTATTTTTGAAATGGGAACAATTTGAATCTCCAATAGGATGTAAGTATGATAGCATCCGCCCATATAATGCAAGACTTGAGGGACATTTAAAAAGATGATATAGAGGGGTGCCTGGGGCGGGGGCTTGGTCAGCTAAGCATCTGCCTTTGGCTCAGGTCATGATCCTGGGGTCCTGAGATTGAGCCCCCATATCAAGCTCCCTGCTCAGAGGGGAGTCTGCTTCTCTCTCTGTTCCAACCCCCTTCTCTCCTCAAATAAATTATCTTAAGAAAGAAAAAATTGATGTAGGTATTGATCCATTGACATAAAACCAAATTCTCTTCATATTATTAAGCAGAAAAGATTACAACAGTACTTATAGTATGATTGAACTTTGTGAAAAAGTATCAGTGTGAAAAGTAGGCTACTCAGGGGTGCCTGGCTGGCTCTGTGGAGCATGTGGCTCTTGATCTTGGGGTCATGAGTTTGAGCCCCATGTAGGGCATAGAGATTACTTTAAAAAATAAAAGAAACACACTTTCAAAAGTAGGCTACTACGCATTTCAGGTCAGAATATTGGGGAGCACATGCACTGCCCCTCCAACCCCGAGGTGGATAAGGCTTCTCCGGGTCTGCTCAACACAGAGCCCCAGGCAGCCACCACCAGTCAATCCTGGGTGGCCCTTAAGATGAATCATCTTTGTCTTTTGAGTATTTGCTCTTTGATTCCACTGTCAGAATCCATTCCCCACATATTTTGCCTTGATTTCTCTGTCTCTTCCCTTACTCTCTTGTCTCAGCTGGCCTATAGTCGTCTTGTCTCTTGATGTGTACACTGGACCCTGGTTTTCTACTGCAATTATCCCTTTCTTCCACATCATCACCTTTTGCTTTCCTGTTAGTTCATTTCCATAAGCAAATATGTTCTGTTACGTACAATCCTGCTTTTAAAAGGCTTCTCTAGATCCCATGTTCCTCTCCAGCTATTGCCCTTTACAGCCCATCTCCTGGAGAAAGCTCTAGATACTGATGGCTTGTACTCCCTCCCCCTCCTAGCTCCCATTCGCCCCTCCCAGAAGGCTTTGCTCTCCACTTCTGCCCTGTAACCAGCCACATCTGGGCTCCGGGATATCCTTCTTGCCAAATTCAGTCATCCGTTCTCAGGCCTTGTGTTACTTAAACTCCTCGCAGCCTGTGAGACTGTGGGGACTCCAGTCTGCTTGAGCTCCTTTCTTCCCCAGGATTCCGTGATGCCAGTCTCCTGGTTCTTCTCCTGTCTCTCACCGTGTTCTCTCAGCCTCTTCTGCTGGCAGCCACTTCTCTCCCCTGTCTCCACTCATTCCCCATGTGTTGCCATCTGGCCCCATGGTACTATCATTTGTAGGCCAACAAGTACCCAATTTTTTACCCTGATTCAGTCTTTCCCCTAAATTCCCGATTTGTAGATACTATTGTTTACTCAAGTGTCTAAGTGGCATCTCATGCTTAACATGCACAAAAGAGAGCACTTGATTTCCTCCCTGTGTCTGGGACTGCTAGCTGCCCTCCAGGAAGCATCCTTCCCTTCTTCTACTATGATGCTAGTGACTTTGACTGGGCCCATGGCCACTCAGGATAAAGCCAACAATATTTACGTTTCTGTCTCTCTTGTAGCTGAGTTCTAGCCAATAAAATGTAATCAGAAGTATTGTGTGGCTGCTTCTAGAAAACATTCACTTATTGTACCATATTTACAAACCATATCTTAAGACAATTTACCTTAAGACACCAGTTCTCTTTCCCTTTGTTTGCCCTTTCTCCCATTCTGCTGCCTAGAATATAAATATGATGGTTGGAGCTCTAGTGTCCGTCTTGGCTGAGGAAGATGAGGACATCATCCCAGAGCTAGCTGAGTGGAAACCTGAAAAGGCTCTGAGGGTCCTTGAGCTGTCACAGCAATGCCGGACTACCTGCCTCCAGGCTCCCATGATGGAGAAGTGAAGATCTCCCTTGTTAAGCCACTGTCACTGTGCCTCGTAGCCGAATCTATTCCTGTTCAATACATTCACCAGTGTATTTCATATTTTATCTTTTATAAAACTATCAGAGAACAACCTTCCTTTCACATACTAGGTGATTTGGAATTTTTGGAATGTCAAGGAAAACTTTTCTTATATGTTAATCACAAAATGATAAAGTTAGTAGAAAAGATGATTTGCTTTTACACAAATGTGTTCAAGAAATACATTTTCTAGAATATATTTGTGTCTGATGAAGATTTGTACTCTCACTTTCTCGGGTTTTTAATGAGTTCTAATAAAAACCCATTTATGCTGAGATTACACCCCTCCCCAAATGGATGATTTTCATCATCTGATATTTTGTGCTGGTTTGAATACTTTCATATGACAGGCCTGAAATAAAATACATCCATCCTGATGCATAAATCATGTCCGAATAGAAGTTGTCTCAGGTTAGAATATTTAGGATCTTTTAAGAAGGCCAAGTTAAGTTAGTTTATGGTAAAAGTTCTATACTATAAGTTATTTGTTGAATGAATGAGTAAAAAATGGTATATTTTCCTGTAATTCTTCAGCTATACAAAGTTATTGTGGTAATTTTAAAACAAGCTTACAGATTCTTTGCCTTTCCTCTCACTGAGATTGGGGCCTAATTCCTCTCCCCCTGAATATGGACAAGCCTTGGTGATTGGCTTCTATCAGAGAATGCGGCGGAGGTGACACAGAGGGTCTACGGAGGCGAGGTTAGAGCAGACCGTGCAGCTTCCACTTGGCACTCTCTCTGACATGTTGCTTTTGGATTCCTGAGCTGACATGAGTGTATGAAATCTGGCTGCTCTGAAGCCACCCTGCTGGAGAGCCTGAGGAGCCCCGGCTTTTCCAGACTGTAGCTGATTTGAGTTTTCCCAGGATCACCTGCCACGCCTTTGAGTGACTGAGCCTTCCAGTGATTCCCATCCTCCGCTTTTGAGCTTTGTTCCCCATGAAGTGAGGTAGAGATGAGCTCTCTCTGCCCAAAACTTCAGATTAATAGCAGGATACATACTGTTTCAAGCCTCTAGGTTTGAGGGTAGTTTGAGTAGCAACCATGATAATGGAAACATTCCCTGACACAGCACGCTGACCTTCTATGTTGCCATGAGAGTAGTATTGCTTGATTACCATGGAGACCATTAGGACCCTTCAGTGCATTCCCTTTCTGAATAATTCTCTGTGACAAAGGGGCATTGCAGTCACCTACAACTTCTGTGACCACTGGTTAGAAAGGGCTCCAGGTCTCTTCCCTTTTCCAGACCTAGAGAAAATAGCAGAAATGCTGCCTTCCAAAATGGAAACTAAATCGGCTCTTTCAAAACAAACTGTCTTATGATGTAGTTTGCAAATATGGTACAGTAGGTGATTGGTTTTTTCTTGTCTTTGCCCTAAAAACAAGAACAGCCTGGAATGTGTTTCAGTATAACTCAGGTGACCAGAGAATGTGCTCAGGACAGGAACAAAGTAGGCATAAAGAAAACCGTAGCCTCATTAACCTGTCTGGGGCAATGATGGGCTAAGTGAAAAGCAGCAGGTGATGCAGAGTTTGTAAAAAGGCGGTCTGCATTATCACTTGTTCAGTGTTTCCTAGGGAAGAAGGGACTCTCAGTATAGATTCTCGAGGCCGAAATCTGCCTAGCCTGGAGAAAACCTAATGTAATTCCATTTCAGCACACTTCCTCAGTTGAAAAATTCTTGCACAAATGGATGATCTATTTGACAAATACAGCACCCAATATAAATCAATACATGGTATTTTGTTTTATAAATTGATCTGTGAATTTGGTTAGCATTTACTTGTGCCCTTAAACCTGGCCATTTCAGAGAAAGCTTTTAGGATCAATTTCCTAGACCACTGAAGACTGTTGGCGTCTCCACCAAGGTAATGATGCCTCATAGGATTCTAGAGGAAGCTGCTAATTTCTATCTGTGATCCAAGTTTCACTGTAGCAGGAAAGAGTGTCTAATTAGAAGAGGCTCTCAAACATTAGTCTTCATCTGGCTGATTGCCAGGCCCAAAGAGCACTTTCTAGATCCAATGTCAGGGAGGCCAATTTCTTCCACAGTAGGACCTATCTTCTGACTTTAGCTTCATGATTGTAACTTCTGAAACCTCAGACTTTTAGTTCTCTTTAAATGCAAGCATATCACTCTGGAAAGTGTGGCTTTATATGCCCAGTTTGAGCAGCTTCATCTAAAAGTCATTTGGAAAACTAAATAAGACAGCCATCTACTCTCTAAGAAGCTTTCGATTCAACAGAGGAAGATGTAATATAATTAATTAAATCGCATTTTGATCCTGGTGACTAGACGTTCTTTGATCATTTTATTAATGGTGTCAGAGGAATGGAGCACATCTTAGAATGCAATAGTAAAATGATGAAGAATTTTACTTTAGAGAGGGATCATTACCTGTCTCTGAGCATCTTCCATTACATTTTCTTCTCCCTTCCCCCTCTCAGCCTATAATCTGTTCTTTCCGCTTGTCACCTCCCACTAGATAAGCAACTTGAATATATGGATGATGTCCTTTTATTTGTCTAAGATTCATCAAGCTATTCATAAGATTTCTTTATGAAAAATACCACAGCGTAAAGTCCTTTAACAAGCACACACCATTTAAAATTTTTGCTGGGATCCCTGGGTGGCGCAGAGGTTTAGCGCCTGCCTTTGGCCCAGGCGCGATCCTGGAGACCCGGAATCGAATCCCACGTCGGGCTCCCGGTGCATGGAGCCTGCTTCTCCCTCTGCCTATGTCTCTGCCCCCCCCCTCTCTCTGTGACTATCATAAATAAATAAAAAAAATTTAAAAAAAATAAAATAAAATTTTTGTTATTAGGGTGACACTAATACATGCAATTTTAGTTTTAAAATTTAGGCCAAAGTATTCGTTGGGATTTAGCAATGGCTGTGTTTTTACTATCAGCCAAAAATCATTGTTAGGATACATACATTTTTTTCCTTCATCTTCTATTTTGCTCTTTATTTTTGTAAAAGGAAGGAATAAACTGGCATATATCTTTATGAATACAAAAAGGAAAACATTTTTGAGAGGAAATGGCTACTTTCTGAAGCTCTTAAAACAGATTAAAATTCATTTGCAAAGAATACATTAGTGCTGAAAAATACTCAGAGTATAATATCCGAGGACCACTTACAGGTGGCCACGTATGAACTGAGACACTTCAATGACGTTCTTACATCCTATCATGAGCCTCCCTATGAACTGAGTCACATACTTGAACTTAGAATAAAAACTCTTCTAGGGGAAAATGAGAATCTAAAAAGATTTTTTTTTTTAACCCTGAGAGGTTAAAAAGATAAGCCATTTCCCTAATTATGAAACATCCCAATAAAGAAGAGTTTCAGGATTTTGACTTCTTGGCAAATATTTAAAGACCTTCTGGAAGCCCCCATCTTCAGGGTTTACAACATATAGTGCAATATGCTGTCACAGATGATACCCTTAAAAGACACCCCAGCAGTCTCCTTTCCATTAAAATTTTTGTTTCTCATTTTCCACCCATCAAATTTCTTGTTTTTCTAGTGGTTTCTGTGTTATTACCTGCTTCTCCGTTCTCCTTCAAACTATTCTTTAGATGGAGTTTTGCACAACTTATTTTCAGTGACTGTCAGATGCTTCATGAATTGTCTTTAAAGCCTGTGCACACACCTCTCTGTGAGGCTTCCACTGGACTTGGCATTGGCCTCCCCTAGAAGAGCTGGTGCTCCTCCACAGCAGCCCCAGGAAAGCAGTGGGGGTGGGGGGTGCTCTCACCCAGCACCCTGCTCAAAGTCACTGCTGTGCCCAGCTACCCTCCGCTCAGGGGATCCACCCAGCCCCAAGCTTCCCATCCCCTGGGGCCAAGGCTGAGAGCTCTTAGTACCCAAGTTTGAGCCATTAGCAGACTGGCAGCCAGCTCCAGAGACTGTTACCCTAAAGATACATGTCTTTATGGCCTTGGAACATCGCATGCCTTGCTTTAATGGAAAAAGTATCTAGTAAAGTCGATTGTAAAGCAAAACTCCATAAATAAATCTCTACCCTCTTTTCCAAAAATTTCCTTTATAAAATCAAGGAAATAGTATTAGCAAGGAAAAAGAAACCCTCAGTTTTATGTGTTTATACTTCACTGTGTTCCCACATGATTTAAAGTGATTTGTCACAATATGTAAAATTATAATGAGAGTGTGTACATTTAAGAATGAAAGAGGACCAAAAAAACCAAGATGGGGACCTAAAATAGGGCCAGGAACAAGGCTTTAAAAAATGTATAAAATAATGACCTCTGCTCTGAGTGGGTCAGTGTTTGCCTCTAAACTATCCAGTAGCCCTCTATCAGCTAATGACATCACCCCAAAAACTCAGTTTGCTGGTGAGCATTTTTGGGGGAGAAAGGAGATGGAAACGTAGGGTGAGGGGTGAAAATACAGGGGAGACTGGGCAACTCGCTTTTCATTTGGCTTCACATAGTAGATTTTAACATATCTGGAATAAAAAATGCCCTAGACTGTGTGTTAAAACAATCCTCCTCAAATATTGTTCTTCTGGGACAAAGCACTCGTACATATTGGAAGGCACTGAATTCATAATCAAGGCAGGCTTGCTTGCCAACAACAGAACCTTAAAGATGTATAAAGCTTCTCTGTGTGTCTCCTCACCCTCAGAGGCAGACAGCTCAAAAGATTGATCTATTCTTGCTGTCTGCATGTCTTCACTGCCTCCTCACTCCAAAAGCATTTTAATCTGGCTTCCACCCCTACCGCGTCACTGAAGCTAATCCTGCTAAGGTCCCCAAAGCACTTTTCAGCTCATATTTTACTTAGGTCTCAGCAGCATCTGGAAGTTGACTTCTCTCCCCTTCTTAAAATATTCTATACCCTTAGGTTTCCTTAATCCCGCATTTTGTGGGTATCTCCCCATTCTCTGGTCATTCCTCCTTCCTGTCCTTTGCCTGCTTCTCCTTTTCCACCTGACTCTTCAATGTCGGTAGGTTCCTTGGAATTCTGTCCTCATGCTGAGAAGAACTCTAGCTCTGAAAGAGCCCACAGAAGTATTGCTATTATACAAACCAGTAAAAACATACGTCTAATCTTCTGTATCCCATAATGTAGAAATTCATCAAGTTCTTATTCACTGAATAATAGTAATGGTAGACACGGGACATTGCCTTGCTTAGTCGCGGTTCCTAACTCCTCATCGTGCCTTTTCCTTATTGCCAAGAAGAGGTAGGAACCGTGTTTTTCTGACTCCCTTGCAGCTAGAGTCTCAAACGTGATGTAGGTTTCATCCATCAGAGGTCCTCATGTGAAATTTGAATTTGAAACTGGTCTAGGTGGAAAGAGAAGCAGAAGTGCCCAAGTCATCCGTTTAGCTGGTGTGAGAATCTAGGAGATTCTGGAGCCAAAAATCCTGGTGGGATGGATATCTGATGCCTGGAACACAGCTTAGCACGTTCATCAATACAGTGATTTTGGTGACAGTCTCCTGATGCCCAGCAGCTCTCCCCATGGGCTTGTCACACAGAAAATTGTTCAAGGCTTAGCAATGGAGATTAGGGAGTGTCTTTCAGGGAAGTTCTGAGTATTGTCTAGGGGAACTTTAAGGAATTTTCTGAATCTATACAGATGTGGACCTTTGATTATCTACTAACTAGGCTATTTTACAACTCTAAGGAAGAAATTTACTTGTAGCAAACCAAAGAAATGCAAATACTTCTTGTTCGTAGCAAAGCAAATTACTTTTTTTCTGGTAGATATAGAATTGACTTTTGCCGTAAAGAAAAGATTATCCCAAACATATTTTTTATTGCTCTAAAACTACCCTCATATGGGAGCCCCTAGTCATATGTGGTAATTGAGCACCTGTAAGGTGGCAAGTTTGAATTGAGAGATGTTTTAAATATACACTTCAGAATTTAAAGTCTCAATATAAAAATATATGTAAAAGATCTCACCTTATTCATCAATTATATGGATTATAAGAGTAATATTTTGGATATATTGGACTAAAAAATATACTTTCAAAATTAATTTCACCATTTTTACTTTAATGTGGCTCCTAGAGGATGCTCAATGACAGCACTGTTGGACGGTCCTACCCTATAGAATTTCAACCAGTTTTGCTTCTATTAGCCCATTAGCATCCCTGATTGTGTGTGTGTATATACACATACATGTATGCACATATATGTCTCTGAATTCTCTTTTGAACCAGAACATCTTCCAGGTTCTGTCATTAATTAATGCATTGAATAGAAATCTTTGACACAAGTCGCTTTATATTTGCAGGAGAACCACCGTTTTAACATTTTATACTTTACCAACCAGTTTTACAGAACTGCTCCAACAAGCCCCATCTATGACACAGTATATTAACTAATTGGAATTTAAATAAAAACATATAAAAGGAAATGGAGAGGTGATATGTACCAAAGAAAACATTTCAAATACATACTTCCAACAATGTTCATATTTTAAAAATATATTAAAATATGTACTACTCATAATGTTAAAAAAAAAACAAGCCCCATCTAAATATGTTTCTCCGGCCCTCATAGTGATTTTGTAAAGACCTAATTCCCTACATTAAATTCCTTTGTAAAATAGCTACGGTGGTTTCCATGACCTGCTACTGCTGATCCAATAGCTAAAAATGGAGTGTTTACTATGTTCTGCATGCTGTCTTAAACACTTTCCACATTATCTCATTGAATCTTCAGTAACAACTCTTAGGCAGGCAGCACACTGCCCATTTCACAGATGAGGCACTGAGTGTTTAAGAAGCTCACCCAGTGTGACTAGTGGGGAAGTGGTAGCTAACTCGCACTCAAGCAGAATTGATCCCAGAGTCCACTTCCATTACCACTGCTACTCTTTTCCTCCCCCCTCCAAAAAAACCCCACAAAAAACAGAAAAGAGAGGGTATATGTCGCTTTGTTGACCCCAAAACCATGGTATGGAGGAGAAGCCAGGGATTCCAATCATGCCTTCACTATTTCTGCCTCTTCTGCTCCCAGGCCCTGTGATCCAGTTGTCTGGCTTTCAGAATCCTGGGCAGAGCTCGTGCCTGGGTAGTTCTAGACTCTCCCAACTGAGGAGGTCAATGACCTTCTAGACTCTCCCAGTTGAGGAGGTGAATGACATGCCCTTTCCCACTACAGCTGAGCAGGAACCTAACAGGTTTTCCCAGTGGAATTGCACTAGAAGTATGTGACACTGACTGTCACAGAGCTTGCTGAAGAGACTCCTACCATCCTCGGCAAAGACAGAACAATTACCCTGGAATAACTGCTGTTGAGGGCTCACTGTGTGTCAGATGTTGCACTGGGCAGTTTCTAATCATTTTTTTAAACTCATTCAGTAAGGTGAGGGTTTATCACCATTTTAAAGAGGAGCAATCTGGTTTCAGGTTAATTATGGAAGTGCTGGGATTCCCTTGAAAAATCACTTAACTCTTCACTGCTCATGTGACAGAAATTTTAGACCTGATAGTTGACATTTAATGCCGGGGTTAGGGGTGCCAACCCTCTAGACAGTTGGAAATCCATGTATGACTTTGGATTCCCCCAAATCTTAACTGCTAAATCTCCACTATTGACTGGAAGGAAGCCTTCCTGATAATATAAACAGTTAACACATATTTTGTATGTTAGATTATATACTATATTTTTTTAAAAAAAAGACTTGGAGCGTGAGAGAGCATGAGCAGGGAGAGGGGCAGACTCCCATGCTGCACAGGGGACCTGATGCAGGGCTCAATCCCAGGACTCTGGGACCATGACCCAAGCCAAAAGCAGATGCTTAACTGAGCCACCAAGCCCCCCTGATTATATACTATATTCTTAAAATAAGCTAGAAAGGTTATTAAAATAAGACAAATTACATTTACTGTGCTGTACAAAATCTGCATTTAAGTGGACCTGTGCAGTTCAAATTCATGTTTTTCAAGAGTCAATTGTATAGTAAAATACCATTAAAAAACTTGTATTGATAATGAAGAAGTCTATGGTATTAGTTGTTCACATTGAACTGAATAAGAAACGTGCTTAAGAAAGGAGAATAGCAAAAATACCATGTACTCTCCTTCCATTATTAATGCTAGTTTAAAAGCTTGAAATGGGCAGGCAACTCAATATTTTCCAGCATGCACCACATTTGCTTTTAATTCATTAGCTGTCTCTTCTTACTGTCTTTCTTGCTATGGTCTACATTTTACACCAGTGCTGCAGAGATATCCAAAAGGATTTTTCTGTCCCACTTCAGACCCAGGAAATAGAACTGGTATGAATTATTAATACTGTTGGCTTTCTAGTGCTTTAATTCCACCTCTTTGTTTCAAGAAGGATATTAGTTAAATGGAGTTTTTCATTTCATGCCAGGAGCTTACTACATTTTGTAGGAAACACTAAATGACCTGAGTAATAGAAGAGACAGTCCTGTGTTGATTCCCACTTCTACTTATGACAGATTCTGCGTACATTCCACTCCCTATATCCTCGTCCGTGATAGGTTAATAGGGCAGTTTTTACACTGGGCTCTTCAGAGCCCTTGGAATTCCCCAGATGTGCTGGAGGTAGAGCTGGGAAACAGGCCTAGGGCGGAGGTTCTGCACCTCACCCCTGCCATCCCCCTTGCTTCAGAGAAGCACTTCATTTCTACAGGCATCAAGCTTTCATGCAAGATTATGAGAGAAGAAAGGGCTTTTCTTTTTAAAAATCTTGAATTAATACACCTACGACAATAGGTGTTTTACATCTTTGGAATACTAAGAACAGGGTCTAAAGATTTTTGGTAAGTACAGTATCTGAGGATGTACAACCAACTGTGCCCTGAACATAAATGGTGGTGGGTCAGGTGACTGGGCTTGCAGGATGGACTTGGCCCCCTGGTGTTCTAATAGTCCCTCTGCCCTCTGGGTGAAGTCAGTTACTGTGCTTATAGAATGGGTAAACTTAAGAATTGCAGTAACATATGGGGGCTGGCAAAAATAAGTGAACAGATTCTGGAAATAAACGTAGTTCGCATGCTTACATTCAGGTTATTAGGTCAGACCCACAGACCTCCAGCTTCCTCTAAGAGGATGAATATAGTCATTACTTGTATTATTTCATTGGGACTGCCATGAATTTTATCAGTTTTCTGTAATAAGAGCAACTATGTTTACCTTTCAAAGTGTATAAAAAAATGGGAGTGTTTGGTTTCATGTGAGATAAAATCAAAGTGTTAAAAGGTCATGCCCAGGGCTCCCTTTTGTGCGTGGACTATGGACGACCCTGGGAATGCCCCTTTTCTCTTGCACTGAAGCCATAAACCTGAAGAAGGGCGGCAGATGACAAAAATGGGTTCACTCAGTATGTATCGTTTTTTATTGAGTGCCCATTGTCATCAGGCACCATGCTAGATGTTGGGGAGGCAGTAGTGAGTCACACTCCTCTGCCTTCTTAGAATTTGCATTCTAATGCGGAGGAGGCGCGTAGTGAACACATCAAGAATTACATAAACATAGCAGTTGCAGAATGTAGTAATTCCCATGATGCACTCAATAGTTGGGGGCCAGGTCCTTTTTAGATAGGGGCAATCAGGGAAGGGACTCTAGGAGGGTAAATCCCTGAGTGCATTTTAAAAGGCCACAGCTGGCCTCTTTGCTGGCTGCTGAGGCCATAAATGTGTAGCGTTTACTATACTTGATAGCTAAATATGTGCCATCTGCACGGAAGAATCAGAGTGCTGTGGAAACCCAAGGGGACCCGTAGTTGGTGCCTGCCTGAGTCGGAATGGAAAAACACAACACAGTTAATTTATTAAATGAATAGATTTTTTTTTCTTGCTCACTTAACATTTATCAGCACTGTTTTATTTCCTTTCAGACAAAGATGGCCTCAAAAATACTTAACATGCATGCAAGATCATGGTCTTTTGCCATTCTATACAAAAATTATCTTTACAACAATATATAATCCTCATCAAACATGCAAAGGATAGATCTATAATGAAATTTCCTCTTATGATTACTCTGTTAAGGACAACATGATTTTGGTAAAAGAATTAAACTTTACAGAAATTAGTTTTATTTTCAAAATCTCTACATACAGCGTTTAAAATATACTACAGTGACGGGAGAACACGATCAAATAACATGACTCCTGTTAATAGAATTTTCCACTTTACATTTGTATCCTTCCATTTTTATTAGTTGAACCTTCTTATTGTTTTTTAAAGCCTATCAGTGGATCATATTCCTTAAATAAAAATACCTGAAAGATATATACACACAGACTGAGATTTACAGCAGAACTATTAGACTTCAGTGTTGCTCGGGCAAATATAATTCACTCATCCATCCAACCATCCATTCAGTATTTATTGAGTCTACTAACCTAATAGGTAAAATATGCTGAAGCCAGAGCCATGAATGCTGGCCCCCTGACTGAGTGAACACTTTTATGATTCTTTCTTGATGTACTAAGGCAATTCTCTCAAAGGCACTGAAGTCACCAAAATGTGGTTCCATAACCTACAATAAAGAATAATTTAAATTATTCAGTCAATGGATTAACAGAACAAATTCTGGAGAGCTACATCGGGTGGTTTACCTCGGAACCCCAAGAAAAGAAAACTATTCTAGTAAGAAACTTCAATAAGGCATCTGATGACAATGAAGATGTCACTAGTTCCCTATGTGCCGGTTTAAAACCATGAGGATTAAAAAGCATCTTGTTCAAAACAGCAAGAAAAATAGAATATATTTACATATTAATTTAGCAGGAAAGAGGACTGGAATTAAGTAAACTACAAAATTTTGATAAGGAACATAAAGACTTGAACAAAAGCAGGGAAGATTGTTACTCTTCCTGACAAGATTAAATGTTAGAATGCCAGTTCTGAATTATTTTAAGATTTTTTTTAAAAGGGGATTTGAGGGATCCCTGGGTGGCTCAGTGGTTTGGCGCCTGCCTTTGGCCCAGGGCGCGATCCTGGAGACCCGGGATCGAATCCCACGTCGGGCTCCCTGCATGGAGCCTGCTTCTCCCTTTGCCTGTGTCTCTGCCTCTCTCTCCCTCTCTGTGACTATCATAAATAAATAAAAATAAAAAAATAAAGGGGATTTGAAGGGATTGGGCAAAATTATGCTAAAATCTTGTAGACCTCGAGATAAACAAGGACAATTAGAAATAGAATTATTAAGTTAGGGGTTGGGGTAGTATAGGGGCTGCTGAGCATTAATAAATATTCTAAGGCTATAAGAATTAAAATAGTTTGGTCCTGGTTTACAGATTAACCAAAGGAATCAATGGAGTCAAATAGGTCTAGAAAAAGATTCAAACATAAACACAGATTTAGTCTATGATAATAGTTGTGCTGGGGAACATGTCTAAGCATTCAAAATTAAGACCTTTTTTGTATCATGCAATCACGTAATTCCAGATGGATTAAAGATTTAAATATAAAGGGTAAAGCCATACTTCCAGTTAAAGATGTCACATTGGGAACATATGCATTTAACTTCTGTTCCCACCTAAACTCCACTTAAGTATGAGTAAAATAGATTTTTTTAAAAAGGTTTAAACACCCACTAGAACAAAGAACTGGAAGAAAGCTATAAAACTTTGGAAAACAAGGCAACAAAACTTGGGAAATGAGAAAGCAGATGAGCTGGTGGTCACACTGACCTGAATGGTAAGCATCCGGTGGGGAAAGCAGAGACATGGCCCTTTTAACAGCGGAAATCCCCCAAGTCAAGCCCCTGGAAGTGGGCAGAAAGGTGGGGATTTAAAATTTGTTTAATAAGCTATTCTCTCCCTCCCTCACTCTGCAGAGCAGCTTCCCTGCCCAGCCAGGCGGAAGCCAGAGTTTCATGCTCTGGAGAGGGTCTTCTAGGCACCGCTGGAGAAAAAAAAAAAAAAAAACAAAACAAAAGTGCTGAAAACAAGGTATTCAGTGAAAGTTGCACAGTGAATCTTGAGGCCTTACCCTTCTTCCCAGAACACAGCCAAATGGATAGACTCTAGGCAGGACATTGGACAAGGCTTCCCTGGAGGAAATGGCCAATCCAAGAGAAGAGATAAAAAGATACCAAAATCGGAGACTCTGCAATGAGATGGCTTATTCACCTCCCTCTAGTAAACCTAAGACCACAGCTCTGCAGCTGGCTAAAGGGAAGTCCATTCCAGATTGGGGGATGGGGCGTCCTGCCTTCCATTGTTCACTCTAGGAAACATCTGATTGAACTGTTAACTCTGCCCCTGGGAAGGGATGTCTCTGTGGAGAAGCCTGTGGCCCCATTGGTCCCACCATGCTTGTAGGAAGCACAGTGTGGTGTAGGCAGGTGTGTGTGCCACTCCTGGCCCTCGAGCCCCTCCAAGGGCTGTCCCTACTCCTCAACAATGAACTCCCAGAGCAGTTATCAACACCCTTGTCACTCTGATTCCTCAACCCTACCTCATCTCCCTTCATTCTCAGTAAATTACCTTACCCCTTACTTTCCTAAGAAAAGGGAATCTATCGTATGCCAGTCTCTCTCATTTTTTTTTTTTTTTGGACCCTTTCTCTTCTGTACAGAGAAGAGTGTCCTCTTTTCTAACCCTAATGAATCTACTTAGTGATCCTGTTTCCTCCATTCTACCCTGGGGTCTTGTCCCCTCAGCGACCACTTCTTTGTCTTACATCTTCAGTTCATTCCTTCTTCCCACTTGTGAGGCTCTCTGCTGTAGGGCTGAGATGTGCTGCTCAGGCTCCCTTTCAGGACTGAAGGCCTCTTCTTCAGATGCCGGGACTACTGATCCTCAGCCATCAGCCTGCTTCTGGAGCTGCCTCAGAAGAAGGAAATCACCACACTAATTGTCTCACTTCCTTCTCTGGGCAGCTCTACTCTAATGACTGGCTCCTGCCAGGGGGTGTAAAGACTCAGCCCTCTCACTGTAAATTGGGACCACTCTGAAAGGTCTTCCCAGCTTCAGAGCTCCTCCTGAAGACCTGTCTGAGGTCTTCAATGAAACTACCTCTCACCCAACTTCTCCCTCAGTCCAATCCTGTCTACTTTCCTTGCCTCCCATAGTTCTTAACCTGAGAGCATCCCTACAGACTTATCTCCACCTCAGAGTCTGTATCCCAGGCTCCCCTCTCTATGACAGCTTGTCTGTAAGTCATGGATATTTACAAATTTGAGAAGTGGCTCCAAATTGCCCTTTTAAAAGGCTGTACAAATTTGCATTCCCATCAACAATCCAGAAAAGTGCCTCTTTTCCCACACCTTAACCATCACTATTAGATATTATCACATTTTCACATATTTCCATAAGTAACAGATGGTGTCTCCTTCTTGCTTGATTGGTATTTTTAAAATTATGAGTAAGAGAATATTTTCTCATTTATTGGCCATTTACATTTCTTTCCCTTTCATCTGTTTATTTTCTTTGCCCATTTTTCTATTGGATGGCTGTCTTTTACGTATTGATTTTTAAGTGTTCTTTGTATAGTAAGAAAACTGCAAATAAGTTTTCCAGTTTGCTGTTTGCTTTGGCTTTGCTTAAAACATTCAAAAGTTTCATAGCTTTAATTAACATTTTTTCCTCTACGCTTCTTGGTTTTCTGTCATGTTTAAGGTGGCATTCTTTATTCTAAGATTTGGAAATTTCTCTAGTATTATTTTTAAAACTTAGCTTCAGTGCCACTGCTATCACAAAGATGTCCCTGAGTACCTTGTCCGGAAATTAACCCCATCCGGTTCCTTTCGCTTTATGTTAAAGTCACATTGCATTTCACATTCTGAATTATAGTTATTTTTAACATTCTCCAAACTCTTCCATTAGCTTGTGAGTTACTGAGGGGAAAAAAAAAAAAAACCACTTCATTTTAGATATCCATGTATGCATTCGAATATCAAGGATATGCCTTGCATACAGTGCTACTTAAATATTTATTGAATCAAAATGAATTAATTGGTACTGTTTGATTATATGGTTCTTAACTAATACCTTCCTTGGACCAAAGAGGTGAAACTAGAGCACTTTAGCTAGCAGAACTCCTGGAACTGTCATCTCCAGACCCGAGCCACATCTATAAAGGGCTGATTACAGGAGCAGCACACAAGTGAAGTCTTAGGGATTGCAAAGTGGCAGGTGACCAGAGCACTCCAAGGTAAGTAGACAGGTCAGGCAAGATGGTTCCTAGCAACAGGGACCATCTTGGAGCCTTGGTACAAACTGGCCCTCCATCTGCTATACAGTGTGAACACAGCTGAATCATGTAACAGCACAACCATTCTGCTCCTACCAGGGGCATCATTTCTCCTTGGCCATACTTATAGCTGATGAAGTTCTTAAATAGCGTTGAAGACCAGCTTCAAGTAGGTAGCTAGGCTCTCCACTAGCTAAATACATTGAGTTATCATCCTAGGTGGATTAGTCATTGCAACTCATAGGGCCATTAGTCCTGGTCTCAGATTCGCCGTTTCCAGCTGCTCTCTTCTCATTCTCTCTTGAGCTCAAATATAGCTTTCACTCCACCAAAACTGTTCTTCTCAAGGTCATCAGTGACCAGTGTGTTGCCAAATGCAATGGTTAGTTCTCAGTCCTCACTTTACTTGAACCTTCCTACTCGTGGAGGGCTTCATTGGACTCCTGGTCCAGGATGCCCTCCCAGCTTTTCTGGACACTTTTCTTTCCTGGTTCTTTCTCTGCTTTCCGAGCTCTTAACTTTGGGATGCCCTAACCAAAGACACAGTCCTTGAAACTCTTCCCTTTTCTATATTCATTCTCTTAGTGATGGCATCCAATCTTATGACTTTCAGTACTGGCTACCTTTAGACAAATTCAAACTTCATCTTCTCCAGCCAGACCCAAAGATCCAACTGCCTGTTCAACATCTCACATAGATGTCTACTAGATAGCTCAAAGTCAACATTCTAATTTCCCCTCATCTGCTCTTCTCATAGTCCCTCCACTTCAGTGAATCACAACCACCACCAAGTAGTTTTTCACCAGTAACTCTGGTGTCATCCTTTAGTTCTTTTTTCCTCACATCATGTCCAATCTGTCAGCAAATCTATTGACTGTACCTTCAAAACACATCCAGAATCTGACCATCTGTCACCACCATCACTGTTACCCTAAGCACATTACATAACTATTCTGCTTTCTTTCCTTATCTGTAACTTGAGAGCATAGTCCAGGACTATAATGTACAGGGCTAATGTTTGGCTCAGGGTTGAGTGTCTATCTAAAGAACTTAATACAGGGATGCCTGGGTGCTCAGCGGTTCAGTGGTTGAGCATTTACTTTCAGCTCAGGGAGTGTTCCCTGCAGGGAGCCTGCTTCTCCTTTGCCTAGGTCTCTGCCTCCCTCTCTGTCTCTCATGAATAAATAAAATTTAAAAAAAAAAAAAAACTTAATACAATGCTGAGCAAATGGTGCTCAGTACATTTTCGCTTTTATTATTTCCAGTCTCTGTCTCAGAGAAGATTTCAAAAAAATATATTAAAATTGAAGCCATTGGCTCCTTTTCATAATAACTGAAATGAAATTCATCAATATGTGCAACTTCAAGATTGAGTTGAAGAAAATAAGATGTGTTATTGGGCTTAGCTTCCAAAAGGGAGAAACATGGAAATTTCCCTTACCTAGTAAACTGTCACGAGAGCCAAAGAAACGGAAAAATAGCACAATTCCAATTTGAGTGATTGGAATTCTTGTCTAACCTGATGAAGAGTAATTTTCAGCAAATCAGACTTTAGCCTACAAAACATTTTTAATTCAAGGTTATATGAGATTGTTACTTATGACATTACACAGCTGTGCATGGCACCAGCTTCGTAACTTGCAAGAACTTTGGGGATACCAGTCAACTTGTCGACTACTTCTACAACAACGCTGGCATAACAGCCATCACTTGTATAAAACTGATTTTATTGTTTACCCATCGTCCCACTTAATGTGTCATCTCAACTAATTATTAATAGATAGATTCTGGAAGATCTTTAACAGTAATATCTGAAATGTCAATATTAAAATAAGCCTGAATTGTATAGGAAGCATCTCAGAGAAGTATCCAAATGCATTAAATGAGACACACAAAGATTGCTACTAAAGAAAACCATGGAGATCCCTGGGTGGCTCAGCGGTTTAGCACCTGCCTTTGGGCCAGGGCGTGATCCTGGAGTCCCGGGATTGAGTCCCACGTCGGGCTCCCTGCAGGGAGCCTGCTTCTCCCTCTGCCTGTGTCTCTGCCTATCATGAATAAATAAAATTTTTTTTAAAAAATCACACTACAGAAGCAGAAAAATAGTTTCAGAGCATTTAACTTGTCCCTTTAAATATAGTCACTTTGATAATATATGTAGTAAGAAATGACTTTTGTATAGATAAGAAAATATGTTCATCTAATTTCATTTTAATGTTTGCAGAAAATCACTTTTATACATTTTTTTCATTTTATTTCAGTCTACACAAATATATATGTATATATACACCATCTACCATGTGCTGAGTATTGAGAAAAAAATGGTGAATTGTTTTTATTACCACTTTGTATGCTTACAATCCTTTTATGTATAAGAGCTAGATTGTAATGGCTTTGGATGTTTGGGAGGGAATAATATGAAGTCATCAGTTTACTGTGCTTAATTTGATACTAGCTTTTCTTTGTCCATATTTAATTATGTATTAAACTCTGGTACTCTGATACAGGATGTATACAACAAAAAAATTGTATTTCACATTAAATGCAAAAATTACTTAGTAAACCCCCATTGTGACCTAGAGTGGGATTGTTTCAGCTAGTCCATGTGTATGCTGTATGCTAAGTTTTATTTGTTTATTTTTTGTAGGATGTCCTGGCTGAGCAAGGTTGGAAGTCCCAGTTCTCGCATTGACCGCACGAACTTTTCTAATGAAAAAACCATCTCTAAACTTGAATACTCGAATTTTAGTATCCGATACTAATAGAAGTAAAAATTTTAATGCTTACATTGCACAACAAACTCTATATATTCTTAAGTCTATGTACTAGAATATTAGTAGCAGAGTAAGTTAAAAAAGGAACTGTTCTGAAAGCTACAACACAGTATGTGTTACTAAAAATGTCTGACACTGAAATAGTTTTACTCAACTATGTTTTTAAAAAGTAAAAACGTAACATTATAAATGTCATTACAAAACATTTAATATGAATATTTAAACTTGTGTCTCATGAAATCTTTGATGAATGTCCTAGCAAACATGTCATTTGGCTAGGCATAAAATAAAGCTCATAATTTAAAAATTAAGTATTGTTGTCTGAAATGAATTCTAAAACCTTCTGCATAATAATTTATTTTAGTTGAGTAATTTTAATATGAAGAACCAATAGATATAAATGCATGATGATCAATATAACCATAAAATAGTATAAATAAAGAGTTAATTTTTAAAATCCTGGTTGAGACACAATTCAGTATATAGGCTAACACTAGTTAATGTTTTCTATGAACCGTATTTTTCTGTATAGGGAGCAGGTGAGTGATGGAACTGATAAGAACGATTTCATTATAACAAGCAGCAAGATTTATGCCAACAACTATCTACAATGGATGTCCTATAAACCAGAAAAGGAACTGAGAGTCTAAATTATACTATCCCCTAACCTTAAGCTATCATTTGGGAATTTTCACATGTAAATAGTAATTAATTCATCAACAGAATAGTTTAAGGGGAATGTTCATTTCTACACCATAAAATTATACTATTGAAAAAGGAAGATCTTTAACTCCAAGTGCTGGGGAGTTTCAAATGTTATAGGTACATACATGCATATATCCTTCAATGATTTCCTAATTTTTATAGCAATGGAATCCTTCATTTAAACAAAGTATTACATGGAATACAAAAAGTAAGTAAAAAAGCACAACGGGGATGTTGGGAAATAGGCATGGAGATCCCAGGATCCCTACACAGCTGGTCTCACTTGTTCTCCTGCATCTTGTCTGCCTTGCACAATTGCACATCCCCTAGGAATACACATTAGAAACCACCATTCTGGCTATGCAGCCAATCTCCATTGCTCCTTTCCATGGCATGGAGAATGACTTCAGGCCTTTCTCCTTCACCTACTGCAAGATTAGAATTGAGAAAAAGGAAATAAAATGGGGCTTACATTCCTTTGAAAGGTTAACTCTATGGATAACGGTAATGTTGATACCAAATATATGTAAGGCAACACAACATCAGCGAATGACAAATATTTTTTAAACTTTCAAAACATACTTAAAGGAATAAAGAACTTTCCTATTACTCTAATATCATCATGTAAATTATTATACGTGTCAAATATTATATAGGAGACTCTATTGTGATACTCATTTGAATTTTGCTCTTATTTCCCTACTCTTTGTTGAAGGAAGATAGAAAAGCCTTTGTGTTCCCTAAGCTCAGGGAAGGCTTTGGTGCTAGTCTCCTGAAAACAACTTTTTTTTTTTCTGAAAACAACTTCTCTTCCAAGATCTTATTTTAAAGAGGGCATGATGCTATGAGTTGAGGACAAAGATAAACCCTAGGCCTTTAGCAGGTAAAAGAGAAGTAGAAGTGTTAAGAGCCAAGAGGAGGAGGAGATTATCCAAGATTTTGAAAAGGGACCAAAGGCTATAGGTTTCTAAAGAAATGGGAGACCTGCATCTTTTTTCCCCCCAGTGGTGCCTTTATGGGATGGGTCCATTTGAAGAGGAAGCAGCTAGAGCATCCAGAGAAATGGGATCCCAGGCCCAGGGAGTCCCAGTACCAGGTGAAATTCCTGTCCCAAAAAGTGCTACAAAATATCCTGCTACAAGGGACGGTGGCTTGGACAGCAGTCCTGGTAACTGGAATTGACTAGAAATCAGGGAAGTCTTTCCTGAATCCTCTCCTTGCATGAGATCCTTTATGTGGTCCTTCAGGACAAGGATAGAAATCCCCAGGGAAGACTGAGAATGAACTTTCCACCTCTCAGGATAGGACTTGAAACAGGCTTGATTTGATTTACAGAAAACAAAATAGACATTTCTTGCACACTCAAGTCAAACAAAATATGTATCTCTTTACACATAAGAGAAAGGCTAAGTGATTTTAGAATAATACCATCTCAGAAGTGACACCAATATGTCACTTTTTATTACCTCGATATCCTCCTTATAAGAAAATCGTACTTTGCTGGTACAATCTTTTTTTTTTTTTTTTTCTGGCACAATCTTCTAAATGCACTAAGTGAATCACATTAGTCAAGGTTGCTTAGTGATTAACATAACTAATTCTGTTACTGGACGAAAAATGTAAATAATGATTAAAAGTAGGTGTTCACGAATGGGTAGAAAGCAAGAGGGGAAAAAAGGTAAAACAATTTTATTTTTTTTAAAAGATTTATTTATTTATTCATGAGAGACAGAAGGAGACACAGGCAGAGGGAGATGCAGGCTCCATGCAGGGAGCCCGACATGGGACTTGATCCCAGGCTGAAGGTGGCACTAAACTGCTGAGCCACCCGGGCTGCCCAGTAAAACAATTTTAAAAAGGGGTTCTTGAGACCAGGTGACTGGTCCAGGTGACATCTTACCGGTAAACTTGATATGACAGTTGCCACCGTGAACTCATACAAAGGATTTTGAATGTACATATTTTAGATAATAAGCCTCGACAGGTTTAGTTTGTCAGATTAGACATTTTAAAAACCAAGGAAAAAAATTAAGCAAAAGCTGATTATCAACCAAGTGTCCTAACACCCCACATGCCCATATCCTCAGATTTGGGGGTATGATTTGTAGAAACCTATTAAACACTATTTATTATAGTCATATAAAGATGCCTGTCTTTTAAAATGCTAGCTCAGGAACTAAAGCTCAGTACAGTCTTCTTGGCTGGAGGATATATGCTTAAGAGAGACTATAAGCACCCAGGTAGGGCCCTTAGAAGCAACTTGGGTGTGGGAGAGACATCAGATTTTCCCATTAGGAAGGGTAAAGGTTTCTGAGCTGGAGAAGAAACACAGAATGTGTCATTTGACCCTGGGAATCTCTAAATTCAGGGATTTACTCTGCAGCCTGAAGGATCCTTGTGCTTCAGGGTAGCTACTTTCTTCAACAAAGGGCAGGGAAGCACTGAAGGAAGACAACTTGGGTGGGTAGGGGAGTTGGGCAGGGGACACGGCCACACACACTAATCTGTGCTGGAAGCGGGGCACTATTTTTGACTAAATATTTTTAACTTTGTCTACTGAAGGCATTTTTGAGAAGCCCCACCTATCTCTAAGCTCATAATTAGAGACAACAGAATACCAAAATCTACTTCCAAAAATGAGCCTGTGTTTGGAAGGTATATAGTTCACAAATACATTTCATATGATAGCTCTCTCTGGCCTCCATTAATTTAAATATCAAAAAATGTCTACTATTTAGTTAAAGGGAAGAGATTTTTCTATCCAGAACTAATTTCAGGAGCTGCAAACAGGCAACTTTGTGCAGTAGAAAATAGGAATTCATTCTGGGCCCAACCCCATCCATTAATTAGCTGTAATGTCTAGATATATTTGCAAAGTCAAGAATTTCAACTACATTGAGACTTTTTGTGGGATTCCAGTAAGCCAGAGGCCTCCCAAAAGGTGGTGCCAGGAGAGGTAGAAAAGGGTGATGTGAAAGATGGACAGCTGAGGGTCCCAATATCTGCTCCAACCAGAGCAGCCCTGTGCGTAGAAAAGAGCCCTCTCCTTTTCTATGCATTAGGATTCTCCCTAAGACATCTAAGAAGAATCTTTTTCCAAAGAAACAAAAATAAACAACAAGATGACATGGAATTTAGTATCTGGGGTCTTCTTTTCTAAGTGACCCACCACATATGTTAACCTTAAATTCATTGTCAAGCCAGTGTGGCATGATACTCTACCTTTAGCCACTTTCACTGAAGCATGCATAATTTATGAAAAGTACTATTGGAAATAATTTCTTTTTTTCACAGTGGCCTCCATAAAGGTCCTTGGTAGCTAAAATATTTCTGAAATTGATTTCTGTGGTTTTTTGTTTCTATGTTACCAAACTGAAAAACATGCAAGAAGAACTACAAATATATAATTAGAGGCTTAATTAAAATGTTTTTTATAAACATACCTTAGAGATCTTTAACTGGACATTTAGACTTACGTGTAAGAGGTCATTTCCTTTTCTTTCTTCACTTATTCAAATTGTTTTGAATAAAAGCAAAGTCTGATAAAAATTTTAAACCTTAGAATTAAAAAGTCTAGTTACTGTGTGATCTCATTAGCAGGTTTTTCTCCAGAAGGTGGGCTTTCCCCCTCTTAGAGACATGATTTATGCTCTCTCTGCTGCTAAAAGGTCTGTATACATTATTGGTTGTATGTCCAAGATACTTCTTTTATCCTCAAACTATGTTTTACTTGTATTAGTCTTATATCCCATGGTGGCACAATGGACTCTGCAAGCAGCAGTGAATACAAGCCTCTGATCTGACAGCTGCTGCCCCCACCCCCTGCTTCTCATTTTTTACAAATACTAGCAATGCATAGGGAAAGAGAAGATTCCAAGAGATTAACTGTATTGGAAATAGAATTTCTGTTTCAAAACAAGTATTAAGAGCAAGGATTATAGTCATTTGGTCATTTTCAAGCATCAAGACAATTTCTAACTGAATTCAATGCACATTAATCTGGATTACCAACATGCTTCCAATGCTTCACCAAGAAACTGGCATAAACAGGTAGACACGATATACCACTGTTTTTGAGATGCAATATCTACAACACCCAGAATAAATGGACTAGAAATCCTACTTTTGGGGTACTATTTTTTAAGATAACAAAAGAATTATCAACCCTTCTGTTTTCTGATCCCAACTACCATTCTTTCTCCATGACCTGAGATAATCTAACTTCTCAACCATAATCCACAGGAAAGAGAAGGATATAGGTAGTGGCACTCTGGGTGGTCCCTTTACTTACAGCATGGAACCGAGGCCAGGTAGCTTCTGATGCATTCATTTGCTAATGATTTCAACTTAATAAATTATTTTAAATATTCTTTCAAATGTGTATTTCATAATTTAAAAAATTTCAGTCTCCTTGAAATCTCATAGCAAAACAACAAAATACTGGATGGGGAGAGATTGACCATTGTAGGGCTTTAGACTTGAGAGGGATACCCACCCTCTGTTGGCAAATACCAGTATATAGTCAAACTCTTTGTTTTTTTAAAGATCTTATTTATTTATTCATGAGAGAGACAGAGAGGCAGAGACACAGGCAGAGGGAGAAGCAGGCTCCTTGTGGGGAGCGTAATGTGGGACTTGATCTCAGAACCCCTGGATCACACCCTGAGCCAAAGGCAGACACTCAACCGCTGAGCCACCCAGGTGCCCCCAAACTCTCATTAAAAGATAAACAGTAAACAAAACTACCCTTAAACTTTACCAAAAAAGCTGGGACGCCTGGGTGGCTCAGCAGTTTAGTGCCTGCCTTCAGCCCTGGGCCTGATCCATGGATGGAGCCTCCTTCTCTCTCTCTCTCTCTCTCTGTCTCTCATGAATAAATAAGTAAAATCTTTAAAGAAAAAAAAATTTACCAAAAAAGCACCACAGCCAAGGTAAATGGAACATGGTCCTTTAGAGCCAGGCGAAGTACACACCTCAAAAAGTTATTTTAGGAAAAGAAATTTCAGGGAACATGTGCTTTCATCCTCGACAGCTTGTAATGAAAGTTGATCTTTGAGAGAAGAGCAGGGAGCTGCTGAGGGGGAGGGGGACAAGCGCAGAGTAAAATAAAATAAATGGATTAAGGGAAATTGGCGGAGATGTAAAAATCATGTTCTGAAGAGCAGGCAATAACATACAGAAACACACTGAGGCCGTGGACAGACTGTAGGAGACCCAGAAGGGAACGGGAATTGCAATCCTTTCTAGAATTAGTAACTGGCAAATTTCATCAGTGACTAGAGCTGTGATCACTAATCCCAGCTGATTATCAGAATTACCCAGAAAGCCTTTTAAACACACATACTACCAGGCCCCAACCCAGGCCTTTTCATTCAGAATCTTCCATGGCTTTTTTCCCTGAATCTGCCTGTTTAAAAATACCCGCAGGTGATTTTGACAACCAGGCAGGCTTTGGAAACACTGGTGTAGAGAATTAAATCTGAAAAGGTCATCAGGAAACAAAGAACAATGAAAAGAAAATGTGAGAGTGAAAAATGAGTGGGATACAGGAGAGAGAGCACCTACTTGACCCACTGGTAAATCAAAAGAAGTTTAGGGTTTTTAAAAAAAAAAAAAAAAAAAAAAGGCCAGAAATCATTGAAACAAGGAAAAATCAGTTATGATAGAAGAAAATGTTCTTGAGTTGAAGGAGCTAGCTACCAAGTATACAGTATAAGGTTATACTAGGAAGGACTTAAGTGTTGTTGTTTTTTTTAAGATTTATTTATTTATTCATGATAGACACAGAGAGAGAGAGAGAGAGAGAGAGAGAGAGGCAGAGACACAGGCAGAGGGAGAAGCAGGCTCCATGCCGAGAGCCCAATGTGGGACTCGATCCCAGGACTCCAGGTTTGCACCCTGGGCCAAAGGCAGGTGCTAAACCGCTGAGCCACCCAGGGATCCCCAAGGACTTAAGTTTTAAGCAAAATTTACTGTAAGGAGACCCAGACGTGAAGTCTGGCTAAAAAATTAAGACAAACCAGAGCCCTTGGCATTCACCTCCCAAAGAACCTAATTGCTGCCCAGCAACTGTTCGGGTTCTCTCATCCCCACCCTCCTAAACGATGATGTCATACTTAGTCCTTTCCATACCAGCTGTGGCTTTGCCTGTTTCCATCAGAAGCTCCCACTGTTCCAGGTCCCACTACCCACACCGGTACCCAGGTACTTCCTCTACCTTCCAGCTGATTACTGTAGACAAACCATCTACCACCCCAGAAGGCAATGCCGGATCCCATACCCTCAAGGAAGCTGCTCTTGCAATTCTCACACCTCACCACCAATTTGTGTTTTCTACTGAATATTCAATCTTTGCCATCAGTCTACAGACATGCTATTATTTCTCCTGCTCTTGACCCCTCCCTCTGCCACCACATAGCTCTTCCTTTTACTCCTCCAAGAAAGTCGTCTATACTTGCTGTAATCCAGTCTCTCCATTCTGGAATCTGTTTCCAACATGCTTTTGCTCCTCCTCCCTTCTACCAGCACTCCTCTTGTTATTCTGAATGATTTTGTTCATTGTTGTTAACTCCACTGCTCAATTCTCTAGTCTTCTCTTACTTAAGCCCATCAGCAGTTTTTTCCATTTGGCTTCCTGGACATCACACTTTTTTGATTTCCCTCTGACCTTGTTATTTACACCTTTTCAATCTTCGTTGGTGATTTCTCTTCCTCTCTCTGACCTTGTACCATTCAATGGAGAACCCAAGAGCTTAGGAGATCTTTTCTTCTTAATCTGTACCCATTCCTTTGGCAATATTATCTAATCTCATAACTTTAAAGATTTTATTAATTTGACAGAGACACAGAGAGAAATAGAGCACAGAAGCAGAGGGAGCAGCAAAGGGAGAAGCAGGCTCCCCACCGAGCAGGGAGCCACATGTGAGACCCTGAGATCATGACCTGAACTGAAGGCAAATGTTTAACCAACTGAGCCACCCAGGTGTCCCTCTAATCTCGTAACTTTAAATATCATGTGCATGCAGACAACTCCAAAATTTACATTTCCTTCTTGGGCTTATTCTCTTGATTTCGGGTTCATGCAACAGCCTACTCAACATTGCCAACTGAACTTTTTAGACATCTCAAATTTTCATATCCCAAATTGAGTTCCAAATTTACTCCTCCAACAGGCTCCTTACTTCACCCAGTGCTCCTATAGACGATTTCATCTCTGTTGAGGATGACAACACCACATTTTGAGATGCTCAAGGGCAAAGACTTAGAAAAAGACAGTCATTCTTGACTTTTCTCTTTCATTCCTCTGATGTGTCTTCAAATGTCTTTAATTTGCTTAAAATAATCCAGTAGGAGGAAAGGAGGGGCAGAAAGTGACTAGAGGTATAGATGAAACAAGATTAAACATGAGCTGACAACTACGAAAGTAGTCACATCGGAGATCATTAGCCCATTCCTTACTTTTTCCTATGTTTATATTTTCCATACTAAAAAGCTAAAAAAGGGATGCCTGGGTGGCTCAGCGCTTGAGCATCTGCCTCTGGCTCAGGGTGTGATCCCAGAGGTCCAGGATCGAGTCCCACATCAGGCTCCTGTGTGGAGCCTGCTTCCCCCTCTGCCTGTGCCTCTGCCTCTCTGTCTCTCATAAATAAATAAAATATATTTTTTTTAAAAAGCTAAAAAATATGTTCAAATCCAACCACATCTCACTAACTCCAGGGTGACACCCCTGATCCCAGTGCCCATGATTGCTCTAATAGCCTCCTATCTGAACTCCCCACTCCTGCCTTTGTCTCTCAGCCTATTGCTCAACATAGCATTGAGTGACACCGTTAAAACAGAAGTTAGGTCATGTCACTCTTTGACTTAAAATCTTCTGATTCCAATCTATTTTACTTTAAGTAAAAGCCACAACTGTTACAATGTATTTCAAACATATACAATCTGCCCCCCTCCTAGGTCTTTGGCCTCATCTCCTACTGCTCTTCCCCTTGCTCACCTGCTCCAGCCTCATGATCTTCTCACTATTCCTTGCCAGTTCCAGGCATCCTCTGCATCCTTTCCACTTACGATCTTCTCTGACTTAAATGCTCTTCTCCCAGACATCCACAGATATCACTCTGGGTCTTTGGGTAAATGTCACTTTGTTAACCAGCCCTTCCCTGAACATCTATTTAAATTGTCACTCATTCCCTTAACTTCCTATCTTTGTCTTTTTCCATGGTGCCTATCACCATCTAACTATTATTCCATATTTTATTTATTGTCTTTATCCCAATGTAAGCTACCTTAGGGCAGGAATTTATCTAAGTTTGTACCCTGCCATATCTGTAGCACCTAGAATAGCACATGGCCATAGTAAGTGCTCCAGAGTGTTTGTTGAATTAAATATAGAAAAAAAAAAAAAAAGGGGCAGCCTGGGTGGCTCACTGGTTTAGCGCCGCCTTCAGCCCAGGGCCTGATCCTGGAGACCCGGGATCAAGTCACTTGTCGGGCTCCCTGCATGGAGCCTGCTTCTCCCTCTGCCTGTGTCTCTGCCTCTCTCTCTCTCTGTCTCCCTCATGAATAAATAAAAATATTTTTTTAAAAAAAGAAAGAAATATTCCCCCCAAGGCTTAAACTAAGACGACAGACGACTCTGTCTTCATGAAAATATATTTTAAAATGTTTCAAATTCCCCTATAAATACTTTTCCCTATAATCTAACCATATATGAGGAGACACATAAAATAAGGTGACAAAAACTTCCACCATCATTCATGATATAATGATAACCTCCCATGGAAAACAACCAGAACACTGCACAAAATAAAAACAACTGTTTCTAGACATTGGACAACATGCCTTACAGAACAGTGATCTCCGAGGAAAGGGAAACAATTGAGGTGAGCCCTGTAGTTGCCATTATTTTCTGCCTAGAGGCAATTTCCAGACTGCAAGAGCAGGAAGAGGGAATGCAAACCGTGCCTGGAGGCATTGCTGAAGAGGAGACCAAATGGGGTTTGGGAGGCCCAGCGACGAGGGGCTAGTGGCTACGGTCTGAGACAGCACAGCTCTAGGTTGAATGAAGGAAAAATGGAAACAAATTCACAGAAGGTGAACAGTTGTTGTCTTTAGCAGGTCAAATTGCACTTTTTATCTGTGTTTACCAAAATTTTCTATAATGAGCATGTATTCTTTTATAATATGAAAAAAAAAAACCCTACTGAAAACATGTACATCAAATTCCTAATCCCGAATTTGGAATTATATAAGTGGTGATTTCACTAGAAAATTTTTAGAACTAACAGTAGGGAAAGAAAGTTAGCACTTAATCCTTAAAAGTAGTGTTCAACTCTGGAGAGGGATTTCTAAGCCAATGAAGAGTCGAGTAAATGGAAGTCTCATTTGAATTTAACTGTTCAAGTTTTCATGTGCAAGTGAAATGAATCGTTTTTTTACAACAGTATTTCCTCTGTTCTGTGATGGATCTAGATTGGATTATTTGTAAGACGTACAAGAAAGGCATTCTGTCTCAGAGACATAATGGATTACCCTGACAATATCAAAATCAGCGAGATTTTGAAAACTTCATTTGTCTAACTGTAAAACACAGTTAAAAGGGAAAGAGCTTTGTGTTTATGGTTGTGTAGAATTTAACAAATATTTTAATAAAGTAGAAAATACAATCAGTTTAATGGACTTAAATTGAGATGGACAAAAGATTTCATATTAGATTTTTAGAAAATTGAGGGGATATATTGTAAATTATTTCAATCTGTCTGCAACCTCCTCACATTTCCTTCTTCACACCAATTTGCTTCAATTTAGCAACAATAAGACCTCTTAATGGGCCCCATTAGTGCCTAAAATACGCAGCCTGAATAATACATTTGAGACCTCAGCATTCTGGTATTTAGGCCTTAGCTTAACTCTGATTTTAAAAAGAATGCCCATGTTCCGTTCATTTTATTGTTTTACCCATTGTTTGAAAACAGAGTGGAAAGAAAACACATTAGCTCTTCTCGAATGTCAGCAAACGTGGGTAAGTCTAAATGTGTAGAGCTGTCAATCCGTGGCACATCACAGGGCTTTAATCAGCAGGATGAGGATGGTAAGTGGGCAACGGTGCCAGCCATGAGTTCAAACTCTTCACCGATACAAGTTTAAATTCTACCCAGCACAGCCTTTAGGCCTAAAGGTTTGGCTACATTTAAAAAACTAACCACACCCAAGAACAAAACTGGAGTGTATTAAATGGTCTTCGTAAGACTAAATTTGAAAATATCACTTCGACATAGGACAGAACAGGTTATTTTAATGCCAATCATGTCTTTCCAAACCATAGAGTGCTTGGTCTTGGAAGTGCTGGCTGTCCCCGCGTAGCCCACAATTTTAGGGTAAGACCTTCACAAACACCCATCTAGAGTAACATTCCAAAGTGATGAGCAAATGATGTTATGTTAGGATGGCCTGTATGGTGTTAATCCTAAAAAAATTAAGGCCCAATATTACATGCTGCCTTGACATTTGATGAAATCAGGAGGAGCTCAAATGGCCTGTGAATTTGCTTTCCCAGCCTGCTCTTACGGAAGAGGACGTCTGGCCAAAAACCTTGCTTCCAAGGGACCAGATGCACTTCCTGCTTATCTCTGAGTATCAAGTTTTAGTTCCCTGCCAGCCTGCGAGATCATTCAAACAACCCAATCACATTCCCCAGTGGAAACCAGGGGTGACCTCATCCTCTTGACACTACAAAGCCTGCCTCCCCACAGCCTCTGGATGTTTGTTCCATTCTTTTTTTTTTTTTTTTTTTTTTAAGATTTTATTTATTCGAGAGAGAGAGAGAGAGAGGCAGAGACACAGGCAGAGGGAGAAGCAGGCTCCATGCAGGGAGCCCGACGTGGGACTCGATCCCGGGTCTCCAGGATCACGCCCTGGGCTGAAGGCAGCGCCCAACTGCTGGGCCACCGGGGCTGCCCTCATTCCGTTCTTGGTGGAACTCCCATGTGGCCCTGTAGCACATGATGTCTATCTCTGTGGCTGTGAGCAAAAGTGACTAGTAAACCATTGACAGTGTCAGCTGTCCGGTGTCAGGTGTCATGTGTTCAACCATCCCCATAACTGAAGGGCAGGAATCTCTCCCTCATCAACAGGGTGAATAGGACAAGATTAGAATAGGCTACCTCTCTTAATCTGCAAAAGGTCCAGCTTTAGAAAAAGATGCTTACAGTTGCTGTCTAAAAAGTTTTTGTGAACTAGTTTGGACTGGATGGAGAATGATGTTAAGGATTTGGTTTTGCACACGGCTTTGGACATATCTCTGGGAGTCTTTGCCAAAGAAGTATATAGACAAGAAATGATAGCCAAATAGTAAACAAAGTAGTGATTTCATTAACTGGACAAGGACCCAGTTCAACAACGGACTAAAAGTAGACTACAAATAAAAGCTAGATTACAGAAACTGATTTAGAGTGGGAGGTGAAAGCAAGCCCTCTTACTTCCCAATGTGCTTTCCCTTGAGTTCTATTCTCTAAGTAGCTGCATGATCATGGATGACTGCTCCATCAGCTCCCTCCAGCTGCAGGTAGAACAGATATTGAAATGGCCAGACCAGCTGACACAGACTCTGGTTTGTCCAAATCCTGGCGACAGGAAGTACACCATTCCTGAGCCATGACCTTTAATGCAATGATCCCACCCGTTGGTAAAAGTAAAGCAGAAATGAGGGTGGTTTATGGTAAAACACACTGTTTGGACCAGATGATCTAAACTGTGGAGCTGTGGTGGGACGCCTGGGTGGCTCAGCAGTTAAGTGTCTGCCTTCAGCCCAGGGCGTGATCCTGGAGCCCTGGGATCGAGTCCCACGTTGGGCTCCCTGCATGGAGCCTGCTTCTCCCTCTGCCTATGTCTCTGCCTCTCTGTGTCTCTCATGAATAAATAAAATCTTTAAAACAAACAAAAAACCCCAAAACTGTGGAGCTGTGAGATCAGCAGAGCCAGTGTAAAGACAGAGATCCAGGACTTGTGAGAGTGTCAAGTCCAAAGCCAAAAGAGCACTGAAAAATACACCCCAGAATATGCAGTCTGATTTAAAAAATGCAACCTTTCTTGCATAAACACCAAGATTTCAGTACATTCCAGGAGTCCAATCTCTGGTATCCATAACTCTCAGTGAAAAATTCCAGAAGCAGGGATAAACCAGTGGGCTGGCAAACAAAGAATGGGGACTACATAAAACTTACTGGATATTTTTGCCATTTATTCAGGAAATAACTACTGAGAATCTGTCAGATGCCAAGCACTGTACATGGGGTTTGGTGCAAAGAGAGGAATATGAGACAATCTCAACTTTTAAGATATTTATTTTTTAATAGTGAGGCTGACAGATGGTAAGTAGCTGAGCCAAACATGTGCCAGACAGTACATATGGGTCATCTCATTTTAGCCTCACAAAAACACTATGAGGAAGACAGGGACAATAATTATTACCACTTTTTGATGAGGAAATTAAGGTTCAGAAAGGTAAAACTTGCTCAAAGTCATGTCATTAAGAAGTGGTCCCAACTTTAGGGCACAGTTTGTGACCGCTTTGCTATATTCCTGCAAATACTGAATGAAAAAAGAATATTAAATATAAGAAGTAGAATTTCAGTTCTATTCAGTTCAGAAGAAAAGATCATAATGGATGGCGCAGCTGGGTGGTTCAGTCAATTAAGTGTATGACTCTTGATTTTGGCTCAGATCATGATCTCAGGGTTGTGAGATTGAGCCCCAGTCAGGTTGACCTTGGAGCCTACTTAAGATTCTCTGTCTCTCTCTCTGCCCTTCACCACCTCTCCCTGCCTCTCTCTCTCTCTCTCCCCCTCTCTGAAATCAACAACAAAAACCATAATGGATCCAAGTTAAAAAGTATAAAAAATTTCCTTAGAGAAGGTAAAAAGTTTAAAGAGAGTAATTCTAAGGGAAAAAACACAACACCTGCATATATGAATAGAAAATGATTTTAGAAAATAGTAACTTCAGAATATAACCCCATGAAGTATGGCCAACATGAAATTATATAGCTTCTATATATTTTATATACATCAAGCCTTCATTAGGGAAATAACATAATTAAAATCATTGTATTTTCCCATTCACGAGGTTTCTTTTCTGATCCATTCTAATCAAAGTATATTCCAGTCAAAGCAAAAGTCTAATTGCTTGGTCCTATCTTCTACTCAATTCAGACCCATCTTCAGAGAGAGAAATAGGAGTTTGGAGCACATTATCTTATGGATGAGCTTCTCACTCCAATGGGCTTAACACAGATGAAAAACAGCTTAAAATGAGAACTCAACAAGTGAGCAGAAGCTAAAATGTAAACAAAAAAGCAAAAGCAGATTCAAGTTTTGCAGGACAGTCTGCTACCAAAGTGCATTTGGATGCAAACTGTACTGAACATTTGGGGAGCTGCATTTTCCCTTGCAAGGGATAACCTAACCTAACCCGAGAAAGTGAGGTTAGGACACTACAAGGCCCAACCAATGTATTCAATGAAGAGTGGTTTAACAAAGCCTTTTGGTGTGCAACTGCTCCCTTAGCCTTGCCAGGGCAGATAGGGTAGATGTTCGCATCCCAGTGCATGGACAAAGGCACAGAAGCTCAGAGAGGTCAGATGTGCCCTCTTGGTTTTCATCAGGGGAGCTCATTATGGCCTCTGAGGCTTCCATGTGGTCCCCCCATGCTGACTAGCCATCATAAACTAAGGACTATGGTGTTTCCCTCTCTCTCCTCTGCATGGCAAAAAAACTGCAGAAATACTAGCTTTCTTTCTAATGCTGCCTCCCTTCTTTTAAAATATAGGAAAATCCTGTAAGATTTCTTTTTCCTGAATCTTTCAACCCATTATTAAAGCCTTAGAGCAATGTTGGCAGAGAAAGCCAAAAAAAGAAAAAAAAAAAAAAAAAAAAAAGGAAATTTAAATCAGGAAGTTTACTCCTGGCTTACCTTAAGATGATTTTAAAAAAAAGAAAGTTTCCAAACTCTTGAAAAGCTTATAAACACTGAAAATAATTATAACTTGAAGCATATAATACCATTATAATTTACATAAGGGAAAAGGAATAGGTTAGAATAATAGTTTAAAGGAAATGACCTCTGAAATGTTGACTTGCCATGTCAGATTGAAAAGCTGGGCCTAGGAGGTATTTGAATAAACCACCCCTTATTAATTAAAAGTGTTGCATTTTTCTATTTAAAGCTTCACCTGTGATTTTTTTTTTTTTTTTTTTAGGTATTCCAACTTTTAGGTCAAAACCCTCATTTTTCTTTCAATGGAAGCTTACCTCCTAACTTTCCACTTGTACTAAAGAAAAAAAAAAAGAAGAAAAACATTTTAACATAGGTCTACCCATCCATATAAAAATATTTACCATCACTGACCAGCTTATCACCACAATCTGTCACTGTGGCACAGGAGCTCTGGTGACTGGCGATTGTGTGCTGCTCTTTCTGTTTTACCAACCATGGCACCTCAACATCAGCTCTAACTACACGTTTGCGATAATGCACTGGATACGGTGATATTTTACAAGTAGACAGTGCAAACTTTCACTTTTAGCATACCCCATCCCCCCATCCCTGATAGTTATTATGTTCTCCTCCCCTATCAGAGCCTTCCTGTTTTGAAGGCTTCCACTCCTGAGACACTGGCCGGGTTTACTCTTTCTAGTTATTTTTACCTATTCTCACACCATAGTGACATTAGGAAGACCCTATTTTGAATTTTACGTTCCATTTTATTGTCATGATTTCAATAAGAGTTAGAGAAACATTAGGTAAAGGCAATGAGGTATAAAAGAGAGAGACTGGGGATCCCTGAGTGGCGCAGCGGTTTGGCGTCTGCCTTTGGCCCAGGGCGCGATCCTGGAGACCCGGGATCGAATCCCACATTGGGCTCCCGGTGGATGGAGCCTGCTTCTCCCTCTGCCTGTGTCTCTGCCTCTCTGTCTCTGTCTCTCTCTCTCTCTCTCTCTCTGTGACTATCATAAATAAATAAAAAATTTTAAAAAAATAAATAAAAGAGAGAGACTGATCTAAAAAACAAATCCTAGCTGTACCACTTTCCAGCTGGGAGAGCATCCACCATGGGTAAGGCTAGGGCAGGGTGGTGGGAAATGATTCTTTTTAGGTGCCTACTTTGTGTAAGGTGCCTTACACTTGCCTTATATTTATTCCAATAACCCTACAAGGTAAGTTCCCTTACCCCTACTCTTTTGGGGTCTTATTTATTTTTAAAAGAAATTTAAATATATAAATATAAATTTAATAGTCCAAATAAATTAAATAAATTTAATAGTCCAAATCTAAAGCTCAAAGAATTTAAATCACTTACCTAGAGTCAAAGAGCTTTAAAAACATAGCTAAGACTTAAATTCAGCTCTAACCCTGAATTTCAACAAACATTAGTTCTCCTCTCCTAGGGCAAGTACAATTTATATCATCAAAGAGATGAAAGGTAGATCTTATTGGGCAGAAGCGGAGGACTTAAGTTGCTTAGTTTACAAGGTAGTTTTAATTACAATTTTTTAAATTCAGAGATTCTCTAAGGAGTTGTTGAACAATTACTACCTATGGCCGTTAAAAAGACTGAAAAGCTCAAAGTAGCACAATGTATTTTGTAGGATATAGGAAGAATTTTTCTGGATCAATTTCATTTGATAGGACCTGTTGTTTACAAGGTACTGAGAACTTTAAATGAATCAACTACGAATTTCATGGTCCACCGAGAGCAGGCCAGAAAATACACGATGCAGAATATGTGTTGGATTCCTCAATAATTAGATGTAGAAATGACTTCCAAGGAAGATGATCACATCTCTGGAGTTCTTCATAAAGAGCAAGGAAAGCAGCCCAAGAAAGAAGCTAGAAGATAGAAAACCATCAAAACTAGACAGCTTAGACTAGGGATTCCTAACTTTGTGAGAATGGTAACCACCTCAACCATATTTCATTTTGCATTCCTTTCTCAAGAAGTAATATGTCCATAGCTATTCATTCAACAAATCTTTACCTTGTGATCACGCTACTGAGGACATCGGCCATCACTCTAGCACCAACATGTCCTTTTACTACAGGCTCCCTAGGAACAGCTCTTCACTCATCCTTTTGTTATACAGTTTCTATGTAAGATACCATAGGTGGATTATTTCAAAATAAACCTTTAGTCATGAAATTATAGAGAGGACTAGAACACTCCAAATTCATAAAAATATAGATTTCTTCCTTCAATGAAGTGAATTTCCAAACACATGATTTCCAACAATGATCTTGGAGTAACCCGGGCTGTCTGTAATTGCTTTAGTTATTTCAAGACTTCATTAAGTTTCTAAGATTTTAAATGTATACATCACCTGAATATAAACATATTCGTGCATATATCCAGGATCACTTAGAGTGATTTATGTGATTTAATCTAGAGACTTCTACCATTTAAGAGATGTAACACCTCCTACTTATTTTATAATCTCTCTTTCTTAAAAGTACAATTAACTTAGACCAGAGGAAAACTCGGGGTTCTATTCCTATATGTAATTCATCTGAACTTACTCATTTTCAAAGATAGGCAAACCTAGCACTAACATTTCTCATTCCCATTGCCCTCAAAATAATGTGTGTTTTAGTTTGATAAAATTCTTAGTTTAAGGGGTACCTGGGTGGCTCAGTTATTTATGTGTCGACTCTTGATTTCAGCTCAGGTCATGATCTCAGGGTCGTGGGATAGAGTCCTGTGTTAGGGCTCCCTCTCCTTCTGCCCCTTCCCTTCCTCCCTCCTCCTCTCTCTCAAATAAAATCTTTTAAAAAATTCTTAGTCTAAGGCAATGAAATAAAGACAATGTAAAAAAGAATGTATTGCATATACTTGGTGAATTATCTACCCTACTAATTATAAAAATAGGAAGAATACTAAGAGCCAACTTTTAATGAGCGCTTACTATGTGCCAGGATAAATTCTCTGTATTTTCTCATTTAACCATTACAGTACATACAAATGAGGCAAACAAACTATCTTTAAAAAAAAATAAAAGTAGAGATAGCTTTGGTTTGATGCCATACTCTTGAGTTCCTCACCGGTATCATATTACTGAAGAAAGAACTGAGAGGAAGCTGGACTCTCCTATGAGGTTATACAACTGTACCTTCATTATTTTTGGCATCTTCCTATGGCTTGAAAAAAGTGTTGACGATTTTCTGCATCTATAACATTTTGGATGAGCAATTTCTATCCTATTGTGTTTCCTCACATATGGTGTTCTAGCTCAAATAGCACTGGTATTTTTAACTTGCACAATATTAGTAAGCCACTTTGAATTATTCTTCCCTGACAAGAATCCAAACTACCTAACATAAATGAGAAAACTACATGTATTATTGAGGCTAGTGTGTTCACGGATTTTCAAACATAAATTTCCCAGTAAAATCACTGTATTTTACAGCTGGAAGGGATCATAAAGATTAGATAATTACTTTTTTTTTTTTTTTACAAGTAAGAATCTACAGCAGATAAGTTCAAGTGTCTCCTAGGTCGGAGTAGCTAGTTAGCAGTAGAAAAAACTAACATCCCAGTGCTTTTTCTACATTAAAAAGTGAGTATAAGATCCACATTATTTTGCAGTGCCCTGCTGAGGATGTACCAATCATAATTGGCATTTTTAAATAATTGGCCCATTTTTACAATACTGTATTATCCTTAGTACTGAAATTTGACCCTTGTGACTATCCGTTACAAACTATTATTATGTATCATTGTTCACAAATTTTTCCAGTATGTATGTCTTTTCTTCGTAACCAGATTGTGACCTCTGTGGTAGGCATAATTATTTTAATGTTTCTTACATCCTTCAATAAATCTATGTATGAACTGTTTAACAATTGGAAAGAGACTGACAAATATATTTAGATTTTAGACTTCTACTACATGACTCAGAATCAAACAACTGTCATTTTGTATGGATGCAGGTGTTTATTGTTTTGAAAGGGACAAAGCTGAGAAATGCTTCAATTCTTCACAGATAGCAGTTGGGATTGTCTCTGAAGGTGAGAGCTTTTAGGAGCTTGAAGAGATTGGTGAAGATGGAATATTAGAGGGAACAATGAGTTGACTGAGTCCTAAAGACGTGAGGTAGCATACTCACATCAAATTGCTCAAACCAAACCTGAGCTAATTATGATGAAAGACTGATCAGAAGTGTGGCCCTACTATGCCCGTATTAAAAATTATCCATACCAGGCAGCCCGGGTGGCTCAGCGGTTTGGCACCTGCCTTCAACCCAGGGCCTGATCCTGGAGGCCCAGGATCCAGTCCCACACTGGGCTCCTTGCATGGAGCCTGCTTCTCCCTCTGCCTGCGTCTCTCCTTCCCTCTGTGTTTCTCATGAATAAATAAATCTTAAAAAAAAAAAAAAAAAAAAAGTATCCACACCTGAGAACGGCCTTAAGAATATTTTCATTTTGTGGACAAAGAAATTGAGGCTCAGAGATACTGGATCATTTGTCCAACTGAAGCAGCTCCTAAATGGTAGAACCAGGATTCGAACACTGACTGCCCCCAAGGCCAACGCTCCCAGAGTGTGAAGACTAGGACAAAACCGGGTAAGCAGGTGGTGGTTGACAAGCTGCAGAGAAATGCCTGGCTCCCAAGCAGGAGCTCAAAGGATTTTCAACCCACTCCCTATTTATTTGCCCATCGAATCCTTACTGCCCATGCACACAGGTGTTTACACATGCCCCGTTCTTTTTACCAACTTAGGTGTGTGGGTACCTACATACCAAACTTCCATTCACATATTCCTCTGCCTCATAGGAAGGCCTTAAGCTCACATACGTGCAAGGAGTCCAGGGCCCACACTCGGCTCTGCTAAATCCGTACCCCTTAATACCGGCTCTAGGTCACAAAACCTACGCACCTGCATAGGTTGGTTATACAGCAGAACTCCGCTCAATAAGGATTTTTTTCCCCCATTATTCAGGCAAATAAATCCAAGAGTTACCACGACTGATGCCAAAGACATTTGGCCCTGGTAGTGGAAACTGGGAAGCAATGGCTGAAATGAGGTAAGAAAATCCGGGGCCAGAAGGTGGACGCAGAGTCACCAGCCGCTTCTCGCAGGAACCTGCTCTCTTGGGGTCCGCGCCGCACCAGCCCACCCCGCCCCCGGCCCCCGCCCCCGCCCGCCGAGCCCCGCGGGGCCGGAGCAGATGCACACACCGCGGGGAGCTCGCTGGCAGGAGAGGAGTGTTCCCTCGCTCTGGTTTAACGCCCGCTGCCGGGCTGGGGAAGGCAGATGGGCCAGAAGCCGGGGAGAACAGCGACAGCCAAGCTCTTTCAAGCAAAGACTGGTCAGGCCAGCGGCAGCGACCCCCGACTTGCGCGGTTCTCCAGCGGCTACACTCGATCCCCTCCCGCCCGCGCGCGCGCACGCTCGGAGCCAGCTCCCGCCGACGTGGGCGCCGCCGCGGGGGGCTCCGGGGCCGCCCCCTGCGGGGCCCCAAGGCCACCGCGGGCCTTCCTAAGGGCTCCGCCCGGCCCGACCGGAAAGGCCCAGCGCAGCCGCGCAGCCTCCAGCCCCGAGCGCCTCCGGGGAGGCCGCCCCGATCCCCCCGCCCGCGGCCCCGCCCCCTCCGCGCGACTGCGACTGCGCCTGCGCGCCCCGGCTCCGCCCCGCCCCCCCACGCCGCTCTCCGAGGCCGCGCGCCGGGAGCCGCCGTCGCTTAGCAACGCGCGCGTCCCTCTCCGGGGGGCCTGGTCCCTCGTCTTCCCGCCGCCTCGGGTCGGGCCGGGCCGGGGGTGCCCATGGAGCGGAAGGAGGACGAGCAGCCGTAAGTGCTGGGGCTTGGTCCTCTATTTCCCCTTGTGAAAAATAGTTCCCTCCTTCGGGGACGGTGAAGGGAGACCCGAGGGGCGGCCCGGCCATCCTGCAGCCAGTAGTTGAGCGCTCACCCGAACACTTACTTTGGGTTGTTGTTATATTTTTTTTTATTTTTTTAAGATTTTCTGTTTGTTTGCTGAGCATAGAGCCCGACTTCTGGCTTGATCCCTAGACCTCCAGGTCATGATCTGAAATCAAGAGTCAGTCGCTCAACTACCGAAGCCACCGAGGCACCCCCTAAATAGCTTTTAAAAAACACGAGTTCAGATTAGCATGAAACTTAGCTATGTGCATAAACGCTACGAACAGGATCCATAACCATGATCAAATCACTACTCTTTCTTTACTCCAGTTCTGTTTGTTTATTCATGAGAGACCCAGAGAGAGAGGCAGAGGGAGAAGCAGGCTCCCTGAGGAGCCGGGTGCGGGACTCGATCCCAGCACCCCGAGGTCACGCCCTGAGCCCCCCAGGCGTCCCCGTACTTCTTAAAACACCCTGTTTACGGGGCACCCACTGTATGTCAGGCACTTTACCTGCATCGCCTGGCCCGACATTCAGGTCCCACGGAATCATCCGCTGCTTCTCACACCCCACACTTCGATTACTAGCAAATTCTGTAGGCTGTACCTTTAAAATACATCCAGAATTCCACTATCGACCCCACCCTGGCCCAACAACCAGCCTCTCTTACCTGGGTGTTGTAACAGTCTGGACTGCTCCGCTCGCCTCAATACAGCAGTCTGAGTGGTCTTCTTTTTTATTTATTTATTTATTTTTATTTTTTGCCAAGTTCGAGTTAGATCACTCCTCTATGGGCCATTGCAGAGTGAGAGCTAAGGTCCTTACAAAGGCCTGTGGGATTTTCACAACTGCTTCTCCTCCTTTATCTAGTCTTATCACAGCTGCTTGTCCTGGGCTCCACTCTGCTCCAGTGCACAGGCCTCCATCCTTAACAGTAATTCTCAAAGTGTGCCGCCCCCACCCCCATCCAACATCACCTGACAACTTATTAGAAATGCATATTCTGGGGATCCCTGGGTGGCTGAGCGGTTTAGCGCCTGCCTTCATCCCAGGGCATGATCCTGGAGACCCGGATCGAGTCCCACATGGGACTCCCTGCATGGAGCCTGCTTCTCCCTCTGCCTGTGTCTCTGCCTCTCTCTCTGTGTCTCTCATGAACAAATAAAATCTTTAAAAAAAATGCATATTCTTGCGCTCACCACAGATAAACTGAATCAGAAATTTGGAGTTGAGCACAAATCTGAGTTTTAACAAGCCCCCAGGTGATTCTGATGTATACTAAATTTTGAGAACTATCAATCAAGGTGTTACAGCTAAATATAAGGTGGCCAGGGGTATCTGCCTCCAAAGCCTGTATTTTTGTAGAACAAGTTGTTCATAACATACATAAGAATCACCTGAAGAGCTGGTTGAAACAGTTTCCTGGGAACCTGCCTCAGGTTGGGATGAGGCCAGGGAATTTGTGCTTCTAACAAGTAACAATTGATGCCAGTGCAGCTACTTCCGGGGCCACTCTTTGAGAAGCACCTAAGGACAGGTGCTTCTGTGCAATGCTTCGGCAGTTACAGTTCACTCTGCTAGAATGCGCTTCCTCAGATATCCTCTTAGCCGCTCCCCTCTTTCCTTTTTTCAGTTGCCACCTTCATAATGCAGCCTCCACCCTGTCTAAAAATGCAGCCTCTCTCCCACATACATGCATTCCTTTTTCCCATTCCCTGCTTTATTGTTGTCCTTAGCACTTAACACCATCCAAAAGACTGCATGTTTTACTTATTATTTGATTTCTCATCTGCCTTCCCTCCTTAGAATGTGAGCTCTGCGAGGGCAGGAATTTGTGTTTCATCACTCCTGTTTCCTCAGTGCTTTGAGCAGCACCAGGCACATTAGTCAATAAATACCTGTTGAAAGAATTATTCAACGTTATTGTCACATCTCTCTCAATAGCATTCTTGCCCTTACAGTGCAAAGGAGGAAACCAAGGCTCAGATACTAAATGACAGAGTTGGGATTCCAACCCAGGTCAAGTCAGCCCCAGGTCAAGTCTTCACTGCCCATTAGTGTTTTTGTGTTTCCTTCTGGTAAAAAATTTCTATAGAATCATATAGTTCACATTTATGTGTTAATCTGTAGCTGCTCACACCCCAAATACTTAATTGAACGAATGCATACGTATGTATGCAAGCGAATAGCCACAGTCCCTTCTTCAAGGACCTGACGCCAGTACAAAGGCATTGCTGAGTTACAACCATAAAAGGCAGATGGGAAAACGCTGATGTCAGAAGTCTATAATAAATCGATCATGACCTTTAAATAAACACTTATATCTCTGGAAAGGTAGTAGAAAAAGCCTTAGAAGTTATTCACACTTGACCAGTAATCAGTTTTTCCAAACCTTTTACAGAGAGCAGTTCTGGTTGGGATGCAGGAAACCAGAATCCAAGGGTGCTGAATGTTGTTTGTAGGTGTATTGGGAGTATACAGCTCTCCTAGGCCAGACTAAAATAACAATCCCAGCAGATTCATGAGAAATATGCAAATATTGTCATGGGAGTCCATTGACCTGTGAGGAACAGGACACTTCCGGGGGGGGGGGGGAGGCTACATAATGATGAAAGAAACACAGTCTTCACCTTCATGGAGCGTACTGACTAGTAGAGGGTATTTGTAGTGCTTACCAAAAAACTAGGTACATAAATTATAAATCGTGGTGTTAGGAAAGAAAGTGCTCAAATAGAGACCACATGGGAAAAGAAGGGGGGAAATCTAGGAAAAGCTTTTGAGGAAACAGCTTTTAAGCTGAGACCTAAATGATAATGGACCAGCCTGTGCAGGGAGCTGGGGAAGAGCTGCCCAGGCAGAGGGGACAGTGTGTGTAAATGCCCTGAAGGGAAAAACTGGTGTGTCTGGGAAACTGAAAGCACACGTGCTGTCTGGGGAAGTGCAGGGAGGGAGGTCTCAGTGCATTTGAAGAGATTAGCTGGAGCTGGGTCAGGTGGCCTCAGTGTGATAAGGAAGCAGTATTCACTGTAAATGCAACACAAAGCCATTTGGGGGTTTTCAGCAAAAAATGATGTAATAGAAAAGATGGACCTGGCTTTGGTTTGAAGTAATGTAGGGGTTATGTTTTAAGGGCCAAGACTAAGCAGAACTACTCACTTTATATATAAATTTGGAATCTTATTTACTCACCTTCTATGGCTCAGGGCTTTAATTTTAAAAGCTTCCATGTTAGGGACGCCTGGGTGGCTCAGCGGTTGAGCGTCTGCCTTCTGCTCCAGGTGTGATCCTGGGGTCCCAGATGGAGTCCTGCATCTGGCTCCCTGCATGGAGCCTGCTTCACCCTCTGCCTGTGTCTGTGCCCCCCCCCCCTGTGTCTGTCATGAATAAGTAAATAAAAAATCTTTTAAAAAATTTAAGTAAAAAATAAAAGCTTCTATGTAAAAATATTCACATTCATCTATTTTTCTTTATTTTCCAAGTATGTAAGATTTTTTTTGTAAGATTTTGAAACACTGCCTTTTATAATGTCTATCACTATTTAAAAGGAGAAAATTTCCATAAATTCTTTCTAAACATTTTTTAACATTAACAAAATCAATAATGTTCATTTTTGTACCAGTTTAGTTATTAAAAGCCAAAGTGATGAGATTGAATTGATTATTCTCAGACCGACACAGTGGTCTTTTCCTAAAAAGATAAATAATAGTGGTCATTTGGTAGCTTTTATTAGTTTGCCAAGTGAACTTTTAAAATTAAATAGCCATACTTGTCCTGGTAACTGAATTTACTAACTTTTTTGTTTTTAAGATTCATTCATTTAGGGCAGCCCAGGTGGCTCAGTGGCTTAGCGCCGCCTTCAGCCCAGGGTGTGATCCTGGAGACCCAGGATCGAGTCCCACATTGGGCTCCCTGCATGGAGCCTGCTTCTCCCTCTGCCTATGTCCCTGCCCCTCTCTCTCTCTCTCTGTCTCATGAATAAATAGATAAAATCTTTTTTTAAAAAAAAAGATTCACTCATTTATTTTAGAGAGAAAGTGTGTGTGTTTATGTGAGCAGGGGGATGGACAGGGAGAGAGCTCAAGCAGACTTCCTGCTGAGCATAGAGCCTGACTTCTGGCTTGATCCCTAGACTTCCAGCTCATGATCTGAAATCGAGTCAGTCACTCAACTACCGAAGCCACCTAGGCACACCCTAAGTAACTTTTAAAAAACATGAGTTCAGATTAGCATGAAACTTAGCTATGTGAATAAACCCTACGAACAGGATCCATAACCATGATCAAATCACTACTCTTTCTTTACTCCAGCAAATGAAAGTCTGTACACTGCAGTGGTATATCATTATGAATAATCATTATTAACACAAATCCTTTTATCTTTTAAATGACTTAAAATGAGAAGATATCCTTCCATATTTTAATAGCACAAGTCTCTTATAATTATTAACAAAGCCTAAATTGTCTTGACTGATACTTGAAATATATTTAAATTTTGTTTTATACAATTATGACAGTCCCATTAAATAAATTTACTATTCTATTTTTCAGAGAGCTTAAAATAGAAGATGCTGGTATAGTGTATGTAGCTGAAAAAAAAGAAGAAATCAAACATGACAGCAAACCTGGAAAAAGTATACAACATTCAAAACCATGTATTGGGAGAGGACGTGTATATTATGCGAAATTCATTCATACAAATGCAAGAACACTTAATGAACCAGTTCCCTACATAGATCCCAAAAAAGGGCCAGAAAAGCAGGTTGGATGGATGTTTCTTATATACAAATACAGATTTAGATTCAGAAGCTGGTCTGCGGGATAATTTGGTCACAGACTATGTAAAGGATATGACATATCTCAGACTACAACTTTTTATAATCCAATACTTAAAAGCAGTAACCTGACACTACTGTCCCAGATAACCACTGCATACAAACAATCCAAATAATCATTTTTCTAGATTGGGTCAGATTATAGCCACTCAGTAGTGCTTGGCAGATACTGAAGAAATCTATAATATTGTATTTGTGTCACATATTCTAATATAAAAATTTCCCATGATACTCTCTGTAAAATAATAGCTACCATTTATTTAAAATATATGAAGTACTAGTGATGAGCTAAGTGTTTTATATAAATTATATCCTTTAATCTGTACAACAGTTTCTAGGAGGTAGTATTAGAATATTTTACAGATGGTAACATACCACAAAGTAAATGAACATATCTGAGATTACATAGTAAGCAAATGTCACAATTATGATTCTGACCCAGGATGGTTGGTTTAGTCAAACTGCACTTTTATTCACTATCATATTAAATATATTTCATTATCTTGTTTATTTTTTTATCTTATTTCTTTAAAGTTAGGTTTATTGAGGTATAATTTATTCTATTAGCTTCCTATTCCTGATGTTACAAATTTAAAGAGTAACTTATAGCCACACCAATTTATTCTCCACATTTCTTGAGCTCAGGAATCCAAAATCAGTCTCATTGCCTATTAGCAAGGCTGGTTTCCTTCTGCAGGATGTAAGGGAAAATCCAGTTCCTTGTCTTTTCCTGCTTCTAGACGCTGCCTGCCTACCTTGTCTCCTGGCGTCTTCCTCTTCAAAGCCAGCAGCTTGGCATCCTCAAATCTCTGACTCTCCTGCATTCCTTTTCTAAGGACTGGTGTGATTACTTTGGGCCCACCCAGATAATTCTGACTAATGTCCTCTTCCCAAAATGTTTACCTTAATCTCAGTGGCAAAATTTCTTTTGTCCTGTAAATTTATGTGTGGTTGTGATTTAACTTAACATTTAAATGGAGATCGCAGTGACTATCATTAAATAAATAAATAAATAAATAAATAAATAAATAAATAAATAAAGTAAATGGAGATTGCTTTTAGCAACCTGCTTTCATATAGGTAACATCCAATGTTCTTGTCATAAAAGAGATAGCATACCAGGGCACTGTGTGTGAATGGGAGATCTTCTTTGGGCAGGAATTAATGCAGTCAAATATGCTTTAAGATTTTATTTATTTATTCATGAAAGACACAGAGAGAGAGAGGCAGAGACATAGGCAGAGGGAGAAGCAGGCTCCATGCAGGGAGCCCGATGTGGGACTCAATCCCAGGACTCCAGGATCACGCCCTGGGCCGAAGGCAGGTGCTAAACCATTGAGCCATCCAGATGTCCCTCAAATATGCTTTAATGTCATGTAGTAAAACCTGATGTGGGCACTTTTAAGGCTATTTTGTTTTATAAACAGGCAATTATTTGAGATTTAAAAGAAATTGATAGTCCAAGCCTTTACTGGGGAAATAAGTCTGGTCCATAAACCCAGGTTTGTGAAGTTCCCATGTTTCTTACAAAAGTTAATGAATGACTCTCTCTGCTGAGCTCTAATTCCGGGCTGAATTAAAACCGAACTATTAATTGAACCCATCCTTATCTTGGAGATACTAAGGAAAAGAAGTGGGTTTGAGAATGGAGGTGCAAAATGTAAAAAAAAGTCTCAAAAACTAATCAACTAATTTTCTCGTATTCCTAGTTTATAGATGTCTTGAGAAAATGTTAGGAGCTGCTGTTGAGGTGGGGCGACATAGTAGCAGTAGGATCCTTGTTTATTGGTGCTAAAAGCTAACTGAGTCAGAGACCTTTAAGAGTTTGAGATGAAGTAAGAGAATAGGGAAGAGAGGCTACTGGTAGATAGGAGTGAGGAGGTACAAAGAAAGACTGAAGATGCATCAGAGTTAAGAGTGTATCTGTTTGGGCATGGAGTGAAGGTACTGTTCATATTTAAAAAACAAAAAGTGTACTCATTTCCATGTACCCGAGGATTAATAAAGAATACTCATTTCGCATATCTGTACCGTTTGTTCCTTTATTTAAGATGACAAGTTTCTTCTTAAAGGTTTAGGTTGGTTGTTTTGAAAAATTAACTGTATAATAGTGCTAGCTTTAATGCATGAGTGAAGAAAATAAAGTTACCTAATATTTAAATAACATATTTGCTCTCTTATGTATTTTGCTAAGATAATATCTTAAGAACCTAACACCAGATTGGTTGATTTTTCTTATTTACAAGGTGTTTAAATGAGACAATCACTTACACGGTTCTACCTAGAGCCATAAAATTGGGGGTGCCAGAAAAAGTAAAAAGGAGCTGTAGCTCAGTCACTTCCAGTCACAACAGTTTGGGGGTCCTGTGTGTTTAAATATTGGTATTTTTTTAAAATTTTTTTTTAATTTACTTATGATAGTCACAGAGAGAGAGAGAGAGAGGCAGAGACACAGGCAGAGGGAGAAGCAGGCTCCATGCACCGGGAGCCCGACGTGGGATTCGATCCCGGGTCTCCAGGATCGCGCCCCGGGCCAAAGACAGGCGCCAAACCGCTGCGCCACCCAGGGATCCCTAAATATTGGTATTTTAAAAGAGATTATACTAGATCATTATGTTCCAAAGTGTATGTTTCAGAGCATTGCCCCTGCCTATGTGCTCAATAAAATAACATTCCAAAGTCAGATACATTTTGGAAAAGCTATATATTTAGATCTTAAAATTTCACAAATCACATTTGTATGTAAAGGTGCTAAGAAATCCTGTGATAAACTTATTTAACTTATCTCAATATTTTCCAAATTTATTTAACTTTGGAAACCTCTTTTATATAACACCTTATTTAATATGCCACAGGACTAGCATTCCACAGAGCACAATTTAGGAATAACTGTTATCAGGAACATTATGAGTTGCTTAAAAAGAGGTATTTTCAGCATTCCTGGTATCCTTAGCAAAGTAGAGATGAGCATAGATACAATGTAACTCTAGTGTTTCCCATAACACTTCAATGTTTAAAGCCATTGAGCTCTACTAAACCGTGATTCTCTGTAAGGTGTTGAAAGTCCATATTTCCCTAGGGATCCCTGAAGTATGATTTTGTGTCCCACAGATGACCAGGGCCAGCAGCAGCCATCTTTGCCAGGCTGCTGTGGACTTCTACCTACCACCTCTTGCATTCTCTTAACTGTCTTCTCCAGAATGCCCCAAGTGCTTTTACTACCTCTCCCAGGACTTTCCCTAATGTCCCAAAGAATGAAAACTAATGAATGTCTCCTAATGCATTTCCAAAGGCTTAGAGATAGCAGAAGTATCACAAAGACGGTCTCACAGTGGTTTCCAAATGCAGCTAAGGGGTTCACAGTATAATGGCCATGAGGTCTTCCAGGGGTGGGGGGTAATGGGAGCCTCTTCTTCAGGAATCTCCAGATGTGTCCATACTATGGAGCTCCAATGACTGTTACCCTGAAGCAGGAAAGAAAACTAGCCTTGGGCTAGAAGGGAAGATCTCCTGCTTTCTCTGGGTCCAAAGTTTTGAACTGAGAGCAACTATCTGTTCAGGCAAAAACCCTTCCACAATCTGTACGAGGTAGGCTGATCCCTGAAGCCTAGACAAAGCAGTCACAGTACAACTTTTCCCTGTTTGGCTTATTTCATCATACATAACTCATGTCAACCCCTCACAATCCACTTCAAGTGATGGTGGACAGCACAATAAATTTTTCTTCGATTTTCCCTTCAGCGTGAGGTGAAGGAAAAACAAGTTTCCACCTATCTCTTTAGTCTTATAATCTTTTATGAGCACATGCTTGGACCAAAATGGCACGCACATGTGCACAGACCCATATACATTCTCACTCTTCCAGGAACAAACCAGACTCTTCAGGCAAAGGGCAGACTATCCAGAAATAGAACACATAAAAACAGCATTTTTTGAACTGTGGGATTTCATTCCGCCCAAGCGAAGCTTCATCCAATTTACAACACTAATCAGAATACTTCCACTAACTCTGAGGACTTAAAAGTTATCAGTCACACGTGAGGAAACATTGTTCATTATTTCCTTTATGTTTTGTGAAACTCAAGAGACCATTTTGGTAAAATTCTAAATCCACAAGAAACCTTTTTTTTTTTTAAGATTTTATTTATTCATGAGAGACACAGAGAGAAAGAGAGAGAGGTAGAGACACAGGCAGAGGGAGAAGAAGGCTCCATGCAGGGAGCCCCATGCGGGACTCGATCCCGGCACTCCCGGATCAGGCCCTGAGCCCAAGGCAGGCGCCAAACCGCGGAGCCACCCAGGGTTCTCTCATAAGAAATCTTGAGAGATGAACTGATACCTCTGCTTTTCAGATAACTTTTGTTCAAGAAATAATTGAATGCTGCCGGGCATTTCCTAGCAGTTTGCTCATCCCAGAGTCACTTACCCAGTAACTTGGGTGTTGGCAAAATAAGTTTTCTGATCAACAAGAGAAGATAATACACAGTGTACTCCTTAAAACCTTTTCATCAAAGATCTTTCTCATGATACCTAAAATCTCTTCATTGTTACTTCTGAAATTAAGTAGGTTTGTGCTTATCTGGCTTTCATTCTACAGCAGATTTGCTAAAGCCATGTAGCACGGAATGAGGCTTGCACAGATGGGGGCAGGGCTCTGACTGGGACAGTTAATTTCCCAGCAGTTTTCTCATCTGTGAAGTGGGTGTATCTATCTACTTGCAGATTCGTGGTGAGGGTAAGTGAGAAAAGGCCTGTAAATCTGAGACCTTGGGGCATAATAAGAACTCTCATAACCGTGCAGTGGAGGAGGCCTGCAAGAAGCAGGCATTCTGACAACAGTTAGATGTGACTATTTTCAGCCAGATAGTGAGAAGACACCATCTGTTTAGTAATCTGTTCTAGAATTCCCAGGATCGACATCAAGTAGTCTTAGTTTTTGTAATTCACCTTTCAGCTCATTCTGAAAAAATGAGGTATTAGCCCATCTCTCCTATTCTCCAAAATTCCCTAGTTCCTAAATTTCTTCGATCGCTGCACATGTATTTAGTACCCCAGGTTTCAATTTGCCATTGGCCTGAAGACTGGCACTCATTTCAAGTTGACAAGTGAGGTCTAACTCTCTCCTCAATCAGTCAGGGCTCAGTTAGTTCCCTCTTAGGTTCATGTTCATCCTATCTTTGTTCAGTTTGAAGATAATTTCCCTTAACGAAGAACCTAAAGTTGAGTAGCTCTTTCAGCTCTGAATTGTGTAACTCTTCTCCAAATTTTTAGCCTTTCTGTGATTTCTTGATATAACAGAATTTTTTCTCCCAGAAAACCCTATTTTTGCTGCCTTTGGCATATTTCATGAATTTCTTCTAAGCTTCTTGACAATCTGACAAGGTGACTCCATGAAATTATTTTTTTAATTTGACATTGTACACTTCTTTTATATACATGCCTGTCTTTTTAGAAGGTAAGCCACTTTGGGAGCTGACTCCCTGTGGAGTCAGATAGATGTCTTCAAATGCCTTCTTACTTTTCTTACCCCTATAGCTTCAATTGCACTGTCAGGGTTTTACTTATGTAATCTAGTCTTCATCACCCTTGAATCATATTTTTCAAGTTTCTGGCTACAATATCATGGTTGATTTTTAGAAGCCTGATTTCCCTCCTCAAAGTCCAAAGTAGATGTTAGATTATACCCAAAGTTACCTTCATTGTCTTAATAATATCCAGGAACTTCTAGGTGTCACAGTTCCCCCTTCCCAAGGTTGTCTTAGGTCTACCTAATGATCCAGATTTTTAAAAAAATGCTTACTTAGAATTGAGTAAGTTTCCCTCGCTGTTTTCACAACTTCTGAGAGATCAGATTCTAATATGTGCTAATGGAGAGTATATCAATTCTCCCTTGCCTGGGTCCTTAAGTCAGGTTTCTCTACTCAAAATTCTGTAACATTGGAGATATCTTTCCAAAACAAAGTTTTTCAAACTGAGGCACTAGTGGGTTATAAAGCAATGTGGGTTGCAACTAGCATTGTAAAATGGAATAGAAGAGATAAAGGATAAAATAGAAAAATAGTCAAGTGCACTTAATGGAGTAAGAATAAACATTGTCTTGTGAAACTTTTCATTTTATGTATGTGTATACATTGTGTCTTCTTGCATGACAAAATATTTCGTGGTGTGGATCATGGACTGAAAACTATGAAAACCACCATCTTAGATGATAATACATTATTTATATTTACCTGAAAGTATAGAACCTGATTTTTTAGATTAAATCATATATATATATACACACACATGTGTATACATATATATAAATACAATGGTAGTACAAAACATAGAACTATAAGTACTTGGTTGATTTTTACCACTCCATCTGTAGTTTAAGAATTTAGAAGCTATGTTTTAGCTAAAAAAATATGTGATAATTCACTTTTAAGTACCTTTTAAAAATTCAGTCTTTGTAAAACTATTCCTAGATTTCAGAATTCCATTTTATACTAGAATATCCAATAACTTATTGAATCAACTTACTGAACATTTACAGTCATCAAGCAGCTCATGAAAATGCCCTACAGTATCCAATTTTGTGTTTCCAATTTTTTCCCCATAAAGGGTGACTGGTGGTCACATGGTAAAGGACTGGAACATCCCTTCCAACCATCTTACGACACTACGAGCACCCAGAGGAGTGACTTTCGAAAACCAACATGTCCATTGGTTTTGCCAGTCAAACACAGCAAGCTGCAAAAGGCTTCTTGTGGAATAGGTAAGGTTAGCTGTGATAAAACCTCCTTCGCATTTTCTCAGGTTACTGCTATCAAATTAAGATGGATTAGATATACTGGTACCTCCTGAGAAAATTACCTCTCTATAGGAGTTGAAAATATACATACAGCAAATGCAGCCCTTGACAAGTTTGTTCTTTATCCCTTCTTGGTGGACAGCTTATTTCCAAATGTATTTACTGCAACATAATACAAATTGGCTTGATCATTGATAACAACAGCCTCCAAGTCATACAACCTAGTAGCATTCTGCTCATTACTGCCACCAAATTTTAAAAAGTGTAACTACAATTGTAGGCAATACTATATGGCAGCATTTTTCTAAGTGTACTCTGAGGGACATTAGTTCCTTATGTTTATAGATGCTGCTCAGAAAAAGGGGAAGTGGTCAAATGAGATTTGTAAAAACTGAATTTATAAAGTTAAACAGATTTAAGCCACAGAACTCTTAAAACTCTTACTGTAAGCACAAGCATAATGCATTCCAAGACGAGGAATAAAGAATATTATGTTTTCCCCACTTATTAACCACCTCATCCTTTTTCTAGGAGAGTATTTCACATAACTGGTATCCCACAAACCAATGTTACATGGACTATTAAAACATTATTATATCTATTTAGTTAAGTCTTAAAGAAGTGCACAATCAAGTCAAAACAAAAATGTATTTACCGAGTACGTAGCCTGGTCATCACTCCATGTAAAAGTTCATAAGCTAAACTTCACATAATTTTCTGAACATGACAGTATGTCCACTGAATGGTACACAAGTAAACAAAGGGTTACTTTTATCATTCAACAGTCCCTTACTTAATTTGAACCTTCAGGCCTCTGTGATCTGGCCAGTCTAGTTAAGGATACAAGGGTAGGGGGGTAGATTGAAGATCAGAACATTAGAAAATGGTCATAGTCAGCATGATTTCCACCTCAAGGGCAGGAGTTAATGGAGAGGATGGTTAGATAAACTGTAACATGGTCTCTTCTTCAGAAAGGTAATGATGTTTGCACTTCCGATTCCGGATGGTAGACTGAACACAGACATCTAAATGCCCCTCCTCCCAAGACTCTATTAAGTGATAGTAAAACCATCAACCCATAAAGATGAAGAGAGTGGAAAGAAGAATTTCCTGTAATGTGGAAAGGAATGAAAACTTGTTGATGGATTAGCAAGCAAAGAAGCAAGAGCCTAGAAAAGACAGAGGGAAAAGCAGCAAAGAGCCAGTCTGCCTGACAAAACCCCAAAGTAGCTGGAGACTCAGCCAGCAGGCAAAGCAGAAGGCATGAATGAATCCAAGGGGAGAATCCAAAGGGCAACCTGAAAGTCTGTCTTTTAAAAACCACCCCAGGGACGCCTGAGTGGCTCAGCGCTTGGGCGTCTACCTTTGGCTCAGGGCCTGATCCCAGATTCCCGGAATCGAGTCCCACACCGGGCTCCCTGCATGGAGCCTGCTTCTCCTACCTCTGCCTGTGTCTCTGCCTCTCTTTCTGTGTCTCTCATAAATAAATATTATCTTAAAACAACAAAAACAAAAAACCCACCCCAGTCAGGAACACTACTCTATGCCAACATTAAAACTAGTTGAGCCCAATGTCCCGGCCAGATAGTCAACTACCACACCAGTTACTTTTTTTGTCATACAAGTTGATCTCTTGTCCTATTCTTAGTTTATGAATGGACAGCCAAAGATTACAATTATGCCAAATTATCTTTTTTAATGTATGGCGGTTAAAGTTAAGGAAACATCACGGAATATAAAGCAACAACGACAAAAAAAAAAAAAAAACCTAAAAAGTGTAAGAGAATAAAAGCAAAGTGGAGAATCCATCTGGGAGGTCCAACTTTTCTGAAGCTCTAGAAGAGCAAAGAATAAAATTGAAAGTGCAGATAGTTATCAACAAAACATTTATTGAGCACATACTATTTGCTGGGCACTTTATGGAACTTCCTAAATATTTACTTATTCAATTCTCATACCAACTCTAAGGAATATATTAGTATGGTAATGTTATTAATACTCTCATTTTTCATATAAGAAAGCAAGCATGGAGTTTAAATAATTTGCTCAAGGTTACAGAGCAAATAACTGATATTTGAACTCAATCTACCTGTAATTAAAACCAGTGCTCTACACAGCCTCTGGAATAATAAGAACGTTTCCCAATATAAAAGAGAGGCATTAATGGAGCCTACTGAGCACTTCCAAGTATGAAGGGATAAAAGATACAACCTATACATCATTATGAAATTGCAAAGCTACAATTATAAAAAGAAGGTTCTATAAGTTTCCAAAAAGAGAAAGAAAAATGTCACTATCTAAAAAACAAGAATCAGTATGGAATTAAGCAGCACCGATACAAAAACACAATGGAGTTAATGTCTTTAAAGTTTCCAAGGGAAAATTTTTTTTACTTACAAAAGAGGATTTAACAGAAATACTAGAACCAGTCTTTTTCAAGTGGCACCAGGCTTTGGACCCAGTGAGAAAGAAATGTAGTCCTAGCACGATATTTGGCCCTTAAATGAATAAAACGCATATAATTATATTGTAAATGCTATTTCATAATTTTCAGCTTTTAGCATTATCTTGACACAGTATGGAAATTTTAAATGTTGTTACAGAACAGAATTATTTCATTAGCCTTAACAAGAAAAGCACAGTTGACAGAAGATGGGAAGTAGAAGAGAAAGGTGCTAATATCTTTATTTAACTTGAGTACTCAAGAAAAACTACTCAAAGTAGATGAAACAAAGAATAGAAGTTTAAGGTTGAAGTCAAAGGAACTAATATGAGAACCAATTTATCTCTTTAGCCCTATCCTCTTTGCTGAACTTCAAACTCCTATCCAGCCACCTACCTAACAATCTTTGCTTGGATAGTTAATGTCCTTTCAAACTCAACATGGCTGGCATAGAACAGTTCATCTCTGCCATTCAAACATATCCCCTGCTGGTTTATGTCTTTTCCATAAATGCCACTTCTAATCCCCTTAAGTTTTGATCACCTAGAAGCCATTCCAAAACTCCCTACCCTCTATATCCAATCCATCAGCAAATCTTGACACCCCTATCTCCAAAATATACTCCAAATCTTTTTACTAGTGTTGTACAGCTCCTGTTACCCTGCTTCCTCTCTTTCTCCTTCAAAAAATGTTTTCCACACCATTGTTAGAAGGATCTTCTAAAAACACAAATGATACTGCGTTCCTCCATTAGATGAGTTACTTCTCATTGTGTGTAGAATCAATTTGAAATTTCTCACCATGGCCTACATGGGCCCATTTAATCTATGGACTCTATCTCCTATTGCTCATGATATCATGATAGGGCCATTTCAAGAGTGGCATGTAACTTAGGCCAAGGAGGTAGAGAATGTTTTCTGACAGTCATAGTTATTTCCAAACCAATTTATGCCTGTGTACTTATTACTGTATTTCCATAATTTACATATTCTTGTAAATTAAAATCTGAGTACTAAGAGAGTTTCTGTAATACATTCAAAGTCGAATACTTTGGAAAGGCTTGCCAAAAGGTCACTAACTTTTTTTTTTTAAAGATTTTATTTATTTACTTACTTACTTGAGAGAGATAGAGACAGAGACAGAGAAGGTGAGCAGAGGGAGAGCCAGAGGGATAGGGACAAGTAGATGCAGGGTTTGATCTCATGACCCTGAGAACATGACCTGAGCTGAAATCAAGAGTTAGATGCTTAACCAACTGAACCACCCAGGTGCCCTAAAATATTATTAATTTTTAAAAGTGGTAATTAGGTGTGGACAAAATCACCATAAAAGAGGAGGTGGAGTGAATTTCTTAAATCTTAAAGGTTTCTGCATTCATTTTATTTCAAATATGTCTTTAAGTTTCCATTCTGTTTTAAAGAAACAAACTAGGAAAGATACATTAGGGGTGTGGTTTGCACAGAAACACAAAGTGCAATTCCAATCCATGGATACTTCCACAAAGGAAATGCATTGGCATTCCAATAAAAATTTGGTGAATGAACTGGTTAAAATAAAGTATCTAAGTTTAGTATATATAATTCTCTATGATTCTTTAATTTTTTGGGTAAGTAACCAGTCAGATCCCAGTTCTTTCCCATAAGGAGTAGTTGCTTCTACTTCTACCATGGGACACAGTAGATGATAAGAGCAGAGAGCTAGGTTTTGTTCTAGGATGACCAGGCAAGGCCCAGCCATTTCATAGAGACACAAGCCCCCCTGCCCCACCCAGATCAATGCCTATAAGTCTGTTCTATTGAACCAGTTGGTTTTTTTCCCAGAGTGAAATCTTCCAAACCTCTATCTGGATCAGGGATCAAAAAGTATGGAATTTCTCAAATAAGTCCCCTGTTGGCAGGTTCTCCTTGTCCCATGCTCCCTGCCCCAGATGTGTCAGATACCTCCATTTTCTGAGCCTTACTGGGTGGGACCCCACCCCATCCCCACAAGCACTTATCTTCCAGTTTTTTTGTGGTCTACTCAAGTTCATTGCCATTTAATCATCTGCTTTTCAGTTTCCAAATTTGCTAGTATCTTTGCTCTCATTTAGTTCCCTTTTTTCCTAAAGATTTAAGCTTTTTAACATCTTTACTATCATTGTACTAGTGTTTTGGGATGGAACGGGAGGAAATGCACATGTTGAAATTGTTATGTTTAACTGGAAATCATGGTCCCCTTATCACCATCAATATTCACTCACCTTAGAATTTAATATTGGTTTAGCATTTAATAGTGGTTTGCTCCTAGGCTCGTTACTTAAATTTCATCATTTTATTCACTCAATTCAAGAAGTGGGAATAATAATCCCTACTTAGGAGGATTATTAGGAGAAATAAGAGATATGTAAAGTGTCTACCACAGTGCTTAGTACATAGTAGACAACAAATGGAAACTATTTCTATTATTAATTATTGTATTGTATTACATTAGGTGTTTAATTGGAATTTAGCTTTGGAAACCAGGTGTAGAAGTCTCACTTTTTCCTTCCTCACCTTCCCTCCCCCTTCACCCAACCCTCTTCCTGTTCCGCCTCCTCCTCTCTCTGCCTCTGTCTCTCTGTTCTTTTATTGATGTTCCTCATTGCCAAAGTCATTGTTGTGTCCCAGATGATGCCCAGACTCAACAAAAAATTTATTGATTAGTGTAATAATTACATATTATTCAACAGATTAAAAACATAATGTAATTTAAACTAAAACACATCACAATATACACCTGCAATTTATTCACATTTTGAATAGTGCTTGGATACTAGTGAAAAGAATTTAAAAAATATTTTAGTGTAACATTTAAAAATATGTATATTCCAGATTTTACATATATGTGTATATATTTATATATGTATGTATATATATACATATGTGAGTGCATATACATACAGATACAGAAAATGTGTATGTAAACATGCATCATACCAATTAAAAGTCATCTCCTGGTCATTCTGTTCCATCAGCCCACTTAATTACGCCTGGTCTTTGGCATTTCAGCAATGTCATCTTGTGCTGATAATGAAAGTGCCCTTTATTCTTGTACCACCACCCAATTTCCTGGCTTCCATCCATAGTCACTTCAACAAATGGCTGTGCTCCATCATATCTGAATCACTACAAGAATAAGTGTTCACTTTGGGTTTTATATAATAAAACTTTATAAATTGAAAGGCTGATCTAATTTGTGAGGAACGTCATACTTAAACAAAACTTTGACTCTTTATCAACAACCTGATATTTTATTGCTTTTGTTTTGAATTGCAAAATCAGATTGTCAAAAAAAATCAATTATCATCAAAAATATATTTTTTAAGATTTTATTTATTTATTCATGAGACACACACATACACACACACACACACACACACACACACACACACAGAGGCAGAGGCACAGGCAGAGGGAGAAGCAGGCTCCATGCAGGGAGCCCAATATGGGGCTCGATCCCGGGTCCCCAGGATCAGGGCCTGGGCCGAAGGCGGCGCTAAACTGCTGAGCCACTGGGACTGCCCCAAAAATAATGTTCTAAAGTGGATTTTAGTTTGTGTTCTGCTTTTGCACCAACATGTAGCTTAATGATTTCTTTCTAGAGTTATGTTCAAGCTTTTTCACTATATTTTGAAAATTTATAACAGTATCTTTTTCATTAATAATACTTCTCTATAAGATCAAAATAAATACTATTTAGAAGAATGGAGTTTCTGATAGAAAAATATGATTGATGAATGTTTTTTAAGTAGACCCAAACAGTTAAGAAAATTTCCCAAAGTAAAAGTTGCTGAATTCCCACCAATACAAGGATCAAGTTGTGTGTTTGAATAAATCCTGGCTTTGTTGATAAAATATAGATGGCTGGACCCCAACTTGTTTGGCGTATCCTTGCTTAGAAAATTTCTATTTTAATTAGATCAAGTTTCCAAGAAACAGAGAGTGGATTTCAAACATTCTTCATAGGCTTTGCTTTATGTTTTGTAATCCTTGTGTAACAAGGCTTCTTTTAAGTAATTACTTTGGGTTCAATTTGAATTCTGAAGTAGAATAACCACTAACGACTTGAATATCTTCTTTGATGTTTTCCTACTTAGATGTTCTTCACTACTATGGCCTTCTTTAAAAGTCCCATATACTTGAATAAATGAATATGGTAGTTATGTCTAATTTTAATAGATATAATGTCCGGGTAAGGAATTTCTCTAATAGCTCAGATTTGTTTTCTTTCCCTTTATTCTTCCCCATAAAGAAGTGGGTTTTTTTTAAGTTGTTATTTTTGAGATTCTAGGAGGTTCTAGATCACTATTTTAAAAATATTTTAATTGATTTAATTGACTTCTGAAGTATTTGTTTCTTTTTATTTTTTTAAGATTTTATTTATTTATTCATGAGAGACATGAGAGAGAAAGAGAGAGAGACAGAGACACAGGCAGAGGGAGAAGCAGGCTCCATGCAGAGAGCCTGACCTGGGACTCAATCCCAGGACTACAAGATTGCCCTGGGCTGAAGGTGGCACTAAACTGCTGAGCCACCCAGGCTGCACATTTTTGTTTCTTTCTTCTTTCTTTCTCTTTCTTTCTTTCTTTTTTTTTTTTTAAGATTACTTATTTATTTATTCATGAGAAACAGAGAGAGAGAAAGAGAGGCAGAGACACAAGCAGGCTCCATGCAGGGAGCCCGACGCGAGACTCAATCCCAGGTCTCCAGGATCAGGCTCTGGGCCGAAGGCAGTGCTAAACCGCTGAGCCACCCGAGCTGGCCACATTTGCTTCTTAATTGCATAACAAGTCACCCCAAAATTTAGTTGCTTAAACAACCATCATTTTATTTCCTCTTGATTCTGTAATTTGGGCTGGGCTCAGCCGGGCAGTTCTTTGGCTGGTCTTGGTGGTGGGCACTTGTGTGGCTACATTCACTTGGCAGATCACCTGAAGACTGGACTTGACTTGGAGGCTGGAATGACATGTGGTCAACATGTGGTCCCTCTATGTGGGCTTTCCAGTAGGGTTGCTGAACTTCTTAGGTAGCATCTCAGGGCTCCCCAAAATGCAGAAACCACAAACTGAAAGGTTTTATCAAGGTTTATGCCTGGAACTGGCAGAGTGTTACTTTTTCCACATCTTGTTGGTTAAAGCTAATCACAAAACCACCCCCCATTCACAAGGAGGGGACTGTGCACAGATGAATAGTGGGAGACCAATAAACTAGGTCCACTACTGTCATAGACTACCACAGTGTCCTTAAATTGTTCTCCCCATGAGAGTTTAGGAGTAGCCAACTCTTATATTTTGTCTGAAAATGTCTTTAAATTGCCCTTACTCAAATGAATGAAAGTAGAGCTGGGTATAGAATTCTGGGCTCATAGTTATTTACCTTTTACATTTGAAAGATATCATTCCATTGTCTCCTGGATCCTACTGTTACATCAAGTCTGCAGGAAGCCCAATTGTTAATCTTTTGAGAGTAATATGTTTCAGTGTAAGATTTTTAATGTGGAAAGGGGGGCTTTTTTTTATTTTTTTTAATTTTTATTTTTTTTATTTTTTTTGAAAGGGGGGCTTTGTATATAGAAGAGTTATTTATAGTTACTTATGATTTAAATTAATATCACAGATTGAATATTATAAATGAAAATTTATTCCTTAAGCCCTTAATTTTTAAATACAGTTTCACTGTAATTGCAGGGCTGTTGGTTTTCAAGGATTCTGTACAGGTGTGGGGAAAGAGACATGAAAACTGGGCAAATTAAAATGCCACAAAGTTTGCTTTCACTTCTGAGATTAAACCATTTTTCTTGAATAAATGTCCCTTGGATAGTTGTAAGCTTTTGGTTAATTTCCAGAGTTCTGAAAAAGTTGATTTTGATTATTTTTTTCCAAGTGTTCTCATCATTATTACAGAGGAGCACTTTTCACAGGTTCTTACTCCACTGTTCCTACTAATGTTCTATCCCTTTTAGTTTTCAGGTTAAAAATGTCTCCTCACAATCTCACTATTATCTTTGTGGCACAGACACTTCATTGAACAGGAGTCCTAAACGTTAATGTAAACAAGTTTATCGACTTTTCACCTATGGATTGTGCATTGGGTGTTTATGGAGAGTTTGTCTACCTTAAAGTCACAAAAACATTCTCCTATATTTTCTTCCTTGCATTTATAATGTTGTTGCTGTGGATTTTGATATAAATCTGCTTTTTCCTCCTTTGTAAGTAACCTACATTCTCTCTCTTTTTTAAAAATATTTTATTTATTTATTCATGATATACATAGAGAGAGAGAGAGAAAGAGAGAGAGGCAGAGACACAGGCAGGGGAGAAGCAGGCTCCATGCCGGGAGTCCCACGCAGAACTTGATCCCAGGACTCTAGGATCATGCCCTGGGCCAAAGGCAGGCGCTAAACCACTGAGCCACCCAGGGATCCCCACTACCTTCTCTTTTTGAAAGCATTTAAAGGGACACCTGGGTGGCTCAGCAGTTGAGCATCTGCCTTTGGCTCAGAGAAAATCCTGAGGTCCTGGAATCCCATTTCAGGCTTCCTGCATGGAACCTGCTTCTCTCTGCCTCTCTCTCTGTGTGTGTGTGTCTCTCATGAATAAATAAAATCTTAAAAAAAAAAAAGGCTTTATTAAGTTAAAAAAAAAAGCTAGCATTTAGAATTTTCTTTGCCCCAGATGACCTTAAATTTCTCTATAAAGTGTCTCGGATGTGAGTTTTCCCTTACATACCCTGCAAGATAGGGAGGAGAGTGAGGCAAGAGAGTGACTCAGGATGCAAAACAAGGAGGCATTCACTCCCTATGTAAATGCCTCCTTAAACTGTAAGCATATGAGTTTCACTTGTCTTATTCCTGGACCTGCCACCCTACGTGGTAATCTGTGAGCCCTTTCAATCTGAGGTCTTTGATCTTTGTCTAATTCTTGGATATTTATCATCATTCTTTCCTTTTCTTTTCCTTTTAAGTAGGCTCTACACCTAACATGAGGCTTGAACTCATGACCATGAGATCAAAAGTCATGTGCTCCACCAAATGAGCCACTCAGGCACCCCATCACTATTTCTTCAGCTATTTTCTTCCCTCTGTTTCTTTATCTAGGTCTCCTAAATTCTACCATCCATGTCTTTTAGCTTTTCTATTATATTTTAATTTCTTTATCCTTTATTGCTGCCTTTTGGGAGTTTCTCAGTCTGCCTCATTCATGAATCTTTTTGTTTATCTCATCTTTTTCAATTCAGCTATTATATTTTGTTTGATTTCTGACATTTATGTGATTCTTTTTTAATGGCCTCTTCTTGCTTCATATTAAAAATGCCTTCTGTGTCTTTCAGGGTATTATGCTTACGTTAAATTCTTGGAGTACCAGTTCTGATTATTCTACTTCACATAGTATATGTTTTAAATTTTGTTGTCTTTCTTTACAATGTCTTTCTTAACAGTATCTTAGGTTATGTTCCCCAAGAGGAATCAACAGGCCTGTGGGGGGAAAATGTAAGGACGAGGGTCTGGCTTTTGTGCCTCTCAGTCAATTTAAAGGAAAGAAAATGAGGGTCAGACTGGAGAGTGTCAGACCCCATAAAACTGACCTTGACCATTTCCATCTGCTGTCACTGTCCTAGGCCAGTCCTCTAGTCAGAACACCATCCCTCCTCTCCACTTTAAACTCTTAAAAAGAGGCATCATAAGAAAAGACAATCTCTTGATATTTTCAATCTACCAGCACTAATGGTTGCTGGGGGAATGGTAGCAGAGCAAATGCCCAAGGGGGCAGCATGCACCCATTTTCACCAGTTCCCTACTCTAGAGGGACTTCTGTGCTGTTTGAAAGTTACTAAGTTAACAACAGATGGCTAGCCAGTTGCTGCCAGTTTCTTGCCCCTGAGGCAAGCAATAATCTTCCCAAGGCAATGTGTGGGCAGAGGCTGTCAGGAGGAGATTTAAAACCTCTCCCCCACCTATTCTCTCTTGGCCGTATCTGACCCTCCTACCCTCCAGCCCACACTGACACTAACCCTTCACACCAGTCCACTAAAGTCTTTGGGTTTCTCACAGTCGATAGTTCCTCAGATTCATGCCTCTTCTCACTTCTACAGTTTTCCCTTTCATTAGGATACAAAAGAACTGGCCCCTTGCCTAGTTTTAAAGACCCTCTCTAATTTGATCCCAGCATCTTTCAATTCTCAAAGCAAATCATTATCCCCATTTTAGAGAGGAGGAAATTGAATCTCAATGAAATTAAGTGATTTGTCCAAAGTCACACCACTAGGAAATGTGGTAGAGCTAGAATTTGAAAAACATGTCTATCTTATCCCAAAGCGCATGCTTCTGTTACTCCATTAATTCCCTCTGATTAATGACCGAATTTAGAGCTGTTTGATTTTATTCAAGAATCTATCAAACCATGTTTCTAAAAACACTAATGTTCTGTGAGCTGGACAATGGCATTCACCCAAAACCCAGTTAGTCTTTTCTCAAATGGTAGAAAAAATATGTATAAGTTATGGTTAGATTTTTCTCAATGTCAGTTGCCCATTCATTTTTAGTAAATCTTTGGCACCTGCTGTTCTTTTGTGCATTAGCAAATCCTTAAAAAAGGTAATCATTACATAGAAAATGCATTTTGAGTAAATGATCTCAATTAGAATTCAAAAATATGTTATCAGTTAGGGAGAATATATAAGGAGAAATATGTTAGTAAATACGTACTTATTAAGTGTTCATGAATTCAATTCAATATTCAGACATTGATATAAACTAATTTTACCAGCAGGAATGATGAGTCTTTAAGTATTTGTATATTACATGATATGAAATGGCAATCTTTTTTTCCCTGATAGCAGGGGAAAAATGCTGACATAACCTTGCAAGTTAAAAGTAAAAATAAAGTGAGTTTTAAAAGTCATTAAAAATGTGAAACAGAGAAGAACCAATAGAATGAATCCCTATATACTCATCACCTAGCTTGAAAGATTATTTAAAAGTGATTTTTTAAAGGGTTTAATAGTCTTGCAAATTTTCAGAATGTCTGTAAATGAGAACTGAAAAGAATCACATGTTCAACTACAACTACAGCAGCCCTGGAGTCTTCCAGTTCATTCTATTAGTGCCATTTGGGAGCACCTTATGCATAAATTTGTCACAACCTTTCTAGTAGTGAATAATAGGTTGACAAATGAATTATACTTATATCTTTCCTAAGATTTTGGTTGGTATCTATGCAAGAGACCTATCTAACATACTTTTGAAGCCATTGTTGCACATTAATATTAGTTTTAGAAATTACTAGTTATTTCCATATATGGGGCTAGTTCAATTGTTTTCCTTTGGTTCCTTTCATGGAGAAAGGATGATGTATCCATTATATTTACCCATACTTTTAAAAATTTAGTTTTATTAGAATTTTTGATAAAGCATGATTCTGAATATTGATTACATTTTCATATACAAATCTAATTTTTGCCCTGACTTCACAAAATCTTTTTCCTCAGTTCCACTTGCCTCTCCTGATGTATCAGCAGAACTTCAAAAGAATTTTATAGAACACATCTCTTTTTTACATCAATATGATGCTAGGAAAATTCCCAATGAGCCCATCCGGGGAAAGGTGAGAGTCTTCAGAATCAATTATTTAATACTTTAGGCTGGGACAGATTTATGGTAGTACATTAAGCCTTTCCAGGTCATAGCCATCTTTCTAGAGGTCTATTTCAACAAACTAACATGGTTGTTAGGGGGATAAAGCCTCAACGACATAGGTAAAATTAAGGAATGATATCATAATTTTGGATCAAGTCTTTGGAGTTTGGTTTCAATTATTACAATCATTCACTTAAGGTAATATCAAAGCAGTTTTATAAACTGTTGAATATGCTCATGTGGGTGTGGCAGGGAAATGCATCTAAGATTTACAAAGCCAAACATAAATCTAATAGTTGCTGGATTTTTTTTTTTCCCAACTGCAAATGTCTGTTTTCACATTTTTCACTTTAATTCTTTCATTGAAACTAATTGACAAAATAAAAAATAAAAATAAATAAAAAAAGAAACTAATTGACATTTGGGATACAATCACAAATCCTTAGGTCTGTGAACTGTAGTTGCTATTGTATCCATGGCAACCTATAGAGTAAGAAATGAAATTTGATAAGAATAGTCTTATACATCCCAGCTGATTGATAGAAATGTTGAGAATGAGAGATAAGATGCTGCTTTTTTGATTTTCTGCTTTTCTCTCTTCGTTTATTTTCTGGCACACCCTATTTTATCATTGATTTAAAAGTTTCACTAATAATTATTATGCTGCTGTCTTCAGTTTTAGACTAAGGTGACAGTCAGTGATGTGGCAGAGAAATAAGTGCCTGCCTCGCCAGAACTTGAACTAACACATGAACTGAGTTCACAGCTGCATCTTCCAGCAACTAGTGTGCCCTGGTTAATGTCAACTTTGTTTTTTTCCTTTCCAGCGACACGGAGCTTTTGTGCAGGCAGAGATAAAACCAGGGAGTAGGCCAATAGTTCCTAAGGGAACAGAGGTATTACGGAATGCTCCGGGGTCATGCTCATCAGAACAGTCCAAAAAAACAGAGAAAGGAAACTCAGCGGAAAGCAAAATGATCTCACCAGGTCTCTGCCGACAAAATTCCCCAGAGCTGCTAGAGACTGAAACTCACTTATCAGAAACAGACGTCAGAGAGGCAGCCAAGGCATGCCCCAGAAGTCCTGAGAGAAGGGAGAAGGTTGCAGACATCTTCCAAATAACTGCAGTAAATGCTCTTCTCCCCAGGCATGATCGTTTAAATCCACCAATAAAAAGTCAGGATAAATCAGGATAAATTACCTTCTTCAAGACAAAAATCTAATCCTTGGAATGGAGAGAAATTTCAGAATCATACAAACCCTCACAGGTTGCTTTCTCTTATATCAATAACCTCAAAAATTCTATTTACATAAATGGGAAAATGAAAAAAGACAATTAAAAGGCACCAAAAATTTAAGAGTGGTCTCTAATGAGTGGTGGATTATGAGACGTATTTTTTTTTTAAGATTTTATTTATTTATTCATGAGAGACACACACACACACACCCAGAGAGGCACAGACACAGGCAGAGGGAGAAGCAGGCTCCATGCAGGGAGCCCAATGTGGAACTCCATCCCGGGTCTCCAGGATCAGGCCCTGGGCTGAAGGCGACGCTAAACCACTGAGCCACCCGGGCTGCCCGAGACATATTTCTATATTATTTATAAACAAAACAATTTTGTTTTGCACAAAAATGAACATAATTAACAAATATAAAACTTTTAGAGGAGAGGTCCTATGAGAGTCATTCTCTGGAATCAAAGAAGGGTTGGAATTTTGGCTCTACCACATATGAGCCGTGTGACCTTGGGTAAAGTACTTAACCTCTCTATATTTCAGTTTCCTCATCTCTAAAATCAGGATAATAGCAACTTCCCAAGGTTAGTGAGCAGGAGGTCATGTACATTGATCAGTATGTAACCAATGTAATTACATTATCACTATTACTATAATGAAAGTTTCGAGTAAAGGATAATGTTCTCTTATAACCTTAAATTTTCTCCTTATTCTAAAACTTTAGTCCCTCTGTATACAATTAAGAGTGTGGGGGATCCCTGGGTGGCGCAGCGGTTTGGCACCTGCCTTTGGCCCAGGGCGCGATCCTGGAAACCCAGGATCGAGTTGCACGTCGGGCTCCTGGTACATGGAGCCTGCTTCTCCCTCTGCCTATGTCTCTGCCTCTCTCTCTCTCTGTGTGTGTAACTGTCATTAAAAAAAAAAAAAAAAGAGTGTGAAAAGTCTGAAAGCATTTCTTGTGGTAGTTACACAAATGTGTGCGTGAGCAGACATACACACACTTAATTCAAGAACATATGGGTACCTAGAATATAAAAATATTTCCTAAGTTGTTTTCTATTTTACTTAGATCACTTCTAGCACTAACTCAATCTTTGCTTTTTGGATGAGTTTGGTGTGCTTAATTCTATCAGCCATTCTATTTGGCACATTTGGTGTGCCAAAATGTATCTATCAGAAGCTATGTTCTGTTGTACACAAGTGGAAGTAGGTGGAATATCTCTCTGCTGCCAAAAGAGTATTTATATGCTCAGCAAATTTCCATGGCAATATATCAGTTGCACACTATTATCTGTAGTGTTGATAAGACAATAGGTGTATCTTTATTGCTTTCTTTTCCACTAAAGAAATTTTAATAGATTGCAAATGAATGTATGCCATTATTATATATTTGTGTATCGAGGACTTTCAGTTCTTACAACACACCATATTAAGCAACTAGCAAACCCCTTTCATTACAAACACCTCGAAATGCTGAATAAAATGAACTAACCAATAAACAAATATATAGCCAAGCTCACAAGACAGAGAAACCCTCATGTTCCAAAACAGAGAACTTGCTTATTTGTGTGTCAATATATATTTTAAAGATCTTTTGTCAACACAAGTAGATTACTTCATTATTTTCAGAGCTGCATAGTCTTTCAGAGTATAGATATACAACAGAACTGGAGCAAAAAAGAATGCAAGCTTCAGTGTATGTGTGGGAAAGGCGGTGGGGTGTGTGTGTGTGTGTGCATTTGATAGCAAATGTGGAGAGACGTCTGAAAAGCTAAAGATTTGAATTTTAATCCATAACAGAACAGAGATGGAACTTTACGGCTTCCAAAGTAGAGTTGAGATTAAAACCTGTATAAAGCTAGAACCCTCTATTTACCCCCAAAACACAGATGTAGTGAAACAACAGGACACCTGCACCCCGATGTTCATAGCAGCAATGTCCACAGTAGCCAAACTGTGGAAAGAGCCGAGATGTCCTTAGACAGATGAATAGATAAAGACATGATACACACACACACACACACACACCACACACACAATGGAATATTACATCAGGAAGGGTAAATACCTACCACTTATATTGACATGGATGGGACTGTAGGGTATTATGCTGAGTGAAATAAGGCAGTTGGAGAAAGACAATTACCATATGGTCTCACTCATATGCGGAAAATAAGAAATAGTCAAATGGACCACAAGGGAAGGGGAGACACTGAGTGGGGAAAAATTAGGAAGACAAACCATGAGAGACTCTTGAATCTGGGAAACAAATGGAGGGTTGAAGAAGGGGAGATAAGTAGGGGGTTGGGGTAACTGAGTGACGGGCATTAAGAAGGGCATGTGATGCAATAAACCCTGGGTGTTATACTAGATGATGGCAAATTGAATTTAAATCTTAAAAAAAGCTAGAACCCTCAAAGAGCTGGCCTATCAGTACACGGCGGACTAGAAGAACTTCGCTTGTATAACCAGGTAGACAGCAAGCAAGTTTGCCTCTTCCTACAGCTATACATAGCAGTTAAAATCTTTGTCAAGAAGTAAAACCTCAAGCTTGTGCCACATTCCAGTTTGGAATGTGAATTTACATACAGAATGTCTCATAGGACACAAAATTCACACAAAAATTAGTCCTGCTGGTGAGATCACTGAGGTGCCTGACTAAAGCAGATACAAACCCCGCGGAAGGAGATTTCCACAATCCACAAAGAAACAGTCCCTGCTAAAGGTAAGGTCACAAACAAAAATTACAAATCACAAAAAAAGAAAACCAAACTGAGTGAGAGTCAGCAGTATAACAAAGCGAATGGTTAAGCCTCAAAACTAGAGGTCATAGAATGAAAACACTATTTGAGGGTACTTGTCTTTCACTCTGGAAAATTTTACTCTGTAGCCTTTATTATTTCCATTCCCTCCATTCTCTCTCTTGCCTCCTGGAACAGCTACCAGCTGAATGATGGAACACTCGGCTTTATCTTCTATGTGCTCTAACTTTTCTCTCATTGTGGTACTTTACCACTAAGTAATGCAAGAATCCCTTGACGTTAATTTTCCACTAACTAATTTGCTTTTCAACCATGTCAATTGTTATACCAGGCCGTCTATTGAAAACAATTTTTAATTGGTATTTTATTTTTAATTTATAAGATCTATAAATGCTTCCTTAAGACATAAAACTCTCTCCCGGGGCACCTGGGTGACTCAGTAGTTGAGTTGCCTTTGGCTTAGGTCGTGATCCTGGGGTCCTGGGATGGAGTCCCCCATCAGGCTCCCTGCTCAGCTGGGGGCGTGTTTCTCCCTATACCTGTGTCTCTGCCTCTGTGTCTCTCATGAATGAATGAATAAATAAATACTTTTTAGAAATACATAAGACTCTTCCTATATTTTGGATATAATAGCTCTTCTTATCACTGTTAGAATATTGTAATGAAGCTTAACATCTTAACATCTTTTTCTGCTCTCTTAATTCTGTTAGTTTTTGTTTGTTGAGCATGATGCCTCACCTTATTGGTATTGTACTTTTTTTTTTTCCTCAAATGTTTGGTGACTCTTTCTCATGTTTGTATACTCTTCTCCAATTATATGGTTTTCAGATCCCTATCTGTGTAAACTGTTTCTGTCTGCTGCACCTGACTTTGGGACAGGGTTGGGATATGAGTCAGACAGGATCAGAAGATTTGTGTAATGGGATTTATGACCCTCCTAGAGGTCAGTAGTTGCTTGAGCACTGGCCTGCTTTTCTGGGCCTCGTGTATGAGTCACTTCATCCACAGCTGCCAGTGCCTAGCGCATGCAGAACACGGAGAGGTTACTGATTTGCTGCTCCACATGCAATTCTCTCATTTTCCAAGTTGATAAATGCCCCAAGGCCCCTTCCATATCTTAATATCCTTTAGCTTTAAGCTCGTAGTTCTATCCCCTCCTCCCTCTACAGCAGTCATCTCCACATGTTGGGTTTTTTCCTCACTTTTTTTTTTTTAAGATTTTATCTATTCTAGAGAAAGTATACAAGTGGAGGGAGGAACAGATGGAGAAGGAAAATGAGAGAACCCCAAGCAGACTCCATTCTGAGCACAGAGCCCCACGAGAGGCTTGATCCCATGACACCCTGAGATCACAACTAGAGACTAGGAGTCAGAAGCTCAACCGACTGAGTCACACAGGGTGCCTCTGGATCTGTCTTCTTCCTTTCTTCCTTCCTTCCTTTCTTTCTTTTCCTTCCTTCCTTCCTTCCTTCCTTCCTTCCTTCCTTCCTTCCTTCCTTCCCTCCTTCCTCTCTTCCTTCCTTCTTTTCTTTTTAAGATTTTATTTATTTGAGGGGAAGAGCAAAAGCAGGAGAGAGGAAGAAGCAGGCCCCCCACCCAGTAAGGAGCCTGGGGTCCCAGGACCCCAGGATCATGACCCAAGCTGAAGGCAGATACCCAACCAACTGAGCCACCCAGGCACCCCTGGGTTTTGCTTTCATTTAATTTTGTTCCTCCAAACATTTGTCCTCTGGTAATATCTTTCAAACTTAATAAAAATCTATTTCTTCTGATAGTAGGTTTCCCTGGTTTCCAATGCTATTAAATTATATTTTATCATCAATATCTATTTACATGTATTTTTGTGAGATTTAGTGGTAGATGTGTATGATCAGTCTGCCATCTTGAATCATTCTCTGATCTTCTTTTAAGTAAATCATTTGCAAACTTAGTACTTTGGCCATTAGTAAATCATGAATTTTCAGCAATAGACCTCACAATTGACTAGTAAACATTATTGAGGATTGTAATAGTCCTTCTGTCTTAGGGAATGTGCTTTAGTGAGAGATGGAGGGTCTGGGTCAAATAGGCCAGTTCGGGGACTATTACCATAGGCTAGATTGGTGGTTCTCAACGTTTTCAAGTATTAAGGACATATTTTCTGCATTTTAAAAAAGTTTATGGTTCCTTACAAAATAGTAATTGAACTTTTAGTAGCCATTGTTTGAGAAAACACATAATAACAAAATGCAATGATGATTTCCAGGTTTAATGCCCTGTTTTTTAACTGCTAAGGGTGTGTCTGTCCACAATGAATTCCATAGTCTATTAAAGTTATAACTGCCTATTGGTACAAATGGTGCCCTTAAATTTCACAAGAGTATTTGAATGGTTTCAAGTAGTTCCTTTATTAGGTAGTTTCATAGAATTATAGCTTTTACCAGGATAGAGGATTTTTTTCTGTTTACCAAAGAAAACCAAACAAAAAAACATGGACCTTCATAAAATTTAATATTTTAAAAAATATCTTAATGAATGCACTGATGGTTTTCAGTCCTTAACATTGCTATTAATAATAACATAAACCTTTGTGTGCTTTAAGGTTTAAAGCATTTTCCACTCTATTATCTCACTGGATCTTTACAATAGTCCTCTGAAGAAGGGCAAATAATACTGTGTATGTCAATCTTTCAGTTAATCATAGACTCAGGGGGGATCCCTGGGTGGCTCGGCGGTTTGGCGCTGGCCTTTGGCCCAGGGCGCGATCCTGGAGTTCCAGGATCGAGTCCCACGTCAGGCTCCTGGCATGGAGCCTGCTTCTCTCTCCTCCTATGTCTCTGCCTGCCTCTCTCTCTCTCTCTCAATCTATCATAAGTAAATGAATAAATAAATCTTAAAAAAAAAATCATAGACTCAGAGAACTTAAGTAATTTCCCCGTGTTAGCAGTTAGCAAGCAACAAAGCCAGGGCTAAAACCTAAATTTCTCAGTGCTCTCTGTCCTTTCATTCCTGAATGTCAATGCACAGGACAATACTGGCCCATTGCAAATGAAAACACAAGGATGGTGTAAGGAATATCAAAGCAAATAATTTTAAAACTTTTATTAAGAGATTGTCGGGATCCCTGGGTGGCGCAGCGGTTTGGCGCCTGCCTTTGGCCCAGGGCGCGATCCTGGAGACCCAGGATTGAATCCCACATCGGGCTCCCGGTGCATGGAGCCTGCTTCTCCCTCTGCCTGTGTCTCTGCCTCTCTCTCTCTCTCTCTCTCTCTCTCTCTGTGTGTGTGTGTGTGTGTGTGTAACTATCATAAATAAATAAAAATTTTAAAAAAATAAGAGATTGTCACTTTATGACCACTGGGATTTAAAATGCTCTTTGTTAGACTTCTTATCACTATGATGGACTAAGTTGATGTGGGAAGCACCTATCATTCCTACACAGACAAAGGCTCAATAAACAAAAACATTTGAAATACACAACTAAGCACTAAAACAAGAAAGTGAAATGCTCAAGTGCCAGAAATAAAGAGAACACTACAAAGTAGTGATCGAGAGGTAAGGTTAAATAGGCAACTGGTGAAGTGGCATCAGAAGTTGAGCTTAGGAGCTGTAATGGGAGTTGAAACCCCATGTACAGTGGAGAATCTCTCTGCCATCGGCCTGAGAATTAGGAGGTAAAGCAAACTGATTACTTCCCAGACAGCACACCTCCCAAAATAAGCTGTGCACCAAGTGGGAGCCCTATGTGTATTCCTGTGTTGTGCAGAAAACTCAAACCAAGGTAGCAACAGAAAAACCTAAACCAAGGATGCAGAAGAATCAGGGAAAATTGAAGGACCTTAATATAGACAAAAGATAAATACAATGCTGCCCCATAGTCAAACTTTACAATCCTGGGGACATGAGACATCATGGAAAGAAATACCTAAGATGAGATGGAAAATACCTATCTTCCAGGAGTGCCTGCCTGGCTCAGGTGGTTAAAGGTCTGCTTTTGGCTCAGGTCATGATCAAGCCCCATCAGGTGCTCTGCTCGTCAGGGAGTCTGCTTCTCCCTCTGCCCCTCCGCCCACTCATGCTTGCTCTCGCACTCTCTCCCTCTAAAATGCATTTTAAATTTTTTTTTTTATTTTTTTTTTTATTTATTTATGATAGTCACAGAGAGAGAGAGAGAGAGAGAGGCAGAGACATAGGCAGAGGGAGAAGCAGGCTCCATGCACCGGGAGCCCGACGTGGGATTCGATCCCGGGTCTCCAGGATCGCGCCCTGGGCCAAAGGCAGGCGCCAAATCGCTGCGCCACCCAGGGATCCCTAAAATGCATTTTAAAAAAAAGAAAAGAAAAGAAAATACATATCTTCCAGGGGAAGAGGTTAGTAGAATTCATTCCCCGAGAATTACAGACAACAGAGCAAAGAGACTATAAAGTAAGTAAGCATAAATGATACTGGACATAAAAGAATAAATCCATACAGAAAAACCAGAACAGCATAAAAAAATAAGAGGCGTATTTCGGGGGGGGGGGGAGTTATAGAAATTCAAAAGATAAAAAAATGCATCATTTTTTTTCAAAACTTAACTCAATAGATTAAAAAAATAGAAAAACTTAACTCAATAGACTAAACATAGCTTAAAAGAAAATATGTTGGAAGACAGAGTTGAAGAAATCTCATAGAATGAAACACAAAAAGATAAAAAAGAAATATTAAAAAGAGGCACAGAGAACAGAACATTACTAAGTGTTCCAGAAGGACATGATACAGGGAATATGAGAGAAATCTGCAATAAAAATGACTATGATAGAGACTGCTACCTGTTCCCAATAGCCAATCTTCCCTCTACCATTTTCACAGAATCACCCATTTTTAGCTGAGAACTCAGCTGCCCAGAATAAAGACAGTATTTCCCAGTTTCCTTTTTACCTGGATTGGCCATCTTGACTGTGTTCTGGGATGTAACCAAAACGGGATGTACAACTTCAAGAAATGTCCTTTAACGGAAGAGGTAGAGTTTTTCTCTCTACTCTTTCTTTCCTAGTAGGTGAAATGCAGATGGTATGATTTAAGTTTGTTTAAAGAATCTACTTTCTGAGAATGAATTGTGGAACAATAAAACAGAAGGGTCCTTGAGCCCCTGACACCATCAGACACTGCCTGGAGAGCCTAATCTATGTGAAAAACAAAATTCTATCTGATATGAACCACTTTGATTTAGAGTTGTTTTTATTTTTTTTAAGATTTTATTTATTTTATTTATTCATGAGAGAGACACACACACACAGAGGCAGAGACACAGGCAGAGAGAGAAGCAGGGAGCTTCTCCCCATGTGGGGAGCTCGACATGGGACTCGATCCCGGGTCTCCAGGATCATGCCCTGGGCTGAAGGCAGGTGCTAAACCGCTGAGCCACCCAGGCTGCCCTAGAGTTGTTTTTTTATAACTACTTGCATCAGAATCTAATTGTAACTTATGATTGAAAATTTTCTACGATTTTTTAAAAGAATTTTCTACAATTAAAGAAAGTTCTGAGTCTTCAATTTGAAGAAGCAAAATGAGTTTTGAGCTAGAAAAAATGAAATTCACACATGGGTGCAGAATTATAAAACCACACAACATCAAATGTGTGGAGAAAAACTTAAAAGCAAATCAGAGAGAAAAAGAGATTGCTGCCCCTAAGGACAGAAGAACTTCTCAGCCACAATGTGAGATGCAAGAAGAAAATGGAATAATATCTTGAAAATGCTGAAAGGCATTAATGCTCAACATAGAATTCCATGCTTAGCGGAACTATAATTCAAGAATAAGAACAAAATATGGACTTTGCCAGACATACGCAGGTTAGCAATAATAGCAAGCACCTATACAACTTTACAAGGCACTGTTCTAAATGGTTTATATGTTTTAACTCATAATCTGTACAACAACCCTCTGAAGTAGATACCACTAATATTACTATATTAGAGATGATGAAACTAAGATACAAGGAGGTTAAGTAACTGGCCAAGGTCACACAACTAGTAAACGGCAAAACTGGGATTCAAGCACAGGCATCCTGCTTCAGATTCTATGGGTTTAATCACTCACAGGAATAGAGTTCATGACTCACAGACCTTCAGTGAAATTACTACAGAAAGATGTCATTTTAAAGGTTGGTCTGGTTGGTACTTGCTTTGGCAGTTCATTTGCTAAAATTGGAATGATACAGGGAAAATGAGCACAGTCCCTGTGCAGGGATCATGTGCAAAAGGCTAGGTTGGAACCTGGACAGAAAAAGTAAGATGTAAGCAGAAAAACAAGAAAAATAAATCAGCAAAACATATTGATCAACTTATGTATTAACTCCAAAAATGTTCGTTCATGAAATAATCCTGCTATTAGGTACTAGGGAACTTTTTTCCTCTCATAGTGTCTTTATTTGGCAAAAGAAAATACTTGGCAACTCTATGTCAATTCCTCCCAAAATTTTGGTAATTTTCCTAGTCTGTGAAATCATAGTCTGGCAACTATTGATCTATTGTGTAACAAAGGTTATTTTTCTTTCTTTCTTTCTTTCTTTTTTGAAGAGCAAATTTGCAAAGTTAATTACTGGCATGCCATACAAAAAATATTTATTGGTATTAATATATCTTGTTATTTGTCTTCACACTGTGAGAGGGAGAAGCTGCATGTAACCATTAGTGAGAATCACTATTTTCCTCAAACATGGCTCCTGTGAAGGACAGGCTATCAATCAAAAGGTAACAAAAGAGAAAAAAACCCTTTCCACTACAGAAACTCATTGCTAATTTATTAAGATTTATGGGGAAAATGCTTTTTGTTGATAAATTATATCAAGGTGATCTACAATATTTCAGCTCAGAATGCAGAACCCAGGTCTGTTACATGCTCATCAAAATCAAAGATGGGTAACTACATAGAACACTTCTGAAGGAGTAAATTTTGTGAGAAATAGAGAAAACATGTTGCATTTTACTTGTAATAAAAACTGTTATAAAGTTTTCTTCAAATTACTTTGTAAACTTTCTAATTCTGTAGATTAAGAAAGTCAAATGTTTTATTCTTAAGTAATTTTATAGGACACATAATTTCCCCATTCTCTAGTCAACTTTACATCAGAAAGAGATACCCCAAAAATGGTAACCAGAGTTCCCAGCAATTTGTTTCACAATCATAAGCAAATTAATTGAAAAAATGTACAACTTAGCACATTTTCATGGCTAGTATCTTAACTGCAGCACTAACAGAAACCAAATTTCCAGATTAAATTCTTCTGTAAAAACAATTTAATTTTTTTAGGGTACTATTGTATGTTGCTTTGCTTTTTTTTTTTTTTTATGGCAGCAAGAGTCTATGTGTCTCACTCTGCAAGGAGTTGGGAATATTGAGAAGGTATTTTTAAGAGTCAGCCTGTAAAGTCAAAATTCCCTTAAAATATAGTCCATGATGTCCAGTATTCAAAATTTTGTATCAAGTAATTCTTATATACACTAAAAAATATCACTGAGCTAAAGGACAAAAGGAAAATCCCTATCAATGTCTGCCTGCCTCTGGGTTTCCTCCATTCTGTTTTCATATTAGGCTTCTATAACCTCAGTGCATGCTTGTATAGTGAAGAGAAGTCTGGCTTTTGCCCTTGATTTCTGTGAGTTAACGTCTAAGACTTTGGAATACCCTGCTTGATAAGGGTGTCTTTGTTTATCTGAGGACCCTGGGCCATTACCAGAAAGTCTACACTGACAATGCAATTTTTGGTGAGGGGGAAGAGTCTTGGGCCACACAGTAGTGGTTTGACCTCTGGAGGGGCTGGAGACTCAGGTCAGCCAGGTGAATGGCCAACTATGGCTATATGACCAAGCTCACTGAAAAACTCTGGACATGGAATGCCTGGGTGGCTCAGTGGTTGAGCATCTGCCTTTGGCTTAGGGCGTGATCCTGGGGTCCTGGGATCAAGTCCTGCATCAGACACACCACAGGGAGCCTGCTTCTGTCTCTGCCTCTCTCTCTGTCTCTCATGAATAAATAAATAAAATCTTTAAAAAACAACCAACTCTGGACACCAAAACTCAAGCATCTTAATTGGCAATAGTCCATGTATATCATCACACATTACTGAGAGGAGTTAGCACTACTCACAACTTCACTGGGAGAAGACAAATGGAAGTTCATGCTTGGAATTCCCCTGGACCCTGCCCCATGTGCCTCTTTTCTCCACTGATTTTTATGTGTATCCTCCTTTCACTGTAATAAACCATAACTGTGAGTATAAGAGCTTTTCATGAGTTCTGAGAGTCCTTCCAGCAAATTATTGAATGTGAGGGTTGTCTTGACAACCCCCAAGCTTGATGTCAGAAGTCAGGATGGGCTTGGGGACTCTCAAACCTTGCAATAGGGTTTTATTTATTGTGAAAATTGAGCAAGATCATGACATCTATAGTGAAAATCCTTGGTAATGTGGAATCTCACTGTATTAGATAAAGTTGAAATGTTTGATAAAAGCTAATAATAAATTGTATTTGTTTTGCTCTAAAAATGTTGCCGAGCCTTTTTAGTTAAGAACTTCTGAACTTCTGGGCACCTGGGTGACTCAGTGGTTGAGTGTCTGCCTTTGGCTCAGGTCATGATCCTGGGGTCCTGGGATTGAGTCCTGCAATGGGCTCCCTGCAGGGAGGCTGCTACTACCTCTGTCTGTGTCTCTGCCTCTCTCTCTCTCTCTCTTATGAATAAATAAATGAAATATTAAAAAAAAAGAACTTCTGAACTTTTTAAGGACAAAGTATTGATTTTACTACAGGAAATCTATATTCAGTACTAAAAAATGGCCAAAAGAAGAACTCTGGATTAAGCACTAAAACTCTCATTTCTTCAATCAATCCTATTAAAGATCCTTTAGGCCTGGGAGTAGGAATCACAGTTTCTGTCCTATGTTTAGCACCACTCCCTTACAGACTTCCTTTAGCTCTGCTCACAGCTTCCCTTTATTAAATTCTCCTCATTCACCCAATTTGAGTGGCCACTATTTCCTGGCTGGACTTGATCAATACTGTGATTGGCACTAAGGCCACATATGATCACAGAATTTTCTTAACACTGAGCTCCAGATTAGTATTATGAATTAATTAAAGTTGACACTTGAAATGCATTTGTCATTCCTAGATTTGGGATTTAATAATAGTCTTTCTGGTGTGAGCTTCCTCCAAGAAACATGAAAAATGTGCCTTATTATTAGACACTCATTGCCCTCTCACTTCTAATTCACTGAGGAACAACTTCTAAGACCTCAGTTTTACCACTCTGTTTGTGACCTCAGTGATGAGAATTTGGGCCCAATATACCTGTTAATATCCGACATCCACCAAGACGCCCTGTGGTACAATGAATTTCTGTATCATACCTCCTTATTTGCCAGTCACTTGCTTCTGTATCTGTAGTATCCTCAGAGACCAGACAGGTAATCTAAGAAAGGCAGTGGTATAAACAATGGATAATTCTGATTTCTAGCACATCAGAGAAAAGAATTATAAAAATCCATTTCTCTGTAAAAGAAATGAGAACACTAACAAAAATTCTCAAAATCAACTGTTTCAAAACTCTGGAAATTAACCAAAGGCTTACAACAATTAGAAGAGCACTTATTCAATAAAAATGACTGAATCTCTGTGAGAACAGTAAGCTCTGTGGTATTTTAACTTGCCCTGTTCCCATCCCATTCTCAAAAACAATAAAATGATTAGAAATAAGTATAGCGAAAAATATAAGACTTTTACACTGAAAACCACAAAATGTTGTTGAAAGAAATTAAAGAAGATCTAAACAAATAAAAAGACAGTGCATGTTCATGGATTGGAACAAATCATTTTAAACTGGCTGGCAACACTCCCGCAACTGGTTGACAATGTCAACACAGTACATTTCAAAATCCCAAATGCCTTTTTTGCCAAAACTGAACTGATCCTAAAACTCATATGGAAATGCCAGGGGCCCAGAAGAGCCAAACAAGCTTGAGAAAGAACAAAGCTGGAGGCCTCCAACTTGCTGGTTTCAAAATTTACTATAAGACTACAGTGAATTAAAATAGGGTAGTACTGGCAAAAAATAGACATAAAGATCAGTGGAGAATGGAGAGTTCAGAAATAAACTCATACATCTATGGTCAACTGATTTTCAACAAGGGTGCCAAGACAATTCAATGGGGAAAGAATAGTCTTTTCAACAAACAGCTCTAGACAACTCCATAACCACATCCAAAAGGATAAAGCTGGACCCTTTCTTTACATTTAACAAAAAATTAACTCAAAATGGATCAGCAACCTAAATGTCAGAGTGAAAACTACAAATCCCTTACAAATAAAACAAAGGTGTAAATCTTTACCACCTTGGATTAGGCAATGATTTGTATGATACCAAAACCACAAGAAACTAAAGAAAACTTATGTAAGTTGGACTTTCAAATTTGTGCTCCAGAGAGCACCATCAAAAAAAGAGAAGTCAACCCAATGGAGAAAATATTTGCAAATCATTTAAGAGACTTGTATCCAAAACATAAACCACTCAGAAACTCAACAATTAAAATAACACCCAATTAAAAATGGGAAAGGATTTGAATAAACTTTTCTCTAAGGAAGCTATACAAATGGCCAATAAACACACAAAGGATTCTCAACATCAAGGGACATTAGGGAAATGCAAATGAAGACCACAAAGAAAAACCAAAAAAAAAAAAAATGCTTTAGACCCCTTAGGATGGCCAAAAAAAAAAAAAAAAGAAAAAAGAAAAAAGATTGGTTAAGTGTCAACCAGGATGTGGAGAATTAAAACCCTCATTCATTGCTGGTAGGATTATAGAATGCTGCAGCCACTGTAAAAACAGTTTGGTAGTTCTTCAAAAAGTTAAACACAGAGTTACCATACAGTAATCCCAGTAATCCCACTTTTAGGAATATTACCCAGGAAAATGGAAAACATATGTCTACACAAAAACTTATACACAAATATTCATAATATGTAAAAAGCAGACACAAGCCAAATGTCTACCAATTTATAGATCAACAAAATGCAGTGCACCCATACAGTGGAAGCTTATGCAGCTGTATGGACAAACGTTGGAAATACGTTATGCCAAGTGAAAGATGCCAGACATAAAAGGCCTCAAGTTGTATGATTCCAAGTATAGAAAATGTCCAAAATAGGCAAATCCATAGAAACAAAAGATTTGTGGTTGCCAGGGGCTGGGAGTGGCAGAGGGAGAAATGGGATTGACTGCTAATGGGTACAAAGTTTCTTTCTGAGGTGATGAAAGGGTTCTGCAATCCCACAGCAGTGATCAACACACAACCCTGCGATAAAAACCACTGAATTCTACATTTTTTATTTATTTATTTTTTGAATTCTACACTCTAAAACAGTACATTTTTTACTGCATGTTGATTACAGTTGACCTTTGAACAATGCGGGGGTTTGGGGTGCTGAACCCGCCATGCAGTCTAAAATCCAAACTTATATCCAAAAGGCATAACTTTTGACGTCCCCAAGTCTTAACCAATGGCCCCGTTGATGGAAGCCTTACTGATAACAAACAGATTAACGCACATTTGTATATTATGGGTATTATATATTGTATCCTTACAATAAAGTAAGCTAGAGAAAAGAAAATGTTAAGAAATCATAGGGAAAAGAATTACAGTACAGCCCTGTATTTACCCAAAAAACTCTGCATAAAGGTGGACCCACACAGTTCAAACTCATGCCAACTGTACATCTCAGTGAAGTTATTAAAAATGAGACAATAGGCAGTGCTTGAACCTGTAGTAAACTATGGAGTCCAGGCCCCTTCTAAAGGGAGGAATCATAATTCAGAAACATTTTAAGTACACAGCTGGTCAGATAAAATACCAATGCTGCTGCCAGACCCAGGTTAGGCCCCAAGTACGCATCCTCTTAAGAAGCTCTTCATCTCTTCACACCAGCCCTCTTAGAGACATGGTCCTCCAGACCGCGAAGGGGACCAGGGCGAGGGGGTTCCCCTCTGGGTCATTACTTCCTGGCTACCACGTCCATGGTCTCCCACATGTAGGACCTGGTCAGCAGAGCACCAAGATCCAACCCAGATGTTTCCTTAGCCGTGGGGCCCCCTTCTCTGGTGCATCTTGCCTCACCTCTACCCCAGTGGGGAGCTTCAATCACATCCAGCCCACCTGTCCTTCCAATCTTTCAGAAAATCTTGAATCCTCTCAGAACCGAGTCCCAGCTTCCCCAGGAGCTACTCATTCATCCTAACGGCCCTTGCTCACCTGTGGCGCTGCGCAGCTTACACACAGGACACACACCTGGCCACGAGAACCTTTCGCCATCCTCCTGGGTCATGGTATGATATCCCTCTCACAGTAACAACTTAAATCCTCAGTTTACCAAAAAGTACAATGAAATTGACATAGATAAAACTTTCAAAAATTTGTGTAGCTTGTGTGTCTGTACGACTGTCTGTCTGAAGTGATTTAGACAGACTAGATTTATACAGGCATTTGCAATCTTATCATCTACCAGTAATCCCTTCTCGGGAAGCTAAAAAAAAAAAAATCCTGGAAATCTCTAAGGAGGCAGCTGGGACCAAACCTAAGCCAAAGGCTGAAAAATCTGGTTTCTAACCCCAAGGCAGGTTTTGGAACAGGTCACCTCATCCACATCAATATCAGTTTTGTAATCCAGGAAAAATTATATTCATTCTGCCTAAGTCACAGGTGATCTGAAGGGTCATCACATTGGAAACAAAAATTTATTTGAAAGTGCTTTAAGACGTGTAAAACAGCAGACAGATGTGGAGTTCCTTTATCTTATCTTTGAAGTCTGATCCTGTGAAAATTTTAATAGGCAAATAAAAATGGTTGTTTCAAATAACTAGAACAATTCCTTGGTTAGAGTGAAGCACTGTTCGGAAGGGAGGAAAAAGAATACTGCTGAGTGCATTTATTTTCATAAATATACATGTGCATATATATATACATACATGTGTGTATATATATATATATATATATATATATATATATACATACATACGTATATTATGGGGCGCTTGGGTGACTTAGTCGGTTAAGCATCCAACTCTTGATTTCAGCTCAGGTCTTGATCTCAAGGTTTTGGGTTCAAGCCCTCAAGTAGCATTGAAACTACTTAAAAAAAAAAAAAAGTTTTCTTCTTAGGCCACAGAGTAGTTTGTAAGTCAATGCGATGCTGACATTTCTCATCACCCTGCTATAAAGAAAACTACCACCTCAAGATGGAGTCACTTATGTTAAAGTCCATGTCAGCAAACCAAGGCTCAATACCTAACCTAACTACAGTTTCAATCCCCTACGAAATGTGATTTCTAACCGGCCAACCTGGAGTTCCCTGGTCAGCTCGAGGAGGTAAACCACTGAGAGACACTCTGTTCCCCTTACCAGGGTGACCTTGCCTGAAACAAGGCATTCTTTGCTAATAATTTGCTTTTTCCTGTTCTCTCTCTGCCTTTTAAAACTTTTTCTGCAGTTCAAAAGAGTTTCTTTCTATCTGCTGGATGGGATGATGCCCAATTCATGAATTATTGAATAAAGCCAATTTGATCTTTAAATTTACGTGGATGAGTTTTGTTTTTTAACAACATCAATGTTGCCAGAGTTGTTGAAGGAACCCATGGATAGGAATGAAGGGCATCCCGCTGCAGGGCAGTTCCCTTCTTCATCTTGCTTTTCTTTTCTTTTTTTTTTTTTTTAAGATTTTGTTAATTTATTCATGAGAGACACAGAGAGAGAGGTAGAGACACAGGCAGAGGGAGAAGCAGGCCCCACACAGGGAGCCCGATGTGGGACTCGATCCTGGGACTCCAGGATCACACCCTGGGCCGAAGGCAGGTACTTAACCGCTGAGCCAACCAAGCGTCCCCTTCATCTTGCTTCTTGTCGTCAGTACATTCACACAGTACAAAACACTGAGTAATTCCATCCTACTTTAGTCCTGTATTATTTTTCAGTGGTGCCAGCCATCCAAAAAAAGAGTGAAAATTACATTTTCAGAGAAAGAAGAGGCAAAGGAAATAAAATTCCGTACCACCTCTGTAAGAATGTTATGGGCAATCATGAGATGTTAATTATAAAAAGTATGTATTCCTTTAACAGTACATTACAAATATTAGCTGTTATTTTGCTGCTTTAAAAAAAAAAACCTATAAAAAGGAGTAGCAAGTTTGTTAACTCAGACTTGTTGCTGCAGAGCTGATGTGATGTTTTTCGGGTTTTCCACCCAGGATTCCGCCCCTAGAATCTTTGGGCAGGAACCCAGACAACTGGTGGGATACACACTCTGGATCTGTGGGTGGCTCGGCCTAGGGACTCTCCAACACTGACCCTGCTCAGCTTGAGCTGTGGGAAAAGGTGAAGGAGCCTGGCCAGGCTTCAGGAGAAGAAAGTTCGGTGAAGGAGGCGCCTTCTCTTGTGACTCGGGTGGAGAGGAAGCCTGGGTGGGCGTGGGCTGGGACCCACCACGGCCAGACGGGGTTCCTGACATTCTTGGGAATTTCCTGGAAGCCTTGAGAGGTGAGCCCCAATCCGTGGAGGGACAGCTTGGGCCATACTCGGGCTGCCTGCCCAGTGAACTGCTTTTATTGTTACCAAATGTCACTCCACCCAAGACAGGATTTTCAAAGATTCCGTAGATGAATGGGAACTTCTGGTTGCTCCTTGTTTGCTGAAGTGTGTTATGACAAGCATCCGAGCCGGGCCTCCTTTGTAATTCAGGAAAAAACGCCTCGGGGCCTAGCGGGTGCCCTTTAGCAGAGAGCCGGGGACATAGTTTCGCCTTTCCAGCCCGATTCAGGGTCCCTGAGGAGTAGATAAATTCATTTTCTCACAGATGCGCCAGGGTTTTAGGGGGTTCAGGGAGGAATAGGAAGCCCGTCACTGTGCTGAATGTTTTCTTGCTGTTGTTGAGCACCCCAGATGGGAAGGTGGGAAGGCTGAGATGGGGAGAAGTAGTGATCCCCGCCTGAGCAGCCCGGGACTGAGAAGCACCACCCGGCAGGTTCCGCCACTGGGGGCTGATGGCCTTCACCAGGGTGCTGGCTCCCCTCGGATTTTTTTTTTTGGGGGGGGGGGAAGCAAGCCTGCCTGTATTCGACTCTCCCTCCAGTGCTGTCTGGGCCTCTGCCTCCGGCCAGGAAAGGGGGCTGGAACCTCTGGGCCTTAGGACGAGCTCTGGAGCACAGGGTGCACTAGGGGGTCCAATCCCGGGTGCCCACCCCCACCCCCACCCCCACCCCAGAGCAAGTGCAAGCGGCTGCGCATTTCAAGCAGGGAGGCGGGTGCCCGCGGGATCACACCTGCTGTCACAGTTGCAGGAATCCGGCTTCTAGTAAATTTCAGACGTGCCGAGGGGGGAGGGGGGCCCAGCGGCTCCCGGAGGGGGACACCCGCGCCAGGAACAGCCGCTGACCCTGAACCCTCGGGGCGGGGGGGGGGGGCGGGGCTCAGAGGCCCTGAGAACGCTCCCTCCCCTCTCCGGGTCACGGTCCTCCAGCCGTGATTGGGGGGGGGGGCACGCACTCAGCTAGGACCCCGCTGGCCGGGAGGCGGGGACTCTGCAAGGGCGGGGCTCGCGTCCCGGGGCGCCGGGGGCGGGCGCGGCGTGGGGGTCCCCGAGCCTGCAGCCGCCGCAGTAGACAAGGGGGGGGGGAGTTGCCAGACTATGATGTAACTTGCCTGTGCCCACGCTGTTAGGAAGCAGGGGAACTGGGACCCCCGGGGGGCTCAGCGGTTGAGCACCCACCTTCGGCCTGGGGCGTGACCCCGGGGTCCCGGGATCGAGTCCCGCTTCGGGCTCCCTGCATGGAGCCTGCTTCTCCCTCTGCCTCTCTCTCTGCCTCTCTGCCTGTCTCTCATGAATAAATAAAATATTGAAAGAAAAGAAAGGAAAGAAAGAAAGAAAAGAAAGAAGAAAGAAAGGGAAACAGTGGAGCTGTTTTCAAACCCACCGAGCCCCCCAGCCCAGCCAGCGCACGATAACGGGGAGACTCCGGTGCATTCACCCCTGACCTGACACTTGAGCAGTTGCTGAGGTCTGTATCATGCATTTGTGTCATGTATTCGTCCTCTTGTTTCTATTCTAACTCATTTTGGCGGTTTTCAAACAGCACCTCCAACTTCCTCGCCCTTGGAGGGGAGCCTGGGTGGCCTCCCCTTGAATCTGGGGGGCGTCCTGACTGGCGGGCCCAAGAGACCAAGGCAGGGGCCGCGGCTCGGGCCTTCCCAGGCCAGGTCGTAGGAGGCGGTGGTTCAGGGGCCCCGCGAGGCGGCAGGCCAGGAAGGAGGCCTTCCCGGGGACACCCCACGGGGTCCGGCTGAGCCCGGCGGGTGGGGCTGGACCCGGGGTGAGAGTCCCCGGGGAAGCAGCTCCTGCAGCTCGGGCTGGTGTAGCGCTGGCCGTCTGTCTGTCTTTGCAGCAGCAGAGGCCCCAGACTGGAGAGGAGAGGTGAGCCACACCCACTGCATCATAAAATGGTTATTGTCGTTGGCCACTAAGTTTAGGGTGGTTTATGGTCTTGCAGTAGATAACCAGAACACTCATTAGGCCCCAAATGAGACCCTAATGTGTCTCCCATGTCCCCCCTTGCAAATTCCTGCCTTTAAGCTCACAGCATCACAGGTCACCCCATAGGTCAGAAACCTCTGTGTTCCATCTCCAGTCAGTCACCGAATTCTAGCTCTGACGTCTGTTTCCTAGCTCCAGGCCTCTGCCTGCCCTAGTTGACCACCGCGTCGCTCCGCTCATGTCCAGGCCACGTCTCCCCACTGACTTGTCAGCCTCAGCTTCTCAGACCCTGTTCCTTCCCTGGTCCGCTGCTGGCACTGGTCTCTGCAGGCTCACCTCAGTCTCGGCCTGGTGGAAAATTCTCTAAAGGCTCCTCCTTGCCGTCAGAAGGACTTACAAGACCTCCGCAGTCAGGCAGCCTCCCTCCAGCAAGCCATGCCTCCAGCCCAAGGCCCCGTGCTCACACCTGAAGTGACTCATTCTTTCCAGAACATTCCAGACACGTTCGTGCTTCTGTGCCTTTAACCATGTTCTTCCCTCTGTATGGACTTCCCACACCTTCACGTGTCCCCTATTTCACACTCTCTGAAGCTCCACCTCCACCAAGCCGAACAAAGTGCTGCTGACTATCCCATTATTCCCCAGCCTACAGGTCGCTTTTGTGGCACTTCCTTGTCTGTCTCTCTACTCTGCATCTCTGGGGGCTGCTGTGTAGCCTGCCTGGCATACGAGCTGTCGTCCATCAATGCTTCTAGGGTTTCCACCGCTGCTACCCTAATTCAGAGAATAATCTTCACCCTAATATGTCTTCTTAAAGTACAGCTGCCAACAGGCCATCACCCGCCCCCCTCAAAAAAGTAGGGGTCTCCCCACTGAATGAAGACAAAACTTAACACAGCATCTGTGATCTATGCCTTTAGACTGAAGGAGACTTGAAGTAAGGATCAAAGAGTTGAAGTCACCCAGCAAGTAGGATGGATTAGTTATTACCCACCTCTGTGCTGCTTCTGACCCCGTCTCCCCATCTGTACCCAGATCTTCTCCGGCATGGCACATGGTCTTCAGTTTTTTAATTTCTACTCCTAGATTTCTCTTCCTCATAGTCTCTTTCTCTTAGATAAAGTTTATTCTTGGGACACTGGAATACCTCAGTGGTTGAGCATCTGCCTTCTGCTCAGGGCCTGATCCCAGAGTCCCGGGATCGAGTCCCACACCGGGCTCCCCGCAGGAAGCCTGCTTCGCCCTCTGACTGTGTCTCTTTCTCACTCTTGGTGTCTCTCATGAACAAATAAAAATCTTTAAAAATAAATAAAGTTTGTTCTTCTATTTTGCCTTTGAGTCTCCACATTAAGTTCAGGAATGGCCAGCAGGTCATATTTATTTCTGGGTGTTAGCAAGTTTCCTTTCTTTCTTGCCCATTGCCAAAGCAATGGGATATAGACACGGAAGGCCAGAGATACAGTTTCTGGTCTCCTTTCCAGTCACTGTAATCTGTATTTTACTGAGCAACATCTTCCTGCAATGGTGCCTTCTCTCTCATACTCCGGACTCTCCAAAGTAACTGGTGTTTCAGTTTTAGCTGACCACTCTTTGCCCTACAGTTATTCTTACAGACGGAACCCTAAAATGCTGAAAATGGAGGTCTTTTTTTTCTTTTCTCTTGTTCCATTATGAGATATTTCAAGCAACTATATACCCATGTACTGGAAGTCCTATTCAAAACAAGCTATTCTAAGCAATTAAATTAGTTATCTGGTTGAAGAATGATATTTAAGAATTGTTTGGACATTCATAGTTCTTTTGCTTATTGGTGGCATTTAAAGTTAAAAAAAAAACGATCTCAGGGTAAAAGGAGCATAAAGATTTTGATATTTTAAGTAAAGGTAATATAATGCTTACAGAACCAGTAAACATGCCCTCAATTTCTTAGGGAATAACTAATTCCTTTCAAAATCACAGCCTAATTCATCTCCATGTTTCAAGAACTTAAACATCAACCAGTTGTTCACATTTTGGCCCCTTTTCAGGAATATTATACATGTTACCCAAAAATGTGTGTTACAAAGAGAAGGCTGGATACGCCTGAGCTTGAAAGTAGTGGTCACTTCTCAAACACAGAGCACTTGGCAGTTTTCTAATCCTTTCTTTTCTTTTTACTTGGAAAATAAAAACAGAGTGATTTTGAGTGTTGAATTTCGGCTCCAGAGCAAATGATGAAATTTACATGTCAAGACTTTTTCCCCATTTCCTGTCGGGGCTGCTTTATTCCAGGCTTGTGTGTTTGCTGAGCACAGATGTCCTTGCTGCTTTCTATTCTTTCCTTGGTCTGTAAAAAGCATTTAGTAAACTTGTTGGAAAAATATTTTATTTTGCTTTGCTCCTGTACATAATAGAATTCATAGTAAAGTATCTAAAAAATGCTGGCTTTTTATGACATCAATCAGTCAAACTTTCAAGACTTCTTTTTCTCCTTAAGGCTTTCTAGTTACCTTGTCTTCATCTCAGCATATCCAAAACAACACTCCTTGCCCAGAAGCTATGAGGGAACAGATCAGATTTATCTACAAAGGAATGCAAATTGTAAATATGGCCCCAAATAGAACTTTAATGAAGTTCAAAAATAAATGGACAAGTGAGAAAATATTCGTAGCACTACAAATAGTAATATCCCTCATATATAAAGCTACCAAATGTTCTATATGAAGAGCTCATATAAGTCAAATAGAGTCAATACAAATTAATAGGAAAATGGACAAAGGGCAGAAACAGGCAATTCAAAGAAAAAACACAGAACAGGTAAACAATGTCCTATAATTGCACAATAAGAGCAACATATACCTGAGATGGAACAAAATTTAAGATTGTTTATATAAAATATTGGTAAGAATCAGTGGGGGTAATAGGTCTTTACTGTACTGTAATACTGTGGGAGTATAAATAAGTACTACTTTTGAAGGGCAATTTGACAGAACTTTCCAAATTGCAAATCCACATACATTTTTACCCTACAGTTTTATTCCTAGTTATCCTATAGAAATAACAGTACAAGTAGGCAAGAACATACTTATGTGGATGTTTATTTACTGTAATTTTTTTTAAAACAATTGAAGAAAAGTTCTATTTTCTTGAATGGGGAGCTCTTGAGACTATCACCTTGATGGTACATCTGCACAATAGAATTCTCTATTATACATGCAAAACATGGTCTAGATCTTCTCTAAGATACACTATGAGCAGAGCAAGGCACAGAACTACTTATATAGTTGGTATATTCCTTTTTTTTTTTTTACCAAAAATTTTCAAATCATGTGGAGGGGTGTGTGTTTAGAAAAAGTTCTAGAAGAATACAAATCATAGTGCAATTATCCCGGGAGAACAGGTGTACACAAGCAATTTCCTTTTTAGCTTTATATTCTTGAATATTGTTTAAAATTTTCAGTGAAATGAATTGTTTTCTAAATTCTTAATGAAGACAACTGAAGACAAGAAATAAGATCCAAAGAAATCTTAACTATATCTCTGTCATGAGTATCAACCTACCAAGTTTTAAAGATCCCTGAAAGACCATCTTTACCATAAAATTTCAAGTTTACTTTACAGCTCCTCCTCTTGACATTGGAATAGAGATATGTGATTTTACATGCGAGGCTAGGAGTTTCATTTCTGACCCTCTCCCAATTATTCTGTCTTATGTATTTCCAGATGCCTTTACCCACAGAGGTAAATCTGACCTTTGGTGAAGGTCACCTGACATAAACTAGTATACACTCACTGGGCCAGTATGCTGGTAGCACCCAGAAACAGGAGTTGTACTAAGTAAATTAAAGCAAGCCATCCAGAAACCACATCCTGAAGTCTGCTGTGAATGGGTGATCGCACAGCTCACCAGCCAGGGCTGTCATTGCTTGGCCATTAGCACTGAGGCCCAGGAAGCAAGTCCTCTGGAAGAAGCATCAGCCACACTCCAGGGCTTCTGTCAGCTGAGCATTGCAAGGACAACAAATTAGACTTGCTCTTCTTTGATGGCAGAGGAACCACCTTCCAGAACCAGTGTGAAGCTCACCCAAGAGCCTGTGTGTCACAGTTTTGCGAATGCCCAAGTGTTGTGATGTAGGGAGTCTATACTACTCACCTTACTAATACTCCCAACAGATTTTTTTGTTTTCCTGACTTCCACTCTCCTGGCCAAGTCTCTGCTGGGTGGATACCACACTGGGCTGACAGAAGGCATTCGTTAGTCTTTGCAGACTGTTTATTTCCGATAAAGGTAATTCATGACAACACCTGTATGGATACTGCCCGGTGGTGTGTTGGTAAATGTTTAACAACCAGCTTTCCTGGACAAACTACCCCTAGGCTAGTAATATTTATCAATTTCCTTAGCGTAATGGCAACTTCCAAGACTGAGGTCAAGATACCAACAAAATGTCACTGAATGTTGGAAACACACGCACATACTAGCATTACTATTTCTATCTTAAGAGCAGAGGTAATGGGGAAGTGTAATAAAATCATTAGGAAGTGAGTTGCATTACTATTTCTATCTTAAGAGCAGAGGTAATGGGGAAGTGTAATAAAATCATTAGGAAGTGAGTTGTTTTTAATATAAGTTATTTAATCATAAATGTACATAGTTTAGCATCTAAAAATGGTTGAGTTTAAGAATGGTCTCACAAAATTCCTGAAAATTTAGCAACTGGCTCATGCAAGCCAGTACAAACTGGCTCCAGCACACCCCAAGATTCCCACAGTGCAAGATGTTACAGATATTCTTTTGCCTGGAAAAGTCACAGTCATTTATTTCCTTAACAGATACCTAGATCTCCCTATGTTTTGGACAACCCATGTGCCTGTCTATATGTTGACAGGCAGGGCCTATGTTGACGCAGATGTCCTGGATTCACAGCTCCTTGGGCTTGGTGTCGGGCCTGGACAGCGCAGTAGATAAGGAAAGTCATGGACACCGGAGTCAAATAAACCAGTACCATTCTGCATTAATGTACCATTTAGTAATTCCTTAACTCTTAATTTAATGATTTAATAAATATTGCCTATGTTATATTAAAAAAAGAGATAAAACAGGTAGAGAATATTCTTAAAACAGATGTGATGTTTAAGGACATCTGTACAACACTCAGCATTTGAGAGGAGCTTAGTACGTATCAGCACCATTTCTCTTGAACCAGCACCTCCACAGATCCCATGTAATCGATTGGGGCTATTTAAAGAGGCCTGCAGAGCCAGGCAGTGTCAGGACACGGCAGGCTGAACCTGACTCCTTTTCTTTTTACCTGATTTGGAAATCAGGTTGGGAGCAACCCTGACTTTGTCATTCCGGTGCCTGGCAACAGTCTGCCGTTTAATCTCCTAGGCGAGCTGCCCTTGTGTGGCAGGTTCTACAGACAGAACTGTCCTGGGTCTGTGGTGATAATATTCTTCTGGGTCACCCAGGTTGGATGGATAATCGGTTGCCTTCATTCTTGGGAACCATCCCAGCCTCCCAAGGCTCTGCAGCCACATGAGCTTACCCAGGGTGCTAGGCCTCTCCGAGGTGAGCCTCAACAGAGTTTGTAAAAAGGTATTCAACAGGAAAACTATGTATAACAGCAATTTGAACTCTTCTCTAGTTAACTGATCAAATCACATGCTTTGTACATGCGAATGGATTTTTTGGGAACATCAAAAATTTACTTTAAAATATCCTTCAGAAAATATGGAGGTGAATTTACCAAAAAATTGTCTAGGGTACAAGAATTACAAGAGTGCTCAGTTTCCCCAGGAAACAGAGTATCACAAACAATAAAGGACAGAGGTACTGGTCTGAACAATGATGACAAAACTTAGTAACACATCTAAAAACAGAGGATATGTGGTAGGATATGTAATGGATATGTAATGATTCACTAAATAATACATTTTTAAAAAGTACTCAATGAAGGGAGAAAGCTGGAATGCCTTCCGCTCACTCTAGCTGTCCAAATCAAATTCTCTTTTCAAGCCCCAGCCCAGTTCTCAAAGGCTCCAGTAAACCGTTCTTGGATGCCCATCCACTGAACTCCCACGGCTATGCAATGTGTTATCTCTACTGCTTGGTTTCTACTTTCATCACATTCCGTACTGTTGTCTTTGCAGATAGTCAAATTGTCCTTTTTTTAAAAAAAAAAAAAAGATTTTGTTTATTTGACAGAGAGTGAGAGAGAGAGCGTGTGTGCACAAGCAGGAGGAGTGGCAGAGGGAGAGGGAGAAGCAGACTCCTCCCTGAGCAGGGAACCCAATGTGGGGCTCCACCCCAGGACCCTGGGATCATGACCTGAGCCAAAGGCCAACACTTAACCAACTGAGCCCCCCGGGCACCCCTCAAATTGTCCTATTTTAACATCTTCTGTTTTTGGTAGCAGAGAGCAGGTCCTGTACTTCTATGTAAGCTTCATATAATAGACAGTAATTCATGAAAGAAGAAGTGAAGCAATGACACAACCAATGAACGAACGCTATGGATTTGGCCAAAGCACAGCTTCTGCAGTGCCCCGTTTCCTCAACTGGCCTTTACACAAGGAGCTGATAGGGATTCGACTTAAAAATGAAGCTTCCACTGTTAATGTGGCTGATTGGTCTGGGGTCAGGGTGACAGGCATCTCTAGAAAGCGATGTGACTTTCCCTCACAATCCCTCCTCATCCCCAGCATAATAAAAATAGCCAGGAAGGAACCCTTGAGGTTCACTTAGAGATCTTTTCCTTTGGCATCTAGCTTTCTCTGGTTTGTATCTCCTCTAGGACAGTGTTTGCAGATATAGGCTTGTTGGATCACCTCCTCAAATCTCCTGTGGCTCAGGGGAAATATGCAGATTTCTGGACATCCCCCCTCCCCTGGAAGGCCATTGGATCAGATTCTTGGGTGGGAGGTGAGGGCTGCATCTCCCACATGATTATTACACACTATAAAGTTTAAGAATCTCTTATTCAGAAGAGAAGGGAGAGAGGAGAAAGAAGTGTTAGATGGCTCCCATATGCCAGGTACTGGTATTTAAGATGCCTCCTTGGATTCTCACACCACTAAAGGTCGATTTCATCATTTTCTCTCAGGACTCTCAGAGAGGACTCTCAGATGCTCATGTACTGATAAGACAAGTTGCCAAAGGCCCCACAGTGAGTTAGTACAAAGACTGGATCCTGATCCAGTCCATCTGGCCCCGTGTCTTTAGTTCTGTCCATGACATTACACTATTCACCCCACTACTACAGAGGGTGCCTCTCTATTTGCATACATATGAGATCCCAGGTTCCAGTCCATACTTTCCATGTCGACAAAAGGACTTCTGAGATGCTACTCCTACTCCACAGATCATATTTCAGAAGACTGAAAAGCTCACAAAGCTCCTGGAAATTTCTCATCCACCTGTAGATGCCACAGGGGGACCATGTGCTTAAACCCTCTCCCCCAACTGCAGCATCACATGGGTTATGAATCCTCCACATTTTCCCTTCACTTACACACACACACACACACACACACACACACACACACACACAATTATACCCATGCTTTATGGGACAGGCACTCCATACAGACACATGCTGCCATGGGAACATGGGTTCAGAATATGTAGCTGGCTTTCCTTTGTCTTGTATAGATATTTTCAAAACAGTTTCTTTGGTGATATCTTTTTTAGTCTCCTTGTTTCCTTGACTACATGATGAAAGCCGCCGGGTGCTTTTTAGTAGCGCTTTCTCTACTGACCTTGGTGGCTGAATGAATATTCCTATTCTCGATTCAAAGTCTATTGTATTAATTATATCATTCATCTATTTGCAACTGAATTTCAGAATATGTTTGCATAAAACACCTCCCTGCCCAAGAATTTATGATCACATCTTTCTCTCTAGTACATCAGCTTAAGTTCCTCTCTTGCTTTCAAGGGCTGGTGCTGTCCTGTCTCTGCTCAAACCTTCCACAGCCACCTCTATCCCAGACCCAGGTGTTATTTTGGATCTCTAGGCCAATGTTCATACTGGTTCTAATGTGAGGTTCTAATCAAGCCTCTATCTTATTTTGAGCAAGTTATTAAAACTCTCTAGGACTATTTCTTTATTCATTATAAAGAGCTTCCATTGATCACTGGAGCTACCATTTACTGCCTTAAGTATCTTATACATGTTAAACCTTCCTCACACCTGTTAAAAGAGGTATTATTGTTCCCACTGTCCAGGTGAAGAAACCAAGACCTGATAGAGACTGAGTAAACCACCCGAAGGTACACAGCTAATGAGGATCCAAGAAGGAATTGGAACCTATGAAAGGCAAAGTCCTTTCCTTTGTTCAGTGAAGTTTTCCTCCACTGTTCCACTCACTTCTGTGACCAGCTGTGTGTGTGTGTGTGTGAGGGGGGGGGATTCTCCATATCAACCAATTCTCCAACACCAGCTGGGCATACTGTCCATTCCAGTATGATCCTGACATGATCCACCTGGAGTTAGCATTCAGCTCTCACAAGTTAAGGGCTCTGTTCCAGAAGACCATTCCCCCAATCCAGATGCTAATTGCACACCCCACATTATCACCTACACTTCTAACCAACTGGCTATAAATTGGGGTCCCCACAATCCCCTCCTCTGGTTTGGTAATTTGCTAGAATGGCTCCCAGAACACAGGGAAACACTCGTTTACATTTACCAGTTTATTATAAAGGCTGGTAAAGCGTACAGACTAACAGCCAGATGAAGAGATACACAGCAAAAAGTCTGGAAGGGTCCTTAGCACAAGAGCTTCTGTCCCCATGGAGCTAGGGTCCACTACTCTCCCAGCCCATAGAGAAGGGCTCACCAGCTAAGAAGTGCTATGAATTGATACTTTAGGGATTTTTATGGAAGCCTTATGGTATAGGCATGATAGGTAATGAACTCAACCTTCAGCTCCCCACTCAAAGTTGTTGGAATGGGGCTGAAAATGCCAATCTTCAAATCACAAGCCTGGTTCTCCTAACCCTTGGGTCTTTCCAAAAGTCACTTCCTCAAAATAAACTGAGGAGTGGTTAAAGGGGGCTTCTTTTAAATAACCAAAGATATTCCTTTCACTTTTATCTCCTCTTATCACTTAGGAAATTCCCTGGGCTTCAGGACGTTTGTGCTCAGTATGTATGTGTTCCACAAATTCTGTGATACCCCCTCCTTTCAAGAATTGCAGCTCAATTCCACTTTCCTTGACGTGGTTGAACTTAATGACCCTCTTCTAATGACCGAACATAGCAGGAATGGCAGCATATGGCTTCTAAGACTAGATCTTTTTTTTTTTTTCTAAGACTAGATCATAAAAGGCATTAGAGCTTTCTCCTTGTTCTTCCTCTCAGATCATCGGCTCTGGGGGAAGCCAGCTGCCATGTTGTAGTAACACACAAACAGCCCAGTGGGGAGGTCCACATGGCAAGAAACAGGCATCATGCCAAGAGCCAGCAAAGAACAGACCTTCTGTCAACAGTCATGTGAATGAGCTCTCTTGGAAGAGGATCCTCCTATCTCATTCAAGCCTTCAGATGACTACAGCCCAGCCAAATCTGAATTCCAGCCTCACAAGAGACCCAAAGCTAGAACCCTCCAGCTAAGCCGCTGTGGAATTCTTGACCTGCAGAAACTGAGTTGTTTTAAGCTGCTAAATTTGAGGCCCTTTGTTTCACAACAATAGGTGACTAATAGGCCTTGCTACAAGACATCACAAGCACTATTTCACACATACGCTCTTTTTTCCTACTCATGTTCTTTTGTCCTACCCACGTACCTTGAAGTGAATGATTCTGAAGCTGAAGAAAGGCACAGACAGGAGGAGCCAGGATCTGGGAATCACTTGGAGCAGAGGTAGCCTAGAAAGCCATCCCTATTGTGTTACCCCACAGGCACGGGGCTTGTTACAGTAGCTAATGTTCCTTTCTCTGTGACTATACCCTCCTTTCATTCTTTTGTTCTTTACCACACAGGATATAATTATTTGCATAAATGCCTTTTTTTCATGAACATCAAACAAGTGGCTAGAAGGTGCTTGGCAGTATGTGCTTTGCAAGCATGTTAATGATTAATCCTCATGATAATTTTTCAGATGTGGAATCTGAGACAGAGAGGTGAAGTGACTTGCTCCAGAGCACATGGCCCAGATGAGGGAAAGCCACCGAGGGTTCTGCTTCCAACCCAGAGCTCTCAGCCACTCTGATCTGCTCCCTCCCTTGGTCCCTGTATCCCACACAGCACCCACACAGTCTCTTGCATACAGTTGTTGTTTAATAAATGTCTGTGACTGCAGGAAAATGTGAATGAACAAATGGCAATATACTAAGAGGGAAAATGTCATGAAAGTTCACAGTCAAAAAAACCTGTTGTCCTGAAATCTTGTTTTCCTCATACAAATGCCCCCTTTTACTTGTATGCGTCTGAACTTTAGGGTGTTAGAGGCTAGAACACATAAAGAGATTCATTCACTGGATGAAAAGCTTGCTTAGAGAATACTAAGAAATTCTTCATAAAGTCTGTAGTTTTAGATCAAGAGCCCCAAGTGCTTCAGAACATCAAACCAATTCAGGACTTTCTGAAGAGCCGACCTCATTAAGGGAAGTCACTGCACTCCACCAGCACGTTGAGGGAGAAGACAGTAGCTACTGTACCGATGGGTGCCCATCTCTCTAGAAACCTGTGTCCATTCACGGGGCCTGGCGGGGGAACCTCAGCGTGACCACAAAGGCCCAATTGTTCTCTTCTGATCAACACGCTAATGCAGTGAAAGAGTGGGTGCCCTGTGTACCAAGGCAGAAAGGCCGTCAACGAGTCCCTGGCACAAACACAGCCGGTCAGCCTTAACAAAGATGCGGTCCGAACTCCCTGCCAAAGACCGTCTCCGCGAGCTCGCTCTAGGAGTGAAAACCCTATCAGATTTAAACTAAAACAGCTTAATTTCTAAAGTACGCAGCCAGGGCAGCCTGGGAGAAAGAAGACTATCCCTTCCTAGGGAGGGTAGATAAGTAATGAATAGTCTCAAAGCCCAGGTCTCTCTGATTTATTCAGAATTAGTATTAGCTTCAAGTCACTGCCCTGTTGCCAAGGTCACACCTGTATCTATTCCCATCTCCCCAAGGACAGCTTCAACCTGCCTTATTATAAACGTTCATTTTCCTGAAATAAAAAAAAATTTGTAAAGTGGTTAGCTTTGGGGAGAGTTAGGGGGGATCCGGAAAGGGGGAGACATTTGTTTTCCATTTTTCCCTTCTTGGATTAATTTTTTATTGCGCGTATGTACTCATTTTACCTCTTTAAACGTTTAAGTCCACCAAGGTGAGGATTCGACTATTTGGGTCTTCATTTTTCCATTACTCTGTTTCAAAGAAACAAAATATTATTTTCGTAGGTTTTTAAACTCTAAATCTCTGCCCTAAAACAGCACTTATTGTTCCCATCAACAAAAGCCTTGCTTCTCAGAGAAGAGTCCACTCAGTGTGAGTTCCTTGGAGCAGAATATTATAGAACACCTTCACTGGATAACAGAAAAGTGGGTTACTGGGTTTTTCTGTCATTTCAGTATTGCTTAGGATGGTGTAACCACGTGCTACTCTTTTTTGGAGAGCTGGGGTTTCTAACTCAGGGTGATTTCCTCCTCAAAGGACATTTGGCACCACCTTGAAGCATTTTTGGTTGTCATACATGGGGGGGTGGGCCCTACCAGCATCCAGAGAGGCTGCTAAATACCCCACAGGGCACAGGGCAGTCCCCAAAGTGAAATATTATTTAGTCCAAAATGCCAATTGTGTCCAGATTGGGAAAACCTCATTTGCTGACTCTGTTGCATAACACATAGAAATTCACCTTAAACTCACTTTCAGGGAGTAAGTAGGGGGGGGATTGTCTCGTCATTATTTGTATGACATATCAAGGGCGAAGTCGAGATTGGCCAGATTTGGGAGCAGGTGTTTGTGTCCATTCTTCTTGGACATACCAGATAGTTGATAAATGCTTCGAAATGGAACTGAAAGCATCCTTTATTCTTTATTCATTTATGTATTAAGTATTTGTCGAATCTCTGTCATTAGGTAGACACAGTAAGGGAAAAGATGGTCCAACCATCAGCACCTCTGTTCTTAATAAAAACAGAAGTGCCCAGGCCATTTCTAAATATTACAATCAACATTTTGACCAGCATAGATCTTGGGAGAACTGAAATGAGAATGAACCTGAACGATTTAGTTATTCCAGGTGTTCAACATGCATACGATTCACTTCTAGTAAGGCTGATTTCATCACATAGTAATTATAAAAAAACTCCTACCCTTTGGGGAAAGTCAGGTTCTCAGAGGGCACTGATTCAGGGGGTTAATGTAGGCTAAATGAATCAAGAAATTCGGCCTGGGACATGGACAGAGACAGCTCCTGGCACTTTTGCTTTCTATTTCTGACTGGTCCCCACCCTAAGCAGTTGTCTCAGGACAGGAGGTACTCATGGACTTCCCTCCAGAGCTAAAATAGCCGGAAGGATGTGAGTGTGTGATCCCAGGGCTGGACTTGGCTCCTCACTCGAAATGGGGTCATTAGGAAAGTTCCCAAACTGTCCCTCCCTAAGCAATCACGAATCCACAATTAACCCCCCCCCCCATCAAAGTGAGCCTTATAAAAATATTTTCTCTTAAACCTAAAGACACTCCAACAGGATGAATTCTCTCAGAAGTTTAAGTAGTTGTAGCATTATTGATCCATCAACAATTCCTTGAATCAGTGCCTAAGAACACAAAGAAGCCCCTGTACTTTTTCACAAGTCCCCGTGGAACTTTCCATGCCAATGAAAACAAGTTACACTTTCAAAAAATATTTACCAAAAACATCATTTCCAACTACCAATGTAACCATGTAATACAGCTTTTTGTTTGCTTCTTTAGGCTTCAGACATTTTTTTTTCTAACAACAACAACAAAAAAGAAGTGCAGCTACAAAGTACAATGATCAAGAAGACATATCTGCAAAAAAAATATATTGCAAATGTAATTGTCTCCTATTTTTGGTTGCTTTCATGGAAAACTGTAAGTTGGAAGAGCAGCATTGCCACCAGTGCAATGGGGCCCAAACCAAAGCTGATCCAGGGTTGGCTGAACCCGTGGAGCTGAGGTCAGAACACGTCCAATCCAACTTCCCTGCCAGGCAGGGGTCTGATGATGATTCTGTCTCAGGCCATCTCAGGCTGTGACTGCCCCTGGTTGACCTTGTGTCCCACTCCCACTGGAACTTAGCTTACAGCCCAACCCTAGTTGTGTGGATGATCAAAGCCCTGGTCAGTACCCAGAGCCTCCTGTCAGTCTCCGGGTTTGGGTGCCCTGGTCTGGCATGCAAACGGCCTCAACTCCTTGGGGTCCTAGCAGTGGGTGCTGGGTCCAGGACCATCCAACTAGTCCTGGGTCAATCTCACAACTACTCAAATCCAAGGGCTTTGACTGGAGCCAGAAAAATTATGGGAATGCAGTAAAGCATCTGCCTGGCTGCATTGAGCCCTGGGTCAGGCACAATGGGTGTTCGAACCCCTGGTCCTGTGTAATTAATCACAGGTGACTTCCACTAAGAACCAAAAACCTGGGCAAGCTGTCTGGCTCTAAATCATGCCTTGTATCACTCTGGAACTATGGAAGGGGTTAAAGCTCAGCATGCTCCTTGACTTTAACTCATTCCAGTTTCTCTGATGAGAATTAAAAAAAAAACACCAGGACTTGCCCATGAGCTGCGCAGAGCTCTCCACGCTGTATCCTCACCCCCAACCAGGCATTCCCTGCGGCCTGCCCGTTCCCCACAAATCCTTTGTTCTGCTGCATGATGGCACATCTATTTGTTTTTGTTCATTTACTAGGTGCTCAACGGTGTCTTTAGTGCTTTATATACACTCAGGTATTTATATTTATGTATTTGTACATGTACCTCCATAGAATATATAAATTTATCACAACATGTACACATTATGGGGTTGCATAAATTCCAACAAAGGGTGCACGTTTTTTAGTTTTATGTGTCACTAAATGTACTTTTTAATATTTTTAACTGAAGCCACACATGCCTATTTTGTCTTTTTTTTTTAAGATTTTATTTATTTATTCATGATAGACATAGAGAGAGAAAGAGAGAGAGGCAGAGACACAGGCAGAGAGAGAAGCAGGCTCCACGCCAGGAGCCCGACGAGGGACTCTATCCCAGGACTCCAGGATCACGCCCTGGGCCAAAGGCAGGCGCTAAACCACTGAGCCACTCGGGGTCCCCTATTTTAAATCTTATAAAGAAAAAGCTAATTACCTTGTTGTCCCTTTCCAGGCCCGGCCTCCTGAGGTCACATGGAAAGTTAGACAGTGGGGTACACTTTCTGATGAAAGTACTAAAGAAAGGTTTTAGAAGAAACCCAAGCCTCCAAGCAAGCAATTAGCATGAGAAAAAGCCTAACATTCTTTCAAGAAAAAAATTAAGAGATGCGGTACAAAACAAGATAAAGGGAAAGACCCACATCCTTGGCATGGAAACGCTAAAATGCATAGCTGTCATTGAATGTTGAGGCGAAAGTGAGCAAGAATGAAGCTGAGGTCAGTGTAGACCTGGGGGTAGTAGAGAGAGGGGACAATGCGAAGTGTTGGGCCTTCCATGGTTCATCAGTGAGTTTCTAATCAGTAGAGAAAAGGAGCGTCTAGTAGTTCCTTTCAGCAGACATTTCCTTTGGAGTTTAGACATGTGCCCTCTTGAAAATAGCCCAGTTCTTCTGCTCATATACCCCGGGACTGCATCTGAACAGTCTGTCGATGTCAAAAGGAAATCCTGTCCCTCTTCCCTGGAGAAAAGAATAGGGCAGGCTCAAAGGGAAATCTGGAAACATTTGTCTTCCAGGAACCCAGCATCTTCCAAGAAGCTCTGTTCTTCTGTGTGATGTATGCTAGAGATTTTTGGTCCTACCTCCAAGAAGGCTTCGAAGCCGAGGGAAGCTCCCAGATGCCCTGGAGAATAGGATCTAGGGTGATTAGTGCCAATGGGGTCCTTTGTGGAACCAAAATGTAGCACAACATAGCAGAGAAGATTCTGAGTACAAGAATTAACCGGAGGGTGTTATTCTGTATGTTGGTAAATTGAACACCAATAAAAATTTATTAAAAAAAAAAAAAAAAGAATTAACCGGAAAATAGAGAAGGGAGTTACCAGGACAGAAAAATACTGTAAATCCTGCAGCGTCACTATCACAACCCTTAGAATAAAATGAAGGCTTCAGGCTCTAGGGACTATAGTTCCAGCTGCAAAAATATAATAGACTGAGCATTTTTGTCTTCCAAGGAGACAAAAACAAAGATCAGATAATGGAGGGGGTAGGAAAAGAGAATATAGAACTCCCTAGCTTGTTGACCTCAACACTGCATGTGATTTAGAAGCTTTGTTGTATCACATAGTCAGTCTCTTGGCCTTTTAAAAATACATGTATTACTAGTTCTTCCCTATCTTCATAGAGAACTCTTAATTAATTGATTCTTTTTTAAAAAATAAATTTATTTTTTATTGGTGTTCAATTTACCAACATATAGAATAACACCCAGTGCTCATCCCATCAAGTACCCCCCTCAGTGCCCGTCACCCAGTCACCCCCACCCCCCTAATTAATAATTTTTAATGAGGGATCCCTGGGTGGTGCAGCGGTTTGGCGCCTGCCTTTGGCACAGGGCGCGATCCTGGAGACCCGGGATCGAATCCCACGTCGGGCTCCCGGTGCATGGAGCCTGCTTCTCCCTCTGCTTGTGTCTCTGCCTCTCTCTCTCTCTGTGTGACTATCACAAAATAAATTAAAAAAATAATTTTTAATGAGAGCAGGCGTCTTGACTCAAACATCAAAGTGTGGAAAGTTACAACAGGGTGTGGTGAAGATGCTACTTGTTGCAGGCAGTGGTTCAGCACCCTGGCTGCATGTTAAAACCACCTGGAAAGTTCTAAAATATTGATGTCTGGAATCCATCCTCAGAAATTCTGATTTAATTGTTTTGGGGGTAAGGCCAGGTTGTCCATACTGTTTTTGGAAGTTCCCCAGGAGATTTGAATGTGCAGATCACCATGGGAAACCCGGGTCTAAGATCACTGGGGTCCTAAGCCCTTCCTAAATAACCATCCATTCCTATGAGATGCACAGAGAAGAGAACCAAACAAGTAACCCTTTCCGAGGAGCTTCAGCCCCAGTCTCACTGCAGTACTGTAGCGAACTAGGCTGGACCTAATCAATGCTTTTGTCTGCACCTGAATAGCCAGAAAACCAAAGCCAAATGAGAAGCTAACTCGTCCTCTCCATCCCCAAGTCCAAACCCAGGTGTCCGTTGTTAGCACTCTAACAAGAGACAGCCGCGTCTACCCGCAAAAAGCAGAACGACTCCTACTTTGCAACTCCTAATTCCAACCAAGAAAGGATTACTATCTATCTCAAAACAGAAGGAAATACAAGCCAACAAGAAAGAGGCAACAACCCAATGGAAAAAGGAGCAAAGAATATATACGGTTAATAAAAGAGAAGCCTCTCAAGTCCAACAAACAGGGAAAAAAACTTCATCTCTAGTGATCAGGAAAATGCCAGTTATGATCACAAATGAGATAGATACCATTTCACACTTAGCAGACTGACTAAAATCCAAATTTGGTAATACCAAATGTGACCAAGCATGTTGAGCAACAAGAACTCACATATTACTAATGTGGTGTCAATGTGCAGAGCCACTTAGGAAAACAATTCCGCAACCTCTGCTAATGTAGGAGGTGCTCACAACCTTCAAGGAATCAATTTTTCCTTATTTGCCAATCGGATAGGTACAGGTTTGTCCACTGCTTGTCATGTGACTCGATTAGAAGGGTTAATATCCTCCAATACTGGAACAGATAATTATGGGTTTTTTTTATAATTATGGTTTCAACATCGTACAAGGAAATAGTACATTCAGTTAAAATGAATAAGCACCTATTTCAGCATGGATTCATCTAAAATGTAATGTTAAAAGTGCAAGTTGCAAAATGTCACTTTCAGTGAGATAGCCTTTACGTAAAATATTAAAACACACATATATATACCTATGAATAAATATGTAGAAAAAGTATAAAAACATGAGCAGCAAAAAGGCACACGAATAAAAAAGTTATTACCTTGGGGGAGAGGCAGTACGTCCTCAGTTGAGATTAGGGAGGCATTTTGATTCCAACTAAAATGTTTTTTTCCTTCCTTCCTTCCTTCTTGTGATTTTTTAATCTAAGTACATGTGGTCAAATGTTAATGATCTTAAAACCTGGGTAAGGAAAAAAAAACAAACCTGGGTAAGGTAAAGGTGTACTGTTTTATATTTTTATCTGTATCTTCTTGTACAATTGAAATATTTGATAAATAATTTTTTAAAAACTTTTTCAGGGAAAGAAAAAAAAAGCCACAAATACCTCCTTCCCTAGGAGCTCTGGTGTATTTTGCTTCTTCCTTTAATACTGAGATGGCAAAACGGCTGCTCTGAAGGAGCCTGCGCTAGGCGGCTGCCTGGCTGCACTTGCGGATGGGGGTGGAGACCTCGAGGTCCCAGGTGGTCCATCTCGCAGCGACCACGTCAGGCGCAGGCTGCATCACCGATGTCCACTTAATAACTGCGCTTCGGAACGTGGGGGAGATTTAGCCTGACTTCCAGAGCAACACACAAACCCTGGTGTGAAGGAATGAATCTCTGTACGTCTGTAATTGGTGTTCTATGTGGCTTAACTGTTTGAATTGCATTTAACCTATATTTGATGTGTTTCAAATGCTCTGGCCCCTATAAAAACATCAGGTTATGAGTCATCCACAAGCAAGTCGAGGGGAAATTGGAAGCACCCGGGGAGCCAGTGCTGCAGGGTATTTGATGGATGAGAAAACCGAGACTCAGAGGCAGTGGGGTCGTCTGGGCCTGCGGCTTTGCCACTGCTGGATCTGGGGCTCTGGTCTCTTGACTCTGCCCAGGGCTCAGAGCCCAGGCTGCCACAGGGTTCCTCTTCATGGACAAGTGAAATACCCTCAAGGGAGAGAAAATTAGAAAAACCTGAAGCTTTCTGCTCTGGGATCATGACCTGAGCGGGAAGGCAGACACTCAACCAGTGGCCCACCCAGGTGCCCCCAGAAACTAAGTTTTTACACAGTTTTAGGTAACCAGTTTGAGGAGCCTTGACTTGAAGAAGGAAATGGCTTTATACATTTTTTTTAATATTTTAAAAATTTATTTGAGAGAGCATGCAAGAGCACAAGCAGGGGTGGGGTGGGGGGAAGGGCAGAGGGAGAAGCAGATCCTCCATTAAGCAGGGACCCCAGGTGGCTGGATCCCAGGACCCCAGCATCATGACCTGAGTTCAAGGCAGACGCTTAACCAGCTGAGCCACCTAGGTGCCCCTGGCTTTATATATTTTTAATCATTGCTTTTAACTATGTCTTTTCATATCATCCATTTCATACCCTAGTGTTATTTTAGGGAGATATAGGGAAATCTCCAGGTCTCTTTTAGTTATTAAAATTTGTTCAAACTGTCATATGCGATTCAAAGCTTTACTCCCCTTCTCCAGAGTAGGCTTGGAATGGGTATGTGTATTTGGCGTGGGGCATGAGACCTGCTGTGACACCAGCAGCCCCTTGCTTCTCAGGGGCTAGTTCTCTATAGGGGGTGGGGGTGCTAGTTCTCTTCTTGGGAGATTCGAGATGGAGAGACTTCAGAAATCTGCTTCTGTGGCTAGTGGTTCTCTGTTGGGGATGGGGGGAGGGTCACTGATGTCACACTGGTCTGTTCTGATTTTCTTTTTAACTTTCTTTTTATTTTTTTTAAGATTTTATTTATTCCTTTGTGAGAGACAAACAGAGAGAGAGGCCAAGACATAGGCAGAGAGAGAAGCAGACTCCATGCAGGAAGCCCAATGTGGGACTCGATCCAGGCACTCTGGGATCATGCCCTGAGCCGAAGGCAGATGCTTAACCACCGAACCACCCAGGCGTCCTTGTTCTGATTTTCTCTGAAACTGGAGGCCTCTGTTAACCAAGAGCCTATTATGATGCCATAGACAATGAGAAACCCCCAGGGAGCCTTCTGGGTGCTGGAAATGCTTTATACTTTACCCTACTCTTCTCTAAGGCAGCCCCAGGAATAGTATGGTCTCATCAGACAAGTCTCTCAAAGTCAAGGGTGCACCAGAGACCAGGCCGTTGGAGAATATGCACTACACACATAGGGTTTTCCAGGCTCCGATGCTATCCCAGTGTACAGAGACACCAGAATGCTTTCCCTGATCCAGTATAGCTTCCAGAAAGACGTTGGATCCCTCAAAGACTTGATTAAGGCCTTGCTTTTACCCTGAGAGGAATCCATTCTACTCTATTAAACTAAGGACTGGTCATTGAGTTCCCACAAATAATTTATCAGTAATTACATCAATGTTCTTTCAGAACCGAGCTGGGGAAGGAGGAAAGAAAAACAATAGGCCTCACCCATCCAGGTGGTAATGTCAAAGGTGATTGAGGAAGCATTCAAAGCATTCATTCAAATGGCCATTTTGTCCGGGTTGGTTGTAGGGAGGAAGGAAGAGAGTGGAGGGGAAGGAAGACATGCCTGTTCTAATAGACCTTTTCTTTCTCTCTTTTATTATTTTTTTTAAATAAAGAAGGTCACTAGGAAGTTACCTCTGGAGACAGGGGGGGGTTCCCTCATCTGACCACACCCATTGTCTACAGCCATAAGCTGTCCTGCTTGCTCTTAGGAAGGCGTTGGGTAGTGATTCTGAGGCTGACCAGTGTCTTGGCTCCTCCATACCAAGAGAACTGTGAGCACTCGACCCCTAAAAGGAAGCTGTCTCCAAAGACAGCATCATTCATACCAAATGGCAGGTATACTTGGCTCTTTGGAGCTTGTCAGGGACCGTCCATTTCAGATGGAACTTGGTCATATCTTAATCCCTGTCAGTTTAGAGCCTTAAGCCACTAAGGCTTCACTCCTTACAGGCTCTTATTACAATTCTGTCTTTAGTGTCAAAACTTTCAAACCTTTGAAGGGTCACCATGTAGATCTCTGGATAGAAATTGATTTGAACTATATAGATCTTGAAAATCCATGGAACACTTTGAGTAAGTACTAGAAATAATGTTAATAATGTTATCGCAATACTTTTTTATGTTGCTGAGATGTTCAGTTGTCGGTATGTGTTCTGTGCTCTGGAGATGTTTCCAGTTCCAATGAGTCAGAAGTTAAAGAACTGAAAGAGTCAATATAAATTGCACTTACATCTTCTAAGTGTAGAGGCCTACTTTCCGTCAAACACTGGAAAGCAATATTCTGAGGTTAATGTGGGATATCCATGAAGAGATTTTGTTTCTTTAGAGGGTCAACAAGATGCCTATCTTTTTACCAGTAAAATAATGTATTTATTTTATTTTTTCCCCTTTTAGTTTAAATTTTCATGGCATTAATTTCCCTTTCAAATGTACACTCAGGGCGCCCGGGGGTGGCTCAGTCAGTTAAATGACTCTTGGTTTCAGCTCAAGTCATAACCTCACAGTCGTGAGATCAAGCCCCTTGTTGGGCTTCGTGCTCAGAGCAGAGTCTCCTGGAGATTCTCTCTCCCTCTCCCCCTCCCTGTGCATGCACACACGCTCTTGTTCACTCACTCACTCTCTCCCTCAAATAAATAAAATCTTCAAATATATAGTCATGGGGCTTCTGACTGGCTCATTTGGTGGAGCATGTGACTCTCGATCTTGGTGTCATGAGTTCAAGCCCCACGTTGGGTATAGAAATCACTTAAAAATAAGATCTTGGGGGATCCCTGGGTGGCGCAGCGGTTTGGCGCCTGCCTTTGGCCCAGGGCGCGATCCTGGAGACCAGGGATCGAATCCCACATCGGGCTCCCGGTGCATGGAGCCTGCTTCTCCCTCTGCCTGTGTCTCTGCCTCTCTCTCTCTGTGACTATCATAAATAAATAAAAAATTAAAAAAAAAAAAACTCTTTAAAATAAAAAAAAATAAAAAAAAATAAGATCTTGGGATCCCTGGGTGGCGCAGCGGTTTGGCGCCTGCCTTTGGCCCAGGGCGCGATCCTGGAGACCCGGGATCGAATCCCACGTCGGGCTTCCGGTGCATGGAGCCTGCTTCTCCCTCTGCCTGTGTCTCTGCCTCTCTCTCTCTCTGTGACTATCATAAATAAATAAAAATTTAAAAAAAAAATAAAATAAAATAAGATCTTAAAAACAAACAGAGAGTCATTATTTACATTTTATGTCATTCATGCCTGTTAAAATTCTTCTCCCCTTAAAATATTATCATAAAAACCAAAACATAATGAGTCCCAGCTTTCTATTCCAGTTGTAAAGAGCAACCTGGTTTGCAACCCAGGGAGGAAAGGATGAATCACAATCATCTTGTCAGACTAGAAGCACATAGATCTAAAATATTTATAATGTGGGCAGGTCAAGGATAAGTGCACTTGAGGGTAATTGTATATATGCAATTAGCAGGACGCACAGCCTAATGATATACAGAAAAAAGTGACAGTTCCAAATAACATAAGCCTCTCTGGCTAAATCACATCTTCCAAATGTCTCTGAAACATTTCAGAATGTCTGTCATCAGCAGTTATCACAGTGATGGTTTTAAAGGCTGCCATGTCTGTTTGCAGAAGTAAGTGGCTGGTTCCTACTCCCCATCTGCTTATGACTCAACTTCAGTTTCCCCTTAGAGAAAATTATGCGGGTTGAAAAATGTAAGAGAAAGTGAGGAGACAGTATGAGAGAGTGTTCAAGCTTGTGTATTAAGAATTCCAGGAACCCAATCAGAAATCCACCTTTGGGACCCCCAAACTCTGAAGGATGTGATGATACCGGCAGGCCATGGATTAGGGTACATTACCTCACTTCATCCTTTGGATGAGTTAGCAGAGGTACCTTGTCTAGAGATGTTGAGAATTGACAGGAAGAACTGGATCTCTTTCCTTTATAGGGATTCTTGTAAGCACAGAAATCCCCTGATTTACTCCCCAGCACATCCCTGCTCATTCAGATGGATGTCAGCGAAGACCTAGCTGTCCTTTGAGCTGGTGCTCTTACTGCTGTTGCTGCTAGAGCCCTTTCAAGGAATCTCCCTTCCCCAGGGCAGTTTGTATGCCTTTCACACTTTGTTTCTATTCAAGGTGTCTATTCATTTTCTCTGTATCTTTTTATATTTTGAATAATTTATGCTGAGCTTTTAGCTTCTCTATGCTCCATCTCAGATTCCTTTTATCATGTAAAGTGAAAATGTCCCACTTTCCTGCCCTCAGTTGACCTGGCTACTTGATTGTAAAGCACATTCAGTTTTCTTTCCCAAAACATAATCAAGATACTAGTGTTCCTACAGCCTCCCCAGCTGCCTTCTTCTTCTCTGGGGTGGATGTGGATCCTGTCAATTTAGCTAAGCTGGGACTATGTTTCCCAGAGTCCTCCTCCTTGGCCCATGGGCTTGAGTCAAGTTTTGTCTGAGGTTCAGGAGGCAGAAATGAAGTAACCATTTTTGTTTTGTGCTTAGAAGGTTGGTACTGGCCAAGGGTGCTCTTGCCACTCACACTGTGCGTAGAGATCCAGAGCTCCTCTGGCTGCACTGGCGTGGGGCTATAGCCTTGGCGCCTTGAAGGTAGCCAAGAAAGCCATTTGAGGTCCAGCCATCCTTACAAATTCTGCCTCCTTCTCACATGTTCCAATTTGTCTATGCTTCCCCTACTTCACGCCCATCACTTCTTCCCAACTGCCTGCCTGCTAACTTTGAGTGAGTTAGTAAGTTGTGAAGTAGTCTCTGCCTACTTCACATAGACTGTTCAACTAGCTCCTACATCGCAGAAGGTCAAATCCCTAAAAATCAATCCCTTGTTATTGTGTCACCCCTAGTGAGTGTGCTTCTCTGGTAAAGTCTTTGTGGATACACCCATTTTGTTTGGTTGGGTACATTTTTGCAAGTAAAGGTAAAAGGGATTTAGGATATACCTGGTCAGGTCAAGGTTACCCGTCCATGAGCCTCACCTGGGTGGGAAATCTGCAATTACATTTAAACATGCCTATTTGGGTCAAACATCTGGAACTCAAACCAGCAACCTTCTGTGCAATCAACTTCCATCCTAATGCTTGGAGCAGTTTGTTTTGTGTTTTGTTTTGTTTTGTTTTGTTTTCAGCAATGTTGCTTTAGGTTCTCATACACGAACAACACCAGGATGGGTTAATGGAGCACTAAGTGGCCAGGGTACAAACTCCACCTTTGGGAATGCCCTACTGCCAGTCTTCCCTCAAAACCAGGTGGTCCAGGGCACCCTGAGGCCCTCTGGTCTGCCCAATCAGCTTCCCTACCACATTACAGGACTAGCATATCCTGTAAAGAGGTCTTTTCAGGGAAAATAGTAAGCCTGCTGAGCAGCCAAGCAGTGAGAATTTATTTAACTCTTCTACATGGGTGGGTCTGTTGATTTTTAAGGATATGCTTTAAATTATGAGAGTTGCCCAGAAGCCACAAAACTACATTTTGGTTACATGCATATTTATGCATAGAGAGCTGGTGAGATCTGGAAAACACTTTAGGAAATTCTCAGTATTGTTCTCATGGCTGAACTTTCCTGAATATAATTCCTTTTTTCTTTCTTCTTTCCTTTTTTTTTTTTTTTTGTTTTAACATGAGTTTCTTTTGGATCAGACTCAGATATACAGGTCATGACTTGTACAGGATCTTAAGTAACCCCAAACCTAGATGAAGAAGAACAGTTTCCAAACACAGCTGTTCTACAATGAAGAATTGCCAATGTTCTTTTCATGAGGGGACAGAAAGGATATTTTCAGAAATCTGTTTTCTTTCCTCTGTAGTTTGTTTTTCACTCAATCCAAGAATGAAGACTTATTTTTTGTCAACTAAACATCCATCCTTGAAGTAATTTGGGGGTGATCTTACTGCCTTAATCATCTTTAAACTTCAGCTCCTTTATGTTGGATTCACTTTGTATTTCAAGCAAATAGACTAATATTCCAGCTGAGCCTAAAAGTGTTCAACTACATGATCCTGACAAGAAAAAAAAAGGCCATAGAAATGGAAGCTAAACATTTCTCACATAAAGGAGACTACATCTTTTGATGGTATCTTCCAAATTCAGGTATATCAGTGGACTATTAGAGCTTCGAGTGTCCCAGGGCCATACTAGTCTGAGGATACAGAGGCTCGTGCATGGAAGAGTATTAGGGTGTTCATACTCTCTTTCACCCATTTGAGTTCAATAATAATTAACTGCTAGACACAGGTGTCAGATAAGTGAAAATGAAAATTATTGGCTTTCTTACTGAGAAATGCTAAATTAGAGGACTAGCCGGTTGTGCAACAATAGGCTTATTCCACATTGCTCCCGGTCAGAGGCACAGCTGGACAATCTCAGTCCTCACCCATGGGGTCAAGGACTGTCCACTAAGTTTCCTGCATGATCAGAAATGGATAGATGAATCAGGAAATCCCAAAGGAGAGGAGGGAGGAAAGGAATGATGAGAGTATGCTCAGTTCCCTCCCCTAACATCCCCCATCAGAGACGTCACTGTTCCTTTCAGGGGAGAAGAGAGTAAAGGATGAGGAGAGAGGCCAGGTTGTTTTTCTCAGGGGCATCCCTTCCTGAGCTCTGCTGCTGTCTCCTACAAGTTTCCACTATGACTTCTGGAGCCCTTGAAGAGCCCAAAGTGGACTAATGATCTTTAGCAAAACAGGAGAGAATGTTTCTATTCTTTCTATATTTTTATGACAGCATCGTACTAACAGAATCCCAATATTGCTCAGGCAGGCAATGTGACAAGCTGTTTTTCCCCCAGCCCCCTTGCATCAAGGGAAGGCCATGTGACACAATTTGGACCAATGACACATAAACAAGAATCTTTGAAATTTTTCTGTGAAACATTTTACTTTCCAGATTTTAAATATATATGTGTGTCTGTCTGTCTGTCTGTCTGTATATGTATACATATATTGCTAGTAGTATCCTCCTGTCCCATTCCCTTCTTCCTGCCTTGGATTCGAGTAATGGAGTATAGCCATCCTGCCATCATTAGGAGTCAATGATGAAGGTGAAGACCAGCACCTTAAGGATGCTGCAGCTAATATGTAGAAAGAGACTAGGTTCCTGGTGCTACTACTGATCAACTGAGGTAAATGAGCATCAGCTTACTTCTGGTTTTCTTGTTATGTGGAAAAACAAAAAAGAGAATGGAAAGACATCTGTATAAGACACTTTAAGAAGGGTTTTCTGGTACTTGCAGATAACTGCCATCTGAACTGAGGGTATCACTCTCTCCTGATGCAGCTTCAGGAGGGAATATCATGCAGAAATAAAGGATGGAGGCTCCTTTTCTCTCCCTGCACTAATCTCAGCCAACTGGAGTTTCCAAACCAACACCAGTGACCACAGGGATGAAACATGATGTGGCTACTTCACCCTCCCCCTATCATCATTTAAGAGCACTGTGGGGCAGAGCCAGTGTCTTCACTTTTATCACTTATGTGCTATTTAAATTCCACTTTCGCTGTCCATACCAAGCCAAGGATTTACCACCTCGCTGACAATAATCACGGGGTCCATTCTCCTGGCTTTTTGTTTAATATAAGGGTCATCTGCCATTTAGAAAAAAATAGGAGAAAAGAAAAGAAAAGAAAAAAAGAAAAAAGAAAAGAAAAGAAAAGAAAAAAGAAAAAATAGGATACATTAGAATTCTATTTCTAAAGTCTATTTATACAAAGCTATTTCATCACCAACTTCTCCAGCTTTAGTCAATCAATTTCGTTTTCAGCAAACTCAATTGCTCGTTATCATCTTCAAAAACAGATTTGTATTGAGTAGACACAAAGCCCAAGTTGAAGAGACTCCCCATACTAGATCAATAAAGAAATCACATTCTTCCCCCACCCCCACCAGGCAGTGGATCATCAAATCCCAGGGAGCTCCATCTTACATAATTTAGTAGGATTCTATAATAATAAAAGGGGTCAAAGGATGTAGGGAGGGAGAAAAACCGCCACCATATCATTCCCTAAAAGGTTGCTTCCTGAGACATACACACTTGAAAAAGATTAAAGCCAAAAAAGGTATCTGGATGCTTGTTTTATTTTAATAAAAAATGTAATGTTTTTTTCTACCAAGAAACATTAGCAGATCCAGGGAATTTGCAACAAATAAGTATGTATTGGGGTTCTTGGTTTTTTTGCTTCCGTCTATAAGTGTGTAACATTCTTTTAAATTAATCTGTATGTTTATTGTGATGTTTCCTGTCATTTTGTGGTTTCCATATACCTAGATAGCTCTGAGTGCCAGTGAGTCTTATTTTTGTCTGGCTGTCTTGGTTAGAATGCACTGAACTTCAAGTAATAGAAAACCTAATAGTGGTTCAATCCACGAGGACATTTATTGTTTAGTTATTAGGAAGTCTTGAGGCAGCCTGTTGAGTTTGTTCAGTAACTTGGTGGTATTGTCTAGTACCAAGGGTCCTTCTGTCATTCTATCCTGCCCTCCACAAAGAGTTGGTGATATTTCAAGATGGTTACCACACCTTCCAGAATCAGTCTTCAGAAGCGAAAAGGTGGAGCAAAAGGACAAAGGCAAAAAGGGTCTTCTTAATGGGCCTGACATTATAAGGGAGGAAACTTTTTTGCAGCTGTAGTCCACCAGGCTTTCCTTTGGATCTCATTGGCCAGGAGTGGGTCATGACAAGCACTGGCTGTGAAGGGGGCTGGGAAGTCCAAATAGGGCATTTTCAACCTTTTATGTAGGAGATGGGCAAAGAGACAGGGGCCTGAGAAGAGCTCCTGAGTAGGTTACAAACATCTGACACAAAGTCATAAACTCTTAGAGATTGGCAATTGCATATTTTTATAATAAAACAAAAAATATCAAAATAATAGCAGTCAATATATTCAAATAGTACTTTGAGAAAAGAAAAAAAAATCACCCATAATCCCATCCCCCTGTTATGAAGATTTGTTTTTTGTGTATTGTCTTCTACTCCCTGTTCATAATCCACATTCTTAAATGTTTTTACCTGTTTACAATCTCGTATTTTTCCATTTAATACTATGCTGTAAACATTTTCCTATTTATTGTTTATAATTATAATTGTGAATGGAAAGTTTTTTCCTTAAGATATATCACAACTTAGGGCAGACCGGTGGCTCAGCAGTTTAGCACCGCCTTCAACCCAGGGTGTGATCCTGGAGACCTGGGATCGAGTCCCACGTCAGGCTCACTGCATGGAATGGAGCCTGCCTCTCCCTCTGCCTGTGTCTCTGCCTCTCTCTCTCTGTGTCTATTAGGAATAAATAAAAATAAAATATTAAAAAAAAGATATGACAACTTAACCATTTCCTCATTATTGAACTCAGATGATTTTTCCTTTTTTCTTTTTTTGGTTAAAATAGATTATTATATTTTGGCTAAAATAGACATACTAATAACATCTTCCAGTGTAAATTTTTCTGCTATTAGATTATTTTAAGTACAAAATAACCCCTGAATTCATAGGAATATAATATAAACCATGGTGACTATGGTTTATAATACTGTATTGCACATTTGAAAATTGCTAAGAGAATGGATCTTAAAAGTTCTCATCACAAGAAAAAAATGTTTAAACTATGTATAATGATAGATGTTAACTAGGCTTCCTGTGGTGGTCATTTTACAATATATACAAATATCAAATCATTATGCTTTATACCTGAAATGAATATAATATGTCAAATATACCTCAAAAAAAGTTATATTTTTATCACTTATAAGATATTGTCAATTTCTCATATAGTCAGAATGACTGTTGCAGTTTAAAATTCTTCTAATTATGTATATGTATGTATGTACATACACACACATTTGTATATGTATACATTTGTAAGTTTAACAACAACATCAGCAGAATGGTACTTCCATTATTTAGATGTGTTTTTTGTTTTGTTTTGTTTTTCTTTTTGCTGATTCACCAACTCATAAAATGCTACATGCTACATTATATTTAATTTCCATTATTTTCCTTCTTTTTGGCAAGGAGACCACAGGTCTAAATCAGCCAGGGAGGATCCTACATGACCATAGGTTGGGCAAGGTAGCTTCTTACCCAGACCTAAGTTAAACCAAAATGCTAACGGTCTTTTGAAGGGTATCTTTGAAGAATGTGTGCAAGAGGTTTTGTCTGATTTATTTTCTACCTCATTTTTTCTAATTATAAATTGAATATGTACTGCCTTGATAATGATTATATAACAATTCTGATATTTTATTAATGACTTGAACTTTGATAGTGATGGCACGGGTGTGCAAGTAAAGAAAAAGGTCCATATGGGTTCATCAGAACTTGGAAAACCTAAAATGGGAAGATGGAGGTGGAGGGATGGTTATACAGCCAAGGCCTGGGGAGTTCCCTGAGACCAGAGCAGAGCAAGGAACAGCATGCCAGTGGAGCAGACAGGAAGTGAGGGCTTCTCTAGGAGCAACTGAAGCAGGGCAGGAGAAAGTCCAGAACTTTAGAAGTCAGAGAAACAGATTGTGTCTTTGATTGCTGCCAACGTGTTTTCTTACTGTTACTGTTACTCCTCTATTGGATTATCTATTCACATCATAAAACTTGCCTTTGTTGTTATAGTGTTTATGTACTCACTCATTTCACAAATACTTATTGAGCACCTGTTATGGACTCAATGTTGTAACCAAAGGGATGCAGCATTAAATGCAACAGAAAAAGCCCCTAACACAGAAGACAGTTAACAGTTACAAAGAAATAAAAGGGGGGCTCAGACACTGAAAGTGTCTGGGAGAAGGGGGAACCTCTTTCTCATAGAGCAGGTCAGAAGAGACATGTCTGATAAGGTGCCATTTGAGCAGAGCCTGGATGAAGTAAGGAGGTGAAACATTCCAATCTCTGGGGAAAGCTTTGCCTGACAGAGAGAAGAGAAAGTAGAGAGGTCCTAAGACCTGAGCCTACTGGATGTGTTGGAAAAAGAAGAACAATCCAGTGTGCCCGGAGTGAGTAAGTGAGGGAGTAGAGCTGGAAGCTGGATCCCACAGGCTCTCACAGGCCAGGCTAAGAATCTGGGATTGTGTTGCCAATACAAGGGAGGTACCTGGATTTGCAATGATGGGCATTTTAAAGGAATCACAAGTTGCTGTTTGGAGAATAGATTGATGGCAAGAGTGAAAGCTAAGAGACCCATCAGAGGTTATTGCAATAGTCTCGGGCAGAGGTGTTGGGCGTGTGGAATAAGGGGAGGTGATGGAGCCAGTGAACAGCCTTCAGCTTCTGGGTGACTTTCCAGGCTACAGCTAACAGGATTTGCTGATGGATTAAAGGTGGCACGCAGAGAAAAGGAGGAATCCAGGATGACTCCTAGTTTCTCATCTAGGGACATCTTAGTGCCTATTTTTTTAAAGATTTTATTTATTCATGAGAGTCACACAGAGAGGCAGAGACACAGGCAGAGGGAGAAGTAGGCTCCCTATGGGGAGCCCAATGCGGAACTTGATCCCAGGACCCCGGGATCACAACCTGAGCCAAAGGCAGATGCTCAACCATTGAGCCACCCAGGTGCCCTGTCCTAGTGTCTTTTACTGCATTTTGGAACATGGTGGGAGGGGTGGGTTTGGAGGAGAAAATCAAAAGTTCAGGTCTCTTAAGTTTGAGATCAGGTATCCAAGTGAAAATGTTGAGTTGGCAGCTGAATATATTTGTTTGGAGTTCAGAGCAGAGATCCGGATGGAGGTTTAATTTTAGAATCATCAGCGTATAGGTACTATTTAAAGCCACAAGCTGGATGAGATCACCAACAAATGAGTGCAGATGGAGAAGAGAAGAGGCCCTTCAACAAGTGGAGCCTGGGAAGATGAGGAGGATCCCACAAAGGTCACCAAGAGAGCGTGGCTGGAGAGGTGCCAAAGGACCAGGTGGGTTCAGGGTCATGGAAGCCATATGAGGCAATTGTTTCAAGAACTGTTTCAGTCGGGGCACCTGGGTGGCTCAGTTACTTGACCATCTGCCTTTGGCTCAGGTCATGATCCCAGGGGCCTGGGCTCGAGCCCCACATCAGGCTCCCTGCTCAGCAGGAAGCCTGCTTCTTCCTCTGCCTCTCCCCCGGCTTGTGTTCTGGCTCTTGCTCTCTCTCTCAAATAAATAAAAAAAATAAAATATTTTTTTTAAAAAAAGAACTGCTTCAATTAACCACGTCAAATGCTACCAAAATGTCTAGGAAGATGAAGACAAAGAATTGATCTGCTCTGGTGCTTGGTGAACACCTACGCAAATACCTCAGGTGGAGAGGCACCACGTAGAGCAATCCCAGCCACCCTCTCTCCCTGCACTACTCCAAAAATGGTTTTGACAGGTTTTAGATCTGTCATTACGTACGTAAGGACCCACCAGCTAGTAACAGAAGTTCCACAAGTTGTTAAATTCCTTGTTTGAGATGCATGGCCAGGTATTCCTGAGGTCATTCTGAGGATGGATAGCAAACTCGAAGGTTGAGGCACGGGGTCTGGTGCAGTGTGATCACTCTAATGTAGCTATTACAGCGACCCTCGTGAGCCCCACTTAATTTTAGGCTCTCATTTCAGGCTATTGTTCAGCACTGTTAGAAAGATAGCAGTAAGGTTTCTGGAAATGATTGGAAGTAGTCACAACATCATAGAGCTGAAAAGACTGTAGAGATTAATTACTCCATTCTCTTCACTGACAGGTAGGAAAACATGCAGCAAGATAAGGTGACTTTCTCCAGATCACCCACACCCACCAAATTAGGAGCAGAACACTGGTCTCCCCATGCTGCATCCCTTAGAATTAGTGACAGAAGAACTCACAGGGAGAGATTGAACATCCCATGTCAGGGGATCTATTTCAGATAACTGAAGCTTGTTCCTTTTAACTACCAAAGCTTAATAGCAATCATTAGGACCATCATTATCACTCTTGATTAAAATCTTCTACTGCTTTGATGAAAACACTTTTCCCACACAATGGATTTATTTTAGTCTGGAAGATATGAAATTCTTGAAGTCAGCTTTTCTCGTTACCTTATTTCTTTGCCAGCTGCTTTAAGTTTTGAGCAGTCCCTTTAACTTACAAAGCAAGTGGCAACTTCATATGATAAGTGTTACACAATATTGTCAAAGCGATCACTTGATATTTTCTGAAAAGACAGAAATCTAAGGAGTTAAGAACAGCAACAAGTACATGATTCTGCCTCTAAGAACATCCATAACTATAAGAGTACTTTTATTTATATTATATATACATGTAGAGTTGTAAATGTATTTTTCAGATTTCAGTGCATAGCACTGACCTGAAATGCATGGAGAAATTAATCTTAAATGAGTCTGTATTACCTGTCCTTCAACTTTTCATAGTATATATGGAGTTCATATATATATTTAGCTATTGAAATAATTTTTATCTCTGTAGCATTTTTCCATAAATTCCAAACATCACTTTATTAAACACCCAAATACTCCTATAAGAGAAGAAGAATCAGATCTGTTATTCCTATTCTAGAAATAAGAAAACATCCCAAAATGTTAAAATGCCCAGAGGACTTATATGAACCATAACAAAGTCCCTTTATCTTTTCTCCTTGCTGGGCAATCTTTGAGTATCTTCTAGAAATCTGAATTTAGCCCTTGGCATTTTCAACTGTTCCGGGAATGGACCTTGTGAGAAAACAAAGCTCACTGATTCCGGGTGCTCACAAATCCACTCTCGACATTTCCTATCACTGGTGACCACAGGCTCAGCCTCTGCCTGCCTTTAAGGTCACATGGTCTTCATTGCTACAACAATCAGGAATCTATCGCATTTCACCATTAAAAATAGTCAGTCACTTACATTTTATCCAGTCTTGTTAGAGCAACTAAGCTGTGCATCTCCAGAGTGAAGTAGCAAATAACAGATGAGCAAAGCATTGCTTCTTTCCCTACCTAGATTTTGGTGCCTGTGAGTGACTAGAGGTATTGTTGGAGCTGTGTGTGTTGAATGTCCTGGAGGAAAAGGCTGGTTGGGAGGAATGAAATTAAAGTAAGGCATATGAAAAAATAAATAAATAAATAAATAAATAAATAAAATAAAATAAATAAAATAAAATAAAATAAAATAAAATAAAAATAAAGTAAGGCATATGAAGAGCCTACCAAAGGTTCTTGCTCAAAGAATATGTTCGATAAATGTTAGTGTTTATTGTTATCAGAATTTGTAGCTTTGCTGGTATAATTTAGGAAGAGTTAATAATTATAATTTGTTTACCATTTATTAGACTTAAATCTCATGATAAAGCTCCAAAGATGATTATTATATTGCCCATTCCAAAGATGAGAAAGTGGCAGACTTGGGATTTGACTAATGTTTCTCTAATTTTACCAAGTTTGTTTCTTCATTCATTGATTCATCCATTCATTCACAAATGCTTACTAAACTCCCATTTAGTAAACAAGAGCCTTGTTTGAGCCAGGCAAAGAGGTAAACAAGAAAGACCTGGTCTTTGCCCTCACAGAACTTGGAGTCTAGGAAGGAGGACAGATAAGTGAAACCCAATATCACAATGTCCTGAGGCTCGATCCCATTCTTGCCCTGCCATTTTGAAAGCAAACCCCTGCCCTTCTCTTCATGTTCCTAAAATAAATTCACTGTACTAGGCCACGATGAAGGATGTTTTACTGAGGAATGTATAGGAGAAATAGTTTACATTTCACAATGCATAGAATTTCTCTCTGAAATTCCCCATAAGCATCTTTGTCCTCATACTACAACAACCCTTAACCTCCTTACCCCACCATCCTATTCCTCCCCCCAGTCTCCCAGTCTAGGCATAGGTCCCTGGCACAGAGCCTGCCCTGGAAGCTGCTCTATGGATCTTTCTTCCTTATGGAGATTTCTTAAATCTTACATTTCAGGTGTCCAACAAAGTTCTCCCATTAGCAAGATATATCTTCCATATAAGATTGCCAGGGATGATAGGTACATTGTCATTTTTCTGGTCCCATAAGCAAACAGGCATGTCTACTGTGGTTAAAAGAGTACATAAGAGAGATTTGGGACTTGGACTTAGGGCAGCAAGGCAGGTGTCCTGGAAAAACTGACATCTAAAGTATAGCAGGCATTATGGTTCCCTCCTTGATCTCCACTGTTCAAATCTTGGTAACTACCCTAAATTGGCAGTAGAGATTGGAATTGACTGGGGAATGGGCAGGGGGGGGAGGGGAGATAGTCATAACTTCTACATGAAGCCTACATGCTTTAGGGGAAACAATTTCACCACCCTCAAATCAAGTCTAATAGTATAAGTTCATTCCTCTACCCAGTTATCGGTTCAGGGTAAGCAAGGGCTCAGCTGCAGTAAGACTGAGAAAGCTGTGGAAAAGAGGGAGGTTTGGGTGGGAAGAAGGTCTGGAAAAGAAATCCTGTCATTTCTTTCATGGATACGAATAAGGAAGTACATAAACTTTTTTAAAAAAGATTTTATTTTTAAGTAATCTCTATACCCAATTTTATTTTTAAGGAATCTCTGAACTCATGACCCCAAGTTCAAGAGTCGCATGTTCTACTCACTGAGCCAGCCAGGCGCCCTAGGAAGTGTGACTTTCTGTTGGCCCTTTGATCACTACAAGGACCAGCAGCCTCACTAGGAAGGCTATGTCGCCCAGCAGAGTGAAGAGCTAAACAGAAATTAAACCCTTTGTTACCTGGTAGAGCTGCTGAACTAACCTCGGTGATGTGAGCCTCTCTTGTCTAGGAAAGCCTGGCTTGGGTTTTCTGTTACTTATAATCAAACCCAAACTAACTGACACAGAAAATGAGATTTGATCAACAAGTAGGCAAATCCCTTACCTACAACTGACAAGTTCATTTAAATGAGGAATTTGATTTTCAAGACAAACATAAAAGACAACTCCTACATACACTTAATTACCAGCCTGATAACATAATGAATAAAAAGATCGAATTTATAAGCGCGTACACACACACACACACACACACACACACAATCACACTCACAAATTTCCAAACTTAAAATGATTAGGAACTACATAATGTGACATTTAAAAAGAAAACTTCAAAGCTTTGTTAGAACATTTAAAAGACGGTTAAGATGATTCAAATAAGAAATAGAGACAATTCCAAGGTAAAAAGACAATAACATTAAAATGTCTGAACCAACCAGTAGAATTGCATGAGTTTAATTAAATTTATAGACTTAATACTATTCTGATTGAAAGCCTAATAATTATGTTCAATCCACAAAATTGTTCTAAAATATATGCATAAAAATAATATCATCAACAGGGAATACAGAAAAGAAAGCTAATGGGGGTTCCTACCAATATCAGCCATTAAAAACTCCCATATAATAGAATAAGGATTAATGTGCTAGGTAGATCACAGATTAATCAAACCAGATAAAGAGACTTTAAAAGGCCTAACAGGGATCCCTGGGTGGCGCAGCGGTTTGGCGCCTGCCTTTGGCCCAGGGCGTGATCCTGGAGACCTGGGATTGAATCCCACGTCGGGCTCCCGGTGCATGGAGCCTGCTTCTCCCTCTGCCTGTGTCTCTGCCTCTCTCTCTCTCTCTCTCTCTCTCTCTGTGACTATCATAAATAAATAAAAATTAAATAAATAAAATAAAAGGCCTAACAATTTATAGAAGCATTTGTATAGAATAAATTGAAGTATAACTACATACACATGTATATATGTGTATATGTATATATAATACACACATGTGTATACATTTAAAATATTTTAATCTATTATGAAATAGTTTTTTTAAACATAAGGAAAGAAGGAAGGAGTGTGGCAAACACTTCTAGTTGGTTGATTCAATGGTCCCTTTCAACCTTTTCCTCCTTTTGTTTTCTTCTACTATTAAAGCAGAATTATATTCAGCTAGATGTGACCATAGGGTGCAGTTCTGACTAATGAGACCTAAGCGAAAGTTTATTAGTAAGTTTCTTTTTTTAAAAAAATTTTATTTATTTATTCATGAGAAACACAGAGAGAGATGCAGAGACACAGGCAGAGGGAGAAGCAGGCTCCTTGCAGGGAGCCTGATCCAGGACTCGATCCCAGGACCCCAGGATCATGCCCTGAGCCAAAGGCAGATGCTCAAGCACTGAGCCACCCAGGTGTCCCTATTAGTAAGTTTCTGAGAAAATTTTTGTTTTCCTGATCAAAGAAACTGGCTTGGTTCCCATTGCCCTTCCTTCTTGTTGCTTTGGATGCAACATTCTCCCTTCTCTAAATACAGACGAGATAGCTTGAGGTTCAGCAGCCATCTTGGAACCATGAGGTGGTAAGCATGAGGGAGAGGCGAAGAGAATTTGAGTCTCCAGCCCCAAATCACTGAGATACTGAAATGATGCCAAAAGCTACTATGTCAAAAAAAAAAAAAAAAAAGGATACTATGTCAATCATGGTTTGTTTTGTTTGTTTTTAAACTTTTCTGTATCTGATGATGTCCTGACATATCTTAAACATCTTGCTGGCTGGGGGAGAATGACCCTTTCGGGGCCAGCTAATATCTCAAGACCATAAACAACTTACTTGGGAAGTAACCAATCACCCCCTTTATGTAACTCACACACACAGAGCCAACGTTTCTCCAGTCCAACATCATCTCAGGGCCAGGGACCAGGCAACTAGAGAGACCGCCCTGAGAGCTGAAAGCCCAGCAGGATTATTCAAACTAGTCGTTTCTAATTGTTTACTCTGACCTGGTTTGTCTTGCCTGCAGAAACTCCAATAAAGGCTCTGGCCTAGGCTTTCTCTAGCTACTGCTTCTGACCAAAACCTGCTTCTCCTGTGGTCCAGGATGGCATGCATGCCCTCTTCAATCAGCATATGTAAGTAGTAAATTCTTTTTTTTCAATGGCATGGATCTCCCAGTGTCATTACTTAGTCACCTCTCTAAAGTAAAATCCCACAGTTACATTTCAGGAAAACTGCCAACCTCTAGACTTTCTCTAAAGTGAGAAAAATAAACCCCTATTTGTTTAAACCATTGTTATTTGGACTTTTGTTACTTGCAGTCACATAATCATAACTGACCCAAGGAATATTTGATAAGAGGCATAGAAATTAGTGATAGTAATATTAAAAATAGCTTAGATTTGATAGAATTCAGCGAGGTTAATGACTTGATTTTTTTTATTATGCGAAAAGAACAGAGCATTGATAAAAGACTTAGCAGATGCATGAAAGAGAACTTTTTTCCCCTGAAACTTCATAAGGAATCATAAAAAAAAAGTGATAGGTAAATATGTATATACATTTTAAGCTTCTGTACAATGAAATACAGCAAAAATGTAAGAAAACAAAATACAGCATATGAAAAATATAGATCATGTGTGACAGCCTATAGGGTGATGTATAAAATATAAAAGGAGCTTCTTCAAATTTATTAGTTATATTTCTTTACTCTAATAGATAAACGGACAAAGAATATGAACAAGCAGTTCCCCCCAAGAGAAAAATAGTAAATAAACACCTGAGAAATGTTCAGCCCTGGTAGTACTCAGAGAAATGTAAATCAAAGCAACCTTGAATGAGAAACGTTCTTTGACATCTACTAAATTAGCGTTTTTTAAATTGATGGGCTGGCAAGGTGATGGTGATATTGGTGTTCATCTCAGGGGGTGCTGCAAATCAGGACCCGCTTTGAGAAAACATCGTGGCAAGTAAGGAGACACATTTGTGCCTTTTAGCCACAGTGATTCCAGTTTTTGCAATTAACACTAAGGAGAATAATTGAACAGAAGCAAAGAGACACCCTCAGTAGTGTTCTTCAGAATCTTTGCAATTCAATTAAATTCAATTAACATATACTTTACACATTCCACCTGCCAAGCAGAGGCAACGGGGAATTAGAAATTAATAAGACACTGTGTCTGACCTCAGGGGGCTCACAGTCTGGCAGAGCAGATAGGTAAATAAATACATCACAAAATGGTGCAATAGGTCCAGCAATAAAAACACAGATGAAGTCGGATGAGCTAGATTTTTATGATGAGGCTTACCCAAGGGGACAGGGTGAAACCACAGGCAACAAGGCACAGGGTTAAAATAGAGACCGTGCGTCATCCAGCACTAGAATAGAGATTCCAGGAGTAAGTTTGTGGAAAACCAAGATTTGTGGCAGAGTGCAGGGAGGTTTTTTTACTTTCTTTGCCATCTATAACAGTAAAACATGGAACATTCTTAAATCACCAGCACTGGAAATATCTCTTTATGAATTATGATACACGGTGGACCATCATTCCACTGTAAGAATGAAAATTATGAAAAAGTATATAAGACACTTAAAAACATTGGGGTGTCTGGTGGCTCAGGTGGTTAAGCATCTGCCTTCAGCTCAGGTCATGATTTCAGGGTCCTGGGATCGAGCCCCACATTGGACTTCCTGTTCAGCGGGGAGTCTGCTTCTCCCTCTCCCTCCGGCCCTCTGCCCTCCATCCCACTTGTGCTCTCTCTCTCAAATAAATAAATAAATTTTTTTTAAATAAAATATTTTTTAAAACCCACATTTACAATATGCAGGCAGGATACTTGGTGGGAGAGCAGCTGCTGGCTTTGACAGCCCTGAGCATTAGTCCAAAATTCACCTTTGCTCCTTTTTTTTCCCTCAAATTTTAAAAATTGAAATACAATTCACATGCTGTAAAATTCATCCATTTGAAGTGTACCATTCAATGCTTTTTTAGCATTTTCACAAAGTTATACATCATCAGTATCCAGTTCCAGGCCACTTTCATCACTTGAAAAAGAAACTCCCCATTGCTCCTGGCCTTCAGCAACCACTAATCTACCTTCTGTGTCTGTAGAGTTGCCTATTTGTGCGTCTTGCCCTGAGAGAAGGTCCCAAATTACTGCTGCCCTCCTCAGGGACAACACCTGTCCTGTGCTCTGGCCCCGGTGTGGATACTGGTCCTCCACCAAGGGCAGCTGACTGAGACCAAAGGCCATCGATTAAAGGTTCAGACATAACACAAGGGGATTAAATGTAGACTCATGTCAATCTAGAGGATCTGCCTTACAGGTGGCAGAGCTTGCTCTGTGGGCCTCTCCAGACCTACCATCCTAAGGGAGCCCCTCCCTGAGGTGAGCGCCATCTCAGCTCCCTCCCTCTGTGAGGAGAGCAGGAGGGCTGGGCAGGAGGCATACCTGCTGGTGGAGAATGTTCATTTTTCCACTGAGAAACTTGCAGGAGACATGATGGGTGTGGTCTTGGTCTCCGGCGCCTCCACCAAGTTCATTAGCTCTCTTTCTCACCAGCTTTATCTCCTGCCAGACGCCATTTTGTTCCTTTCCCAGAGACACTGAATGCAAAAACTGTGGTTCTCTGTGGAAGTGACCGCAGATGAGTTAGCTTGCCATTTGTGTTTGCTGTGTTTCCCTGACTAGTTAAGGAGCACGCTGCACATGTGCTGGTGAAGCTTGACTTTTCTGTTTTATGCATTATGACAAATTCTCTCTGGTCTCAGGGGTTAGAAGACTTTATCTCACTCTTTATGAGCAAACTACAGCAGTAATCCATCATCCCATTTTCCCAGTCCCCCCACGAACAGCGAGCAAAGACAGTGATGAATCCCAACACGGTGTTAAAAGGGCAGACTGGGAGGCAGCTCAGCCATGTGTTAGGGGGAGCACTGACTGGGAGTCAGGACATGCGGGTTTGGGTTTAACCTCTCTGTTCTCAGTTCCCTCGTAAATAAAGTGAGAGGTGGAATAGAAAGAGGCTCCAGGGGATCCCTGGGTGGCTCAGTGGTTAAGCACCTGCCTTTGGCCCAGGGCGTGATTCTGGAGACCCGGGATCGAGTCCCACCTCAGACTCCCTGCATGGAGCCTGCTTCTCCCTCTGCCTGTGTCTCTGCCTCTCTCTCTGTGTCTCTCATGAATAAATAAATAAAATCTGAAAGAAAGAAAGAAAGAAAGAAAGAAAGAAAGAAAGAAAGAAAGAAAGAAAGAAAGAAAGAAAGAAAGAGGCTCCAGTAGTTCTGCTACAGTGAAATTCCAAAGGTTCTTCAAATTAGTAAGGTGAGGACCAACCTCATGGTTTAGGAAGCATCCGGTCTCTGGGACCTCATGAGAGGGAAGAGAAGATGAAAGAGGAGGGGAAGTCAGAAAGGAAGGAACTCAGGGGAAGGAAAGGAGAAGTTCAGGAGATGAGGGGAAAGAAGGGCACGAGGAGATGGGCGAGGACAGAGTGGGGAGGGGGGCCAAGAGGAGGAAGGGAGAGTAATTTGCCCCAAGTCTTCACCGAGTTAATCAAGGTGCTGAAGTTCAGACTCAGGCCTGTCCAGGTCTGAGACCCGTGTTCTTTCCAGTTTCCTATGCTGAGGAAAAACACAAAGAGATGTGAGGAAAGGTTTCAGAGTGGACACCTCTCCGTGCACGTAATAAGAAATGGGCTAAGAAACTGTCTCAGTGAAATCCACTCCAAAAAATAAAAGGCGGAAGGAAAACAGAGGCTGAGTTAAGCAAAGGCCGAGTTCAGTAAAACCTATTCAATTCAAGGGAACAGATTGAAAGATAAAGTCTCAGAGGCGTTCCCAGGGCAATAGACCTTTTCCATAATTAACACATCTCCCCCTAGGCCGGCAGTAACTCTTACTGCCTTATTCTTTAATAGGAATCTAGATTTAACAATAACACTTTTCATTTTTCTGGCACATTCACGATCTTTTTTTTTTTTTCCAAGATTTTATTTATTTATTAAAGAGACACACAGAGGCAGAGACATAGGCAGAGGGAGAAGCAGGCTTCTTGTGGGGAGCCCCATGCCAGACTCGATCCCAAGACCCCGGGATCACGACCTGAGCTGAGGGCACTCAGCCACTGAGCCACCCAGGTGTCCTGCACATTCACAATCTTTAAAGCACCTCCACATTCATTATTCCTTTTAACCCTTCACATAATAGCAACAAGAGTTCAGACAAAGATTTAAGAATAAGACCTCAGTTTGATTGCCAGCCCTGCTTATGAGCTGTGTGACCTTGGGATGATCCATGAACTACTCTGAGCTTCAATTTTCTCTCTTTTACAAGATGGGGATAATAAAAGTGCCAACTTCATAGGGTTGTGGTGAGCATCTAAAGAGGAAATATGTGTCCACATTGCCCAGCATGTACTAAGTGCTGAAGAAATGCTAACCAGGATTTTATATATATATATATATATATATATATATATATATATAATAATTATATATTTGAAAATAGGCAGAAAACATTAGTGGGCCTCCTGTCAGTGCAGGACTGAGAATAATTTTCTTTTTTTTTAATATTTTATTTATTTATTTATTCATGAGAGACACAGAGAGAGGGAGAGAGAGGCAGAGACACAGGCAGAGGGAGAAGCAGGCTCCATGCAGGGAGCCCGACATGGGACTCGACCCCGGGACCCAGGATCACGCCCTGGGCCAAAGGCAGGCGCTAAACCACTGAGCCACTCGGGCTGCCCTGAGAATAATTTTCTTTTTTCTTTTTTTTTTTTCTTTTTTTTTTGAGAATAATTTTCTATTGACTTTATAACTCCAAAAGTATAGGGGCTAATGTGAAAATTTTTGTCTCATGAAGATGCAAATAATTTCTGTCTAATAGAGTAGATAAGCAGAGATTACAGTTTATTACCCTGTCAGACACTTACCAGTTTTGTATCTAACTTGACAATCTTTTACTTTTTCTGTTAAATTATGTACACACACACACACACACACACATCTCCAATGCTCTTCTTACCAGTTTTAGCATCTTAATGTCTTAGTCTTAATTTTGAGAATTTTGAAGATTATGCTTTAACCTATGAGACAGCTGATAGAGGGAGGCCTGCGCCACCTCCCTCTAAAGACTCTAGAGACTCTGAAAATCAAAGAGATTCTGATTTGCCCAGAGTTAGGAACAGAATTTGATTTTCTCAAATTCCAGTCCAGTACTTTCTGACTCCATCATATGCCTTTTGACCATGTGATATACAAAAAGAGAATTATAACAATAAAGAATATTATACAAAAGAATATAAGGCTTCAGCAGTTTCCAGGCTACCTTCACAGCCATCTCTCCATCAAAGAGGAATGTGAGAAGCCCCATGTGAAGCTGCTTTCTAAATGTTCTGTTTCTCTGCCTGTTTTTCAAACCCAAAGAGGAAAAAGGGACAGTCTTTAAAGACAGCAACGGTCTAAAAAGGGAATGGGGGCGGGGGGAATCTGATCATTCACTAACCTAGTTAAAGGGAAACCAAAACTATCCTATGCAAAATAATTTTAATCTATATTGACGAGGTAGAGGGAAACTGGTTTGAATCATACCTTGGAATTTGAGCCGACTCCACGTCTCAAAAGGCTTTCTATTCTCTTTTCTCAGCATGAGAGGGAAGTAAGCCTCCAAAATTAGAAGGATAATTAAGAGTGAACCCTGTGTCAGGGGGCTGAACTCTCTGTTGGGCTCTGGATGGGGAACGTACCTCAGCCTAGCATGATGCTCAGCATCCAGTGGCCCAGGCTGTTCTGGAAGCAGAAGCAGCAAGCAGGGCTGAGCAGTGGGAAAGTGAATGTGGAACCAGGGTTAATTTAAATCAAGCGGTGCCTGAATCAAGTGGCAGGAGCTGCCTTTGTATGTATTATAACTGCAAGTATATTAAAACAACATAAATGAAAAGTGGTTTTTGCATTTAAAAAAAACAAATCCGCCGATACTGTATTTTGGCAAGGTTGGCCCTCATTTCTGCAATACTTTCATCTCTAAATTTCCCTAGATTTCCTCCTACCTCACTAGCTGCCCGCTCTCAGTTTCCTTTGCAGACTGTATGTCCTTGATTCCTCAATGTCAGTTCACACAAGGGTCATTCACTCCGTGGCCCTATCTTTTTACCCACTACCTGGCTAAATGTCAGCCATATGCTGATGCTTCCCAAGTTTTACCTACAGCCTCAACCTCTTGCCTAAACTCAGGACTAATATATTCAGCTGCATATGTAAAAATCTTCACTTGGATGTCAATGATCAACTTAAACGTAATATGTTTAGAATAGAGTTTTTTTTTCTATTCCCTCACCCAATACCCTACACCTTTTACCCGCAAAAAACAAATTCTGGGTCAGGGCCTTTGTACATGCTGTTCCCTGGGCCTGAAACACTCTTCTGCTGGTCATTTCCTGGAAAGAAATGTTGTCACTCAGATCTCAACTCAAACACCACGTCCTTCATGAAGCTGTGCCCGGACCCCCACCTAAAGTAGTCCCCTCTTTCACAGCACCACCACGAGTCATTCTGGTGGTCATGAAGATAACCTGCAATGGCTCTATAACCTCTTATTTATCACTATATGGAATTCTGTTATTACCTATTTGCTTTTTTCTTATTACTCTCCCCCCACCCCCACAGCTCTGTCCACCACCACCACCCCCCCAACAGAAAATGAGCCTCAACCGAACTGGGACTTATCTATCTTAGTCACTGCTAATCAACTAATACCTAGGCCCTTAACAAGTTGTTACTGAATGCATATATGCATGCACGTAGGCATCCCTGCGGAGCTGTTTTCCCATAAAACCAGAGGGTGAGTATCACAGAAAGCCTGCATGATAACTGGGAAGGAAGAAGATACCAATTCAGGCATGACCTTGAATTTCTAAATTGACTTGGGGATAGTAGATGCCATATGGACAGTAAGGAGGGCAGAGGATGTTGGGGTATAGTAAGCAAACAGAAAAACACAAGGAATTAAATTGCTCACTTTCTAGACTTTGTTATTACAGTAATCCCTAAATGTTCAGAAAACCGTTGAGAGACAAACATAATCATTTTATTTTTATTTTGCTAAGTAAAGATATTAGGGGGAACCTTATCATCTATCGTTACTCTCACCATCATGCCATAAAATAAAGTCCATTTTACTTCCAAAAAGGAGAAAAGACATAAATAACCTACAATTTTTAAAAATATATATGTTTCATTTATTTATTTGAGAGAGAGAGCACACACTACGAGGGGGCGGGTGGCAGAGGGAGAGGCAGAAACAGACTCCCCACTGGTCAGGGAACCTGACACAGGCCTTGATCCTCGGACCCCAGGATCATGACCTGAACTGGAGGCAGACACTTTGCCAACTGAGCCACCCAGGTGCCGCAACCTTCACTGTTTTTTTTTTTTTTAAAATTGAATAAACTTTGTTTTATGAAAACTATATATTGATTTCATTTCCTCATTTGTCCCTTTATTGAGTTCATTTCTCTCATTGCGCCATCATCCTTCGGAGATGTCATCGCTGGCATCATGGGGAGTCATGGACACGAGTGACTGGCTCAAGATCAAGAGCAATCATTGGCAAGTCTCCTATATCTATGTCTTCACATGTCGTTGGCGAGTTAAAGCTCTCTAAAAAATGTTCTCTACTAGGGCATTGTAATGTGCAGGTGAGCTCAGAAACCAAGCATTGAAATGTTAATTAGAAGTTTCCTCATACATTGACCAATTATACAGCCAGACATACCAAAATAAACAAACAAAAACCCAAGTAAGATATCTGAAATAAATAAATAAATAAATTATGTATGTATGTATGTGTGTGTACACATGGGTGCATGTGTGTGTGTGCATGTGTGTGCCCCTGTGGGTGTAAGGCATCAAGAAGACACTGGTGGATTGACAGAGTTTTAGTAGGCAAAGAAGATTAGGAGTAGCTTCTGAAACTAATAACCACCACATTTGGGATCCCAGTCCTCTTACATAGAACACAAAGGAGGATTCCTTCATTTTACTGTAAATGGTTTTAAAGATAAATTTTTTTTTTTTTAAGGAATAAGATGAAAAGGCACCAATAACAGAGACAACTGAAACAAAAAAGTGTTTAGTCTACTGAGGAAACTAAGAAACAAAACCAAGGGAGGCAGATGATATCAAGCATTATTTACATTTACGGCTGAACCAAATTATTTAGGAGTAACGCCCACATGAGAAGGAAGATATATTTTTGCAAATGGAAATGTGAATAATTTCCTTAGATGACCTACTTCAGATGAAAAGAGGAAAATCCGCTTGCAGGGCCTGTGCAGATGGCAAAGGACAGTGAGTGGAAATGTAGTTGTAACGGGAGAAGGAGAAAGATTCTGGGCCGCAGGGGCATTAGCCAGCTAGAATCTGAAAGAAGCAGGGGTGGGGGGGCCTGGGACATGTGTCACAGTCCATTAGGTGGCATTTTAAGAAATTAATTCAGGATTCAGGGGCAGCTTTGGAGGAGTGTAGTCATGTATAAGAGGCAAATAACAATAAGGACTACGTGTTCTGGGCATTTCGCTGACCCGTGGGCTTCTGGAGGGCAATGAACAGGGGTGCTGCCTGGCTCGCTAGATAAATAACAGTAACAAGAGAAATCATATTGGTTCTGTTCTGGAACCCTTGCTCTGCAGGTGGCAGCTGCATGATCCACTCAAGTCAAAAAGTAAGAAAACTCCCTCCCAAAAGTAAGTAGCAGCCCTCCGCCCTCCCAGCCATGCCCCCTCTGATGAGGGAACCAAGTAGAATGTTCTTCCCAAGCCATGGGGGTGTCTTTTGAGCTTCTGAACAGCAGTCAGGAAATGAGGCTGTTCAGTAAGTTGATACCGTGAACCGCAGATCCCCGCCCCCCCACACCCCGAAGAGCTTTGGTGGAAAACAATCCGAGTGGATAGATCTGAATTCCCAGGAAAACCAAAGCTATTCTCCCTATTTTGTTCTAGTAGAAATTGTCATATTTTAAAGAAACACTGCATCATATGAGTGATTTTTTTAAAGGTTTTATTTATTTATTCATGAGAGATACACAGAGAGAGGCAGAGACATAGGCAGAGGGAGAAGCAGGCTCCCTGCAGGGGGCCTGATGCAGGACTCGATTCCAGGGGCCCCAGGGATCATGACTGAAGCCAAAGGCAGATGCTCAACGGCTGAGCCACCCAGGTGCCCCCATATGTGTGACTTTTGAATCGGATTCAAAATCGTACCTTGTGATTCAGCAAGCCGGCAGGACTTTTCCTGATAATCAGGACAAGCAAAGGTAGTTGGTACCAACTTCCCAGACCAGAGAACATCTGCCCAGCACTCTCCTCCTGGAAACATCTTGAAAACAAAATGGGTCCCAGACCCCATGGCTTCCCTTGGCTACAGCAGTCAGAGCCCTCGGAGGGCTTCAATCCTGCCACTCCTGGAGATGGATCCATAAGCAGAAGAAAATAGGTCCAGTGACCCTGGTTTATTTGAGTTTTAATAGAAAGTTTGCAAAGAGTGCTTCAAGATTCATCTCAGCTGAACTTAGGTTAACTTGCTCCTGGGGGGAGTCTCTGTGAAGAGGTAGGGACGGCAGGTGAGAGGAGTCGTAGGTGGGGATCTAGGCTGCCTGAAGCAGCGCTGGCTGTGTGTCGATCAGATGTGTTGTGCCACCTTCCTTTGAACTGTTGTTGTCTTAGCCGGATGACCAGAGAGTACTGATGATCTTTAAGGTCTTTTTGAATTCCAGAATAATATCATTTGATGTTTATAACTCTGCGCAATTGGACAGAAGTTCTGAATAGATCTGTTGCCCAAGAATATACTGGTCACATCATTCCATTGCTGCAATGACCAAAGTAACAAGATTTAAAAATCCTTGGCTAGTTATTTCAACAGCTGTAACCACTTACTGGCTTGACCATGCTTTGCTTGAAACAGCTTTTGAAACAATCACAGTAACTTTTTAGAAAATAAGAATAACCACCTTTGATCCATTGGTCATCACCACATTCTGAACTTGTTTGTGGACATCTCAAGATGCATAGCCCATGGATTATTTTGTAATCTGTCCTCCTTTAATGTCTATAGCACAAACTTCTGCTGCATCTTGGATGCTTCTTGTTCTATTTTATAACTCCCCTTTCTCTGTCCACTCCGTAAATGTTACTTCCTTAGCACTCCTTCTCAGGCCTTTCCCTCTCTCACTTTATTGGCTCTCTAGGGATGGTCCCACCCTCTACAATAGTGTGCAATAAACGTTCAGGTTTCTGCGGTGTAAAACTCTCATCCCTGCTGATTACAAGCTACCAATCATTGTGGACCTGGGGATTCATGTAAAAAATTGGCCCTCCTGGCTGTAAGAGCCAGCTCCAGCACCCACCACCCCCATCCCTTCCACTACCGTCTCCACACTGAAATCTCCCTCTCTTTGTGTGTGTATCTCTCCCACTTCTGAGTTTGTTTCCCATTCAAATCTATTTGAATGTCACATCTTCTCAACATCATCCAGAGCAAAACAGACACACAATCTTCCTACAAACTTTTTCCTGTATTGCCAGTTTATCAAGGAAACCCTGGATGGGAGTGAGTGACCCAGGCTAGGGAACATATGCCAACCTTGAACTATGGTGTGGTTGTATCTTTTGAGCAACAGGATAAAACCACATGCTGATGTGCAGGGATGGAGGTTTACCCAGCAGAGAATGGGTGTTCTGGCTCCATCAACCTGTGAAGTAGCTTCTCTCAGGGCTAGAAACAAAGGTAGGGAATGCTTTGAACTAGAATAAAGATCTAGGGCCTAAGACAGCTGAGTCAGAATCTGAGATACGGAGAAGCCTAGAGTTGTTCTGCAAGAGGAACTGCTGTTGTCACATGGAGGCAGTGAATGATGACACCAAATTTCTGATCCAGCAACAACGTGAAGGCTGATAAGGCAAGGCAAAAGGGCAGCTGATCTCTGAAGATGCCAGACTGAGGCAGAGGTTCTGGGCCTGGTTAGTCTGGAGAGGGCACATCCCGTTTTCGAGGCTGGAATGGGGCCCACAGGCAGCAGCCGCACATACGCCAACTGATCCCAGAGAGTAGGGATCTCCAAAGGGCACGAACAGTAGCAGCAGCAGCGCAGCAGCAAGATTAGAAGGTTAGAGGGGAAGGACCCAAGGGACTCGTTCTGTAGCTCAACTGCGAGGCTCTGCGACACTGAGAAATAACAGATAGGACACTCTGACGGGAGCTGGTTTCCAGCAAGTAGTTCTGGCGCCGGCTCTATGCTATAAGAATGTGGGCAGATGAAGGAAGAATAACTTTATGTCAAAGTCACAGGCTGGTGGGGCCAGGGACTTCCCCTGGATTACACTGATTCCCGTCGGGTAGGCAGTTACTGCAAGGCCTAGGAGTCCTTGGCATTCCCTGACCTACTGCACATACTCGGTCACCAAGTACTCGGTCCGTTCTGTTGCCTGACATTGGCTTGAAGCCATCTTTTCCTTTCATGCTCATCATCCCTTCAAGCTCAGGCCTTCATCCTTTCTCATGTGGATTCACTGACAGCCTTGCAACCAGTCTCCCTAATTTCTGCCTTGCTCCCTCCAATCAGCTCACCTACCCAGTTTGCTGCAGAGTGATGATGTTCAATATCAAAAAACCCCCCAAACAAAAAATCTATTTAAGTCACTCCTTTGCTAAGAATGTTTCAGGATAAAATCCAGACCCCTTTAAAATGGCATTTGAGCTCCTTCTTGATCTTTCAGGCTCATCCCATGCTTCCCTTGTACCTCCAGTATGTAGAGTCATCTAGATGTGGGAATGTGTTCTGGATCTTTTCCTTGCCTTTTTTTTTTTTTTTAAGATTTTATTTATTTATTCATGAGAGACACACAGAGAGACAGGCAGAGACACAGGCAGAGGGAGAAACAGGCTCCATGCAGGAGGGACAACGGAGCCCGACACGGGACTCGATCCCTGGTCTCCAGGATCAGGCCCTGAGCTGAAGGCGGCGCTAAACCACCGAGCCACCTGGGCTGCCCTTTCCCTTGCCTTCTTATTGTAATAATATAGCTTTATTTTTTTATAATAAATTTATTTTTATTGGTGTTCAATTTGCCAACTTACAGAATAACACCCAGTGCTCATCCCGTCAAGTGCCCCCCTCAGTGCCTGTCACCCATTCACCCCCACCCCCCGGCCTCCTCCCCTTCCACCACCCCTAGTTCATTTCCCAGAGTTAGGAGTCTTTATGTTCTGTCTCCCTTTCTGATATTTCCCACACATTTCTTCTCCCTTCCCTTCTATTCCTTTTCACTATTATTCATATTCCCCAAATGAATGAGAACATACAATGTTTGTCCTTCTCCGATTGACTTACTTCACTCAGCATAATACCCTCCAGTTCCATCCACGTTGAAGCAAATGGTGGGTATTTGTCGTTTCTAATGGCTGAGTAATATTCCAGTGTATACATAAACCACATCTTCTTTATCCATTCATCTTTCGATGGACACCGAGGCTCCTTCCACAGTTTGGCTGTTGTGGACATTGCTGCTAGAAACATTGGGGTGCAGGTGTCCCGGCGTTTCACTTCATCTGTATCTTTGGGGTAAATCCCCAGCAGTGCAATTGCTGAGTGGTAGGGTAGTTCTACTTTTAACTCTTTGAGGAACCTCCACACAGTTTTCCAGAGTGGCTGCACCAGTTCACATTCCCACCAACAGTGTAAGAGGGTTCCCTTTTCTCCGCATCCTCTCCAGCATTTGTGGTTTCCTGCCTTGTTAATTTTCCCCATTCTCAGTGGTGTGAGGTGGTATCTCATTGTGGTTTTGATTTGTATTTCCCTGATGGCCAGTGATGCAGAGCATTTTCTCATGTGCATGTTGGCCATGTGTGTGTCTTCCTCTGTGAGATTTCTCTTTATGTCTTTTGCCCATTTCATGATTGGATTGTTTGTTTCTTTGGTGTTGACTTTAAGAAGTTCTTTATAGATTTTGGAAACTAGCCCTTTATCTGATAGGTCATTTGCAAATTATCTTCTCCCATTCTGTAGGTTGTCTTTTAGTTTTGTTGTCTGTATCCTTTGCTGTGCAAAAGCTTCTTATCTTGATGAAGTCCCAATAGTTCATTTTTGCTTTTGTTTCTTTTGCCTTCGTGGATGTATCTTGCAAGAAGTTACTGTGGCAGAGTTCAAAAAGGGTGTTGCCTGTGTTCTCCTCTAGGATTTTGATGGAATCTTGTCTCACATTTAGATCTTTCATCCATTTTGAGTTTATCTTGGTGTATGGTGCAAGAGAGTGGTCTAGTTTCATTCTTCTGCATGTGGATGTCCAATTTTCCCAGCACCATTTATTGAAGAGACTGTCTTCCAGTGGATCGTCTTTCCTCCTTTATCGAATATTAGTTGACCATAAAGTTCAGGGTCCACTTCTGGGTTCTCTGTTCTGTTCCATTGATCTATGTGTCTGTTTTTGTGCCAGTACCACACTGTCTTGATGACCACAGCTTTGTAGCACAACCTGAAATCTGGCATTGTGATGCCCCCAGCTATGGTTTTCTTTTTTAAAACTCCCCTGGCTATTTGGGGTCTTTTCTGATTCCACACAAATCTTAAAATAATTTGTTCTAACTCTCTGAAGAAAGTCCATGGTATTTTGATAGGGATTGCATTAAACGTGTAAATTGCCCTGGGTAACATTGACATTTTCACAATATTAATTCTTCCAATCCATGAGCATGGAATATTTTTCCATCTCGTTGTGTCTTCCTCAATTTCTTTCAGAAGTGTTCTATAGTTTTTAGGGTATAGATTCTTTACCTCTTTGGTTAGGTTTATTCCTAGGTATCTTATGCTTTTGGGTGCAATTGTAAATGGGATTGACTCCTTAATTTCTCTTTCTTCAGTCTCATTGTTAGTGTATAGGAATGCCATTGACTTCTGGGCATTGATTTTGTATCCTGCCACGCTACCAAATTGCTGTATGAGTTCTAGCAATCTTAGGGTGGAGGCTTTTGGGTTTTCTATGTAGAGTATCATGTCATTGGCAAAGAGGGAGAGTTTGTCTTCTTTGCAATCTAAATGCCTTTAATGTCTTTTTGTTGCCTGACTGCTGAGGTTAGGACTTCTAGTACCATGTTGAATAGCAGTGGTGAGAGTGGACATCCCTGTCTTGTTCCTGATCTTAGGGGAAAGGCTCCCAGTGCTTCCCCATTGAGAATGATATTTGCTGTGGGCTTTTCGTAGATGGCTTTTAAGATGTCGAGGAAAGTTCCCTCTATCCCTACACTCTGAAGAGTTTTGATCAGGAATGGATGCTGTATTTTGTCAAATGTTTTCTCTGCATCTAATGAGAGGATCATATGGTTCTTGGTTTTTCTATTGCTGATATGATGAATCACATGGATTGTTTTACGAGTGTTGAACCAGCCTTGTGTCCTGGGGATAAATCCTACTTGGTCATGATGAATAATTTTCTTAATGTATTGTTGGATCCTATTGGCTAGTATCTTGTTGAGAATTTTTGCATCCATGTTCATCAGGGATATTGGTCTGTAATTCTCCTTTTTGGTGGGCTCTTTGTCTGGTTTTGGAATTAAGGTGATGCTGGCCTCATAGAACGAATTTGGAAGTACTCCATCTCTTTCTATCTTTCCAAACAGCTTTAGAAGAATAGGTATGGTTTCTTCTTTAAACGTTTGATAGAATTCTCCTGGGAAGCCATCTGGCCCTGGACTTTTGTGTCTTGGGAGGTTTTTGATGACTGCTTCAATTTCCTCCCTGGTTATTGGCCTGTTCAGGTTTTCTATTTCTTCCTGTTCTAGTTTTGGTAGTTTGTGGCTTTCCAGAAATGTGTCCATTTCTTCTAGATTGCCTAATTTGTTGGCATAAAGCTGCTCATAATAAGTTTTTAAGATCATTTGTATTTCCTTGGTATTGGTGGTGATCTCTCCTTTCTCATTCATGATTTTATTAATTTGAGTCTTCTCTCTCTTCTTTTTAATAAGGCTGGCTAATGGTTTATCTATCTTATTAATTCTTTCAAAGAACCAACTCCTGGTATTGTTGATCTGTTCCACAGTTCTTCTGGTCTCGATTTCGTTGAGTTCTGCTCGAATCTTTATTAACTCTCTTCTTCTGCTGGGTGTAGGATCTATTTGCTGTTTTTTCTCTAGCTCCTTTATGTGTAAGGTTAGCTTTTGTATTTGAGTTCTTTCCAGTTTTTGAATGGATGCTTGTATTGTGATGTATTCCCCCCTTAGGACTGCTAATAATATAGTTTTAAATTGTCATGCCTTTCTTCCATTATACTCCTTTCTTCCAATTGTTCTTTTTACCTTCTTCTTCCTCCATTTATTGCTTAAATGGTCATTTCCCCAAGGTACTTTCCTTAGCTCTCTTTTGTCTTCTGGGAAAACGTAATTTATTCCCGGGGTCTCTGCTTCCACTTAATGCTGGGTCCTCCTAAATCTCTGCCTCCAGGTCAGACTGTATACTCCTCAACACCTCTGCAGAATGTCTTCCAGCTACCTTAAACTCCACATTTCTGAAACAGAGCTCTCCAACCTTCAGATGAGTGCTCCTTCCTGTATTCTCTACCTTAGTTTACGTCTCTGTTTGGAACTTGTATCTGTTATTTACAGCCACCTAACAAATCATCCCCAAACACTGGCTTAATACAACAGCCCTTCGTTATTGGTTAACAGGTCTATGGGTCAGCTGGCATTACTCTGCCCTGACCCAGAACTCAGCTGATCATGGCTGGGCTCTCTCACATGTCTGGAGTCTCTGCTGGGACACCTGCTGCAACTGGCCCATATGGTCTATCCTCCAACAGGTTAGCTTAGGTTTATTCACATAGCAGAGGTGCAGAGTTCTAAGACAGAAAGTGGAAACCATTCGAGGCTTCTGGAAGCCTAAGATGGTAACTAACATACTATTGTTTCCATTGCATTCTATCAGCAAGAAGTCACAAAGCCAGCCCAGGGTCAAGGAATGGAGAAATACACAACACCTTTTAATGGAAAAAGCTGCAAAGTCAAATTGCAAGTGGTGTGGATACACAGAGTGGTGGAGAAGGGCAGGACTTTTGCAATCTACACAGAAGTAATCCTAGATACCTCCATATTGAGGATGTGGTGGTGGTGGTGGTGGTTGTGGTGATGGGGGTAGTGATGATAGTGGTATGTGGTGGTGAAGGCAGCTAGCTAATGTTTACTGAGTGTGTAGCCCACACCCTGCTCTGAGCTAATGTCAAGGAAAAGACAAATCTTGCATTGTGTTTAAAGTTGATCATTAAAATCACCTTTTATTTTATTTATATGGGAGTTTCAACTTTATTATGGGATGATAGAGAATACGTGAAAATTTAACCTAAATTTTATGGCAACCAATATGGAAATACAGTAATTACTACATTTTCTTTATTTAACAATAAAACAAACATGGTTACTAATCTAATGCTTCGTATTCCTAAAAGACCTTGGGTTAATAACTTTTCATTCTTACAAACAACTAAATTGATCTCAAAATTCCTCATTCATCATTATGTGCTTGTCCCATAATGAAAGGGCTGCTTTAGGGATGCCTGGGTGGCTCAGCAGTTGAGCATCTGCCTTCGGCTCAGGACATGATCCCAGATCCCAGGATCAAGTCCCACATCAGGCTCCCTGCGTGGGCCCCTGTTTCTCCCTCTGCCTGTGTCTTTGCCTCTCTGTCTCTTTGTCTCTCATGAATAAATAAATAAAATCTTTTTTTTTTTTTTAAGTGGAAGGCCTACTTTGAGCAAGAATGGCTTGAAAACATAGTTGCATGGTTTAGTAAACTTATTTCACAAGGATTAAATTAAAAGAAAGCATTTGTCATTTAACGGCGCCTTTGATTTACTAATCCCTTGCCCTGGAGTGGACTAACTGTGGCTTTCAGGACTTTCTGGATATTTTCTCCTATACTTTTCATCAGCTAAACATGGGCAAAGAAAACTGAAAGATATACTCTTGTCAAGATATTCCATCTAGAATAGGATACAAAATATACAAAATTTATATGTATTCCACAATTATAAGTATTCACAAAAAAATAATAGAAAACAAGTACTCATCAGACTCTAAAAGAATTTTCTCATTCTTGCGAGTTTATTTATTTTTTTAAAGATTTATTTATTTATTTATGATAGACAGAGGGAGAGAGAGAGAGAGAGGCAGAGGGAGAAGCAGAGGGAGAAGCAGGCTCCATGCCGGGAGCCCGACGTGGGATTCGATCCCGGGTCTCCAGGATCGCGCCCTGGGCCAAAGGCAGGCACCAAACCGCTGAGCCACCCAGGGATCCCCTTGCAAGTTTAATAAAATAATAAATAAATACCTTTTAATAATAAAATTGTAGCCTCTGGTTTTGACTCTATAAAGCTATTAAATTATGTAATTAATTTATATTATTAAATTATAGGGCAGCCCCGGTGGCTCAGTGGTTTAGCACCGCCTTTGGCCCAGGGTGTGATCCTGGAGACCTGGAATCGGGTCCCACATCGGGCTTCCCTGGATGGAGCCTGCTTCTCCCTCTGCCTGTGCCTCTGCCTCTCTCTCTCTCTCTCTCTCTCTCTGTGTGTGTCTTTCATGATTAAATAAATAAAATCTTAAAATAAATAAATAAATAAAGTTAACATTAGTTTTATAATCAATCTAAAAGCATATCATAATTTGCATATTTATTTTATTAATTATATAATCTATATATTGGTATTAATTGTGAATCAACAATCATATTGATCATAAATAATAATATATTAATACATTAATAGTATATATTGATTTTATTATATTATTATATTAATTTCAGAAAATAAACCTATATAAATATATATTGATTATATATTAGTTATATTATATATTAGGTTTATTCCCAATAGATACTTTATGTCATTTCATTTGGTTTTCATAGTAACTCTAGAAGGAAGTTATTTTTATTAATTCCTTAATTTGTAATGAAAGTTTGGAATGGTAAAATATGTAGTTCAAGGCCACATAGTTACTATGTGATAGGGCCAGTTTTTAAATTCATATAGCTTGACTCCAGGGCCACTCTTGCACAAAATGCTAGATTGGTACCTCTTTCTCCTTTATTTTCCACATCTAAATGATTTGCCAATTCTACCTCTTTTTCCATATATTGACCTAACTCCTTCTATCCAATGCCACTGGCCCTGACTTTGATTGAGAGCTCATAAATTCTCTCTCTCTTTTTTTTTTAAGATTTTATTTATTTATTCATGAGAGACACACACACAGAGAGAGAGAGAGAGGCAAAGACACAGGCAGAGGGAGAAGCAGGCTCCAAGCAGGGAGCCCGACATGGGACTTGATCCCCCATCTCCAGGATCAGGCCCTGGGCTGAAGGCAGGTGCTAAACCACCGAGCTACACAGCAGCCCCAAGAGCTCATAAATTCTTGCCTAGATTATTCCTTAAGCTTCCTGATTAGTCTCCTTATTTCTAGTTCTGCAGCTACAGGACAAATCTGGTAACTTCCTTCTGTTATTTAAAACACTTTGAGGAGTAACATACAAGTTAAAACTACAGTGAGATTCCATTACTCCATTAGCCAGCTTGGCCTGCCATAGCAAGATACTGCAGACTAAGTGGCTTAAACAACAGATATTTATTTTCTCACAGTTCTGGAGTCTGGAAGTTCAAGATCCAGGTGCCAGCAGGGTTTACTTCTGATGAGGACTCTCTTCCTGGCTTGCAGATAGCTGCCCTTCTGACTGTGTCTTCACATGTCCTTTCCTCTGTGTGTGTGCACAGATTGAGAGAGAGCTCTCTGGTGTCTCTTCCCCTTTTTATATGGACACTGGTCTAATCAGATTAGGTCCCCCTGTTATGACCTCATTAAACTTTAATTACCTCTGTAAATGTTATACCTCCAAATACAGTCACACTGAAGATTAGGGCTTCAACACATGAATTTGGCAGGTTGGGGGTAAGGGGAGGTACAAATCAGTCCATAAAACTGCACATACACATACACACCATAATAGCTAAAATGAAAAGGGTAAACAATACCAGTCATTGGAAACAAACAACTGAAGTTCTCATACACTGCTGCTGGGACTTTAAATTAGTCCGATCACTTTGTAAAACCGGTGCTCCAATAAAGTTGAATAGATACTGAGCTTATAACCCAGGTAATCCACTCCTACGTATTTTATCCCATGGAAATGCGTACATATACTCACCAAAAGACGTATGCAAGAACATTCACAGCAGCACTATTCATAACAGCCTCATACTGGAAATAACTCAAATGTTGACATGTAGTAGAAAGTAGAAATCAATTATGGGAAATGCATATAATGGAATATAATACAACCAGATATTGAATGACCTACAGCTCCATGTGATAGAGTGGACAATGTTCAGAAACATAAGGCTGGCTGATAGAATCCAGGCAGAAGAGTACATATTTTTAAATTCCACTTAAATAATGTTCAAAACGAGCAAAACAAATCTATTGTGTTAGAAGTTCAGCAGGTGGTCCCCCTTGAAGAGGGAAGTAGTAACTAGAAGGGAAGGAGATGGACCTTCAGGGGTTCTTGTTACATTGCGATCAAGTTTCTGGTTACCCAGCTGTGCTCAGGTCATGAAAATTCATCAGGCTGAACACTTATCATATGTGCATGTTTCTGCATATATTTTACATTTCGATAAATTTTTTTCTTAAAATAGAAATATTTTGAGGATTCCATAGCATCTGAGAATAAAGTCCCAATACTTCAGCCTGGCCTAATGCCCCTTGTGACCTGGGCACAGGCCAGCCTTTCCAGCCTTTCCAGCCCTATCTGCACTAATCCTGGCTTACACCGCAGCCAAAATAAGCCATCACCAAATATCTACAATGCATCATGTTCTTTTGTGCTCTCTCCCTGCCCGAATACCATTCTCATTTCATCTATAACTCCTTTTAAAATTTTGATCAGACTTCATTCTCCACCAGGAAGTTTTTCGTCACCCCATTCAACCCAGACTGAGTTAGGAGTGCCTGGTCTGTCCTCCTTTATCACTCTATACATTCATTACCCTTAGTCCATCGCACTGTCATTTTCGGTTTCTAAATCTATCTTCACCAATGAACTGTGAATGTGATGAGGGCAAGGATTGGGTCCTTTATCTCTGCATACACAGAATCTAGTGCAGGGACCAGCAAAATCACAAATCCCCAGTGAACAGCAAACTGATTAATAAAGAGATTAATGAAATTTAGCTTATGTCTTGATTCTGGTGCAGAGCATTTCTTCAGTCATCCCAGCAAAAAAGAGTTGAAGAAGAAGAAGAGGAGGAGGAGGAGGAGGGAGAAAAGAAAAAAGAAAAAAATCTGGCAGCACAGACCATACCATGCCCTAAATTTAGTTTGCAATGAGTGCTTTGTTCCCCATGAACATTAATATCAGGGAAACCAAATACACATTTCTTAAAATATATAATAGTAATATTGCCCATTCCCTAAAGACTGTCCAACTGTACAAAATGATTGCATTCTTCTGAAATATGGGTGAAGTGTTAATGTTCTGGGTTGGCTTGAAACTCAAGAAATTCCTCTAACATCTAGATTGGCCATGTTCCTTGGGTGGATCTGCCAAAAATTCCTCAGATATCCCAGTCTGGGATTTATGGACTGAGAGGTTTATGATATTTCAGAGTGTAGAATGGGCTATTGTTTTACATATTAGACAAGTCAAGTAAATGCAATGAAAGCTGTGATCAGGCTCCAGGCCTAAAAAGTGAATCAAATCAACAGCAGTCATTTTTCTATGCAAGTTCCAAGCAGGCTTAAACTGAGCACAATGCTAAGGGGTGATCATATTGGGTTCTCAAAAATATTTCTTCCTATTTCTGAATTTGGCCTTCAGGCATGGTTCCGTAACAGAAAGCCAGGAAAGGTGTTAATGATGAGAGGTAGGATGATGAGACTATTGCCTGATGCCGATTCCTGGTAAATAAGCGTGCCCAGGGTGCAATGGAACACGCATGAATGTGAAGACAGACCGCAGGAAGAGTTAAAGTAAAGGTAAAGAGGTATTCATCCAACTGTCTTCTGCACGTACGATCCGGGAAGTGCAGCGAGGCCTACCGTGAGGGCATTTACCCACGTGCCCTCCAAAGAGGACTTCTTACCCATCACTAGGACCAGGCCTGCAGGCTTATTTATACTGTCTCTGACTCCACCCATCTTCTTGGGCCACAGCTGATTAGACCAGACTTAGGCACCTGACTCAAGCAGGGCCAATCAGATGCTCTCAGTTTGGAATTGGGCAGTAGTCAGGTGGGTGCTCACAGTGAGGACATGTGGGACCACCTGCCCAGCTGTTTGGGGTGCAGAGGAGCCGGGAAGCAAGCAGAGGCAAGTGGACCACAGGGAGAGAGAGAAAGATAAACTATCAAGGCGGGGTAGGGGTTGGCGAGAAGAGAGATCAGTTCCTAACAGCTTTCCTGTTCCTGTTTTCAATCCTCTGGAGAGATCTGGATGCATTCTCTGGCGGAGTCTGGCCTGTTCTTGATGAAAAAATATCGTGGTTTTTTTTTTGTTGTTGTTGTTGTTTTTTTTTTTTTCCCTCCTGCTGATTTGGTTGGGTTTCTGAGGTCCCTGGACAAGGACACTTGGCTCTGGTATTCCAGCATAAAGTCTGGCTGCGCTCCCCCAGTGCCTTTGGAAAAGGAGAGAGGGTGCAATGAGGCCCTGCTCGGGTGGGGGGGGATTGCACTGCAGCAGTGGGGTCCCCCCTGCCCCCGGGCCCTTCCCCTGCTGCCTGGAGTTTTAGCTCTGAATACAGCCCAGAGCTTGCGAGCTGTTGGTTAGTGGGGGTGTTAATGGAGTCCTTTAAAAAGGGAAGCATGACACCGCGAATGATGACATTTGAACGTCAACAATACAAAATTAAGCCTGTGGAAAATTTCAATTATGATAGCTAACACAGGAAATTGCATTTATGTATGGAAACTAAATTTAGAAGCCTGGACAGATTGACAGGATCCTTACTAAATCCATGTAAATAGCCCATGCCAGGTGCCAGGAAGTAACTGCAGGAGCAGGACCAGCGAGGCCCCTTGGCTGTCCTCTAAAATCTGAAGGGAGGAAAAAAAGGGGGGGAGGCTTCTCTGTAAGCCTAGTTAATTTTTCAGAAGTCTCATCTTCCAGGTTAAGAGGGAATTAACAGTTTTTCTGAAAGAATCCTTTCCAAAAACTGTTGCTATTCTCTCCCTGTAAACAAGGAAAGGGTGTGGTCAGGACTTGGATCTGCTCTGGGCCTGTTGCTGTAGCGGAGCTGGCGGCCAGAGGCAGAGGCCTGGGAAAGGGGAGTGTGAGAGTGGGTGAGGGGAGGTCTCAGGCTCCTTCCCCTCAACCACTGCACCCTTTAGGGTTCCCTCCTTCCTGTGGTGTTCCTCTACCACTTCAAGTCCCAGGGACATGCAAACTGGCATCAGAAGCAGAGGAATGACATTAATGGTGGTTTGGTAGGGCACGGATGTTGCAGTCAAGCAGACAGGTTGAAAGTCCTGGTACTACTAGGGGGGCTGCTCTCAGACCCTGACCGAAGGGCATCTGCCCTGGGCTATGAGGTCTAGAGGGTCCTATTAGGGCCCCCCTCCTGGCATGCTTCATCCTGTGGAGGCAAGAGTCCATAGGTCAAAGGAATATGCCCACCAGAGCTCGTATCTCCCCATCCAGACCCTGCTCCAGGTACTAAGAAACCAGAGTTCCCTGTGCCAGGGGTCCCGAGCCTATTTGCAGGACCAGCGCAGGCCACTTTCCAGGCGTGTCCTCCCAAGGGTATGTGTCCCCCAGGTTCCAGGGTGGCTCAGGGGCAGCTGTTTGAAGAGAGTTCAGACAGGAGTCTGACAGCGCATGCCAGAGTATCTGTGTGAGTCTCGGGGGTGGGAAGAGAAGGGCACCAGGCCAAGGATGGGGGCATTACTCACTGTACCACCTCCTCCCTGCTCAGCCAAGAAGTCTAAAAATTCTGAATTTGAATCCGGCCTTCCAGGTTTTTGTGAGGCAGGAGAAGAGAAGAGATTTTATTTAACTGTAAGCTTGATGTATAGCTTTTGCCGTGAAATATGGGTCTCAATTTGTACTCCTGCTGCAGGCCCCCTCCATGTTAGGAGCGGGCCACACTGTCACTTTAGCACTGCGTGTGGGACCTTAGGTAAGTTACAGTAGGCTTCTGAGCCTCAGTTTCCTTATCTGCAAAATGAAGGCAATAATAGTAGCAGTTATTTTGAGAATTTAAAATGTAGTTAGTTCTATTATTGTTATGTGCCCTTTGGCAAGTTACTTAATCTCTCTGAGCCTCAGTTTTCTCATCTGTCAAGTGGGAGGATGCTGATAGTACCTATCTTCTGGGTCGTTACTAATTAATATATGGGGGGCGTGTTAGAACAATATCAGGCATGTCACAAAGCGCTGGTTGTTTTCTACTGCCCATTATCGCCACTGCCACCACCTGGCCTGTTGGATTAAAAGAAAGAACATATGGAGTGTGTAGGTCACAGTGAGGCACACCCCTGCCACATTTTTTAGTTACTTTGAGACTTGCCTTATATTCCAGACTCATCCTGTGATTTCAAAATCCCTACCAGACTTCTTAGGAAGCATGAAGCCTGTTCTTGCTTCCAACTGAGACTGTTGCTTTGGCCAAGTGTAATCTGATGAATACAAACTAAGAGTCCTGTCCTGGGATAACCCTCATTCTTGTCTGTCAAGGGCTTTGAGATCCACTCAGAAAGGTGCAAAACAAATCTTCAATCTCTGGGCACAGACACAGTGGTGGCAGCAAGTGAGGAATGGGGGAGGGATGTTGGCTGACTTCTGAGAGCCACCAATTGCCATTTCTTGCTTATGGAAGTTTCTCCGGCCCTGTGTGTTGGGAGGCTTGAATTGGGGAATTAACTTGAAATGTTAATTTTATATCTAGAGAAGGCCCATCCTCCATGAGAGGGGACTTGATTGCAAAGAAAGAACCTATAATCCACGGAGAGCTACAAAAGAGTTTTCCAACAACAAACTCTGTTTCTTTCGGCTACACAGCACTGCCTCTGTGGATTAGCAGCTTTCTTCTGCTTGACACTCAGGCAGCCCACTCCCCATTTGCTTCAACTTTGTAAGGGATCACCAACAGGCAGCTGAAAATACTAGAGTGCTCTCCAATGAACTGAAATGTAAGGAGGATACCAGCGAGGCCATTAGCAAAACATCAAGCATCAAGCCCCCAGCTCCTCACCTTTGTAGCATCCTCTCCCCAGGGAGGTTCTTCCCTCTCTAGAAGCACATTTTATCTTAGGAACATTCTATTCCTTCCTCACATAAAGGCATGGGTTACTAAGAACAGCTATTATACCAAGGTATCATACTAAGAAACAATATTATCCCTCTCTCAAATTATTTTTATCTAAAAAAGCCTTAAGAAAGCTCTAGATTAAAGAAGTAAGGCAATTTCAGATAGCAGTCAGAGACTGCAGAAGGTTTCTATTGGGGTGGGGGTCCTGGGGCGTATTCCAAAGTGCTTCTCACCTCGGAATCCATTTATTCAGCCTAAATGTGTTTCTACCTGTGCTTTCAGGTGTGCTATCAGGGACTGAGTCCACAAGTTTATTGGCATCGCTGTGGTTTCAAGCTGGTGGTTTCACAGCTCTTCCCCAAAGCAGTCTCCACTAAATCCCTGTGGCCATGGTTTCCAGTGAGGCCTTTGCTGTGGAATTCTCTTTGCCTTATGGTCAATAGCTTTGAGTTGGACAGACACTCATGGCATGGTGTCCTGACACATACATATATCATAGGAATGGAACCATTTTAACATAAAGAGAAACGTTGGAGTGAGGGAAAGTAGCGCCATGGTGTTGCCAATGAGAGTCCCTGCTCTCTTTGGCTTGTGGGGTGCCTTTGTTTATAAGATCATATTTGATGCAGGATGTAAATATGTTAGGTTGGTTTGCATGCTAGGCTGAACAAGCCCAGCAATAAATTGTAAACATCCTTGTGACATTTCTCTAAGGAAGTAGTTGCTAAGTGTGACTAGTAACCATTTTTGCAAGAGTTAAACATCTGAGCTATTTAAATTCCTCTGCAAAGTATGAAACACAAATTAAGTAATCATGGCACAATCACTCAGATCAAAAGAATGAGGAGTGCAGTAGTTGGTTGGTTGGTTTTTCTTCTAACTGGTGGGGTAGCAGGAACATCAAATCTGATGGTCAAAATTCTAGCAAAATCTCTAGCCATTCAAAGTTTTTAGGAGATAAATGATATGCCTGACAGATGATTAGCTAGGATGATCGAATCAACATGTATTTGATCGCTGTTTGCCGCGTACTGCAGAATGAGTGTGGAAATCCAGGGTGTGGGGAGACCACTGTACGGGTATGTTATGGGTGTGTCTGTGAAGCAGCAGGAATATTTTTCTGAACATTCTGTTTATGAAGCTCTAGTTCGTTGAATAGCTGCTGAGGAATGGAACCAAAGGATATGATGGTCAGTATGTTTCATCCATTAGACCTAATTTTAAAATCAATTTATCAGTAGTGCAATAAACCACATTCTATGCGAGCTTTTCTCTGCTCAAAAGAAGAGACATTGCTAGTTTATTTCTCATGAAGGAAAAGTTTTGATTCCCTCGTGAACATACCTTTGTTTATTTGTAGAGCTGTTTCCCATTTTTCCTTATCAAAATATTTCAGCTGTAGCTAAACAAATCAAGTAGCTATAGGAGATTCTGTTCCGACCAAGTCAGATGAGTGTTTTTAATCACCATCCTGAGGCAGACCCATGATGTTAGCAATTACAGCACTTTAAAAAAATAAAAGGGAAAAGTACTTTTGTTCCAGAGAGTAACTCCTGGGGGGGGGGGGAAGCAGATGGAAAGAATAGCAATGATGAAACAAAATTAATATATATTATATAACCACCAAAAAAGCTGTCATGCAAAATTTCTGTGTTTCCTTTTACAAGTATTGTGCATTTTTGTCTTTGCATATGAGTTCATGCTTGAGTCAGCAGGAGTTTAGCCTTAGAGGCATAGGATAGATCATTGATTTCTGCCTCTTTAAGAAGATTTTGTGTATCTCTGGCCAGTGCTATGTGTTGATTTCATAGTTTAACAGCCAGGAAGTGTGTTTGTTTTTCTATTTCCTATTTTATTGGCTGTATGTGTTTATTTCTCTATTTCCTATTTCTTGGCTGGGTTGGGGGTTGGGGGTGGATATCTTACTTTTGCCCTCATGGGCCGCCTACATGTGTGAAATCAAATTCCTAGGAAATGTATTCTAACTCCCTCTAAGCAACATATGAGAATGCCTTATTATTGGAGACTCAAAGTTTTCCAGTTTGCTGACAAATCCAGCTGGGGTATCGAAAATTGGAGATTATTTTTTTCTCCCATTTCTTTCTATGGGGGAAGTCAATAGAATTGAACAAGAAAAAAAACATTGTGTTACTTTTAGGCCAGAGGAGTGAGGGTAGCACTTAGGGGAGGTAAGAGAGTTAATCATGTGTCCTAAATTGAGCTGAGGGCGATGTACCTAGTGGATCCAGTGAACTAATCTTTAATTTTTGTACCAGGCACACAGCCAGCATGTCCACTTAACTAGGATAGATGATTAAGAAGCATGTTGTAAAAAAGCTGAACATAATTCACTATCACCAAATGTAGGAGGCGTCTCTGAAGCTGACAAAGTTGCTCCTACAAAATACAATGACAGGATCCAAATTGTGAGAAAAAGCATCCGACTTGGTTAGGACAGGTAAAGCAAAGCAAAAACAAAAGAGCTTTGGCCTACAAGTCATTTCTGTTTGGAAATATTTTCCAAAGATTGAACTTAGGCTGGCATTGCCCCTAACAATGCAGTCTGCAAAGCTGCCAAAGAGCAGCCATGGAACTGAACCAGGAAGCTCAAGGTAGTAGAAAATTCAGTGGACAGAGTCTAACTTCTGAAGATGCTGTTCTCAGTGCTTCCTGAGACCTTCCAGAGGGATGATTTCCAAACTATGTTTAGCCTTAGGGGGAAAAAAAAGATTTTGCTAGCTGTGAGCACCGGATTTGATTATCTGTAGCCTATTTCTAGCTTCAGAAAAATTTCTCCTTCTACCTTATAATCCACGACAGCCCAGCATTTTAAGAATTTTATCTGCAAGCATCTCAACATAGTTTTGGTTGCTTTTTTTGTTTGTTTGTTTTTGTTTTTTTTTTTTTAAAGAAAATTAGCACAGAGAAAACATTTTTTTAAAAACCACTTTCCAGGGCAGCCCAGGTGGCTCAGTGGTTTAATGCTGCCTTCAGCCCAGGGCCTGATCCTGGAGACCCGGGATTCAGTCCTATGTCAGGCTCCCTGCATGGAGCCTGCTTCTTCCTCTGCCTGTGTCTCTGCCTCTCTCTCTCTCTCTGTCTGTGTCTCTCATGAGTAAATAAATAAAATCTTTAATAAAAATTAAAAAAAAATAAAAACCACTTTCCAATTATTCAGTGTCCATTGTATATGTTATAAACATATAACTTATATTTTATTCATACATCGAGATTCTTTTGAAAAATTTTGTTTGAGAGAGAGTGAGTGAGCACATGAGCAGGGGCAGAGGGAGAGGGAGAAGCAGACTCACCTGCTGAGGAGGGAGCCTGACATGGAGCTTGATCCCAGGACCCTGAGATCATGACCTGAGCCAAAGGCAGATGCTTAACTGACTGAGCCACCCATGTACCCCTCACACATAGAAATTTGAATTAAGTAGGTGCCCTGCCTCTATTTCCTGTATGGAAAGTTCAAAGAAACGGATCTACACATGGCTGCTTTTTCTAGTTATGTACATTCTTTGCAACATGTTTCATAGGATGTTACTTAGGTGCTTCAATTAACTGGACAAAACAATTATTACGCCTACAGAAAACAAATGACTAATTTACTTAACATAAAAATGAGTGTTACAAACCAGTAAGAAAAAGATAAACAATCCTGTGGAAAATTGGCAAAGAATAGACACTGATAATTCAGGGAACCGCCCGCCTCCAAAAAAAAAAAAAAAAAACAACCCTAAGAAACACATACAAAAATATATTTAACCTTGCTCGTGGTTTAAAAATTCAAGGGATGATGATATAGGAATTTTCACTTCCAATTGGCAAGATCAAAAAGAATGATGATAAAACCAGAAGATGTGAGGAGACACTTTGATACATATTCATGGAGTGTGTTAATCGATATAATGTTTAGTGGTGGCAGTTTTGCAATGTTAAAGTTGGTCCAGAAACTTCATTTCTGTGAATAGAATCTAAAGAAAAACTCCACAGAAGTACACAAAGACAAAAATGCACATGGATGATGATTGCAGCATAGTTCCTAATAGCTAACAACTGGAAACAAACCATCAAAAAGAATGAGGTAGAGCTACAGGTACTCACATACAAAGTGTTCTAAGAGGCAGTAAAAAGGAAAAAGAACCAGTTACAAAAAATAATGTAGAAAAGGACTCCATTTTTGTTCTGTGTGAAAGAAAAAAAATGTAATGACATATATACTAAAATGTGAATGCTGGTTGTTTCTGGGAGTTGGCATTTTGGAGCACCTTCTATTTCTACCTTATGTATTTCTGTCAGATTTGATCCCAGATGAAAGGTAAAATAAAAATAGTTTTAAAAAATAACAGTATGAGCATCGCTTATGTAGTTTTCTTGCCAAACATGTTAGTTCTGAATCTAAACATGAGGAAACAACCACATAAATCCAGATTGTGTCATATTCTGCAAGATAACGAGCCTAGACTCCTTACATTTATCAGTGTTATAAAAAATGAAAAAGAGACTATTCTAGATTAAAAATATCTCAAGAGAGCCAGTAACAAAAGGCAATCTGTAATCCTTGATTGGATCCTGAATGCATAAAAAAACATTGGAAAGAAACTTTTAGGATATAATTGCCTTGATGAATCTCGGTGAAAGAACAGCATTTCTAGAATTATATTTTGGAAAATGCTAGTATAGGAAATGCCCCATTAACTGAAATGTATTGTGCCCTTCCATGCAAGGTATGCTATTATCTCATTTAATCTCTGTTATTTATTAAAGAAAAAGATGGTTTCCCTTTTTTTTTTTTTTAAAGATTTTATTTATTTATTTACTCATGAGAGAAAGAGAGGTGGAGACAGAGGCAGAAGGAGAAGCAGGAAGCCGGACGTGGGACTCGATCCTCGGTCTCCAGGATCATACCCATGCCTGAAGGCGACGCTAAACCGCTGAGCCACGGGGGCTGCCCCGATGGTTTCCTTTTGAAGCTAGGACTCTGTTACTGTAATTGGTGAGGGATATCAATGCATCCAATTCTAGAATATCTTATCTGGTTTATATATTTCAAATCAGTGCCTAGATGCCAACTAAGGTTTACTGCAAAGTTGGTGAACCTCAAAGCTGGAGGGTATCTTTGAGGGTAAATGGGATCAAGCCTTATCATTTTGCAAATGAGCAAAGGGGCCTAGGTGGGCTAGTGACTTAACCGTAGTTGATTTGAAAAAGCCCTGATTTTGGAAATCTTGTCCTTAACTTTAGAATTCTTAACAATAAAACCATCAAGATGCATTTAACTCTTGCTGAACATCACCAACGGAGTAGGCATCAAAATGGCCTGCCCTGAACTGGGCCCCTTCTGCATGGAAAGAGGCTTACCACTTGGGGAGGAGTCACATGATAATCCTCAAGGAGCAGAGAGCCTCAGACTCCCAGCACTGTAATAATGCAGGCAGTCTGCCGAGTCCTAGCCGAACCAAGACATGCCCTTTGCTTGACTTTTTTATTACATAAGAAAGCACGAGGAGTTCAAGCCAACACTTTTTTCTCCCCAAAAAAAAAAAAAAAAAAAAAGACTGCTTATGGAAATGGATAACAAGTGTCCTGAGTCCTTTACTTCTCTTCCTGATAAACATTTCCTCACAGCACATTCCCAGCAGGACTCATCCCATCTGGTAGAATGAAGGGAGAGAGATTCAATCACTTTTCCTTTATAAAATGTGTGTATCTCCTTTTTACTGGGCTAAGACTCCAGATTTGCATTCTCCATTTTATATCTCTCTCTGAGAATAATCTCCTGACCTGCATAGTAGACTTCAGAAAAATCAAAAATCTCTTCTCCCTGACTGTTTTATCAGGAGAACAATTCTTCTGACTGGGTTATGCCCGCTCCTCAGGGGCCAGTGGAAGTTCCGCACTGGTGAGGGTGAGGCTGAGACTTCTTGCAGTGGGCTAGGTATGGGTGGCAGAGGGCACAGGGAGCCACAAAGGCGCCCAAGGTCAAAGTTCGTAGAGGTAATCTGAGTCTAAATATCTGGAAGAACACATGCAATGTGAAGTCAGGGGGCTACTGAGATGGGAGTTGATAAGTTAAGGGTGTGGAACTGAACAGAGGTGGGCTAGCAGCACAGGCAAGTCGGAACCAGGCAAGAGGGTCCTTGGAAGACAACCCCAGATTCCAGCTGGCAGATGTGTCTTGCCATTTGTGGTTGGCAGCGCCTGGTGTTTTGAGGTGCCTGAAGTTGCCAGAATCAGCGGACCTGGAAAAGCCACTGGTCAGTGAGCAAAACTAAAAGCACCAGGGTCTGAGTTAGGTTGGAAGTGAAAACTGGATCCCTACATCCAAATTGGTCAACAGGGTGTAAAGTCAAGGACAAACCCATTGTTAGTCCAATAAGCAAGTTTGACTAATCAAGGGAGGGACAAGAATGCAAGTGTGAAGCCAGAGAGAGCCGGCAGCGTGGTGGTCAATATCGGAGGAGGAGTGCAGTATGATGCTAGAGTGGGATGGGCTGGAATGATTCCAAGGCCAAGGAGTAGATGGTACAGCCACTCTTCATAGTGGAGCCACGCTTGAGTATTGTAGCGTACAGCCACTCTTCATTCTGTTCCTGTGCTCTGAATGAGATGTGTCTTGTGCCATTAAAAGTACCACCAGAGCTTTCTGCTGTAGGCTTGAGTGGCTGGTATCAAGATGGGCAAGTTCATGAAACCCCAGAAGGTGGTGCTGGTCCAAACTGGATGCTACTCCAGATGCAAAGCGGTCATCATGAGGAATATTGATGATGGTACCTCAGACCATCCCTACAGCCATGCTCTGGTGGCTGGAATTGACTGTTATCCCTGCAAAGTGCCAGCTGCCATGCATAAGAAGAAAATCGCCATGAGGTGAAAGATCAAGTCCTTTGCAAAAGTTTATAACTACAATGATTCATGCCCACAAGGTACTCTGTGGATATCCCCTTGGATAAAAAATGTCACCAACAACGATGACTTCTGAGAGCCTGCTCTTAAACTCAAGGCCTGACGAGAGGCCGAGGTCCAGTTCAAGGAGAGGTACAAGACCTACAAGAACAAAAGGCTCTTCCAGAGGTTGTAGTTTTAGATCTATTTTGTTTCAGTCACTAAAAACACCACCAAAAAAAAAAGTACTACCAGAATGATTATAGTTGATAACACAGTATTTGAAATTGCTAAGAGAGTAGATCTTAAAAGTTCTCATCACAAGAAGAAAAATTTTGTAACTATGAACAATGACAGATATTAACCAGACTTTATTGTTGTGATCATTTTGCAATGTAATTTGTATAAAATCATTGCAATTTCATTACATTGAAAGTAATATAACGTCCTATGTTGGTTTTAGCTCAATAATAAAAAAAAAAGTATCACCAGTAACTTCGTTTACTCTGTTGTCTTGCAATTAATTGAGAGTATGAGGGAGAAAAGAGAACTTTGCTTATGGAGAAGAGTATGCTTGTGTTGACAAAAATACTGTTGGGGACTTCCAGAATTTCAAACACACAGGCATTCCTAAGGGAATATACCGAGGCAGTGAGAAGTGGGTAATATGGCCCAAAGTCTCTTCCATGCTTAGCCAGACTGAGTTCTCCAAGTGACTGGGTAGGGATCCGTGGGTTTGGTTGAGGTACTCTCTTTAGAAAAATTCTATGAGAATGCACACATTTTGGGGAGAAGAGTCACATTGGAGAGTCCTAACAGCTCAACTCAGATACGTTTATGCTTATGCCTGGAGGGAATGGAACAAGGCCACTAGGGTGCTGGGAAGCCTAGGTTCCCAACACAGATGCCTGACAACACAGGGCACCCATGGGGGCAGGGGGCAGGGGAGAAAAGTAGAGTGAACTGTGGGGATGGTCCAGCATCTGTGCAGAGAGGAGGATAGGGAACAGGGTCCAGTTTCCAGGATGCCTGTATACCTACTTTTACCCCAACTTCTAGCACACTAGGTCAACTTTTGTCTGTCGGTCACATAGGGTTTCTGTGATTTTCTTTCATTTGGCTTTACACCTTTTGAAAACCACCACCTAATATCAACCACACTAAGCGCTGTCCATGTTTTTGCTCTGTGTCGGATGCTATCTTGGCTACATCATGTAGGACGCTTTCCTCAAGGAGTTTACAGTCTCTCTGGAAATCCCAATTTTATGTAATGGTATAAAGGAGGAAACAAAATAGGGTAGGACTTCAGTGTTAAATGATGTGTTGGGGATACAAGTGACTCACAGTTTTAAGGTGGAAAAAAGATTCCTGGGCTTTAGAGGGTGAGGAGCCACGTCAAAAGTTATAGAAATTTCTACCTGAAAAAAGTGATATTTGAGCAGAAGTTTAGAGAAGGAGAGAATTTGAGTGAGTGGGGAAGGCATTCCAAGCTGTTAGAAAGACCCTAAACAAAGGTATAGAGTTAGGAACGCTCAAGGTCAATTTGGGAAACAATAAATAGAGAAAACATATGCATGACTGACAGTGTTTCCCATTTTTTAAATTACTTATTCAGACAGTATCCTGAGCAAGAACAATTTCCTGTGGTTTATAAATAGGTACCAGTTATTTTAGTGGAACATAATGCTGATGATCATTCATGGAATGTTCCACAGAGACTTCAGTTTTCTGAGGACCAGGGAGAAAATGTATAAATGTTTAAGGAATGGTCCAGAACATGAAACACCATTAATAAAAATCAAATACAACACTTACACAGAAACTTAGTGTTCTTAACGAGGTACTTGTCTCCTTTGCTCTTTCTCCCTCCTGGATTTGTTCCTGATTTATGATGCAGAGGGCCCAAGGCTTCAGATGACATGTACCTCTGGATATGAAAGAATGAGAATAGAAATTGGGAGATAATAAAACAGGTACAAGAGATGACATCATTTTTCTGAGCTCATAGAATGGGTGGTGCCAATGTTATGATTCGGAATGCCCATCTCATGTTTTCTTTCACCCAAGATTTCCTATCCAATTCCAAAATCAAGAAGCCACTAGAATGGTACAGAATCTCAATTCCAGTGATTCCTAAGATGAGAACATTATATGAGGCTGATATATTTCATAGGTTGGGGATCCCAGTTCCCCATGCTAGAAACATTCCAATGTGTATGGCCATGTTATAGGTCACGCAAAAGAAAGAAGATATTTGTATTCATTAGGTTATGGATGGATTTGTATTTTATTGGAATTAGTTAGCATCATTCTCAATTTTCCTGTGCTGTTCTATTTTTTATTGTTTCCATAGCATTTGTATCTACATATTGTTCATTTTGGCCTACAAAAGATTATGAGTGAATACATCTTTTTTATTTGTGTTTTTCCTTTGGGTTCCTCTTTCTATAGGCTTAGGGCAAAATAAGTGATGGTTATCCTAAATTTTCCCTAAATTTATCCTAAATTTTATACTAAATTTGTAGCAGCAGCAAAGTATTTTATTATAAAAACTTCCTTAGGAAAAATATCCAACAGTTAATCTTGTCTATATCTGAAGAGGTCCTTAACAAATATCTCCAAAAAGTATGAAATGATACTGCCACTAGTGATTTTACAGGTTTTTGCAAGAACTTGGAGTTGTATATAAGCCTCTACACACACCCCAGCTCTCTAAATAAGAATGAATGCTATAAAGTTATCTTCTTGTTCTTATAGTTGGGTTATTTTATGGGGTAATAAAATCAGTACCGATAGCCTTTCTGGACATTCCAATAATCCTCCCACAAGTTAAAAAAAATACTCCTAAAATTGAAAAGGAAGTTCCATTCAACTTATCAAACGTAATAACAATTGCCTACAAAAAACTTCCTTTGACAGACAGAATTTGTAGTCAGTAAAAGAGTTATTTTCACACAGCGCTCAAGATTTACAGGATCCTTTCTTAATGACAAAGGGTTTCCTTGGTCTACTCATGCCATGTGGGTAAGTTTTACATTTCATGAGGCAATTTGAAGGAAAGGGTGAAGATATGTATGTTTGTATGTATGTGTGTATGTATGTATTTACTTAAGACAGAGAGCATGTGCAGGAGGGGGGTGGGGAAGAGCAGCAGAGGGAGAGAGAGGATCCCAAGCAGGCTCCACGCCCAATCCCACAACCCTGAGATCAAGACCCCAGCCGAAATTATGAGTTGGACACCTACCCAACTGAGCCATCCGAGTCCCCCAAAGGTATTCTTTTTGAACATACTGTCTTTTATGGTGATACAATAGCAACATCAGATTATAAATTAAGCCACTAGCTAATCAGAAATTAAATTTACAGGCATAACCTAAAAAGCATGGCCAACATATACTTTTTGGTTCCCAACACCCCAACATCTTTATCTTGAGGTGTGAGGGAACTAGGATAGAAATTGGGAGATTTGTACTTTAGAAACCAAATCAGGTTTTCCCATTTTGATACTTAAAGACAAAGACAAAAAGCAAAACTAAACTGAAACAAAACATATCAGTTTTCTGAGATAGAAGTTTAGATAACTTGTGTGCAGTCCTCAGAAAGTAAGATTCCAGTGCTCTTCATATTTTAACGTTATAGACCTGTAAACAGTGCCTGTATGCCCAGCTGATCAGGAAACACAGCTTTCCTTCCTTTCTCCAGTATGTTCTCTCCAGGCATTGCCAAACTCGTATACCTCCCAGCACTATTTCTACCGAATGTGACTTGAAGAAGGGCTTGGATGTGGTGGCACAAGAGAGCATCTTGGTAAACTTAGTTTTGTAAACGTGAGATGTAACATTTACCTCTTGGTTGATTTATGAAGCATGGAAGTGTATTAAGATCTCTGTGAAAATCTGCAATTAAATTAAGGTCTAACTTTGTTGATCTTAGCATTTCCCAAGCTTAGTTGACCACGAATGCCATTCCCCTCTAGGCTGTGCACCAGGATTCTGTGGGCTACGTTTGGATAAACGTCAACCTGGGCATGAGCACTGGTTTTCATTCAGACACGGGCCTCAGAGGCTCTCTTTGCCACTTGATAGCTCTGAGAGTCTGAGCGAATTACTTTCCCTCTCAGAAACCTGTTCCCCATCTGAATTATGTGGAAAATAATATGTATCTTACACGATTTTTTGAAAATGCAATATATGCTCAATAAACGTTTATCTCCTTCTGTTTACAAACATGGTAGTATAAATCTTTCTGGGTTTTGACATGCATTCCAATATCCTCTCTAATAGGACTATTTTTTTCCAGTCTCATCTCCCAGGAACATGGGGAAGTGTTAACACCGCTTTAGAGTCAGACTCTGTAAAATGTAATCTTAATAACTGTATGACATATGACTTGAGTAAGTTATCAACCCTCTCTGTGCCTCAGTGTCCCCACCTGTAAAATGGGAATAGTAATGGTACTTCCTTCAGGTTGTGAAGATTAAAGGCTAGTGTTGATAAAGTACTAAGAATAACACCTGGCATTGTTCAGAATACACATGGTGCGTGTTCAATACTCTCATTAAAGCTTCTAGTAGTCTCATTTTCTAATCCTATGCTGCTCCAGCCATACTAGACCCCTTGCTACCCAGAGATACCTGATGCTTTCCCATATCCATATTTGTGCTCATGCCTTTCCTCATCTTTTCTTCCCAGTGAAACCATCTATCCTTCCAGGCCTGTCATGCATGCTACTTGCTTGATGAAGCCTTTCCAGATTTTCCCTAACCAGGTGTCTTCCTGCACCAGGGGATGCCCTGCTCCATGGGGCTTTGTAGTGCCCTCCTGGTTCTTACCATGTTCGACTCTGTATTCAGTTTCCTGGAGGAGCACCATGCACACATACACACACGACACTCATCACCCAGTAGTGTGATCTAGTAGGTACAACTTCAGGCTGAGAATCAGTAAACTTGGACTCTGGTCTCAGGCCAACCACTCTGTAAACCTGGGAAAGTTGCTTTACAGGAGCTTTGGTTGCCCCTCTCTTAAAACAGTGGATTGGATTATGCCAGCTCTAAAGCCTGTTCTATCTCTACCCTTCTGTAAGTCTAGTATGCACCCCAGCCATCTAGAAGCCTGTGGAATTTTAAGAGAACAGAAGGGACAAAACTTGAGCCAGAAATGTCTGATCAGAAATCCTTATTTGCACTGTTTATAAAAGCAAAAGACTGAAGAAACCCAAATAGATAAAGTGTGGCATATCATGGAATACTATGCAGCTGTAACAACAACAAGGGATAAGGAACCTTACCATAAGGAAAGCGGAGGAGGAATGATCTCCAGGAAGCATGAAGTGAAAAAAAAAAAAAAAAACCCAAGGTGCAAAACAGTGTTTTTAGAATGCTGCCTGTTGTATAATAAAGAGAGGAAATTATAAGAATATACATTTGATTTAGTTTATATAGGCCTAAAAAGACACTGTCCAGGTGCCCTGGAAGAGTACACACACAAAAAAAGTTAAAATGTTACCCATAGGAAAGGGGGTGGAGTATAGAGTGGGTGGGAATAGGGGAAGAGTGAGAATTTCGAAGCACTCCTTTTTTTTTTTTAAAGATTTTATTTATTCATGAGAGACAGAGACAGAGGCAGAGACACAGGCAGAGGGAGAAGCAGGCTCCATGCAGGGAGCCCAATGTGGGACTCGATCCCCAGTCTCCAGGATCACGCCCTGGGCTGAAGGCGGCACCAAACCGCTGAGCCACCTGAGCTGCCCCGAAGCACTCCTTTTAATACCATTTTGATTATGTATGTATGAGTGTAATCTCTACACCCACTGTGGAACTCGAACTCACAACCCTGAGATCAAGAGTCACATGCTCTTCCTACTGAGCCAGCCAGGCGCCTGTACAATTTTGATTTTTTTTTAAGATTTATTTATTTACTCATGAGAGACAGAGAGACAGAGAGACAGAGAGAGAGAGAGAGAGAGGCAGAGACACAGGCAGAGGGAGAAGCAGGCTCCACGCAGGGAGCCCGACATGGGACTCGATCCCGGGTCTCCAGGATCACACCCCGGGCCGAAGGTAGTGCTAAACCTCTGAGCCACCCGGGCTGCCCCCATTTTGATTTTTTAATCAAAAAATGTGATTTTTTTGTGAATGTATTGCCTCATCAAAGAAAAAGTTAAAAGAGAAACCTCTGTGACAGTGATTTGCAACAAAACAGATGTTATCTTATTTGTACTTTTCAGTGAGGCTAGGGTCCAACTAAAGAATGATGTGCTAATTTATTGCTGAAGCCTTCTAGAATATGAATCCCCATGACATACTTGTCAGTGGAAAGGTGAAATGTTGGCCCTTTGGGTGTTCTTGGAGTTTTCTTCTCAAGCCAGCCACCTTGGTTCCCTAGTTCATGTCACCCGATGTAGATGCTCAGCAACCAGAGGCTTCCACTCATTTCCACTCATTTGGGATGTAGCTGGTGGTCAAGCGAAAGGTCTTGGGCTGCAATATCAGCACCCCCTGTTCATTCTGGAGGAACTGGAGAATTTTGTTGAGGAGAGGAGGGTGCAGCCTAGCAATTCTCAAATCCTCTTAGAAGGCAAATAGAGGAACAGAGGACTCAGAGAAGGCTCTGAGGATGGTTAAAGATGATAGCTAGCATCTACCCTCCACCTAAGACACAGTTCAGGGAGTGCTTTCAGATAATTTTTCCAGCTTGCCTACAGAATCTACCCCTCAGAGAGTGTAGACCTTCCTCCCAAATGGGTGAAATTCCACGTTCTTTTCTAATTTAAGTAACCCACCACCCTAAGTAACTTAGACCTGTAGATATTTTTGTTTCTCCCACAGAGTCCTGCAGCAATGAGAAATCCAATGCATGGCATTGTCAGCTCACTTTGGCCCCAGGTCCCATTTGGAGAGAATCCTGAGGTGAAATGACTTGCAGCTGAGGTAGGCCCATGCTTGGCCAGCACGTACTCCATCAAACCCCAGCACTCCCTCTTGGCTGCTCCTGGGAAGGCTTCAGAAGAGTTTTTCAAAGCAGACCTTGTGAAAACAAATACCCCCACCACTACCCCCATCTCCTGTCCCCTTCAGAAAACAAACAACAATACTGCTCTGTTCACCGGACACAGGGGGATTTTCTGTTTCAAGTATTTTTTTCTTATTTTATATTGGCAGCACTTGTTAAGGAACCGATGACTTTCAAGTTGCATGAACTTTGAAACATAAGCATATAAGAATCCAGGTGCTTAAAACTTCCTCACACTCAGATACATCCTTATAGCCTTCATCTGAAAAAGTCTTTAAAGTTTTATTAAAATGATTTCAGTCAGAAAAAGAATGCCTTCCATTACATATTTTGAGTTATTATGTTTGCTTTTAAAGTTTGTAAGCAAAATATCTTAAGATCCTATTTCTTTTTTTCAGACTTAGAAACAAACTTAGAAACTGGATGTCAGATCTGGGTTTGAATTTTGTTTTCATCACTTAGGAGCTGTAAGACCTCAGACAACTAACCCAATTGATTTTGCCCCAATTTCCTCATTGGTAAAATGGGGTAATAATAGTATGAATATATGTAATAAACAGTTAAGTAATAATAAAATGAGTACATGTACTTAGAGTTCCTAGAGATATACATGAGTGACAAAAATAAAACACATGAGTGTTAAACAATAAAAATTATTATGCTTTGGGGCACCTGGGTGGCTCAGTCAGTTAAGCAACTGACTCTTGATCTCAGCTCGGGTCTTGATCTCAGGGCGGTGAGTTCAGGCCCTGCATTGGGTTCTGTGCTGGGTGTGGAGCTTACTTAAAAAAATATATATATATTTATCATACTTCTTATCTCATTTGGAGGAAATGCTTACTAACTGAAATTGATTAAATTACAGTATTTTCTCATTTTTGTGATTCTTTAAGGGTTCCAATTCCAGTCTTAAATAAATGCTTATCTTTAAAATTAAACTCTTGGGGATCCCTGGGTGGCGCAGAGGTTTGGCGCCTGCCTTTGGCCCAGGGCGCGATCCTGGAGACCCGGGATCGAGTCCCACATCGGGCTCCCGGTGCATGGAGCCTGCTTCTCCCTCTGCCTGTGTCTCTGCTTCTCTCTCTCTCTGTGTGTGTGTGACTATCATAAATAAATAAAAAATAAATAAAATTAAATTAAACTCTTGTTTGCTCCAGCCTGTGTATAAAAGAAAAAACCCAAGAGGAGAAACCAGCCTGCCAACCATGAGAACCAAGCAAGGAAAGAATTTCATTGCCTCCACAGCAAATGTTCAGATAGTCTCAGTGTTGTATTGTCATGCCATGAGAATGAGGCATAGCATTTATGCTGTGACTGGGCATCCCCACCCCCTGAGAATCTGAGGGCATAGGATAGGAAATGAGGATACTCGAACATCAAAAATATAATTCGGGGGCAAAATGGTCAAGATCTAATCACTCAATCCAGACAGAAGAGTTTTTCCTCAAACCAGTAGCATGTTAAACTTGTCTGACCTCTGTGGGGAAGTGATTTTTCTTTTTCTTTGTTCCTCGCCCATCAGCCTATGAATTTCTGCAATTTCTCGAATGAATTCTAGGCATGAGTCTAGCCCACTTCTGGAATCCTGTACATAGTGTGGCAAACTATGTCAAATTAGAGGGGTGGGGTTATCTTGAGGCAATGGTCTTCTGTTATTGCCAAGGTCATCTTTGGACTTCCAAAAGAATGACACCAGTCATGAAAATATTAGCCATGCCTGCCTCCTGTTCACAAAAAGCAGCATGGCTTGCCACCCATAGATACCAAGGCTGTTGTGATAGAGGCACTACGGAAAGCCTGGAAGTTGGAATCTTGACCTCACTTTGGATTCTTGATTGGTAGCATATTCCAAATTTTAGTTACTTTTCTTCAGTTTTCCTGAATATAGTGAGGAGGCCAATTATTGGAGTCCTCAATGACAATGTCTGGAACAAAGTTGTCCAATAGAAATATAATGAAAGCCATATATGTAATTTAAAATTTTTGCAATAACTGTATTTGAACAAATAAAAAGAAATGGTAAAGTTAATTTTAAAAATAGATTTTATTTAACCCATTATACCCAAGGTAATATCATTGCAACATATAATGGATATTTTAAAAATTGACATATTTTACATTTTTTTTACTAAGTCTTTGAATCTGATATGTATGTAGATTTCACAAAATTTACAGCTAAAGCAAGTGGATTCAAGTATCTAAGTTGTTCCAAACACAGTTAAAAATTTTCTAATAACTGAAACCAAGATCCAATTTTTAAATTTAAATCTCAGTTTATTAAAATTAAATAAAATTAGAAATTCAGTTTCTCTGTCATTCCAGCCACATTTCTAGTGGCTACTGTATGAGAAAGTGCAGACAGAGAAAACGAAGAAAGAGGGTGCAACGTTTTATGGAGGGTCATCACACTTGGAGCTCATCCTCAGTTGGTACATGCCAAAGGGAGGTTCCAGTAGCTTTTTTCCCCTCTAATTTCTTCTTTGTTCCCAACAATAAAGACTCAGAGTCACTTTTATATTTCTGTGGTGGAATAATTAGACTCAAACTGCCTGAAAATAGGTAAGTGGAGTAATCAGCTTATATATGAGAAGTAAATTGTGACAAACCCTTTTACCAGAGGAGCACGTAGGAAAGTTTTAAAGAACGTGCATAAGCCCATTTATCTGAGGTGACAAGTAGTTCGTTGGTTATTGAAAAACGATGTTGAAATTGAAAAAGACTTTCACTTTTGAATTAAATTTTTTTAATTTAGGTGAAATCCAGATAACATAAACCTAACCATTTTCTTTTTTAAAAAAAGATTTTATTTATTTATTCATGAGAGACACACAGAGAGAGGCAGAGACACAGGCAGAGAGAGAAGCAGGCTCCCTGTGGGGAGCCCAATGCGAGACTTGATCCCAGGACCCTGGGATTACCACCTGAGCCAAAGGAAGATGTTCAACCACTGAACCACTCAGGTGCCCCAAAACTAACCATTTTAAAGTAAACATTTCAGTGGCATTTAGTATATTCATCAACTACCACCTCATAGTTCTAGAACACTTTCATCACCTCCAAATAAAATCCCATACCAATTACGTAGTTATACTGCATCCTCTCCCCTGCTCTTCCCCCAGTCCCTGGCAACTGTCAGTCTTTGTTCTATCTCTATGGATTTACCTATTCTGGATATTTTAGATAAATAGAATCATATAATATGTGACTTTTTGTGTCTGTTTTTTTCCCCAGATTGTAGCATGTATCAGTACTTCATTCCTTTTATGGCTGAAAACTATTCCATTGTATGTATATACCACATTTTAATTCATCCATTGATCGATATTCAGGTTGTTTCTACCTTTTGACTATGGTGAATAGCGCTATTATGAACATTTGTGTACATGTGTTTGTTTGAGTACCTGTTTTCAGTTCTTTTGAGCACATACCTAGGAATGGAATTGCTGGATCATGTGGTAATCCCATTTAACTTTTTGTGGGACTGCCATACTCTTTTCCATAACATCTGCACCATTTTATATCCCTACCAGTAATATATGAGGATTCCATTACTCCACATTCTTGCTGATACTTGTTATTTTCTTTCTTTCTTTTTTTAAAGTAAAACCATCATAGAGGGTGTGAAATGGTATTTCATAGTGGTTTTGTGTTTTTCTAATGACTGATAATGTTGAACATATTTTCATGTGCTTAAAGGCCATTTATGTATCTTCTTTGGAGGAAATTCTATTCGGGTCCTTTGCCCATTTCTGAAATGGATTGTCTCTTTGTTGCTGAGTTGTAAGAGTTCTTTATATATTATGGATACTGGCCCTTTATCAGTTGTATAATCTGCAAATACATTTCTCTTGTTCTCTAGATTGCTTTTTCATTTTCTTGATAATGTTTTTTGATACACAAAAGTTTTAAATTTAGATAAAGTCCATTTGTCTATTTTTATTGTTATTGCTCATGCTATTGTGTCATACCTAATAATTCATTGCCTAATCTTTGAGGCACATCTTGAAAAAAATAGATTCATATCTGGAAAAGGACATAAAATTTTACTTTACTTGAAACCTTTAAATGTACCTTCACCTGCTAATCTGTTAATAGTCAAAGGGTTTCTTCCAACATGTTTACTGAGTGAAAGACCACTTTGTTTTTGCATAAGCCACAGCTATCTGATACACTTTGATTTCTTTTAAGTTGACTAAAAACTTAGAGACACTTGCAAAGCAACTTGACTCTGGATATTTCAAGGTTTTTATGATTTCCATTCCTACTTAAATTTTATTGCTATCTTGTCCACATATAATTTGATGATGGTATTTTTAGCCTTTAATCAGACATTTAAAAATGTGAAACTTAGTTATTATTGAAAGGAGTCTCTACACATTCATATTTAATTAGTTTATGTAATGTTCAATTATAATAAGTATAATTATTAAGCAAAATAGGTTCAATTGTAAGAAGTATAACTGGCATAAATAAATTTGGGAATAAACCCAACTGACTTGGTAAATATATAGCACAATGGTGGAACTTGAAAAACAGGTATAGCAGAGTATGGCCTACAGTCAAAGTATTCTTGGTGTGCCATGGATGTCAGTCAACATGCTCATAATACAGAGGGAATCAACAGTGTAACCCAACAAGTGTGTTAGCTGAAGAAGAATTAAGAGAGTATTTATTATTCTAGAGGCCTTGATTTAGAATTATTTAAAACATTTTTATTTTCATTTTTTAGGACAGTTTTAAAACTGTGACAACATATACATAACATAAAATTAACCATTTTTTGCCCTTTTAAGTGTACAGTTCAATGGCATTAAGTACATTCACAATGCTGTGCAAACATTACCACCATCCATCTTAAGAACTTTTTCATCTTGCAAACAGAATTACTTTTTAATAATATTCAATGCCAAGCACACAGTTCTGATATGCTATTTTCTAAGCAGATACCAGTGGCACTTCGTAGCAGTGCGAACTTGGGTAGCTCATTTAACCTACTGGTGTCTTCAGTTTGTAACCTATAAAATGGGGTAAATATCTTCTCCACAGAACTAACAAAAAGAACAAAAATACATTTGCAAAAGCGCTTTGAAAACTAGAAAGCATTTTACAATTGCTACTTACGGTTATTTTTATTAATAGAAAATTTGAGGATTCATAGAAAGCTGAGGCCACTCATTCTCATCATTTTATAAATATTATTTCTACATATTTAGGTTATTCAGATCTATCATCATACATATATTTTACTTGTTTATTTGTTTATTGATTGACTGATTGACTTCCATCCTACTAGAATAGAAGACCCATGAGGGCAGTGATTTTTTTTTACTGTTTTACCCATTGCTATATTTCAGAGCCTAGAACAGATTAAGGCATATATATTTCTTTTTTTTTTAAGATTTTATTTATTTATTTGAGAGAGGGAGAGACCACGAGGTGAGGGCAGGAAGAGGCAGAAGGAGAGGGAGAGGCAGACTTTCTGCTGAGCAGGGTGCCGTCATGGGGTTCGATCCCAGGACCCCAAGATCATGACCTGAGCTGAAGGCAGATGCTTAACCGACTGAGCCACCCAGGTGCCCCAAGGCATATATATTTCTTGAATAAATGAAAGAGTGAATTATTCTCTACATCAGTAACTATGATATTAGTGCTCAAAAACTATTCACTCATGATATTGTCAGCTCAAACATGTAAGTCTTTAGGCTTCCCCAGTGCAAAATTAGTATGTGTGAAGCCCCAAATAGAGCATTTCTACTTTGAGGAAACTTCTCAGACTAGTTCAGAGTTGAAAGGAAGTCAAGTTTTGGAGTAAATAGAGATGAAAAAAAATTATTCAAATTTTCAAAATGTGTTCTGAATTTAACATTTTAGGTTATTATCAGTACAATAAGAGATAGGTTTTAACTGGGTCAATTTAATGTAACCAAGGAAATACTGTAAGTAATCATTCTCTCTTTTCTAAATAAAACAGGCAGACTCTACTATTGTTTTATCAATATCTGGTTTCAAGTGGAGCTATATGACTTGCTTTGGCAAATGAAATGTTGAGTGGAGGTAACCTTGTGTCATTTCTGGGTGGGAGTATTTAGTTGCTGGTACTTAGCCCTCCATCATGCTCTTCCCTTACAGTAAAGATTGTGGAGGTACCTACTGACATGGAGGTACCATAAGATTAAAGCATTCTGGAATGCTGAGCTGACACAAAGAAGGCAGCCTTCCCCAGAGAGTCTCTTGGAATCACAGCTGATTTTATATAAGCAATAAATTAACCTTTGCTGATTTGGAACTTGTGTATTATACTAAGATTTGGGAATCGTGTATTATAACATAACCTAGTCTATAGTGATTTATATATATATATATTGACAATATTTTGCCCTACATTTTTTTATAAATTTATTTTTTATTGGTGTTGAATTTGCCAACATATAGAATAACACCCAGTGCTCATCCCATCAAGTGCCCCCCTCAGTGCCCATCACCCAGTCACCCTCACCCCCCGCCCACCTCCCCTTCTACTACCCCTAGTTCGTTTCCCAGAGTCAGGAGTCTCTCATGTTGTCTCCCTCCTTGATATTTCCCACTCATTTTTTTCCCCTTTCCCCTTTATTCCCTTTCACTATTTTTTATATTCCCCAAATGAATGAGACCATATAATGTTTGTCCTTCTCCGATTGACTTACTTCACTCAGCATAATACCCTCCAGTTCCATCCACGTCGAAACAAATGGTGGGTATTTGTCGTTTCTAATGGCTGAGTAATATTCCATTGTATACATAAACCACATCTTCTTTATCCATTCATCTTTTGTTGGACACTGAGGCTCCTTCCACAGTTTGGCTATTGTGGACATGGCTGCTAGAAACATCGGGGTGCAGGTGTCCCGGGGTTTCACTGCATCTGTATCTTTGGGGTAAATCCCCAGCAGTGCACTTGCTGGGTGGTAGGGCAGATCTATTTTTAACTTGCCCTATATTTTTAAATGGAAAGTTAAAATAACAATTTATATATGAATATATATATTCTATGGGAGAAAAAGCCATATATAATTATGTGGTTTTAAAAATGGAGAGTAGTACTATAATGTTTCAGACATGATATCAAGGAGTTCTAGGTTCCTTTAAATCATCTTGGTTTCTGATGTGAGGAAGAACTTCAACAAAGCTGCTTCTGAGGGATTTGAGAATAATCTTTTTGAATTACCATGATTACTGACTAAGGCTTTTCATCTTTTTCTAGATTCTTTCCTTTTGCAGAAATATATGTCTTCTTCAATAATCTCTCCATATTTAGACTATCTTTTCTTTGACCTGTTACCTTTTTTTTTTTTTTTTTTTTTGGTCAGTGGTCTACTGGGTTCTCCTAGATGATGATTTTTTTTTCCCCACCAAAGGGTAAGAATTCAAAATTGCGAGTGATTTATAGTGTATTTATAGTGAAAGTCTGGTGAGAACTCAGGTATTTATAGTGCAACTCCGAATCCTTGCCTTTTACATTTTTGAAATACTTTGGCATTTTACTAGAGTACCTTGCTAAGGTTGTGTGTGCCCTCCCTTTTCGAAAGAAATTTTAAAAAATTAAGTGGGAGTGGAATGGGGTAGGGACAGTGACTCACTCATCAAATGAAGATTTATTCAAGTAGTGTTATCTGTGATAAAGGAAGCTGTTAAGAGTCACCATTTCTGAATAATATTGGAAGAATTTAAGCAGGCATTTTCCAGAATTGCCATTGTTTTCTTTGGTATTTCATTAACATTGTGGGTGGGGAAGTGCTGCTGAGGGCCATGGAGCAAAATAAGTGAAAGGGAAACAGCTTTCATTCCTGGTGGATTTCCTGTATTACCTAATGAGGGCAGCCACTTACATGTTGCTTCTGTACAATTCAATTCAACAAATATTTTTTGAGCACCTCCTAAGTGCCTGCTAGGTACAAACAGTGAACAAACAGACGGACAATAGAACCCTGTCCTTGGGAGAGTTCACCTTCTGGAGGTGTTGATCAACTGATAAAAATGTCAAATTATTTGCTTTTCCCAGGAGTTTTTCATATGTATCGGAAGTGATCATTGGTACAAACATTCAAACTCGATGGTGAAGCACCGAGAGGAAACATCCTCTTCACTTTGCTGGAACAATCTCATTTAGATTCACGCTAAAAGATTCATTTAAAAAATACGTGCAAAAACAGAAACCTATCAACCCCCCAATCGATTTGCGACATAAGCATGATGTGTTTATCTTTGCTTTTAAATTCAGGGGTTGAGGGGCGGATCTTCAGGGAGAAGGGCCCTGTTGCCTCTGAAAGCTCACAGTGCCGCCGCTGGGCACCTACACAGCAGGCCCAACGTCAGTTTCCCTAGATTCTGCTCTCTAAAGAGCGTTTCTATTCGTGGACACGGGGATGACACCATCTTTTCTCCCCGGCAGTGGCGGTTCTAGAATTTCTACACGGCCTGGGGGATCGGCTGGTGGGCAAGCTATTGAGAAGGGGCGTCGGCACGCGCCCCAAGGTCCGGCGTCTGCGGGTCGGAGGGAGAAGCGACGCCCCGGAGCCATCGCGGGGCTGGCACTGCAGCCCGGAGGACCCCCCTCCGCCAGGCTGGCTCGGGAAGGGCACCCGGGGCCAGGTGAAAGGGAGCCAGGACGCCCAGAGGCGGGACTTGCACAAGCCACTTGTAGGGTCCGTTCGCAGATTCCCGGAGGGACCGGGGGAAGACGCCCTCACAACGAGGGGGAAGAGCTTGACTTGGCCGAGGAGCATCCCCCTGCCCCCCGCCCCCCGCCCCAGGTTTCCCACGGAGAGGTCCCCGTCGCTCTGCAGCAGGCTGGGCGGATCCCGGACCGCATCACCACCTAGAGCCTAAAACCGACCCCCCCACCCCAACACGCCGCCGCCCTCCGAACGCAGACATCGCGGGCGAAAAGAGGCTGCACAAATCACGTAGAGAATTAGGCTGCCCCTTTCCAAGGCGATAATCAAATTAGCCTCAAATTAAACGTGAAATTGGCCCTCGCCGGCCGCGGGGACAAAGCCCCCATTGTCCCTGGGCCCGGGTAGCGGCGGCGGCGGTGCCCACCCAGCCTAGGCCAGCAGCCCCGCTGGGTCCCCCCGCGGAGGGCGAGGTCGGCGGCGGGCGCCGGGCCCGGGCAGCCAGCGCCCGAGCTCGGCCAGCGCGCGCAGCAGGCGCCGGGGGCGGGGGGGGGGCTGCGGGGCTCCGGGCGGCGCCGAGCGGGGGCGCAGCGGCGAGCCGAGCGGAGCGCGCAGGGCGTGCGGGAGGGAGCGGGGGCGCGCGCCGGGCTGCGCGCTCCCGGCGTCCGCGCCGCCTCTCCCCGCCCCTCGCCCCCTCTCCCCCCGCCCCGCGCTCCCGCCCAGCCCCCGGAATCAGTGCAGCTGTCGCCGTGCAGGCTGCGGATTCCTCCAGTCCCTCCCTCGGCCGCCTCTCCGCCCGGAGCGAGCGCGCAGCCCCGCGCAGCAGCGCCCACCGGTCCCGTCCTGTGAGCCCCGGCCCCAGCCGCGGACAGCCCCGCGGAGTCGCCTCCCGGCCCACCCGCCCGGCCGCCGAGGAGCGGGAGGAGGACGGGACCCCGGCGCCCCCACCCCCCTGACCCGCGGGAGGTAGGTAGGTAGGTGGGGGGGGCGGGCTGGAAGATGCCAACTCACTGGGGCTGCCGCCCGGCGGGCTCCCGGGCGGCGGGAGGGCAGGAGGAGGGGCGCGGGCCCGGGCCGGGAGGACGCCGCTGCCCCGCCGCTGCCCCGCCGCTGCCCCGCCGCTGCCCCGCCGCTGGCCCGGCGCCCCGGGAGCGGCGTGGGGGCAGGGAGGCTGCGGAGCCCGGGCGGGGGCGGCCGCGGAGCCGGGGGCCCCGGTGCTTATTCGTGCGCGGGCGCTGCGGGCAGGGGCGGCGGGTCCGCAGTGGGGCGGCCGCAGCTCCCCCGTGCGCACCGCGCCCGCCCAGCCCCATCCTCGGGCGCAGCGGCGCCGATCCCTCCTCTGCCTCCGCCGCCGCCTCCCTCCCGCCGGGCGCAGCGGCCCCTGCGCGGGGGTGGGTGCGGAGGGGGCAGCGGGGGGCGCGTATTCTCGGGCGCCCTCCCTGCGGCCGGGGCGGCGGGGGCGCGGCGGCCCGGGGGATGCGGCCAGGCGTGGTCCCCGCTGCGCCGCGCTGCAGCTGAGCCGGAGGCGGCGGCCCCCCCGCGCCCGCCCCCCGCCCTCTCCGCCGTCCCCGCTCTCCCAGGGCTGGGCGTGAGCCGCCTCGGGGCGCCGAGCCGCGGCGGCGCCCGCCCTCCAGCTCCAGCCACCGGCCCCTCAACAGGTTTGTACCAGCGCGGGGACCCTCGGGGCCGGCCTTGGGGCGGGGGTGGGCCGGGAGCCCCTCTGGTCCTCATCCCTCACCCCGCGCCCGCGGCCCTCTTTCTTTATTTTTATTTTTTGATTTTCTTGGTGGGGGGGAGCCTTCCCTTTGTTTTTGCGAGAGGAGAGATGCCAAGTGCCCGCCGTCCGATGGGGAGGGGAGCGCTGGCGAGGTCAGTATCCGAAGCCGGTCCGTGGTTTTTCCCATCCGGAGCCGGGCCCCAGAGCGGGGACAGGGCGGGGGGGGGGGGGCTTCAGCAGAGCAGCCGAACGGATGCGGTGGGGGTTAGTTGGGCGGGGATGTGCATTTTTGGCAAGATGGATGGCTCCCGGTGCCCTCGCCGTGATGCAGCACAATGCAGCAGCATCGCAGCCTCCCCCGGTTCTCGCTGCCGGGGCTGGGCCCCCGCCCGGCCCCACCCAGGCCCGGGGCCGCCCGGGGCCGCCCGGGGCCGCCCGGGGCCGAGGCCGTCGCTGCCGCAAGCCTGTCCTGCTGCTTCGGCGGGATGCGGCGGCCGGAGGACCGGGTCCCCTAGCCGTGGGCGTGGGGGCGGGGAGGGCCTGCGGTTTGGGGTGACCCCGCCCGCCCCGGGGGGCTGCGCTCGGACGGAGGGGCGTCCTGCAGCGCCAGTGCAGGCTGGGGGCCGGCCTGCGGCTGCGGACGGGCCTGCGAGCTCCCCGAGGTACCTGAGCGCAGGGAGGGGCTGCGGGTGCTCGGGCCCGTGGGGTGCGCAGGCCGCGGTGCAGTCGGTGTTGCGAGTCGCAGGGCGGTTCTGTGCATTACCCACCGCCTGTGACTGCAGCCCAGCCACCCGCCGATTTCTTCATTTGTGAAAAAAGTTGATTAATTGAAGCTTCGGTAGCGATGACGTTACAGGACCTCTGTCTTCGGTTAGTTCCTATTAAGAATATGAGTGTTCCTACAGGAAACCATTTTATTTTTTGAGGTGGAATGACTGATGGGTTTTAGTTCTTACGCATCTGAGACATTTTAAAAAATGTTAAGGTTCAGTCCGTTGTTTTAAAAGGAGCGTATTTTTTGACGGATGGTGAATTGTTTCTTTAACCTGTGTTTGCTTTGCGTTCATCATTTGCTTTTTTTTTTTCTCCCTGTAAATCAAGCACAGTTAACAGATTTGGATTATTATTATTATTTTTTTAAAGATTAATAGGTGAGTGGTGTGGTTGTTGCTAAATTGGTATTCAGATTGATGTGGCTAGCCAGGTTAAGTATCCTGTCATGACTAATGGGATTATCATGGCAACTGACTGCGTTTGTGTATGTATTTTTTGTGTACGTATTTTTTTTTTTTTTTTTTTTGCAGATGTGGCCCAGGAGGGGGATTGGAGAGAGGCAGACCACCAAGGCCTCTGTGGCTGGTATCTGGTCAGAAGGAGATGATTCCCAGTGTCCTTACCTGTTTAGGTTGGGAACACGGGGTTTCTCTTCTAAATGTCACTGCTACAATTAATTTATTCAGTGCAGGATGGCAAATGGGATACATCTAAATGTCCCCCCTTCTAAAATGTATCTGTGAAAAAGGCAATTTCAGTACGGTAATTGGAAGGGAAGGTCAATGTTTCAACGCAAGGGCATATCTACTTTTGTTTTTTAAAAATCTCTAATGCATTCAGCTTAGTGGCATTTGATTTTATGTCTCTGCAGAGTAGAACTGAACGTAAATTGCGTGGTTTACGTGCATTATTTTGAGTTTCTCTAATAGAGGGCTGTTAAAATGTAAGATTTTTTTGAATTTGGGTTTCATCATTGGTTTGATTGTATGAAATTGTGATGTGTGAAGATGCTTGGGAGTATGGTTTCCATGGATTACCCAGACATTTTGGATTTATTATGTTGTAAAAAACATCCTGTGTTGATGGCGCAGGGGTTTAGCTGTTCTGACTTACACACCAGGTGCAGAATTCTGTTAGGTTACAGTCTTTGTAACTGTGTCATCTCTGGACTAACCAAACCCTTCATCTGAGAGTAAGTGTTGGGACAGTGAGGGAGCTGCTGTCACTTGGTCGGCTCCTGCTGTGCAGGCTTTCTGTGCAGAGCATCTCTCCGGGTGAGACTAGTAACAACAGTCTGTGATGTTGTAGGAGCGAGTAAGAAGACCTCACTCTACTTGTGACACATCCTTAGCAGAGCCTTGGCATTGGCGTTTCTTTGGAAGAGTTTGAGTGGTTATTGAGTGCGGTATGAAAGCGTGACTCTACATGTAGAAGTACTATTTTGAGATGGAAGGATTTTACTACTACTAAACAAACAGACATGATGAGTGGAAATTATTTGATGTGGTTTCAGTTAAAATAATAAACTTTTTTTTTAAGAGCCTATTAGAATTCGAGAGCTATTCGCACATACATACGTATGTATACAGTGCTGTGATGCTCCTTTAATTATGTTGGGCCATGACAAACATCTGCATTATAATCAGTCTTTAATTATTGTCCTGTGGATTTCCTTATGGCAGTCCTGGCTTCTTCAATACCACTGGGAAACCGTTCTTCCATAAGGAAAGGGTTAATACTCCTTCTGGAAAGGCTACTTCTGTACGTTTGTCGAAGTGAGTAAAACTTCTCTCGTGGATTTCTCTTTCAAGTTTTCAGGCTTTGCTCTCTCAGAGTACCTTTTCTTTTCTTCTTTTTATTTTAATGCTTTATGAGAGAGAGAGGGAGGGTGAGAGAGAGAAAGAACACTGTGGGGAGCTGCAGAGGGAGAGGTGAGAACAGGGAGCCCGATGCGGGTACTCGATCCCAGGACCCTGGGATCATGACCTGAGCCAAAGGCAGCCGCTTAGCCTATTGAGCCACCCAGGCGCCCGTCTCAGAACACCTTTTCTTTGCAAAAGATCTAGTTTAGTATTCTTGATTTTTCTGGTAACAGTTATCCTGTACCCAGCTTTATATAGTGTAGGAATAGTATCGTCCATTTCTTTATCTTGGTGGAGAAAATGAAACTCCCAATTAGAGACACCCATACTTCTGTTTTTAGACATCATTGGAGCAGGGGTTTCGTAATGTCTCCTGCTATGGTAGTAAGGTTTGTGGAACAGCCACATCACATCAGGAGCTTGTTAGAAGTGCAGATTCTTCGAGGTCTCATCCCAGACCTATCCAATCATAATTTGCATTTTAACAAGACCCCTAAGTGACTTGTGTATGCTTGTTAAATGGAGAAACTGCTCTACTCCTTCAGCCAAGGTACCTCCATATCAAAAGGTTCCTTCTAGTGTCTTTCTTTTGTCTTTACTTTTGCTGAAGTATCAGCAAGCACATTTTCCCCCTTCTGTCACTAAGTGGTGTTGAAGAAAAGGATGCGTGATTGTAAATCATTTATTTATTTATTTATTTATTTATTTTTTGGTAAATCATTTAATACAGAAATACTTCACAAAGTTTTTTTAATTTTTAGGTGGAAGAGCCCTATTTTTTTAATAGTTTATTTAGATTACTCAGGTTTTTCAGTTCTTTTCTAGAATACCTCTACAGTTGAAAAACAGTCTCCCCTCCCTGCCTAGAAAAAAAGGCATTGGCTTTGAGACAGCAGAACTGGAGTCCAGGAAGCTACACCCCTGAGGATAAGGTCCCCTCAGCCCCCTTTGTTGTCCTCTGACATCTTGTTCTCTGTCATCAGGAACTTCTCCTGGTATATTCAGTGGCTTGCCCTTCTGAATGTCTTTTTAAAGTGATTTGTACATGCAAAAATAATACTCCTGAAAGATACATTACAGAATCATAAACCAGCGGACACTCAGGCAACCACCACCTAGAGGAGAACCTTATTATCATATATCTGTCACCCCATCTGAAGCAACCACTGTCCTGAGTTTTGTGCTTACCATTCCCTTGCTCTTCTTTATGGGTTGTCCTTTAAAAAAAAAATTCTTCTTTGTATGGTTTTGAACTTTATGTTAAAGAAATTACACTTTACATATTTTTTTTTGTGATTTGCACTTTTAGATTAACATTATATTCTTGAGACTCATTCCTTTTGTGGCTGTGGTTCATTGAGTTTTGCTGCTATATAGTATTCTACTACAGCTTATTGATTCCTTCTGTAGATATTTAGACTGGTTCAGTTTTTTTGCTCTTATAAAAAGGCTGCTGTGAATATGTCTTCTACTTGTCTCTTAATACATGTGTGGAGATAGATGCAAACACACACCTTATTTGTCTCTTTCTCTGAAGAATGAAATTTGTTGGATGATTGGGTGTGTATATCAGCCTTACTAGATATGCTGAACTATTTTTCTCAAGTGATTGTACTACTTGTATTCCTACTAGTAGTGTACATGTTACGATCATTCCATAATTTTGTCAGACTACTTCATTTACCAGACTTTAAAATGTCCTGTTGATATTTTTGAAATGTTAACTCATTGTGATTTTTATTTGCCATTTCCCTGATTATTGAGGTTAGGTATATATATTATTGGCCGTTTGGGTTCCTCCTTTTGTGAAGTGCCTATTAAGCTTTTTGCCTATTTATCTTTTAGATTTGTTTCTTATTGATTTTGTAGGAATTCCTTATGGAGATTGCCTGCTACTCCTTGTGGATTATATGCGTTTAAACCTTATCTCCCAGTGTGTGTTTTTGTTTTTAAAAACTCTTTGTGGTTTCTTTTGATGAATAGTCATTCATAATTCCAGTAGAGTTGTAATCGGTTCTGGTCCTTTAAGGTTTGTGAGAACAATTTTGTTACTGCAGGAGAATTTTTTTCAATTGGGAATAAGCATTAGTTTTGGAGTCAAACAGATCTGGGCTCAGATCCTAATGCTTTTGTATACTAGCCTGCAGCCACAGCTAGGTTCTGGCCTTAGGCTAGTTCATTACTCTTGAAACCACAGTTTCCTTATCAGTAAAATGGAAATGATAATACTTCCTTATACAGTGTTAGGTACATAGTAGGTGTTCGGTTAATAATAGGTCCACTAGTTTCTCTTCAAACTGCCTGAGCCACTGACCTCTTTCAAATGCTTTCAAAAAATACCTTGATATTTTTATGTCAAAAGAGCTAATAAACAGCTTATTCTGTAATACATCTTTTTAAGAGGCTGTGTTACAGTAGAATTTTTATATTGATCAGCACAGGCTGTAAAGACCACTTATGGGAAACCCTTTGTCAGCTGAGGTTCCTGTTCTAGAAAGTAGTGTAATTATAGTTCTTTTTACCCAGAAGCATATATACTACTGTTCTCTCTTTGCTGTTACTCTAAGATTACTCTGCAGTATTGTTTTTGATGCAGTAAACAATTATTGGATATCTTCTTTTGCCAGGGCTTGAAATTGGGTTAAAGTGATGGTGGTGTGGGGCTGGTTTAATGCTAAGATTTAGTTTCTGAACATAATGACCATATGCTTTACTGTACAGAATATATTCTCTGTATGTCCCCAGGAGATAAAAGACTTCTTGTTGATTTGGTGTGTGACTTTTGCAAGCCATTTACCTTTCTGGTCTGGCTCTAAATTTATAAAATGAAAAAGTTAGATGAAATTATAGTGGGGGGTTAAAACCTGGCATGTGGGCACCATTCCCTCCCTCCCTGGCAGACCTAGAAAATCAGCCACGACACTCTTTTTCCATAGAGCTAAGATAGAGGCTCAGTAACATTCTCAATATAGTATTCTGGGCAGTAACTACCATTAGATTGGATCTCATGCCTAATTTTTAAGATCCTGTATATCCCTAAAATTCTGTGATGGTAAGATATTAGAGTGACACAGCACTCTGGCAGAGTTCAAAATAGAGTGGAACAGGAAGAAACCAAGAGCAGGGAGACAGGAAATAGGTGGTTATAAGGGTCCAGAGGTTAAGGGAGCAGGTTATGGTGGTAGCCAAGGGAATGAGAAGGAGGGGAGACAGGGGAGAAAGGCTGTGATGGCCCAATCCTGTGCCAAGTGCTTGTACAGTGAATAGATGGGAGGTGACCTAAGTGGATGAGGACACCATGTATAGGCTGAGTGACCTTGGGTAAACTACCTTGATCTCTCTGTGTCCCTCAGTTCTCTATCTGCATGGTGGTGCCTATCACAAAGGATTATTAAAACTAAGTGAGATAATCTATGGTCTATCCACAATACATTTTAATTATCATGAGACATGGACATTTTGCTTAGTTTATTTCAATTTTATGTTTTATTTCAAATAAATATTTTGATTTATTCAGAAAAGATACATTCCAGTAAACAATACCATCATTCAGATAAATAATGCTGAGTTCACTCTACATTAAACTTGTCCTTATGTGTCATGTCTAAATTATAGGAAAGGCAAACCTAACTAATACTTATTTTTAACAAACAAGGAAACACTAAAACCCTACTATTTGGGGAAAAGATATGAACAGATAGTTTGTAAAAGAAGAAATCAAGGAAGCTGATAACTAGAACTATATTAAATTGTTCACACTCACCAGTAATGTGAAACCCAAAACAATTAGATTAATTTTCCCACTATAACTGGTGGGTAAATAATGCTTTCTGGGATGCTATGAAATAGGAGCTCTACATTACCTATTGGGAGAATATTTGGATTAATACAAACAGTAGAAAACACTGGGCGTGCGCGCTCTCTCTCTCCACACACACACACACACACACACACACACAAACTGTAAATGTTTATACTTTTTTTAATGTTTATACTTTTTACAGTGAAATCGCACTTGTAGTTCTGTTAATCTAGAAGAAAGAAATAAAAATGACAGAGGTGTTTTCGTTTTTGTTTTAGACTTTATTTACTTGACAGTGTGAGCACAAGCAGGGGGAGTAGCAGGCTGAGGGAGCAGGAGAAGCAGGCTCCCCGCGGAGCAGGGAGCCTCAATGCAGAGCTCCATCCCGGGATCCTGGGATCATGACCTGAGCAAAAGCAGAAGCTTAACCGACTGAGCCACCTAGGCGCCCAAGGGCAGAGGTTTTTAAACAAGGATTTTCTTACCAGTATTTATAGTGAAAAAGCAAATGAGACATGCTCAAATTATGGCACAGGGTTCGAATGGAATTCGGTATAGTGCTTAAAATAATAGCTTGGTAGAACACTGCTGAGTTGGGAAAATGCTAACAATATAATAATCAGTGGAAATACCTTTATACAAAGCTATGTAATAGGGTATAGGTCCAGTTTTGTTATATTAAACAAGACTGGAAGGAAATACATTAAAATGTTAATGCTTTGCATGGTGGCTTGATGGATGATTTCCTCTCTTACAAGAAAGGAAATCCTATGACTTAATGTTTCTTTCTCATTCTGAGTTTTGAAATCTTTTACAAATAGAGTACAGTAAACATAATAGACTACCATGTGGACGGTTTTTTAATAATCAAAAAATCAAGCAACACTTAATTGTAAGGAAAAAGGGAAAGAAAAAAACCTGGCCCCTTATATATCATTATTAAGGAATAGTTTAAACTTCCAAAGGATTGTGTTATCTGTCCTTCTGTACACGCTTCTTTTTTTTTTTAAATTTTTTTTTATTTATTTATGATAGTCACAGAGAGAGAGAGAGAGAGAGAGAGAGAGGCAGAGACACAGGCAGAGGGAGAAGCAGGCTCCATGCACCAGGAGCCCGACGTGGGATTCGATCCCGGGTCTCCAGGATCGCACCCTGGGCCAAAGGCAGGCGCCAAACCCCTGCGCCACCCAGGGGTCCCTCTGTACACGTTTCTAAGAGCAGAGAAAAAATGAGTAGGTTAGCATCTTTAGGGTATAAATCTGAGAGAGAAGTAGAGCATTCAGATGTGATGGAAGGCTGATTTGACTACACTAACCTGAGTAGAGCTGAAAAGGTGGGGAAGACCAGGCAGGATTCTTTAGTCTTTCCAAACTGCACGCTTAGACAAAGAGGGCAATGGGATTCTGTGACACTCTTGTTCTCACTTGTGGGAGCAAAAGCACCACTGCTGAAGCTAATTTTGTAACCCTAGGACCATCATGTTTCATTGGAATTGCTCAGAGAAGTAGACAAAATTCTAAATGAAAGTTTTAAAATAAAAATAACTCCAGATTTATATTACTTCCAATTAATGGTTTCTTACCTTTTGGGAATATTGTAGGCTAAGAGTGAGAGGAATGAATTTTAATAATATCCTTCCTTCTATATACGAAAGGAAATTCTTATGTATGCGTATGTATGATATTGCTTCTCTCTCTTGATCACATAGGTGAGAAAGAGAGATAGGTGTATGTATGATTGAGTAATCTCCACCATGAAAGGAGGCAGAGGGCTATTTTAAGACTTCTAAACTGGGGAATTTTGTGGAGATAACATTTTAAAAGTGGATTTCAGGAATGAATCACACTGCCCTTCATCTTTGGGGGAAATGTTTGGGAGGAAATAGTTCTTCTGTTTTATTGCCCAAATTCCCAACTGTAATGGCACTTTGTAAAAGGTAGCTTGTAGAAATGAACTAATTTACTTCCACAAATTTTGTGTTTTTTCTACCATCAGTTATAGGTGGTTGATTGAGAAGAGTTTTAGGCTAAAATAAGATATTAGAATTTCAAGATTATTTTTTTTCAAGATTACTTTAAAATTGACTTTTGTTTATAGGTGTCATAATTCCATTCTTTATAAACTCTAAGCTATGAGATTAAACACCTGAATGACTTTTAGGACCATTTTACATTTCTGATGTAGAATCTTCCTTCTGTTTCTGATCTTTAACTTGAAGCCATTGGTTGGGCAGTAAAGTCTGTATTAGAACATCATTACAGATTTTTACCAACAGATGAACTAGGATGAAATGCAGAATGATGTATAAATAAGCGGAATTTATTCTTTGGCAGCATATATGTATAATTAAATATGCCTATGTTTAGAAAGTGGTTCTCTCTTGGTGATGGGATTATGGAAGAGTTCTAATTTCATCTCTCCACATTTCCCAAATTTTTGGAAGTACTTGACAATAAACTCTTGCTTTTTATCAAAAAATAACCTAACACCATGATAAGCCTCATTTTAGATGGATAAAAGCTAGCAAGTAAAAAGATTATCAGCTAAATATACCCTTTGCTATTCATTTTTTTTTCTGCCAGAACTTAAAGAAAACCAGTCTTAATACTAAAAGTGTAAAGAGTGCTGAAATTCTGAAAAAAATTTTCCATTCCTTATTTAAATACGCAGTTTGTTAGACTCTTGGTATTTTATTACTTCCACAGAGTCTGGGAAAAGATGGTAGGAACTGGGGCACAAGGGAGCTGGGTAAAAACATCCTCCAGGAGATCAGCCTCTATGGCTCTTGCCTCTGGCTCTGAGTGACAGTTCCTTGTTTCCTTACCCTCTTGGGTAGCAGTTTAGGGATAATTGTTGTCCTAGTATGTTTGCTTCAAGGCCAAATCTGAACATTCAAGAGCTGTACATTTTTCTGGAATGTTCTTTTATCAGCTGTACTGTTATTGGGGTGGGATGATACATATTCTTACCATGGTTTACTCCCCCTCCCTCTCTTACTTAAAGGGGAAGGAAAACTTCGATTCTTCCCTAAAACAATGCTTATTTATTTTGATCTGTGATGTTTAAACATTTTCCATTGTATTTTTAAATCTGTAACATGGGAGTGCTTTTACAGTGAGTACAATAGTCTTAAAAGTTAAAATATTCATTTTTTAACCTTAGAATCCTTGAATATTTGACAGGGTCTGCTACCCTATACAGTATGCATAGTTTTTTCTGAATGGCTTATGAAGAATATGTATTTTCATAGTTATAAATTAGCATAAAATCATCTAACATAGGGATCCCTGGGTGGCGCAGGGGTTTGGCGCCTGCCTTTGGCCCAGGGCGCGATCCTGGAGACCCGGGGTCGAATCCCATATCGGGCTCCCGGTGCATGGAGCCTGCTTCTCCCTCTGCCTGTGTCTCTGCCTCTCTCTCTCTCTCTGTGACTATCATAAAAAAAAAAAAAAAAAAAGCATTTTAAAAATCATCTAACATAAAAGCTTTAAAATATTTAATTACCAAAATAATAAATGTTTATTGTAGATCATATGCAAAATAAAAGTGAATACAAAGAAGAAAATTGAAATTCCAGTGACTCCCAGCAGCAGGCAGTTAACATTTTGGTTTTTAGCCTATTAAACTTTTTCCCTGTGCTGCACGTACTCCTCTCACAAATAAGGGCCACGTTCTCAATCTTAGGCTAAAGATGTCAAATTTTGGCAGTCGAAATAATCACTTGATAATCTTTATTATTCTTCCTGTCAATACATGTAGCATGACAAAACATAAAATCTTACTACTGGTCTTATTTATAGCTATGGCATGGGCACTGTTGCCCTGAGCTGTTTTTAGTGGTAGGGATGTTAAAGGAAAATGGTAAAGAAACAGAAAATCCAAATTTTATTATAGATACGTTTCTTCTTTGAAAAAAAAATTTTTTTTAAGTGGAAAAATACCAGAAGTTAAGTTCTCATTAGTTAATGTGTGCTTTCTGTTTTGTTTTGGAAGGAATTCTCATCAGAGTTGGATTAATTCCCTTGAGGGACATCTCCATACGCTTCGGACAACATCTGATTTTACTTTTATCTTCAGATTTCAGAGAATCTTTAAAACAGCTACCTCAAGAGTGTCACACATGGAATGGACATGGTTATTAGAATATTGGTTTTCAGGGTAATTGTATGTACTGAGCCAGTTTTGGTTGTAACTATTGAAAGCATACACTAGAGCTCAAGTTTCTTAGGGTCCTGTATTGGTTGAATTCTTTAAAATTCTATCTTTGGATCTAGGATCTGTTTCAAGGAGAAAAGGCAAGGTACTTACTTGATTGTGCAAGCCAGTTTAAGCCCTGGGACATTGTATGGATGGAGGTGACTTGCTAGCACTTCTTTGTTACCTTAGTTCTATTTGGCCTCTCCTGAAGAAGGTGCTAAGAGGGTTTTTTCATGGGCTTAGGGAAAGGAGTGGGAAGGGAGGTAAAATCCCCTTTCACTAGGAGAGAAAGCCCTTTCTGGCAGTTTCTATGCGGTACTTTGTGGTTATTAGTCTTGATTGGAGTAGTAGACCTGCATGAAAAGGCAAATATCCTTTCTTCCAGGTTTAAACACCGAAGGCCAGTGGTAGCTCCTTTTACAGTTTAGACTGAAACTTGGCTGGGCCTGGTGATAGATGGAGCAGGATGGGGGTTGGGGCTCAGCTGTACTACATGGACTTCCTCTCTCCAAATAAGGGATTCTTTAGAAACTCCCAACCTGATGGGAATCATTCTTTTTGAGGATGGTCACAAATTACCAAGGGAAATGCTTGATGGTTTAATGTGCCTGGGCTGTCTGAAGCCTGGGGTAGGGATCTCAGTGAACTTCCAGGCAGCTGCACACGTTGGGTCTAGCACTTGGGGAGGCAGAGTTGAGGCGTTGCTCACAGTGGTCCCTGCACCCCAGGGTAGGGGGGTGCAGAGGGGCTGGAAGGTGGCCTTATCTGGACTTCTGAATGGATGAGTACACCTGTCACTTTTTTAGGAAGCAAGTGGTGGTCAGAAGTATCAGTTGGGTAACTTCTCTGAGAGGGGCCTGGTCCTTCTCACAGTGGGGTTGACAACTCTTTGCTGCCAGCTGTCCTTAAATACCCAACTTATCTCCTGGGGTGGAGTCAAGGATGACCATGATCCTGGAGCAAAGACATTTGTGTGCCTTTTGAGCAGAAAAGAAGCTAGCCCACGCTTTGTGTTTTATTCTTTGTTTTAAAGGTAGGTTTTGTTTTTGTTTTTGTTTTTTTGTCTGATTGCTTGTTTTTAAATCAGTACCCACTATTAAAGGAATTTCTGAGTTTCCCTGATAATTGGGATGATTTCTCATTTTGAAATGTTTACTTTACTTTCGAAGTGTGTGTTCCTGACTTCAAGAACACCGGTTTTCATCCTAGCTCTTAAAATCTCATTCGTAAAGGTTGAAAGTTTAATTAGAGAACAGGTTTATTTATCATCTTATTCTTGAGGAAGACTATTCTTATCTGTCAGTTGAGTATTTTATATATATATATATACACACACACACACACACACACACACACACATATATATGTACATGTTTTCAGCTCTGAAGAATTACTTGGTTAGCGTATGTTTACATGAATATTGTATTTCTAAATTATAGTATGTATTTTTGTTGGGCTCTACTCTTATTAAAGGAAACTTTTGTTCATGTAAATAAATCTTTAGTGGATTGTAGTTGAGAACTGATTCTCAGTCTTCTCAACTTTTAAAGTAAGTAGATATTTAATGTAAAGAGTATATTGATAGCTGGCCTATCACTGGAATGTTATGCAGCTGTGCAGAGCATGAGGATCAGATGTGCTAATTAAATATATTTTTTTTAGCAAGAATGGAATGTAGCAGCATGTGGTTAACCATTCCAGTTTGTTTTTGAAGAAGACTTTTTTTTTTTTTGGCCAAATATTAACAATTAGAGAGTACTTGGCTTAGAGGATGTATTGCTAGGTTAAATTATTTTTTAAAGGAAGTAATGGGACTCATTAAATACTGAGATGATCCTTTAAAAAATACACTGATTAATCTGCTTTAAAATGTAAGCAGTTAGAATAAGACTAGGGTTTAGTATCTGTAGTTAAGGCATTTCTTTTTTAAGATTTGATCTTGCTTTTTTACCCCCCTCCATATCAGTTCTCTTTCCTTAATTCGTTAGTACTCGACCTTTTTTGGGGGAGTGGAATACAGATTTCTCCCAAGTTTGAGCAGTATTCTGATACTTGTTTTGGGGGCCAGTGTAAACCGGATCATTTGGACTAAACTGTATCCACACAGATGGTGGTCTTACTTTTTTTTTTAGTCAGACATTGTGCAAAGTGATCTGATGGGAATAAATGGCAGGTTGGTTGTGTAATGTGGCAACATCTTACTTAGTGTGTCTTTAGAGATAAGTGGGATGTGATTCCAGCAAGGCTGTGCATAAGAAGTTGGAATGCGTTGGAGAACTGCCAAGAGATTGGGAGCAAACTGTATGACAAGCACTAATGCAGCCTTGGCCTGTCTTAAAATAGCTACAGTTCAACAAAATATCTTGAAACTTGTCATTTCACTTGAGCAAAATCACTCCTCTAAATATATTACCAAGAAATAGAAATGGTTGCTATCCACCTTAGTTTAGTTGCGTTTCTTTTTATTTACTTTTTGTTCCAACAAAAATAAAAAGGTAAAAAAGATGAAAAAAAAGGATAAAAAATCTTGTGCCTGTATGCAGGAAAATACTTCTGTGTAACATATTATCTTGCGTAGTTTTAGCTAGACTAATTAGTGATGTATTATCCCAAATGTCACCTTGAGGTTCCCCTGCCCAACTCACCCCACTTGCTAAATGTAGTTTGAATAGAAATTTGAGCCCTGAAGGCAAAAAAAAAAAAAAAACCTTGTATTTCATATGTCTGATAGTCATGGGGATATGAATGATTGATGTTTGAACATTAGAACCTTGTAGAAGCATAGTAAAGGGCATTGGTTACTGTCCTGTGGAATCTTTTGGTTTTTTTCTTTGCTTATTCCTTTTTTGACTCTGTATTAAGTTTTTGCAGTTTATCTGCAGTACTTGATTCTTGTTTGTAATTGATTTACTTTCTATTTCTGTTCTCTCCATTTTAAAAATACAGGCTTGTTTTTTGAAATCAAGATGATACAAACAAAGGAGTAGGGTTGTGCAGTCTTTAGGAGGGGGTCCTATACAGGTTTGAGTCTGATGGTAACGCGATCAATCAGCACCTGCAGAGGGTGAGGGATGTCTAGGTGTAGAGGCTGCCTGAGGAGATAATCCAATCACCTCATCTACTAGCTTGGGTACTGTGAAGATGAAGCTTTTTAAAAAGCATTATTTAGATGACTGAGTGGAAATAAAATTAGAACAGAATGGACCTGGATGTATTATGAAAACAGTGAGTGAACTTTCTCTAGAAGGGCTTAAATATAAATTTTTATAAAGAATTTCTTGAAAGATGTTATTACCAGATATCTTAATTATCTTCTAACTTAAAATCCATTTGAAATTTGGACATAGACTAATTGCAGTAATTTTATAAGCCTTTTTTGCATACCCTGCAGAATGGCTTTGTTTCTTAGATATTTCTGTCGTTAAATTTATAAGTCCTGAATTTTGCTTTGTCACTTTCAGTATCTTACACAGATTTTAGAGGACCTGTTCGTATATGGAAACATTATTTCTGACTCTTATGTAAGTGCCTTTATACAGAGATTTGTAGTTTATACTTATTAGGCTTTTAGTCAGTAGAATTGAGGCTATTTTTCTAGGTAGGCTTTTAGAATATGTAAACAACATTTTGTGTTTTTACAGTGTGGAAAAATATTTTTTGGAAAACGTGGAGGGAGATACTTAGCTTCTTTAGAGGTATTGATCTTTTCATTCTTGGATGGCAAATGAATTCTCTATATGGTATTATTGACAGTTTGGAATATTTATTGAGCCCATGAATTCTAAATTTATGTTTTTATTTCTCCCTTCTTTTACATATTCCTTGCTTTTAAACACACTCTTGGATAGCCGGATTGGTAAATTGAGTTCAGAAGATGTGAACAATCAGCCAGAATCACCAGTTTTTTTTTTTTACTTAACACTCCATTATTTGATCTGCTTGTGAAACTCTGCTTTGGATAGTTTTCCCCTCAGATCATCCATTGAATTGGAGTATGTATTCCTTTAATCTTGCGAGAGATTTCAAGAAGGCAAAAAGTAAAATATTTGAATATCCTCTTCATGGGTTATTGTCAGAATTAAAAAATTACTCATCTTAATTTTATGCCTGCATATTGGATGTCATCTCTCTGTGTTTGTATGCCTTGTATTGGCACAGGCTCATAAGACTGGCAACAAATATTTAGCATTTAAGATATTCCAGACATAAAAATTTATGGAATTTGCTTATAAATGTTAGGAGTTGCACAGAACAAAGCCAGGGTTTTAGTTGGATCTTTGTGCAGGGTGAAGGCAGATGGAATCATTACAGAAATCTGCTGCAGATGGCAGTGGAGTAGACAGGTGAGGGCCACATGGAAGTTCATACCAGGGGTAGATGGAGTAATGAGTTGGTTTATGAAATGCTAGCCATCTTAGATGTTTCTACAGCTGTTGTTAGCTAGCTGAAAATAAATTCAACTTGTTGGAAGGGTAAGAGTTTTGCTATCTGAATAGGCCTGCATAAAATAGTGCTCAGGTGCCCATAACAATGTCTATTTTAACACTATTATAATAGAATAAAAAGTGGTAATAAGCCAAATGCCTATCATTGGTAAGTTAGAGAAGGGAATGTTTTGGAGGCAGTCCAATGTAGTGGTTAAAAGTGCTGACCTAGGGGCTGCCTGGGTCTGAATCCCAAGTACAGCAGGGACTCACTTTGTGACATTGGGTATGTCATTAATCCTACTCTGTCTCAGTTTCTTCATCTCTAAGATGGGGGCACTGATAATGCAGACCTTAGAGAGTTCTTAGGAGGATTAAATAAGTTGGTATAAGTAATGTGACAGTCTAATGCATGGCAAATATATAACTATTAGTTATTATATTGACAAAGATATTATTGAAAACATTCTACTAACATAGGGAGCTTAATATAAAAGAATAATATATATAATAATATATATAATATATAATAATATAAAAGAATAAAAGAACACAGGGTTATTTATTTATTAAATTTTTAAGATTTAAATTCAATTAGCCAACATATAGTACATCATCAGTTTCAGATGTAGTGTTCAGTAATTCATCAATTGCGTATAATACCAGTGCTCATCACATCACATGCCTGCCTTAATCCTCATCACCCAGTTACCCCATTCTCCCCTCCAGCAACTCTCAGTTTGTTTCCCAGAGTTAAGAGTCTCATGGTTTTTCTCGCTATCTGATTTCTTCCCATTCAGTTTTCCCTCCCTTCCCTTATGATCCTCTTGCACTATTTCTTATATTCCACATGAGTGAAACCATATGATAATTGTCTTTCTCTGACTTATTTCACTCAGTATAATATCCTCCAGTTGCATCCACATCAATATAAATGGTAAGTATTTGTCCTTCCCCAATGGCTAAGTAATACTCCATTGTGTGTGTATACACACACACACACACACACACACACACACCACATCTTTATCCATTCATCTGTAGAAGGATGTCTCCGCTCTTCCCACAGTTTGGCTGTTAAGAACCCAAGATTATTTAAATGGTAATCTCCACTATGTGGAAAAACACATAAAAAGGAGGAAATACACCAAATCTTAATTTTTTGTGGAGTATGGTAGTATTGTGATTTTTGTTTTCCTTTAAGTGCTTTTCTGTATTTTCCAATGTTCACTAATAATCGTGTCTTTTATAATTTGAAAAAATAAGTTTTTTAAAAGTCCATGTCACTCCTTGCAAATAATTAGTATGTTAATTATAAGAACATCCTGTTTATTCTTTGCAAGTTCTGACCTACTATTTGGCCAAAGTTTGCCTCCTAATAATTGTACAATACTTTCACTTTCTTATAAAGTGCCTCAGGGTAAGGAAACTCCAAACTATTTTTTTTAATTTTATGACTTAGATTTTTCTAATTCAGATTAATGGCATATTAAAAAGAGCATAGACACATGTTGTTGCATGAGTGCCGTTTATTAGTGATGTTTGGTTTTCTCGTATGAAGGGGAGATGATGCCAACAATTATTGTCTACCAACTATCACAGTGTCAGGACTAAATGCAGTAATATGTACTCATTTCTGGGACATTACAGGCACTCACTAAGAGATGCTACTACCTTCATTGCAAGTGTCCTACCCACTCTTGCCAATAAACAAACTAAATTTGGTCACTTCTTGTTTTTTTTTTTTTTAAAGATTTTTATTTATCCATTCATGAGAGATGCAGAGGGAGAGGCAGAGACACAGGCAGAGGGAGAGGCAGGCTCCATGCAGGGAGCCCGATGTGGGACTCAATCCGGGGATTCTGGGATCACGTCCTAAGCCAAAGCCAGCCGCTCAACCGCTGAGCCACCCAGGTGTCCCAAATTTGGTCACTTCAAATTAGTCATACCATGTTGATTAGTTTTAACTTGCTGATCTTTAGTGTTTAATTTACGATTCTGTAGACCAAAGTGGCTTTCTTAAAAATTCATTCTTAATATGTTTATTCTACTATGTTATAATTCACATATTTCTTTGTGTTTATTTTGCCACTTCCAATCAGTTTACATAGCTCTAGTCAAGACCGTTCCACTCCATACTGTATCAGGCAGTTTAAGCTTGATACTGCAGTAACAAGCATCTCCAAAATCTCATTGGCTCAAAGCCATAGATATCCTTTTCTCATTCATGGTATATGTCCATCATAGGAAAGCAGGGGGCTCGGCTCTACCGTTTTCTAGCTTGGGAACCCCGGGCTGATGGGTCATACAAAAACCATTGGCCAGGACTAGTCACATGACCCTGCCCAACTGCAAGGGGGAGCAGGCAAGTGTAATCCATTCATGTGACCAGAAAGAAGAGACTGGGTATGTGTGATCATTAGAAGTTTCTGACCAAACATAGATAACAGTGTAGCTGCTATGGTCTGGCTTTACATTTCCAGTTGGGTTCTTTGAAGTACTAGCTTTATAGTATATGCTAACGTGTGCTATTTAAAAAGAGAGTGCTAGGCTAAGTCAAATATGATAGGTTTCTTTAGTGAAGCACTTCTCAGAGCTTTCATAAGCTAATAGGCATTCTAGCGGGGAGAGAAAAAATATATGGTGTTTCCCAAACTTACCTGACCTTGGAATTTTTTTTTCCGTAGATATTCTTAGGCTTGGGGTTCATAGAATATGCTTTGGGGTATGCTAGTCTGTTCTCATACAGAGCAAAAATACTAGAGATTCATTTAATTATTACATACATTAGGAAGAACCTCTGTTTTTGTTGTTAGTAGAGTTGATTATTTGAGTCTGATTTCTACTGCAATGAATCAAATTGCAGTTTGGTGGGATATTTTTGTTTTTCTGTTTTTGTTTGTTTTTTTTTTACTCATTGGTTACATGCTCATGTTGAGTCTGCAGGATATTTTCTTCATTGAGTTGCTTTTGTATTCTAAATTTACCTTTGAAAAGAGAAAGGTAAACATGACCTTACATCTTAGTTGTTAGAAAAGATTAAATTGGTTTGAACAGATGACCGAAACACACATAATTTTTTATTGGCTTCAACATTTTTTTCTTGGTTCCCTCTGACTTTCCATAACAAATTTTCTAGAAGGTTTGACACTACTGAAATGAGGGCTCTGATAAGAGGCAGAAAGACAACTTTTGTCAAGTGGTATTACATATTTCTCTACCAGAAGGCTTTGGATTTAAACACTGTATTTGTTGCCAGGGATTTTATGCCTGCATATGTAACAAATCTCAGTATGGAAGTTTTCACTTAAATGTGGCGGTAAACTTCATGTAATAAAATTTTAGGTAAGAAGGAGCTCTTCCTGTTATAAGTATGCATAAGTAAAACTTCATAATGACCAGCTCCCCAGACCTTTGAGTTTATGGCTTTTCTTTTGTCTTTTTTTTTTTTTTTTTTTTTTAAGTGATGAATTCAGTTTCTATTAGAAATTCTGAAATCCGGGCAGCCCAGTGGCTCAGCAGTTTAGCGCCACCTTCAGCCCATGGTATGATCCTGGAGTCCCAGGATCGAGTCCCACGTCGGGCTCCCTGCATGGAGCCTGCTTCTCCCTCTGCCTGTGTCTCTGCCTGTCTCTCTCTCTGTGTCTCTCATGAATAAATAAATAAAATCTTAAAAAAAAAAAAAAGAAATTTTGAAATCCAGGCTATGAATTCAGTTTTAATTTTGTCTTTGTTTTTTCCTTTGTAAGTGAACAGGTGCAGAGGGCAATTGTTTCCTGATAGCAAAGACACTTAAATCTGTCAGCTAACTCAGTAGCACCCCGTCACCCAGCCCCTTTCCTGCTGCCATTATAGTTGGGACCTGACCAGTAAACCTGTCTTTTGAAGGTAACATACTAGGATTTGAGGCAGGAAAAACCTTTAGAGCCACTGTTCCCAGTCTTGTCCTTCTTGTTGACTTTAGTTCCATTTTAGAGAAAGCATTCATGATCCATCACAAAAACAAACAGCATTTTTTCACGTGGCCTGGGGCTGACAGAAGTCAAGCTTAATATTTCCAGGAGCATTACAAACATGAGGGCCATTGCTGCTCCCCACAGGGCTGTTCCAAGCCTACTCCCAGGATCCTTGCCTGTGGCAGGTCTTCCAGGGGTCTGATGACCTCAGATGCTTGTGTTGGGTTTCAGTAAAGGTAGCCTTTGGCTAGGTCTGCTTTTGAGAGAGGATTATTTCCTTACCTTTAGGGACTTGTAATATGCCCCATCATGGACCTTTTGGACCTGCTAGGAAGCCAGCTGTTAGGAGGTTTTGTGGTAATGTTTACACATTGCAGGTGGCAGCTCATGGTCATATGGTAGAGAATAAGTAGACTTAGAAACTTGAGAACTGGGTGGGACCGTGTGGATCTTAGCACCTCCATGCCTTTGTGTAAAGGAGGAGACAAGCTTGGAGAGGCCAGGTGAAGCCACACAGACTGGTGGTAAGGGCTTGAAATTACCACCTCTGATTATTTGGGCCACTTGCAGTGCATTTTAAAATTACACGCATGAGGTGAAGGTACGAGTTAATACTCATGTTTGCTGTTTTCACGCTGTCGAACTAGCATTGATGTTTATTGGGAAACATTTATTGGGAAAACAGATTGTTTGACCATAGATTAAAAAAAAATAAGAGGGATCCCTGGGTGGCTCGGCAGTTTAGTGCCTGCCTTTAGCCCAGGGTGTGATCCTGGAGACCCGGGATCGAGTCCCACGTCGGGCTCCCTACATGGAGCCTGCTTCTCCCTCTGCCTGTGTCTCTGCCCCCCCCCCCCGTTTGTCTCATGAATAAATAAATAAAATCTGAAAAAATAAAATAAGAGAGTTGTTTCTGAGTTAGGGGAAAAAGGAATGCCCATTGTGAATGGAATTAACAGTTGGCACGTACAGTATACCCACCTTCGTTTTAATAGAAAGAGCAAACAGCTGTGACCTGGCTGCCCAGACTAGGCTGGAGGAAGGTGAAGGTCATTCCAAAGTAGAAAAGGATCTGGTTAAATATTACTTTGATAAGTTGAATGCGTTTAAAAATGTTCAGACCCAGGGATGTGGATAGAGACAAACTGAGGAATTCTCTGTACCCACAGATAGTTTGTGCTGTGAATTAAAGGAGGATAAAGGACAGTTTTGAAAAACATGATCCTTACCAGCCCCCCATCCCCTCTACCCCACATTAATTTGTATGCATGTAGGAAATCTGGGTTATGACAGGTAGAAGTAAAAAGAACAAATCCCATTGTCCCAGTCTTCTCCTATGGAAGGTAAGACTGGGGAGACTATCTTACAGTGGTCAGGTTCTCTTTCTGGAGCCACAGTACCCAATGGAAACCTGCCTCTGCTGGTTACTGAGTGTGGATCTTTGGTACGTGAGCATATAATTTATCATCCAAGACAACAGGCATAAACTTGGGCTATCCGAGGCAAAGCAGGTAATATGGTCACCTAGCCTTACCAAATTATTCCATCTCCACAGTCTCATTTCCTTCACATTGTAAAATGGGTTTGATGATAGGAGTCACTTCTTAGGGGATTTGGATTGAGTATAATAGAATGCATAAAGTATTTGGAATGTTGCTTGGCACATAGTAACTGTTCAGTAGAGTCAGCTATTTTTTTAAAGACTTTATTTATTTATTCATGACAGAGAGAGAGAGAGAGAGAGAGAGAGAGGCAGAGACACAGGCAGAGGGAGAAGCCGGCTCCATGAAGGAAGCCCGATGTGGTACTCGGTTCCAGGTCTCTAGGATCACACCCCGGGCTGAAGTCTTCACTAAACCACTGGGCCACTAGGGGAGCCATGTAGAGTCAACTATTAAAAAAAGACTATTATTTAGGATATTTAATTCACATAATAACCACTTATATATTCAGTTTACTTTCTGCTCACTTCATATTATTTCTCCATAGCAGATGTTGCTTCTGATTTTATTGAGTGAATAATAACATTTACTAATGACTTCTTCCATTTTTGGAACCTACTCAGACTTAATGGTCTTGCTTTATCTGAGCCCTTTACTCCAATAAAGGCCCTGAAAGTAAAATTTACTGTTACTGTGTCAGCTACCCAGGTATCTGCCACTTAGTTATGTAATTAGCATCTGTGGTCCAGAAAAGGAAGGGCATTGGGGCACTTGTTTATCCGGTTGTGGGAAATTAGTAATCATACTAGAGACACAGTTTTTATAGTTGGCTCTGAGATACAGGAATGGTTGGGTGGTTGAGTGAGGGAGATGCCAAAACTAGGTCGCCTTTTTACCTCTCTCAAGTTGGATTTTCCCAGCACAGTGATATGCAGGGTTGCCAGATTTAAGAAAAACAAAGAAACCATAGTGCCCAGTTAAATTTGAATTCCAGATAAACAGCATGTCTTTTTTAGTATAAGTATATTCCATGTAATATTTGAGGCATACTTACACTAAAAATCCATTGTTTATCTCAAAGTCATCTTCAATTTGGCATTCTGTATTTATCTGGCCATCTAGTCCTGCAGTCTAAGGAGACTTTTTACCATATTCAATCTAACCCACATTCAGATATATATACAAAAGTATAGTCCAGTGCCTATTGTAAATTTTGTGTGAACTTTAAAAATGTCTTTGTGTTTTACTCTCTGTTGGAATGGGCAGTTCGAGAAGTTGTTATGAGGAGCTGCTGCCAGGTATCCACTAAGGCCAAGATGGAAAGGAATATAGTCTGGTTTGCCACAGCAGCAGGGATTACATTTGCTCTGTGAGAGCTTCTTGGCTGTGATTATGGATGGACTTAAGCCAGCCCTTTCTCCTTGGAGGGAAGTTAGTTGGTTAAGGTGAGCTGCTGAAGCCTTGGTCAACTTCAAGGAGTTTTCGGTTTTGTGACTGAATTACATTAGTAATAATGTGGAAAGTGAGGGGTGAGTTTTGGGTCATTTATGCTTCACTTCCTCCATATAGAAGGAACAACTTTTACTGTCATGAAGAGTGACCTTCAGATATTCTTCCCATTAAACTCTCCTCCTCCTGTTTTTGACTTTCGATGCTGCTGCCTAGAAAATGCTGGTGAGTTTTATGCTTCAGCCTTGGAACTCTGTCAGCATTCAACCTGAAGGGCACTGTATGCCTTTGGGAAATGTTGATTGGAAGATTAGAGGCTGCAGGAATCTGAGTGTCTATTTGCCTTTTTTTTTTTTTTTTTTTTACACTCTGGGTATAATGCCTCTGTTAAGTCTCAGAGAAAAAGCTTCACCAGGTTAATGTTACACTTGGTGAAATTAGTAATGATGACAGAAGGCTGGGATTATGCCTACTGGAAAAGAGTGAGCCAGAGCACATGGGTTTTGGGCCAGCATTGACATTTTAATTGCTGCCATTTAAAAAGTTTAATGTATTAAATGAAAAGGTACAAGTTTCAGGTTATCCTTTCAGGAAAATGAACAGGGACAAGAGCTTACTGTTGACAAAGTATGTGGGTGGGTTAGCCAAGGGAAAATAATCCAATTAGAGCTGTTTGTTCCAAGTACCAGATCTGGAGGTGTATTTTGTTGTTAACTGGTGGCTTTCCAGAAAATAAATTATTTGTATGCAGAGACTTAGGCTAGCCAGGCCTCAGATGCCGATAGTTATTTTGAAAAACTCTTTTCCTTCCTTGTTTTACTTTCCTTTTTGAGCTGTCTCCTTTACTACTCATTGCTTTCTTAACTCAGCCCATTCCTTTTGGACATGGTTTTGCTCTTGAAGAAATTCTTGTAAATTTGTTGTAGTCTTGTAGGATTGACTTGCATGATGAGTGGAATATTTGGCCTAATTGCTTACATAGGTTCATGTATTGTTGGATGAGGATTGCCTGTTAATGGTGGAAATGTTCACATTTTAGAACAGTGATTCTCCATCTTGGCAGCACATTGATTCACCTGAGGATCCTTTAAAAATGCAGATTTCTGGTCCCCACCCCCAGAAAATTGTCTTTCATTATTTAGAGGTACAGAATGGGCAGCAAGACTCTGGAGAGCTCCCTAGATGATTCTCCCATACAGCCAAGTTTGCATACTATCCTCTGGTCTACTCTCAGAATCATAGCTCGGGCATACAGATGTCCTTGGCTACTTATATTCATGTTAATTAAAGGTAACTAAAACTTAAAATTCAGTTCGTCAGTCACACTAGCCACATTCCAAGTTCTCGGTAGCCACATAAGGTTCACGGCTACTGTTTTGGACAGTGAAGATCTAGAATGTTCCCATTGTGGCAGAATGTTTAGATTCAGGTTAGGCGCGCCCTGTAGGATGTCAACAAAACAGAGTGAAGCCATAAACATTTGAGAGGTCTGACACAGGAAAGACAGGCTTGGAATCAAGCTAATCCTACAGGACCTGCCAGTACTGAATTACCAGATACGTTTTTAGCAGCCTTTTTCTCAATGGCCCTTTGGCACCAGGAGCCCTGCAGCAGTTGGTGCGATGGATTATGTGTGGCATCTTGCTGAAAGGCCCTGTTTAAAGCAAGCTGGCCTGAAGGGGTGTGGTAAGGGTGGAGGGCAGGAAAATGTGAACTCTGAGGAGTCCAGGGCCAGGAAGGAGAGAATGAAGCTTTATTCCTGCAGAGCTGAGGACTGCCCTTAAAGGGACCGAAGCATTGAGAATTTGGGGTAAAATGAGGTGAGAGGGAAAAAGTCCCTGTGTTGAGGAAATATCTTCCCCATTTGTTTGCCTTCTTGGCTCATGTCTCATGCCTGGGAGAGAAGAGAACTAGGTGATGCTAGCTCATATTTCCAGTGCTGTTTCCATGGTGGGTTCCTGTATTCTCGAGGGGCAGATGGGAGTTGAGAGGATGGGATCAAACTAGATCATTTTTTATTCAGACATATCACATAAAATCCAAGTAGGGTAGGGTCAAGGAAAAAGAAAACAGTAGAGGAAAAATGAAGTATGCTGAAGGATGTATATTTTCTAAGTGATGCTTTCCTCAGGCAAACCCTTTTTCTAGAATCTGCCTTCTTTCTGAAATCTACTTCTTTTTCTTTATTTTTGGCAGCGTGTTGAATTCTATTCCTCTTCATTCCCAGAATGCTGTTTTTTGCCTCATTATAAAGGGTGGGATGTCACATATCCTGCTTGGTCATACCAGCTGGGGTGAGCATTGAGGGTGATCTCTTGAGACCTGTTTCCTCAGATTTCAGTGTCCTGCATTATCTCATCCTAGTGGCTTCTTTGTGATTTATAGTTTCCTCCGTCCCTTCACCATTAAAAAAAAGTCCTATCTCTTGTTATATTTTTGGCTGCAGAATAACTCCAGATGGTACATTTTGTATAGGGAAAAAAAAGTAACAGAATATTTCACACTTTTCTGTGAATTAGTTTCCTACTTTCAGTTTTAATGAAGTTACTAATCTTACAGAGGACTCATTTGTAAAGAGACTAATCATGAACAAACATGCTTGTAAACAATATTCCATTGGCAAAAGTTAAGAGTATTATTTTTCTTACATCTTTGTATCATTTGTTACTGTCTTCCATCTTTAGCTTCAGATGCTAAAATAATCCAATTTTCTCAAGATAGAAAATTAAGAAAATGAACTTTTAATGATTGGGTTTGACATTGAGAAATGAGTTCGAAAAATGAGATCAAATAAAATGATGCAATTGAAGGTACTTTGAAAAACACATGGCAATATAGAGATGTAAGTTACTGATTTTTACAGTTGTAATTCTGACTTGAGAGCTGATCTGTTTCAGATGATGAAGAGCTTTTGCAAAGAGCAGGCATACAAAACACCCTAATTGGGCATGTTTTGCAAAATATTACTGAATGTGGATTATTTATAGAAAATGTTCTTTCCTTTGAAATGATCTTTTTACTGTGGTTTAGAATTAGTTGAATTTTTCTGGATCATGGAGAGGACCTATGATCTATTCTTTGAGCCTACCTTTTCTTTTTTAATTTTTTTTTTTATTTTTTTGAGAGAGAGTGCAGGAGAGGGAGAATCTCAAGCAGGCTCCACGCCCAGCAGGGGTGCTCATGTGTGGCTTGATCTCATCATCATGAGATCCTGACCTGAGCCAAATCAAGAGTCGGATGCCTAACCAACTGAGCCACTCAGGCACCTCTGAGCCTTACTTATTTTTAATTCTGTTTTTCTAAGAGTATGAGAAACACCTGAGCATTCATCATTCATGCTGATCTCATAGGACTACCCTAAGAATCTGTTTAGTTTTTCCAGGTTGATGATGCAGAGAATAGAAAACACTTTGAGATATCTTATAGACAGATCGTTAATTCCAAAGATATTTAAAGGGTCTTCTCTGGTTTGCTGTAATTCAGGTAGCTCCACAAAAAAGGCAACAATCTTGAAATCACAGAAATGGTGACAAGAAAATTCTTTCACAAGGTAGTTTCTCCAGAAATTTCTGATTGGGAATAAGTGCTTTAAAATAACTGCATGCTCTGATTAATCCACAACATCTGAATTTTCCCTCAGTAGTGTATGTATTTTATGGAACTAAATTGGACCATTGCCTCAGCAGCCTAGATGGGCGTGAGCTTCAGTTAGAATGTTGAGTGCTTCTCTTTGCTGGGCTCTGTGTTGGCACCACGGACCAGAAATGAGATAGTTTTGCCCTCATAGGACAAATGTTCAGAGGAGGAGGAGGGGGGAACCAATATCAAGTCCTTGTCATTGGTGTAACTGTGGACACAGGATTGGGATGTCTTATTCAGAGAGATAACAGATATGAGGTGCTAGGAACAACTTCCTGATGAAGGATGGTGCCTGAGATGATTGTGAAAGAATGAATGGTGTTAGCTGGAAAGACGAGGGTGTGGAGGAGTCCCAGCCCACGGGAGTAGCGTGCACAAAGCCACGTAGAAAGGTAGTGTGCTTGGGGGAAGTGTTCTCTGGCTGGAGCAGAGGGAGTGTGCTGAATGTGGCTGAGGCAAGGTTAAAGGTCTCACATACCTTGAAAAGAGGTTTTACCTCACAGATGAAGGGGAAGGGTTCTGAAAGATTTCAGGCAAGTTTGTGTTTTTCAAAGCTCACTCGAGCTCCAGTATGGAAAAGAATAAATTTCATGAGGGCAAAATGGCCGAGTGTCCGCAGTAATTCAGTCAAGAAACCCTGAGGGACTTTACCAAAGTTAGGGTTATAGTTCGTAATTGGTGGGGGGCCGGGCCAGAGAAATTGTTAATGGAAGACCCGTAGACGGACAGGAAGGCTGAATCCCCGAGCCTCTCCGTCACTGTGAGGGTTTACCTTCTCTTCCACGTGGTCCTCCTACGTTAGGAGGAGTCTCTAAATCCCCATTCAGAGGTTGAAGATTGCCCACATTATTAACGGGTCTTTATAACTTTCAAATATTTTCTCTTCTTTTTGTGGATTACTCCACAATTAAGTCGAAAAAATTTATTACCTACTAGGTATTATGATTCGAACAGTTGTGGTTAATGTTGTTGGTGAAGAACTGATTGGAAATTGTTGGTCATATTATGTAAGGATAATTTTTTAGGGTGAGTTTTTTTTTTAGGTAAATAATGTACCTGAGGAGTAAAATTTTCAAATCATATTTTAAGTGTCTCCTAGCCAGGCACCATTTAAATTAATTTTCTTAAAATTCTATGGTTTGAGAAATTATTTTTAAGTAACTGACTTCTGATTTCTCTTTTCTGAATCCTAATGTTCTTATTAAGCTTTGTTTAGAGGCCCTTAAAGAAACATACGTTCTATATTGCTGATGATCATAATTCTTTAGATGTTTCCAGAGAAATAATGTGGTATTTTAGGAGTTAAAAAAAAAAAAAAAAAAAACCCCGGGGGATCCCTGGGTAGCTTAGTGCTTTAGTGCCTGCCTTTGGCCCAGGGCGTGATCCTGGAGTCCTAGGATCGAGTCCCATGTCGGGCTTCTGCGTGGAGCCTGCTTCTCCCTCTGCCTCTCTCTCTCTCTCTCTCTCTCTCTGTGTCTCTCATGAATAAATAAATAAGATCTTTAAAAAACTCTATAAAATATTTGTTTTGAGGAATACTTTATAATGTACATTATAATTTTAAAGAAACTTTTTTTTTAAGACATGGGTCTCAATCTCGGGACTCTAGGATCATGCCCTGAGCCAAAGGCAGATGATCAACCGCTGAGCCACCCAGCCGTCACTAAAAAAACCCTTCTGATTAGGAAAGTAATACATTTAAGAATTTTCCTGTAATCCTGAGGCCATCCCTTATTAACATTTTGATATATGTACTTCTTCCCAGTCTTTTTAATTCGTACTTGCTCATGCACATACACTCACATAATTATACTATACTTTAGTTTTTAAATAATTGTGCTGCTTCTATTACATCATAAGTTGTATCCATTTGAAAATAATTTTTGAATATTTTTTTTCATGGCTGTGTAAAGTACCCATACAGCACTCTATTACTGGGCATTCAGATTGTCTTCAACTTTTTTGCTGCTATAAAAAGCCCTATGATAAGCATCACTGCATTTACATTTATTGTATTTGAAGATTTTATTTTTTAATTTATTTCAGTCAGCGTGAGTGTGCACATGCACATGTGAGAGAGGGTGAGGGAGAAGGACAAATAGACTCTGTGCTGAGCAAGGAACTTAACACAGGGCACGATCTCACAACCCTCAGATCATGACCTGAGCCAAAATCAAGAGTCGAACGCTTCCCCTAAGATCAGGAACAAGACAGGGATGTCCACTCTCACCACTGCTATTCAACATAGTACTAGAAGTCCTAGCCTCAGCAGTCAGGCAACAAAAAGAAATAAAAGGCATTCAAATTGGCAAAGAAGAAGTCAAACTCTCCCTCTTCGCAGATGACATGATACTATACATAGAAATCCCAAAAGACTCTACCCCAAGATTGCTAGAACTCATACAGCAATTTGGCGTGTGGCAGGATACAAAATCAATGCCCAGAAATCAGTGGCATTTCTATAACAATGAGACTGAAGAAAGATAAATTAAGGAGTCAATCCCATTTACATTTACAATTGCACCCAAAAGCATCAGATACCTAGGAATAAACCTAACCAAAGAGGTAAAGGATCTATATACCCTGTAAACTACAGAACACTTCTGAAAGAAATTGAGGAAGACACAAAGAGATGGAAAAATACTCCATGCTCATGGATTGGAAGAATTAATACTGTGAAAATGTCAGTGTTACCCCAGGGCAATTTACATGTTTAATGCAAACCCTATCAAAATACCATGGACTTTCTTCAGAGAGTTGGAACAAATCATCTTAAGATTTGTGTGGAATCAAAAAGACCCCGAATAGCCAGGGGAATATTAAAAAAGAAAACCATAGCTGGGGGCATCACAATGCCGGATTTCAGGTTGTACTACAAAGCTGTGGTCATCAAGACAGTGTGGTACTGGCACAAAAACAGACACATAGATCAATGGAACAGAACAGAGAACCCAGAAGTGGACCCTGAACTTTATGGTCAACTAATATTCGATAAAGGAGGAACGACTATCCATTGGAAGAAAGACAGTCTCTTCAATAAATGGTGCTGGGAAAATTGGACATCCACATGCAGAAGAATGAAACTAGACCACTCTCTTGCACCATACACAAAGATAAACTCAAAATGGATGAAAGATCTAAATGTGAGACAAGATTCCATCAAAATCCTAGAGGAGAACACAGGCAACACCCTTTTTGAACTCGGCCACAGTAACTTCTTGCAAGATACATCCACGAAGGCAAAAGAAACAAAAGCAAAAATGAACTATTGGGACTTCATCAAGATAAGAAGCTTTTGCACAGCAAAGGATACAGTCAACAAAACTAAAAGACAACCTACAGAATGGAAGAAGATATTTGCAAATAACATATCAGATAAAGGCCTAGTTTCCAAAATCTATAAAGAACTTATTAAACTCAACACCAAAGAAACAAACAATCCAATCATGAAATGGGCAAAAGACATGAAGAGAAATCTCACAGAGGAAGACACAGACATGGCCAACAAGCACATGAGAAAATGCTCCGCATCACTGGCCATCAGGGAAATACAAATCAAAACCACAATGAGATACCACCTCACACCAGTGAGAATGGGGAACATTAACAAGGCAGGAAACAACAAATGTTGGAGAGGATGCGGAGAAAAGGGAACCCTCTTACACTGTTGGTGGGAATGTGAACTGGTGCAGCCACTCTGGAAAACTGTGTGGAGGTTCCTCAAAGAGTTAAAAATAGATCTGCCCTACGACCCAGCAATTACACTGTTAGGGATTTACCCCAAAGATTCAGATGCAATGAAACACCGGGACACCTGCACCCCGATGTTTATAGCAGCCATGTCCACAATAGCCAAGGTGAATAGCCAAGGTGAATGGATAAAGAAGATGGTCTCTGGATACAATGGAATATTACTCAGCCATTAGAAACGACAAATACCCACCATTTGCTTCAACGTGGATGGAACTGGAGGGTATTATGCTGGGTGAAATAAGTCAATCGGAGAAGGACAAACATTATATGGTCTCATTCATTTGGGGAATATAAAAAATAGTGAAAGGGAATAAAAGGGAAAGGAGAAAAAATAAGTGGAAAATATCAGGGAGGGAGACAGAACATGAGAGACTCCTAACTCTGGGAAACAAACAAGGGGTAATGGAAAGGGAGGTGGGTGGGGGGTTGGGGTGACTGGGTGATGGGCACTGAGGGGGGCACTTGATGGGATGAGCACTGGGTGTTATGCTATATGTTGGTAAATTGAACTCCAATAAAAAGAAATTAAAAAAAAAAAAAAAACAAAACAGTCGAACGCTTAACCAACAGAGCCACTCAGACCCCCGACATTACAATTTTTATCTGATTTCACCTTCCCTGTAGATTCCTAAGAGGGAAATTCCTGGATCTAAGGCATTTTACTTAACACCTGTTCTAAGGTTATGTGTTCCTGTGCCTCCTGCAGGTGTCTGAGTTACTACCCTGGTGTTGTCTGACTTAGTTCTGTGGCAGATGCCTTCAAGCTTAAGCCGGCTGGTAACAATTTTACATGGGATTTGGTTTTTTGTTACTTGAAAGGTTTGCTTCTGTAGCATTTATGTAAATTACAGTGGTCTTCATGCTGAGGAATCATGGGCATGTGTCTTAGGTCTCAAGCAAAGCTACTCCCAGCCTGGGGTAGAAATATAATTGACTGCTGGGTAGATTTCCTTGTTTTTCATGTGGAATGAGAATGAAATTTATTGGTTTGTATAAACTAGAGCAGAAAAGTTAATAGAAGTAATACAAGCTGTCTGACTCTGTTTAGCTCTATTATGCTTTTATACTTACAGTGCTTAAAACTGTGTTTAGAAAACTGTTGTGCAGTGTGATGTATCCACAGAACATTGAATACAGTGTTTACCAGAAAACCCAATCTTTTGAAGTTTAGATAGAACCAAAGAGCAGTATTCTTATAATAATTTCCACTGTATTCCAGATTACCCTTACTTTTATATAAACTGTATGCTTTTATCTGTTCTGAATTTAAATGGGTTTAAGTTGGGGGAGAGGGTCCTAGACTAAGAATATTTCCATGTAGAAATGCTTTTTCTATTTTTAGCTCAAGTTGTATTTACTGGTGAATAGTCTTTTAAAGGAGAGGCCCTTAAGTCTCACATCTAATTTTGGGTCCCAGTAGGGTGGCTGTCAAAGGCACAGAAAGTTAACATAACTTCAACAAAGTCACATGAGTGGGTTACTGTCTTTTCTCAGAACACATACAAAGAAAGGGTCCTTCTTCAAGACTGATATAATCACAGTGTCATGCTCTTTCTCACAACACCACTGTAGAGAATTACAGAGAAAGAAGCAATTAAATGGTGCCATCCAAATCCTGAAAAGAAGGAGGTTCAATGTAGGGGAATTGGGCAATGGATACAGTGCAAATTTCTGTATAACTCTAATTGATATAGGCATGACTCATTTGAAGTTAAAAAACATCAAATGTGAAGACTGAATTTTAAAAGTTACAGAAAAGGATTATTCACATTATAGAATGACTCATCTCTTGTAAAAGGATTTATTATCTCTCTTTTAAAAGGATATTCCCCTGGTGCATTTGGGTACTTGTCTGTTCATTGTTTTTTGTTTTTTGTGTTTTTATTTAAGATTTTATTTATTCATTTTAGTAAGAGAGAAAGAGTACGAGTTGGAGGGACAGAGAATCTCAAGCTGACTTGTGCTGAGTGTGGAACTCTGCATGGGGCTTGATCTCATGACCCTGAGCAGAAACCAAGAGTTGGACGTTTAACTGACTATGACACCCAGGAGCCCCTGTTGTTGTTTTTTGGTGGGGTTTTTACTGGCTTTTTTTTTTTTCAGTTAAATTAGAGTACTCCATGATGAAGTTTCTTAAAAAAGTACTGTATGACCTATGGAATGACCCAGGTGTTCTGCACGGTGTTTATCCAAGAGAGATGAAAGCAGGTGTCCACACAGAAACTTGTACACAGATGTTCATAGCTGCTTTATTTGTAGTAGCCCCAAACCAGGAACAGTTCAAATGTTCATCACAGGTGAATGTATAAATAAACTGTGTTGTACGTGTACAAGGGAATACTACTCAGATATAAAAAAAAAGATGAACTATTGTTGTCTATAACGACATGGCTCAATCTCAGAAGGATTATGAAGAATCCAGACAGAAAAAAGGTCATACTGTATGATTCTATTTATACAGAATATACAAACTAATCTATAGTGCCAGAAAGCAGATCTTTGGTTGTCTAGGGTAGGGGATGGGATTAAGGGAATTGGGACAAGAGGATGGACCATAGAAGAGTATGAGGAAACTCCTTGGAGTGATGGATATGCTCATCGATTATGGTAGTGGTTTCATAGGTGTATACATATGTCAAAACTTATCAAATTGTGTAACTTATATATGTGCCATTCATTGTATTTCTTATATGTCAATTATACCTCAGTAAGTCCCCTCTCCTCCTGTCTGCTGGCTCCACTACTCTGTTGTATGCCTTCTAACCCACTTCAAAGTCCAGAACATAGGCAAGAATGGGTCAGCATTATAGTCCAGAGTGCAGAATGCTGGAGTATGTGGGCATAGGGGTATAGTGAAAGCCCTTGCAGGATGTAAGCTCGAGCTGAATGTGAGAGGGGTGTTGGAGCAGTCTGGGAACTGCTTGGAGTGAGGTTATATGTAGGTTTATGGCAGGGGATGAGATGGGAAAAGCAGGGGCCTTGTATGTTTTTCATAGTGTGAAGAATGTTGAAAGCCCTGGAGCATCACTGATGGGGAAAGACCAAATCAGCTCAGAGCCCTTACCCGAATCTGGGAAAATGAGGCAGGAATCTCAGGTTTAGAGCTCAGGGAACCCTTAGAAGATGCTACTTCACAGTCTGTTTGAAGAGTGTTTCTGCCGGAGAGAACCCTGTTATCCAAGAGGGAGCTGTCTTGCCAGGCTGTACTCTGTCCAAGAAACTGCACACCGCATTGGAATCCCACCTGTACAAATACTTAAAATTTCTCATTTCAAAAATTAAGTGTTCTTTGTAGAAACTAAGGAGAATATAGTTTTCTTAAGAAAAATAAAAAAATTTAAATTGCCTTGTGTACCACCACCCAGTGCTAATAACTTTTAACATTTTGGTATATACTATTCCAGATGAAGTATGTTTTCAAAAAAAAAATAGGATCATAACATACGTATTTTGTTACCTGCTATTTTATCTGATAATTGTTCCATATTTTACATATATATATAATATTTTTATTTTATGCATGAGAGTCTACATAATATATATATATATGTGTATATATATATATATATATATATATATATATATATATAATGATTTATTTAACCAAGCTCCTTTTGGGGATTTTTTGTTGTTGTTAAAACATTTTTAAAATTCTGGGAACATCAGGATTTTATTTAAAAAGGAAATCAAAGAATGTACAGTTTATTAGAATTTTATTCAGACATGTGCTTTTTTTATGTCACAGAAAAATAGCCTTGGTCTACTGGATGTTATTACTAAACAAAGGGGAGGGAGGTCCATTTTTAGAGTTACAGGAACATACAGTGGTTCTTTGTTACTCAGTGATAATTATTTCATCTGTGTTGTTCACAGAAAGTAACCATTGATGTGAACTCTGTTGTTTCTAAGGAAGATTTCTTCCTTATCAGAAATAAGTTAAGAAGTATAAATAAATTAAAAAGTATAAATATCAGAAATAAGTTAAAAAGTATGAATAACAATAATAGTTAACATTTTTTGAATGTTCCTTGTAATGTAAATATTTTATGTGCATTAACTCAATTCTCAAAACAGTTCTATGAGATACAGGTTCAATTATTATTCCTGTTTTATAGATAAATAAATTGAAGTACAGAGGTTAGTAGATTACCCAAATAAGTGATCCATTTAGATTATGAAAACCTACTCAGTGTCAATGTCACTAGTAAGCACAGACATGCAGATTGTATAGTGCTGGTGGGAAAGTGCCTTTCTGTAGGGCGATAGATTCTCTTCTAGAAATTTATCCTAATAATGGGCAAGGTTACAATGATATAACCACATTCATGAAAAAATATTGGGAACAGTTGTCCACAAAATTGCATCTTATACTAGGGACTTGGTTAAATACAGTATATTTATACTGTTGAAAATTGCTCAGCTATTGAAAGTGATGGTTTGGGCATATGTTTACAGAAATAATTGTTGAGGAAAAGTAAATAGGGGTAAAGATGTAGTGTGGAAGGTGATGATCCAACATCTATGCATACTCAGCGCCTCCTTGTAGGTATTCGGCTCCCTGCCAGGAACCAGCATACTCTGCCTCCTCTGTTCTTTTGCAGTGCCAGTGAAACTAGTCATCTTTTGACTCAGAGGATGCATCTCCAGAGAACCTCTGAAGTTTCTGTTGAGGAACCCTCTAGGGTTTTCTGAAAATAAGCATCATAAGAAATGCTTGGTTTAGAAGAGAGAGAAGGAATGACGAATATCTTTTGTTATAGATCTTCTGTTAACTTCATTTAACAAATGCAGAATCAGAATTTTACAACTGGGAAGTTCAGCCACAGCAGAGCTAGGGATTTTTCTTTTCCCTGTCTTCTGTAAGCCTGCCTGAGTACCTTCCTTTCTTTTGAGACTTGCTCTACTCTTTACCTCTTTAATGTCACGTCCTACCAGAATTTACCTATCCAGGGTCTCATTTTGCCTTAAAGTCCCCTTGGATACAGATGTTTCATTGAAAATGACTCGGTGTGTTACCCTTCTTAGGTAGTTTAACTTGAAGGACTGCCTTTTTCATTAACCAACCCCCCCCAACCTCTCCCCTTTATGGCAGCTCACCCTGAATTCTTCTCCAAGACAATTTAAAGGCTGTCTTGATACCCAAAACTTTGTTTCTTGTGTTACAGATAGAACCTAATGTGGTGTGCTTTGTACATTTTGAAAAATATCTGCAAATATTTTGAGAACTGAATTTTGGGAATGGCTACCCTCTGGCTGAACCCTGCTTACAAAATCCATAAATACAGTGTTTCAGTTCTTCACAGCAGGACAGGTGCAAGTATGGCCAGTGAGCTTGCAGCCAGAGACCATTTCTGCAAACATCCTGCCAGGAGAAGAGTAGAGAAAAACAAAGGGGGAAAAAAAAAGTTTTAGTTGGCTTTCTTGTTGAGGGCATCCATCAAGAATGGTGCTGTCAACTTGCTTTTATATATATTTTTACTTAAAGAGTAGGTTTTAGAGTCCCCATTGGAAAAACCCTTTGTGTTACATTTTATTAGGTTGGGTTAGGCATGGAGATGGGACTTGAGGTCTGGAGCCAAACCCACATCATGAGGCAGCAATAGAGTCTTGCCTAAGAGCACAGACTCCTGCTTCCAGTGGGGCTTCCTGCAGTGATGGAAGTGTTCTTCATCTGTGCTGTTCAGTATGGTAGCATGAGCCACATGTGGCTTCTTCGTGCATATGGCCAGTACACTGAGGAGCTGAATTTTAAATTGGACAGCATAGGATAGTAGACACAGAATCTGGGTCACTTGGGTTCACATCCCAACTCTGCTAATGTTACCTCTTTGACCTTTGATCTGTGCTACAATTTTCTCATCTGTAAAATACAAAAAATATAATAGTCCCTTTCCTTGTAAAGGTTGTTTGAGGATTAAATGAGTTAACGTTTGTAAAGGGCTTAGGCCTGGCACACAGAGCTATGTAAGCATTAAATAATGCAAATGTACATACCTCCATAAAGTTAAAAATCAAATCCGATCCATACTGTATTTTCTTTCTTTTTTTTTAAAGATTGTAGTTATTTATCTGAGAGAGAGAAGCAGACTCCCCGCTGAGCAGGGAACCCAATGTGGGGCTCAATCCCAGGACCCCAGGATCACGACCTAAGCCAAAGGCAGACAGACACTCAACTGACGGAGCCACCGAGGTGTCCCCATGTTGTATTTTCTTTCAAGAAGCTCCCAAGCATCAACAGTGTATTTTTCTTAAAATCCTTTAAATACAGTGGAGATCAGAAAAAGTCATTTATTCTCTAATTACTTATTGAGTACTTACTTTGCGCTGAATGCTATACCAGGTGCTGGAGATAAACACCGGATGGCAGGGGGACGAAAGAGACCTATTCTTACCCCTCACCCTAATAAAATAATAGTCTCGCAGAGTTTTCTCATCTAATGGATATGGAACATTAGATTAGGATGGGACTTCAGAAGTAGGGTAAATGTTCAGATGTAGACTTGGAAACCTGGAGCTACTGTGCGAGCTCCCGGCCGGCTGGTTGTGCTTTCAGCTTTCCTCTTCTTTCTGCTAACTCATGCTTCTCATTGCACCTGTGGGGCCAGGTGTGCCCCGAGGAGCTCATGGCCTGCTTCACAAGCCTGGCTGTAAAGTTACCCTGTGTTCTCTGCTGTGAAGAGTTGATCTTTCAGTTCTCAGATGATGATCCTTCTCCTGTTTGGGATCCTGTTTATAAAATAGTGGCAATCTGACTTAGTAGTTTTTATGTTGGCTTTAATTTTCACTCCTTAACCAAAAAAAAGTTGGAAAACCATGTTGCTCTCTTCATTTTTTGTCTGTTTAACTTTCCAGGTTCATGAGTTGGAAAAGTCTCTGCTGGACCCTGTCACTGCATTTGGTTTGTGTAAACCTTTTTTTTTTTTTTTAATGTCCCAACATTTATGAAGTACTAAAAATGAGAGGCCTTGAACCATAATTGACTTGACACGAAGTGGACAAAATGAAGGAAGGTTGACTGGTGGTTTGCCTGTTGATTGGCTTTCAGCACTTGCTAAAAAAGTGGAGAGAGAAGAGAATCCACCAGTTTGCTTTACATATGAAAAGTATTAAAATGTCAGCCACTGACATAAGAAAAATTGTTTAAAGTTAAGTCTCTAAATGATGTCCTAAAAACACAACATTTGTAATTATCTAATTAAACTAATAAAGTCTACAGGTAATAGAAGTAATATGGGACGCATTTTCTGGCAGATAAACCTTGAGGAACGCTCACATCTGCACATGATTACGAAGCCCTGTTGCTCCTTCACCTTCCCCCTTCCTTAGCCCACATTTCTCACTATGAACTAATAGTACATAACAATAAAATCCTGGATGGCAGCCAACACTGAGTTTTGGCTAACTTTTAGAGTGTTTGTGAAAGTTGAAAAAGCAATGCAGCTGTTACACTGGGTACTTTCCAATGGAGGATATGTTTTCCAGATGAAAACGCAAATAGTAATTGAAATGTAATCAGTATTTTTGGCATCTTGGTATTATAATTCTTTTCACTTTTTGTTATGTTAATTGTTCATTTCTTAAGATTTGTTTTGTACTTTACTGTGGTCCATAATAGGCTAAAAATGAGGGAACGAACGAATGTTTTATGTAGGCAGTTGGTCGTTCTTTGTTTTCAAAGAAAACAACGACAAGTCTCTCATTTGTTAGCCGAAGCCTTCAATAACCACAACGTGTTCGTTTTAAGATATTTTATTGTGAGGTTCATGTTTCAGGCAGCAAGAGGGAAGAAAATCTAAATCCCAAATACAGTATCTAAATTTTAGAGTGGACTAGAAACTTCTAGGACATTCAGGTTAGGCTGCAACATCAGTGTTCCTCAGGTGTTCTCGGGGCCAGGCTGGCTGGAGATGCCCCTTCCTCTGACACACTTGCCTCACACAGTGATGAGCGCACTTTTTTTTTGCCCCATCCACACCCTAGCAGGGGAGGAATGCAGATGGCAGATGATTTCACTGGTATTTGGGGCTTAGGAAGGCTTTTGTATCGTTTAAGCTACGAGGGCCTCTAGTTGATCAGTAAATCTCAGCCCTTAGGTTTAAAGGGCTCCCTGCCCACCCAACACCTGAGCCTAATTAAGTCACAGAATCATCACGAGGAATTGTGATGTGTGGCTTGGGCTGGGAACCACTGTTCCAGTCTAGACCTCTTTACAGATGGGGAAACCGAGGCCCTGAGCCTCAAGGTGACGTGTCCCAAGGCCCCTTCTGGGACGGGCCCGAACATAGGATACCTGGTTTCTGGAAAGGGTGTCAGAGTCTCTGATTCCAGATCTCTGGTGAGCTCCTCAGCCTCCTGGCCCCGTGGAGAGCCCGGCCAGGCGGCAACAGTCAACAGAGAGTCAGACCCCAGTGAGGATGAAGCATTGATCACCCCATCCAAAGAGAAACTGCCCTCCGTTTTCCCACTGTAGCTCCCACATTCCTCAGTGAGAGGCATGATAAACGTCCTCAGGTTCTGCTCTCTTTTGTTCCCCCCAGAAACAAAGAGGTTTGTAATTAGCTAAATTGAGACAGCAGCTTCCAGACCACTTGCTGTTTATCACAGAAGAGTCTTCGGAATAGCCAGTCACTTTTGCATATGTTAGAAACCTCTTTCTCCCCTTTTAGGGAATAATACATATTATTTTGGCAGTGTTGGACATAACTGACGATTTCCAATGCCGCCTGTGTCCGTTAAGGATAGTTTAAAGCAGTTAAGTGCTAACCAGGCTGGACAGCAAGGTGCAGGTCCGTGGTATCAAAAAGAGGGATTGCACCCCATGGACTCTGAAGTGGCCTGCTCCAGCCCTGGTTGTGTTGGGGGCCTTGTGTGAAATGCCCTCGTGGCTTGCCTGCTTCTGCCGGCCGCTTGGGTCAGTGCTGCAGCTGCACAGGGACTGTGGTAACCTGGCGGGGCAGCCTGCCCGGGACGGGCTGGCCTTGTGGGACAAGAGGAAACAGATAGGGAGCGACTTCTGTGCATAGAGACTTTTTGGAGAAAAATCTGATCACATTTTTGCTAAGTTTTTACAGCTCGCTGAGAATTTGTGCCGTGGATGATCATTTAGCATATTTTGGGACGTTCGATAGAAAAACACATTTAAAGGCAAGACTGGATTAAAGGGCTTTGGTTCATTCCCAGACCCGCCGTTGATCCTTGTAATATGACAGCATCCTTTTTCCACATGTAAAATTTGGAGAAATAAAGACAATAAAAATATATTTTTCTTTTAAAGGATATCAGAATTCATTCATCTCTTATCTAAAAGACAATTACTGTCCTCTGATATGGGGACCCCCCCATCCCCATCTCCACTCCTCACCATGAGAGACAGTAGCTATGATGTTCGGGAAGCTGGTGGTTTTCTGCTTTGTGGCCCCGAAGGCCTCACCTCTGCTATCATCTGGAAGCTGATGGTGAAGGTTTGTTATTCTTGTCAGGAGCCGGTTCCAGAGACCTAAGGAATGTAGCCGGTAATGGGCAGCTGGCATCAATTTAGTGCTGTGGGATGGTCAGGCTGACAGAGTGGTCTGGCTGGACCTGCCCATCCCTCCTGCATGAGTAGTTGGTTTACATCAGAGGAGGCTGCTCCTGACATTTCTGTCTGTTTCTGACAACGGAGGCATGGCAAGAGATGCAGGATACCTCCTGCTATTTAGAGGAAATGAAATAAATACTCACTTCAGAGAATACCTTTTGGGGCTGGGATGTGTATACATGGGTGACAGCTCCCAGCCTGCTTTTCCTGCAAGGTTCTGTGCATAGAGAAAGATTAATGGACTTAGCCTGAAGTCAGACAGAGGGTGTGTTAATGAAAAATCTACCTCAGTGTAAAACCAAGGGCATACTCTGGCTTTGTTCTGTGTGTGTGTGCGTGTGTGTGTGTGTGTGTGTGTGTGTGTGCGCGCGCTTTTTGGAATGAAAGCAAGGGGGAGTGTCTCCTCCATTTGTAAAGCCTGCTGAGCTGGTTAGCAAGAACTTTCTGGAACTTCTTGAGGGAAGTTCCTAGAGAGTGGGTGAGTGGTAAGCAGTTGCGTTGAAGAGGACCAATGCTTGTTGGCCTTGTCTCCATTAGGAGCCAAGGGGGGAGCTCTGCACAGATTCCTGAGCTAGTACATCACCCAGCTCACCTCGAGGAGAATGCACTTGTTGTCACTGCCATGTTCCCTCCGTGGCCGTGAGGCAGGAGAAGCACTGATATTCCCTGCTTGTGTAGCTGACCTCTTTCCTGGCACAGCAGTCACTCTGGATTTGACACAAAGAAGGATTTTAACAACTGGGTACATTTTAGTCTTCTGGTCAGTGATTGCTAAGTTAAAAAAAAATCTTGCCCTGTGGAGCTTATTCTATTGGGCTGATTAATTTTTTTAAGGGCTGATTAATTTAAAAATGCTTTTTTTTGGAGCCTGGTCAACTAGTCTCACCTGCTCCAGGACTGGAGTCTCGATTCTGATGTATATTATACTCCATTTCTTCGCAGGCTCCATTTGAAGGTAGAAGGATCTCATGGGAACTTGGCCAGTCTTTACTCCACTGTGTAAGCCACTGGCTGCCTTCCATAGTGTGAGGGGTCTCTGCCCCCTGGGTTAGTGCCTTTGCAGTCAGCAAACCAGTACTTTCCCTGTTGGTCCTCCTCTGGGCACGGTGGGGCAATTCGTGTTTTAGAAAAGTCTCTGACACTGGCTGCCTACTCCTTCCCCTGGAGGATCCGGGGATTTAGCAGAATTTGAAAGTATCCAAGGCTTAGAGGCAAGAAATCTCCATAAGCATGAAAATGATCATCCTTGTAGGTTACTATTTTGATCCTTGCTCTCATCATTGGTCTCACAAATAGGTCTTTCAACATACCAACCCTTTTTGAGAAAACAGCAGTATCAAAAACATACATCACCAGAAAGCAAAACCAGACAACTTCTGGCAGAGAAACTACTAAATGCCTAATTTTTCATCATCCCGTAGCTGAGTATGGTTAAAGAGAATGGCTTTCCCACATTTTCTTGATGCTTCCAAATGTATTCATTTACTTTTTTCAGAAATGTTTTGGTGCAGTCATGATCTGCCTTTAGAAAGCAGGTAAGATAAGAACACTTCCAGGAACTGTATTTAAAACAACCATAGCAAAACAAATTCCATAGCTGATGTGGTACCTTGGATATTATTTTTTTAAAGATTTATTTATTTGAGAGTGGAGGGAGGGGCAGAAGGAGAGGGAAAGAATCTCAAGCAGACTCCCCACCAATCATGGAGCCCTTGCTACTTGGGGCTGGATCCTGGTACCCTGAGATCATGACCTGAGCCAAAATCAAGAGTCAGACGCTCAACCGACTGAATCACCCAGGTGCCCTTGATGCCTTGGTTATTTGATTTGGTTTGTCACCAACTCATTTTTTGAGGATGTAGCTACAAAATGACCAGTGCTAGATGTGTGTGTATTGACTTTACACTAGGTGGGACCGATGAGTTTACATCCCCTCCACTAGAGCAGAAACTGGATCAGAGAATCACCAAATAATCTCTTAAGGAAACTACTCGAAATGTAATGCCCTTCTCCCTAAACTGAAGAAGCAAAGAGTGGTTTCATTTAAACAGTATAAACAAAGGATTTATGAAGCACATTATATTCTGACATTCCAACTTTCTTAAATAAAAATTTTTGCTTTTTCACATCTATATAGATGTCAGGAATGCCTCTGCCTTTTGCTTAGGACAACACCATACTCAATAATATGTTCTGAGTGACAGCATCGGCAGTAGTTTCTAATTGAAAGTTTTCTTAGAGGACACCTGGGTGGCTCAGTCGTTTGAGTGTCTACCTTCAGCTCAGGTCATAATCCCAGGGTCCTGGGATTGAGCCCCACGTTGGGCACCCTGTTCAGTGGGGAGTCTGCTTCTACCTCTCCTTCCGCCTCTCTCTCTACTTATGCTCTCTCTGCTTTGTCTCTCAAAATATTTTTTGAAATAGTTTTATAAAGAAGATATGTTTTACTTGGTATTTTATGATAATAAAAGTATAAGGTTGTCTAGTAAAATTATTTTTATAAACATTTTCAGTGGTGCACTTGAGATTAATGTTTATATCAAAATGCAAAAGCCAATGTCAAAATTTTTTGCCCATTTTTTTTTCCAGCGGGGTTGTGCAATCCAATGAAAATATTTAAAAATGTTTGCAGAAGAGTACTTTTGTTTTAAACAGAATCAAAATACTTTATGTGGAAACACAAAGACTGACTATAATTAAGGTAATAGAGATTCAGTTAAAAATAGAAATGGAAAAGTCATTCTTTTGAAATATGTCTTGAGCCCCATTGAAGAGAGTATCATGCATACCTTGGGAACCAAGTTTCAAGTACTGTAGTACTACTACAGGGTGCTGATCACAAGAATGGTTAATACTTTGTGGTTAACCAAATCATAGTGGCCTGCTGGTTGGAAGCATTCATGTATAGCCCGGCTTCCCACACGGTACTTGGTTTCCTCTCCAGCTTCCCTGTCAAATGCTACTTCACCACCCTGTGTGAACTGCTGGTGATAGGGGAACCAGCTCTCCAGGCAACCCTCTGCATTTTTGAAGAGCTCAAGTTGTTAGAAAGCGCTTTCTAACCCTGAGTCACTATGAATTTGTTGCTTCCTGTCTGCCAAGGAATTTGTGGCAGCCAGTGCCCACATGAGGCCTCTTGAAGCTCCTTATAGATACATGCCCGATGTCCCCTTAAGACTTTTCCCCTTGTGAGGTGCTAGCTCCAGGGCCTGGACTCCCAGGTGTCTTTTTTTTTTTTTCCTTCCCAGGTGTCTTAAGAGCCTGGCTACCCCCTTCTCAATACTCAATACAGGGTTGGTCAGTGCCCTGGGGTGTAACTTCATTTCTAACAACCAAACTATGTTTGCACTACCTGCTGCTGGTACTTTCGTTTGAGCTTACCATATTTTCTTTGGACTGCTGTCAATTTTCACCTCTTCCAACTGTGGGTACTTTAAATGTCTAAATGGACTACTGTATGTGTTTTTGAACAGTTTTGAGTCTCCTCTGGGTCCAAGGTCCTTCACTGTACTAACTATACTTTCTGAGGTAGTGAGGAAAGTCTTGTTGGTGCCTGGGCCCTCGGTTATGACTCTGCCCATAACTTTTACCTTTGAGCCCACACCCCTTGAGTATGGCTGTTAAGGCAGCGATGTGATTTTTATTTGGGGAATTCATCTCTGTAATTTAAATAGATATTTGAAGTTGTCATTTAAAGTTTTTCTTTTGGTCAGTGAGGGAAGGTTAAAAGTGGTAATGTGGTAAATATAGTAAAAAAAAGAAATGCAGATAATTCTTGACCATTGAGGGGTTTATTTTAGATTTTGTTTTTTTTAGTATTTACAGCTTTCATTTGAACAAATTTACCATTGGACACATTGGAATTTTTTTTTTCTTTTTACAGCAAGAAAGTAAGGAAAGTGGTAGGGAAAGTGCTTGTAATACTCTTGGAAGATGAGAAGATTTTAAAGCTTATTCATTAAATTTTTTTTGAAGGATCAAATATTCAGGGAACTTTTATTTTTAAAGGATAAATAAAAAAAATAAAAAAATAAAGGATAAATCAAATAAGACATTGCTTTCTTTGACCCAAACATGCATACATAATCCATCCTTAATATAAAATGTACTCAGTTAGAAAATTACATGTGAAATACAAAGGGAATTCAACTTTACATAGGTAAAATGATTGCTAGCTATAGCAATTTAACAGTCAAATTAATGAAGACATTGTACAATTAAAAAAAATCCCCAAACCCTAACATCTTAAAGTCAATTGTCTATAGTAAACCAGGGGAAATTCTAATATGGAATGGTTTGACTCAAAGCAAAAATAAGGTACCTGCTATAAATTTAGAACAATAACTTTCATTTTTAAAGTTACAAGAAAATAGTATTAGCCAATCAAGACACTTGCTTCAAAGGGAAACAAGTTCAGGGTTATTGTCTGTTATGTGCTGGGTATTGTATGTAGGGATACATTTTTTTTTAAGATTTTATTTATTTATTCATGAAAGATAGAGAGAAGCAGAGACACACAGGCAGAGGGAGAAGCAGGCTCCATGCAGGAAGCCTGATGTGGGACTCGATCCCGGGGCTCCAGGATCACGCCCTGGGCCAAAGGCTGGCACTCAACTGCTGAGCCACCCAGGGATCCGCCGTATGTAGGGATACATTGATAAAAAAGAGAGGGGGACGCCTGGGTGGCTCAGTGGTTGAGCATCTGCCTTCGGCCCAGGGTGTGATCCCACAGTCCCGGGATCGAGTCCCACATCGGGCTCTCTGCATGAAGCCTGCTTCTCCCTCTGCCTGTGTCTCTGCCTCTCTGTGTGTGTGTCTCTCATGAATAAATAAGATCTTTTAAAAAAAGAGAGAGAGAGGGAAATGCCTAATAGTTCATGGAGAGTACAGTGTATAAGGTGAGGTAGTCATTTAACAAATAATCACACATGTAATTATTTACTGTATATGCCATGAGGAAAAGACACTAGCAAGAGCATGTAACAGGAGGCCTTGAGTTGGGACTGGGAACTTCAAAAAAGCCTTCCTAGAGAAGGTGATGTTTAGGCTGACCTGGTTCTGTTAACCTAATCTTTAAAATCATAAGTTATTAAAAGAAAATAGTTCTGTTGCTAATGAGATCAGAAAGCCTTCCTTAATTACAGGATCCTTTTTGGATTGGCCTTAGCCTTTGAGGGCATGAAAGACAGCATCAGAGTTCATTCAGACATCCCTAAATGTCTGGCCACCACTGGGGTACCCCCCCCCCCGATTTTTTTTTCTACACAGAATCCAAATGCTAACAGAATTTATTGCCTCCAGCGCTCAACTTTGCTCTATCATCCTGTTTGTTCTTTACTCTGTTGTTGAGTTTGGCAAATGAAGTAACTAATTTCTTTGAAAGCATTTGGGAATGGGATAAACAAAATGCATGTTATGTTATAGATATTTTGGGGAGTAGAAAACTGGTTTATTAATAACACTTCAAGGAGATGCAAGTCTAGGTTTGAATTTGTTCAAGCGAGGAGTTCAAAAACGCAGTTTCCAAAATCATATCACTAGGGAGCTTTTAAAGACAATACTCTGAATGCTCTAGTTCTTGTTCTTTTAAGCCTATTTTCTGCTGTTGGGGGAACAAGGAAAGTTGCTGGTTTCCTTTGCTCTGGAACCTGATTACAGACTTGACCAGATGAAACCTTATTTTCATTTTGAAGTGATTTGAGCAATAGCAAATTTGAATTGCAGGCCCATGCCTCTGTAGCTTTGGATAGGCCATGCTTTATTCTGTGCCTTTGTGAGAAGTTTGGTGGGGTGCTGGGTTGGTGGTTCAGTTGGTCAGATTATGGTCTGGCCCTTGTGGTAGATGTGTTTGGTCACCTATGATGAATGCACACCCTTAGTTATTTATCAGAGAGCTCCTCCGTGATGGTAAACTTAGCATTTGAACACTGTGGCTCCTTTTTCTCACCTATTAGTGTTTAAATATTTTGGAAAGCCAAATGGATCTCCACGTTTACTTTAACTGACCTCTGTTACCAAACTTCACATCGAGTCCCTTTGGAATCAAGCTTTTGAAAGTAATGTGCAGAATTCTAATGGATTTCAGCCTATGTAAATTGTTAAAAGTTTTTTTCTTAAAAGTTTTTTTTTTCAAATTGATCAGACTTAAATTTTAGTAATAGAGGATTGATCATGTTAAAATGATAATTATTGGAATGTTTTTTTCTGGAATCAATGTCACTTCTCTTTTCCAAGTATCATAGCCCAACCTTTAGTCATTTTGTTCATTTGAAAGGTTACAGAGTTCTAAGTGAGTTTGGGAAACATTTACCAGGCATATACCTGGAAAAGGCTTGCTACTGAAGCATTAACCCAAGCGGTGAGAATTATTTGAACTGATCTCTGAGAAAATTTAACCAGTAATATTTAAACCTTGGGATATTTGGATATTAGACATGCCTAGAATTTAGGTCACTTTGCAAAGGGGGATGATTCTTAAAACATTATGTATTAAGATTTATTTATTCATTCATTCATTCATTCATTCATTCATTCCAGATGAGATTGTGAAATTAGTGGTTACTCCATTCCTATCCAAATATGACCTATCTTATTTTGCAACATTTGAAAACAAACTTCTTGCAAAAATGCCTTCTTTCCTAAATGAAATTGAGTGAAGAGAAGGTAGCCCCTTATGTAACACTGAGAATTTTACTGGGTCCAGGATATATATTATTTAGGCAGAAAGAAGCATTGTGTTTCAGAGTTGTTTCATAATTGTTTTTGAGCACCTGCTGTAGTTTAAGCAAGATATGTTGGTGCTGGTGTATAGCAATGAATAGAACAGAGAGGATCTTAGGGTATGTGTGTGTGTGCTACATTCTTCATTTCCTATAGTGTTACTTTTCATTGCCATTTTACATATTTCCTTCATTTGGTCACTATTCCAGGTAGTGGAGATTGGCATTTTCACTTGATAGATTTGCAGAGAATTTTGGCCCATGGCTACTTTAGAAGGAAAAGTCAGCTTCCCAAATAGAAAACACATTATTGCTCCTCTATTGTTTGGGCACACGTGATACTGACTTATGAAATTTCACAAACAATAATAACACAGTGAAATGCCAGACTCACTGAAATTCAGGATCAGCAGTTTGGCAGCAGTACCATTAGGCCTATATTGTAATGTAATTTAAAACTATCTGGGAATAAGAGTAAGACCCAAATATTTATAGTTGACTCAGAAACTCCCACATTGGCCATCAGATCTTGGTGTTAGGTCTGCACTGAGTTAATGATGTCAATTTTAATTGCTTCTCTCTATAAGGAGAACAAAAACAGGTTTGGCCTTTAATTGCCAGTGAGAAATATTCATATATTTAGTAGAAATTATTGAATATTTTTGTTTGATTCAATTTAGGTGATTTTGAGACTTACAGATAGACATTGGAAAAGCTCTAATCTTTGTTTTCAAAATAAAGCTAAAAAAAATTTTAGGGCTTGCAGATTAATATTTAGAATCTAAATGGTATCCCAGGCAAGAAAAGAAGCAAGGTATTTTCTTTAAAAATTTAATGTACAGGGGCACCTGGATGGCTCAGTGGTTGAGTGTCTGCTTTTGGCTTAGGTTGTGATCCTGGGGTCCTGGGATTGAGTCTCATATCGGGCTCCCTGCAGAGAGCCTGCATCTCCCTCTGCTTATGTCTCTGCCTCTTTCTCTCTGTCTCTCATGAATAAATAAATTTTAAAAATCTTTTAAAAGAATAAAATTTTAATATACAAGTAGTAAAAGAATAAATTTCTACTCAGTATATTAAGAATTTTCATTTAAGGTACTCAAATAATAATTCTTTTATAATTCCACTGTTTTTTCATGCAGTTTACCTTATAAAATGGAAGAAGGTCTGAGAGAGGCCTTGTTTTCCCCCTTACATTTTAATCCTCCTTGTAGAATTCTGCTTTTGGTCATTGTGTAATACAAATTATTAAGCTATAGTGATAAATTCTTTTTAATAGAGTGCTTTAAAATAAAATAAGTTATGGCCAGTATATTGTTTGCTGGTGAAATCTTTTAAAATAATAAATTTCCTTTATAATAAGGGTTAATTTTGCTCCTCAAAGAATCTGGGTCTGTTTTATAAGGACACTAATAATCACCTCCCCCAAACCCCACCTCCAAATGCCATCACATTGGGTATTAGGATTTAAAATAAATTATGGAGGGACATAAACATTCGGTCTGCAGCAGGTGGTTTGTAATCGGTGCTTTAATTTGTGAATATTGTAGACAGAAGATGGCTAAATCATCATCATTTTGCTTAATAACATACATTAGTGTTTGGGGAGAGTAACCTACTATGAGTTTTTACATCAGAGACATGATATGTAGGACCTGTAGGATAGGAAAGTTCTTTCTACAAAGAAATGTGTTCTTCATCTTCCTATCTTCTAAGGCTACTTTTATGTCTTTGTTTACTTAAAGGTGATATGTGTTTTTTCTCAGCTTGGCGGTGCTTTTCAACCTTTTTTTCGTTAATCCTTTTCTCCACAAAGGAGTCTTTTAGATACTTTTTTAAAGATACTTTTCCCCCTAATCTCCCATCCGTGACATTTTAATTCTACTCTGTAGATACTCTGTATCTTACCTCAAAAAGAGCACATTTTTTTGCCCCCCCTCTCCAAAATAGGGCTAATAAGGCCTTTGGGTGGCTCAGTCAATAGAGCATGTGATGTGATCTTGGGGTTGTGGGTTCAAGCCCCACGTTGACTGTAGAGATTACTTTAAGAAAATAAAAAATAAAAGAAATAATAAAATAAATAAAGTAGAGGGCATCTGGATGGCTTAGTCGGTGAAGTGTCTGCTCAGGTCTTGATTGAGTCCATGTCTGGCTCTCTGCTCAGTGGGGAGCCTGCTTCTTCTCTCCTGCTCCCCCTGCTTATGCTGTCTCAATCTCTCTCTCTGTCAAATAAATTGTAAAAAAAAAAAAAAAAAACAACAAATAAGTGAAGTAGGGCTAATAATATTATCTACCTCAAAGGGCTGCTGGGAAGGACTGAATGAAAAAGCAAGTAAAAGTATTATGCCCACAAAAAGTAAGCCAGTATGAAAATTAAACTATTTTAAATACTATTAGCATTTTCTGATGAGTTGTTAGACTCATCTGCTTTCTGTATTTTAAAGATTAGATTGAATTCTTGTGGCTCAGGTTTCAGAGGTAACAAAGATATTATAGATTTTGAGCTCATAGCTGTATGATATGATCTAGTTGTTTAACTGGGCCCCGGTTTCCCCATTTCATTAATTAAGAGAGAAAACAAGTTGGTTGAAACGTTGAATATGCCTATGATCCTAATAAATGTAAATGGATTGTATTTGCCCACAAAAATGACAGAAACACTTGGATTAGATTTAAAAAATAAGAGACATAAGTAAAACCTAAAACAAAATAGAAGGTGAAATAGTAGAATGGAAAAGATATACCAGGCATATATTACTATCAGTAAACATAGATTTATTAACATGTGAATAGGGAGAAAATAGGCTATTTCAGGGTTAACAACTCACCAAGAAGATAAAATAGTTATGATTTGTATGTATCCAGGGAATTATAAGGAAAATTTGATAACTCCACACTCACAGTGGGAGATTTTAACCTATTTTGTCATTGATAAATAAAATAAATGAAAGTTAGTGTACAGTATTGGAGACCACCTTTGTTAACAGTGGTTAATTATTAAATAGGTCTCTGAGCATAATACTTCCCTCTCAGAGTGTTCTTGTTCTATGATATTTGGCTAGTTTATAGTAAAGCTTCAAGTAAACTGGTAATTTTAAAAGTGAATGATACTGGGGTGCCTGGCTGGCTCAGTCGGTAGAGCCTGTGACTCTTGATCTCATGAGTTTAAGCCCTATTTTGGGCATAGAGCTTACTTTAAAAAAAAGTGAAAAAATTCACTTTTATAAAAGACTAGGTACCTGACTTTGTTGTCACTCTAGAACTCACCATTTATGTATTGGTTTTGTGAGCAGACAACTCTGGATATTTAAGATGGAGTCTTGGACTTTATTGTGAAGCCAGCTTCATGAACCTAACAGTAGGTTTGCTGGGTTTATCCATCCCTGTGATTTCTTGCAGCTATTCCTCTTTGTTGGCCATTTTGTGCGTGCTGCAGAATGCCTCACTGGGCACATTGAAAATAGGGTGTGACTCAAGTCTTACTTTCTGGAGGCAGAGCAGTTGAGAGGGTTGGGGCAGATCTCTCCTGGGTCTCTTCCTGGAAATTGTCAGACCCACAGCTTGATCTCTTCAAAGTCCCTGAGCAGAATTTTTTTTAAAGATAGCACACCAGCATTCCATCGTATGCTTTTTCAAGTCTTTTATGAGTAAAGTGGGAGGGTTTTAAGTGTTTGCAGAACATTTGGGTCTGTGGCTTCTGCCAAAATAATTGTTAGCATATGGTTTTCTTCCTCAAAAAGGATTGGCAAATGTTAGTTACCTTTTTCATTTTTCATTTATTAGAGCCTTTAATTAAAATTGGATATTAAGGAGGTGTGTGTGTGTGTGTGCATGACGTGTATGTGTATAGTGCCAGTGAAAATCCCATTTATTCTCTACTTGTTGCTTTCTGAAATCTGAGTAGTTCAGACAATTCTTTTGTTGGGTTAAAACTAAATTAAAAAGGGAAACATAAATTTTAATATGTACAAGGAGAAGCACCTTATTAAATCTCTTCACATTTATCAGCAGCCTAGTCTAAAACTGTGACTTCCTTGAAAGCAGAGTGCCCAGGAGATCTATGTAGCTCAAATGAATATGTGTTTTGGCCTTTGTGCCTAATAGAGATAGTACCAGAGTGGCAGCTTGAACTGACATTGCGCCTGTGCCCTCACCTTCCAGACCTCCACCTACCAGTTTCCTAGCCAGCCACAAATAAATAATTAGCAAGCATTTAATGCTTGCTTCTAAGCACCCCACTAGGAGTTGAGAAGATACAAGGACAATATGATGGGAACATGACCTCAAGAGCCTAGTGACAATAAGTAAATAGAAGTTTTGTACTCATGAGAAAGTCTGATAAGTGATAGGTCAGTGGTGTATAAGGTGTCTGCAAGGGAGGACATATGCAGGGTTATCCAAGGTTGTCTTCATTCAGACCAGGAGGTAGTGGTAACTGATATGGGGTAGCTTCCTGGATAAGGTGATACCTAAGCTAGGATTTGTGGGGAGAGGAAAAAGCTATTTCCAGGTCATTTGGAGGTAAGTCAAGAGCCTCACTTTTTTTGTTTTCTCAGGAGCTACTGGAGCTTAGGACAGGAATATTGAGACCAGGCTGGAGAAGCTGATCAGAGTCCCCTCGTGAAGCCTCCCCTTTCTTCTTCAAAGGTTTCTGGGCATTATTCTGAAGGCGTATGCCTCAGTGGGTTTTAGTCACAGGATTGAAATGATTAGAGTTCATTTGAGAAAGGTCCCTCTGGTGGCAATGTTGGGGAAAGGATAGGGAATAAAATTTGAGGTGAGTTGCTGGAAAAAGAAAAAAACTGTTGCTTGAGCTAACTCCTGAGGTATCAGGAAAACCAACAGCCTTGGGGGCTGAAGATGGGAGATGGGGGAGAGGTGAGGGAGCATTGCAAGGTGTCTAGCTGAGGTAGCTGGGAGAAAGAAGGGTGCCATTCATTGAGAGAGTGATGGAAAGGAAATGGGGTCTGGAGGGAGGAATTATGGGCTTAGTTTTAGATACAGACCTGGTGAACCTTGGACTTAGCGGTCCAAGGAGCAACTGTGTCCAGAAAGGAGGAGCCAAAGATTAGGGGGTGGGTAACATCACCCAGGGAGATTTTGTGCAGAAACAAAAGCACAGGAAACAATGCAGTGGAAAAGAATAAAACCCTGTGCATTTATCCAATATCTATATCACCTGGAAAACAGATTTAGCACCTTGGAGAATAAACAGACATTAAAAAAAAAAGCCAGATATTTTCCCTCTGGGCTTTGCCAGGTATTGATTTATGGAATTTTAATCAATAAAGAGGCAAACTAATAGAATACTACTGAAACTTGGAATAGTAATGTTCTAGCTTTTTTTCTTGATGGTTATGACCATATGCATGGACCATATGCACAAGCTATAAGAACCTATTTGCCTTCTGGGTCTAGGGTAATAATTTCCTCATCTATATTTCTGTTTTGCTTTGCCAGTTTGAAGAAATAAAATTATAGTCTTCTTACTGAAGCAGGAAATGATGAACCTTTTGAATTTTTTGTATCTTTTAGAAAATTCCAGTTTATAGGATGTAGGGCTAGAGAAGAATAATTCAGTGACGGGATTTTGGTTTGTATATTCCTTGTTTTTACACATGCATGTGCACGTGCGCGCACACACACACACAGACTTAAGGCAGGGAAGGTAGGTATGCACTCTTAACCATCTTCTCAAAACCTAGCCCCTAGCCACAAAAACTTGGGTATTATTCATATTGCACCCAGGATATTACTGATTTTTATTTGGGGATTATTTAATGAGTTCCTGCTGTGGTGATCAAGTCAGAATCTGGGCCCTCACTCAGCGCATTGGGGGCATTGAGAACTGTTCTCTGAGAGAGTCGATGGTCTTGCCGACCTTACACACTCCTCTCTTGCTTTTCAAGTGGCAGACCCACCAGGCAGATGGCCAGCTTTCTGTTCTTCTGTCCTCCTAATCTTCCCACAGCCATTTCAGAAGTACAGATTATTTCACTGGCTGTGGGGACAAATGGCTGATAGAACCTTGGGAAAATCTAGCCCTTAATAGATAACCTACTGGAGACACCTCTGTGTGTGATATAAACTGTCCTCTCAGCTGGCACTTGTTGAAGTGGGTTGGGGTTTAATGGTGTTTCCAGTGTGTTGGGCTTTTTGGAATCCCCGTGCTACGGGCACACTCATCCATGTCTTTCCTTGACTCTGACTTTTCCTTTACCCTTAGGTCACACCCTTTGACTATGGCCATGCTGCGGTTTGGGAAGTTTTCTTTAACATTGCCCGGGGGTGGGGGTGGGGTTAGGTGGGGGGGGGTGGGGGGGAGGGAGAAAAGCTTCCATTATAAAAAAAAAATCAGCTGTTTGATAAGGATATTATCTTAGGACAGATGGAGCATACTGAAGAAAAAAATGACTCTGATATCCGAGTTCTTAGACACTCAAGTGAAATACTGGATAAAAGGAATAACTAACAGCATTGATATTTCTTTTGGACACAGACTTCTGCTTCCCACTTTCCTCTTTGAGGAAAAATGGTGTTAAAGAACAAACCATTAAGGAAGAATTTTTAGGACAAAATGTGCTTATGTGGTTTGAACAACTTATTTAAAGCTTAGGGAAAGGATTAGCACTTGCTTGTTTAGAAATCTGTGGAAAGCAGTCACTGATCTAGGGATAAGTCAGTGGTAGGAAGAGGGACACATGGGGGAAATGGTTGTAGTTGGACTTAGGGAGTCAGGTGTGGGAGTCAGGTTGGTGGTGGCCCTGGAGGCCCTAGTGTGGCATGTTCTCATTGGTCAGCAGGTGGCACCAAATAGCCAGCACTAATCCCGAGAGGTATGTAGTGTTTAGATTTCACCTTGGGTTGGGTTAAATTGCACTTTCTCTACTTGCAGAAATTTGGAATTCATAGTGCCTTCACATTTTTTTTCCTGTAGAGACAGCCTCCTCCAACGCTGAATTTTATGAAAGCCTTTGGTATTGACATAGTTATGAAAACTAATCACCTCCAAGGTCAAATGGTACATGACACTATCGACTTTTTTTTTTTTTTTGGAAGGGCGTTATGACTCTGTTAAAAGCAACCAACAGTAAGATCAATAGAATATACGTATTGGCCTAGGTTTCCATAATTTTTTGTGTGTTTTTATGAAATTGGTAAATACATTACTAATGTACATGTTAAAATTAATCTACTGGTAAGTTTATACTGCTGGGATTGATTATATCTATGAGTATCCAGGATTTTACTCCCATCCAGAGCGACAGTGGGTAATTATATGGGTCATTGGCTTCTTCATTCCTCCAACAAGCTGTTCTGTTTCTCAACATAATGTCTTTCCTTTGCCTGGAATGCTATTTCTCTTGATCTGAGTGTGACCTGTTCTTTTTGACATGGAGATCTCAGTTTAAATACCAACTCAGAGAGGCTTTCCTTGACCACCAGATCTGAAATAGTCTTAATCTCTCTTTCTTAAACTGAGATGTAATTGATGTATAACATTATGTAAGTTTAAGGTGTATAGAATGTTGATTTATTTCTGTATTGCAATATGATCACTGTAGCATTAGCTAATGCATCTATCATGTTATGTAATTTATATTTTTTTCTTTTCTTTTTGGTGGTAGTGGTGTGAACAATAAGATCTATCTAGTCTTTTAACTTTGAAATTTATGAAACAGTGTGGTCAATCACTGACTCTATTGCCTCGCTCCACTTTTTATTTTCTCCCAACTATTTTGCCTTGTGTGCTTCTTGTCCGATGACTTCTACAAGGCCTCAGACTTTCCTGGGGCTGAATCCTTATCTTGTTTACTGTTATCCCTGGCATTTGAAACAGTGCTGAGCACGTAGTAAAGCTCTCAGTACATTCTGGTTCAGCGGATGCATCATAGCTGTATTGAAGAGGGAAGTAGCCAGAGCCTAAGATTGTCTCTCCTGCAGGACCCCTATGCAGGACCCTGACCAGATGGAGGGAATGCTCCCCACAACCAACCCTTAAAGGTCCAATAAAATGACTCAACCACTGGAAAAAAAAAAAAAAAGAAGAAGAGGGAAGTAGCTATATTTAAAGCTAAAAGTATTCTCATAATTCTCTGAGGGCACTTTGATAAAGTGAGGATAGCAGTGGACCAAGAGTTGAGGCCTAGATTCTTGTTTCTTATTTGTTCCTGTAAAATCCTGTGCCCCCGGGTAGGTCCCTGAGAACTGGGTATTGGTCATAGAATTTGTAAATAATAGCAGTATAAATAATTGCAGTCATTTCTTATTGAGCCTCTGTTATGCACTGAAACTGTCCTTGTTGACTTCCATTTACTATCTCATTTGATTGTCGGCATAAATTTTCTAATAGGAAAATGAGATATTTAGGTGAAATGATCTGTTCTCTTATATAACATTGTATGAATTTCTAAGAGAAGCTAAAAGGTTATAGTTAATAGTGGTATAGAGTAGAAATAAATGAGTTCATTTAGAAGCCCCATGTAGGTATTCATCTAGCTCTGATAAAATTTTATTTTTTAAAGGTTTTATTTATTTATTCATGAGAGACCCAGAGAGAAAGGCAGAGACCTAGGCAGGGAGAAGCAGGCTCCTCGCAGGGAGCCTAGTGAGGGACTTGATCCCAGATCCCAGGATCATGCCTTGAGTTCAAAGCAGACACTCAACCACTGAGCCACCCAGGTGCCCCTCCAATAAAACCTTAAAATTGCAAAGCTTAAACTTTATGAAGAGGGTAGAAACCCATCCTGTATTGGGTATCTGTCATCTCACTCAGTCCTCTCAACATGGAGACTATCATTCCTCTTTAATGGTGGGGGAGACTGAGGCTCAGGGATGTTAAGTACCCTGGCCAAGGTCACACATGTGTTATGAGGCAGTGGTGAAGTTCAAAATCAGCTTTGCTTGACTCCAGAAATCTGTTCTTGATTGGTAGCAAGAGTTTCAGCTCCTACTCACCTTTATCCCAGCGGGTTTCATGGGCACCCAGTGCACATTAGATGTCTAAATAGGTTTTATTTCTCTTTCTCAAAGAACTCTAAGAAGGATCTGATGTGGAGGAGCAGCTGAGACAGTTCAAGATGACGACCACAGTAGCCACAGACTATGACAACATTGAGATCCAACAGCAGTACAGCGATGTCAACAACCGCTGGGATGTGGACGACTGGGACAACGAGAACAGTTCTGCGAGGCTCTTCGAGCGGTCCCGCATCAAGGCTCTGGCAGGTAAGTCTCCTCGTGCCTTGTTACAGAGGCCCACGGGCCCTTAGAGCTCTGTTTAAAATCACCCACCCTGTCTCCCCTATAAGAAAGTCAGCTCGCCTCTACTTAAATATATCCCAGGAGGGCAAGCTGACCATTGCATAAAATAGACAGCTCCATATTTGGAGAACTGTCCATCCTAAGCCAAAATGATTGATTTTTCAAACTGCCCTGGGTTTATAGGGATTCTCTTATTTTTTACTTAATATTTCAAAATAATGCAACATACTGGACTATATGTGGAGAAATATACAAATTAGCCTGCGTGCTGAGTTCCTGTGATACAGTGGTTGACCTGGCCTGTCACAGTAGTAGAGTACTTACTTTGAGTGACCAAGGAGAATTTGTGTCACATGCAAGGGTTTTAGATGTAAAAGAGCAATAGCATAATCTGGTAAGGGCATATTTAATACTGTAACAGGTAAGTTTGCCATTGATTTATTAAAGTCAGCAGGAACACATCCTTCCTTTTGTGATTTCTCACTTGCTGTTGAATACTTAGAACACACTTTCACCCTAGCCCTAATTGGGGTGGGCAGTGTCTTGTCCTGAAATTGCCCTGAAAATCCAGAAAAGTTTCCATCATGATGAAAACTAAGCAGTTCTGAATATATTTAAACCACAGATCAGAGTGGAGTCTATTTGAGGTCTTGCATCTGTATTTTGAGATTTCAGATCAAATGATTTCCAAATGAGAAAGTGGGTTATAATGATTTTTTTCTTAATATCTTTGATTATTATCCATAAATTGTAACCATGTAAGCCAGGTAAGCTTATTGTTAATTTTTCATATAGCTTTTCTTGTTACCTTTATGGTGTAATCTGATTATGATGTATGTGTCAAAAGTAAAGTGATCTTTCTTTGAGCTTGCCTGATTTAAGGGCATAAATGAGTGATTAAACAGATAGTCACTCTAGAATTGAAGATTTTTTTCTAGCTTATTCATTAACATGGAACCTTATGAAAACCATAATCCTGACTTGTGCTGTGGATTGATTTGTACTTTAATCTCTTACATCTTTTTCTTGAATCTTCATTTAAGTCTTTAGGTCAGTATCATATTGGTGGCAAATTAGGTTTGATCATGAATCATTTACTTTCTGGTTCTAGGCTGTTACGTATTATCTCCCTTTTAAGGAGAACTGTATCTGCAGTTGTAGAGTGTTCCTTGTTCTTTGTATCTGCTCTTTCGTGCAGTTCCAGGGGAGATTCCCAGCTCTCCTTAGTATTGATCAGTTGTCCTAACACTAGGGTGGCTTTCCCTCTGTGTTATCTAGGTCCCTGAACTACTATAGTTATGATAGTAATAGCATTTATCTTGATGCTTACTGGTGCAGGTGCTGTTGTATATATTAACAGTTAATCCCGTAACAACCTCATAGGAGAGGTATTATTATCTACAGTGTATAGACGAGGAAACTAAGACCTAGAGAAATTAAGTAGCTTGCCCAAGGTCACACTGCTTATAAGTGGCTAAGGCAGACTGGCTCCAAAGTGTATACATTCCTATTTTTCTATATTCAGTGGAATATAAAATGATTCAAAGCTCATTGGCATAGAGTATTGATAATGGGTAATTGAAACATGTTTTTAAAAAGATCTTTAAAAGGCTCAGGAATGAATCTTGTGATCTAGAAGAAGTCATGAGTAACCATGACAAGTTATTGAAAAGAAAATGTGTTGCCTCCAGGTTAAATGATGTTTAGAAAAGAAAAAAAAAATGCTTTCAGTGAATCCAGAAAATACCAGGAAAACTATGTTATTCAAGTTTCTTATCATCTGACTTCCCATTCTGTGGGGACAGAAAAATCTCTGAGCTCTCTAAGAATCTTGTATACTGAAAATAAGAGTAACAGAATTAAAAAAAGAGAGATAATAGTCCAGCAGTGTCTGGAACACTGGTTTCACAATGTGAGCATGCATCATAATCACCTGGTCATCTCGTTAATTGCTGGACCCACCCCACAGAGTTTCTGAATCAGTAAGTCTAGGATGGGGCTTGATAATAAGCATTTCCATCAGGTCCCCAGGTGTTGCTGATGTGGCTGATCTGGGGAATCACATTTCGACACTGGTGTAGAGTATTGATGGTTGACTGGTCTCTTTCCCTGGGTGTCTGAAACCATTACATCTAGACCTAGTTAAAGTCTAGTAAGAATTAAAGTATCAAACTCAACAGTTATGTTAAAGACACACTTTAATGTGGGAGTGGTGTGGAAGGCTGGTTTTGAGAAAAGAGAAGTATCTTACTGCCTCCTTATAGGGAAGTTGCATAGTGACAGATCCAGCGTGAGGGAATGCTGTTGTAGGGTTTCTGTTACAAATGCATGTTCTAAAGTGAGGGATCTTGGCTAGCGCAGTAGAAATGTATATAGCAAGTTTCCTGTTCCTCTTAAATGCTCTACATGTTGAGTCTTCTCTAGACTTCAATCTGAATTCTGAAGTGATATATAAAAGACATTACTGCAGGAATTCATCTTTTTACAGCACATCTTGTATTGATAGTGTAACCACCACCTTGGATTGTGTCCTTTACTAAGGCAAACTGCTTGCTACTAATTTTTACCCAGTTTACAAATATTTTCTATGATTAGGCTGCTATGTATATAATAGATGTTTTAACATGTAACATACTATTATATATGAAATATAATATTGTATATTCTTTCTATGAGTTATAAAAACTGTTCTTTCAGTTTTACTTGCCTTCTTCCTCTTGCTTTTAACTTTGTGGTATAATAAGAAATAAGTTTTGTTTTTGTCCTCAGTCCTGGCACAGAACTCCTAAAAGCCTCGGAATTTGCTGAGTGTCTTTTGTTACTCCTGAAAAGCCTTCTTCCTCACACCTGGATTTATGTTAGTGGAGGTGACTTTAGGGGAAGGCCTCTAGATAGCGTTAGGATGGGATTGGTCACTGAAATTACCAAATAATGAGAAGGTGGAAACATTCAGCCCCAACCACCAACCTCTGGGAAAGAGGGGGACCTGGAGATTGAGTTTAATCTCAATGGCTGATTTAATCAGTCGCGTCTACATCTTGAAACTTCCATAAAACCTCCTAAATGACATGATTTGGAGAGCTTCTGGATTGGGGAACACATTAGTGTGTTGGGATGGTGGTGGGTCCTGAGAGGACCTGAAAGTTCTACACTCCCCACCGTACCTTGCATATAGACCTCTTCCATTTGGCTGTTTCTAAATTGTGTCCTTTATAATAAACCAGCAAACATAAGTATTTTCCTGAGTTCTGTGAGTTGTCCTAGTAAATTTTTGAACCCGAGGGGGGATGTTCATGGGAACCTATGAACTTAAAGCTCTCAGTGAGAAGTTTGGCTTGTGTCTGGCATCTGAAGTGGAGGCAGTCTTGGGAGACAGATCTCTTAAGCTGGAGGATCTGCGCCAGCTCCAGGCAGTTAGTGTCAGAATTGAATCACATTCTGGGACACCCATTTGGTGTCAGAGTATCAAACTCAATAAGATATTTCACAGAGGAGATGGCCTCTCTGGTACAGTGTGGAACATGTCTATGTTTTAAAGACATAGGAATCAAGCCTGCCATCACTTGTCAAGTGCCGGTTTATCCTCACAAAGATGAGTCTGGAGTTGGGTTATTTCCATTGCCCAGGGAGCTTTGCATCTTTCCATTTTCCTTAGACTTTTTTGCTTGAAAATTAGTAAGATTGACAGCTCAGTCACTCATCACTCCTCCCATTCTTTAATATCCGAAAGAAACACACGTGGAATCCTAGAGAACTGAATTCTGCCGTCTTCATAATGTGTCTAAGGAATCTCCTGGTAGAGTTGGAAACAGCAGCTTTTTCTCAGCAGTAGAGAAGAGCTTCCTATGAAAGTTTTCCCCTTACTCTAGTTAGGTGAAGAGGGGCAGGTCTCTCAAATCATTAGGTTGTAAAAGGTCAAGACTTAGGAATGTTTTAGAAGGTAATGACTGTTGTCACGTGTTCACAAATTTATTATTTATTTATTTATTTATTTTATAATAAATTTATTTTTTATTGGTGTTCAATTTACCAACACACAGAATAACACCCAGTGCTCATCCCGTCAAGTGCCCACCTCAGTGCCCATCACCCAGTCACCCCCACCCCCCGCCCTCCTCCCCTTCCACCACCCCTAGTTTGTTTCCCAGAGTTAGGAGTCTTTATGTTCTGTCTCCCTTTCTGATATTTCCCACACATTTCTTCTCCCTTCCCTTATATTCCCTTTCACTATTATTTATATTCCCCAAATGAATGAGAACATACAATGTTTGTCCTTCTCCGATTGACTTACTTCACTCAGCATAATACCCTCCAGTTCCATCCACATTGAAGCAAATGGTGGGTATTTGTCGTTTCTAATGGCTGAGTAATATTCCATTGTATACATAAACCACATCTTTATCCATTCATCTTTCGATGGACACCGAGGCTCCTTCCACAGTTTGGCTGTTGTGGACATTGCTGCTAGAAACATCGGGGTGCAGGTGTCCCGGCGTTTCATTGCATCTGAATCTTTGGGGTAAATCCCCAACAGTGCACTTGCTGGGTCGTAGGGCAGGTCTATTTTTAACTCTTTGAGGAACCTCCACACAGTTTTCCAGAGTGGCTGCACCAGTTCACATTCCCACCAACAGTGTAAGAGGGTTCCCTTTTCTCCGCATCCTCTCCAACATTTGTTGTTTCCTGCCTTGTTAATGTTCCCCATTCTCACTGGTGTGAGGTGGTATCTCATTGTGGTTTGGATTTGTATTTCCCTGATGGCAAGTGATGCAGAGCATTTTCTCATGTGCTTGTTGGCCATGTGTGTGTCTTCCTCTGTGAGATTTCTCTTCATGTCTTTTGCCCATTTTATGATTGGATTGTTTGTTTCTTTGGTGTTGAGTTTAATAAGTTCTTTATAGATTTTGGAAACTAGCCCTTTATCTGATAGGTCATTTGCAAATATCTTCTCCCATTCTGTAGGTTGTCTTTTAGTTTTGTTGACTGTATCCTTTGCTGTGCAAAAGCTTCTTATCTTGATGAAGTCCCAATAGTTCATTTTTGCTTTTGTTTCTTTTGCCTTCGTGGATGTATCTTGCAAGAAGTTACTGTGGCCGAGTTCAAAAAGGGTGTTGCCTGTGTTCTCCTCTAGGATTTTGATGGAATCTTGTCTCACATTTAGATCTTTCATCCATTTTGAGTTTATCTTTGTGTATGGTGCAAGAGAGTGGTCTAGTTTCATTCTTCTGCATGTGGATGTCCAATTTTCCCAGCACCATTTATTGAAGAGACTGTCTTTCTTCCAGTGGATCGTCTTTCCTCCTTTATCGAATATTAGTTGATCATAAAGTTCAGGGTCCACTTCTGGGTTCTCTGTTCTGTTCCATTGATCTATGTGTCTGTTTTTGTGCCAGTACCACACTGTCTTGATGACCACAGCTTTGTAGTACAACCTGAAATCTGGCATTGTGATGCTCCCAGATATGGTTTTCTTTTTTAAAATTCCCCTGGCTATTCGGGGTCTTTCTGATTCCACACAAATCTTAAAATAATTTGTTCTAACTCTCTGAAGAAAGTCCATGGTATTTTGATAGGGATTGCATTAAACGTGTAAATTGCCCTGGGTAACATTGACATTTTCACAATATTAATTCTGCCAATCCATGAGCATGGAATATTTTTCCATCTCTTTGTGTCTTGCTCAATTTCTTTCAGAAGTGTTCTATAGTTTTTAGGGAATAGATCCTTTACTTAGGGTATAGATCCTTTACTTAGGGTATAGATCCTTTACCACAAATTTAATATATATATGAGGCTGGGGAAATTTATGCCTATGCCTGAATGTGTACTCCCATTTATAATTTAGAAGGAAGATGAGAAAAATTTGGTACATCGTGTTGTGTAGCAGAGATCATGCCATGCAGATTCAGCCTTAAGGCAGAGTGCTGTGAAGTGACTTTTATGCATTCTGTAAATGATTGCCCGCATCCCATGATGGCATACCCACATTCCTGACCTCTGACCAAATTGCCCCAGTAGTGTGGAACATGTGGTGATGAAGAAAGTGATTCAAAATAAGCTGGGCTTTTTGCAAAGCAGCATTTTATTTGAAATGAAAATATAAAAGTTAATCTTCTAAAGGAATGTAAAAAGTAAATGTTTTCTTTTTACAAATGATGTTGGAGGTTATATTTTTGTATAATCAACACAAACTGGGGTAAGTAGGAAAACTAATCTTTTAAAAAGTACATTTCACTTGAAAATATTGATAAAGTCGGGGTGCCTGGGTGGTTCGGTTTGTTGAACATCCTAACTCTTAGATTTTGGCTCAGGTCATGATCTGAGGGTCATGAGATTGAGTGCCCCTCCCCAGCATGGAGCCTGCTTAAGATTTTCTGTCTCCATTTCCCTCTGTCCCTCTTCCTCCTTCCCCTCCCCCTGCTAGCACATGCTCTTTCTCTCAAAAAAAATTTTTTTTGATAAATTAGAATTAATATCTTTATACCAACACTCATAACAGTGAATTTTAAAACTTAGGAGGGTATACACCAAAATAGTATTTCTGAATGACTTTCCTTTTTATTTACCTGTATTTGAAGTTTTTCCGGAAATAAAATCTGAACTATTTTGTAATGAGGAAAACAAAGCATAAAAACAAAATCTTATATCCAGGAGTTTTAATTCCCCCCCCCCCCCGCAAAATCATGATATAGAAAAGTGGTAGGAAAAAGCCTGTATATAAATGAATATTTTTTAAAAAGACAGAAATTAAAAACAAAGTTCCTTTGGGAATTGTCACTCATCAACATTTATTTTTTTATTTTTTATTTTTTTAATTTATTTATGATAGTCACACACACAGAGAGAGAGAGAAGCAGAGATACAGGCAGAGGAAGAAGCAGGCTCCATGCACCGGGAGCCCGACGTGGGATTCGATCCCAGGTCTCCAGGATCGCGCCCTGGGCCAAAGGCAGGCGCCAAACCGCTGCGCCACCCAGGGATCCCCTCATCAACATTTATGAGCTAAAATTATGTCTGAGAGCCTTTCTACTAAGCTATGGACTTGGCAGGAGAAATTGACCTTGAGTATCATGGTTAGTAGAGCATCAAGGACAGCTGATAACCATAGAAAAATAAGCTGAAGGCACCTAATTGTATCCTTCCCCCCATGGAAAATCTGAGTTATTAGTTGCTATATGTATAGGCCAGACTCCTGTTAAACATAGTCATTTGAGTGACCAAGAATTTTGGTGGAGCATTTAATCTGCTAAACCGCCGATATGTTTTAAATATTTAGAACATTGTTGTCTAAAAGAAATTTAATACTAGCCACTTGTGATTTTTAACTTTCTAAGTAAGATATTTTGGTTAATCAGATCATCCAAAATATTATCAAATCAATGTACAGTCAGTATAAGAAGTTAGCAAGATACTTTACATTTTTTTCAACTAAGTCTTTGAAATCTAATATGTATTTTGCTGCCCATGTTTCTTATGGTCAGTAGTCACGTGTGGCCAAGGGTTACCGATTTGGACAGTGCAACTCGAGTGCCTTCACACACTTTTGTTGGCTAAAACTTTATAGATCCTGCCAAAAAACCGTGAGCTTTAAAATACTATCAAGTATTTGGTCTAGGGTATGTTTATAAAGCAGTAAGTAGTTGGCCACTTGGCTATATGTGAATTAAAATTCTGATCAGGAATAATACATCAGTTGAATCATTATTGTAAAAATGAATACTTCTCTTTTTGTGCTTCCAGTATGATTATTAAGTGGATGTAAGGTAGCAACAGACAGATCCTCTAGCACATCTACACGCTGTTGTTTCAGCTGAAAATTTGGCACTGCTCTCAAGCACTGTTTTTGTATGCAGCGGACTGAATAGTACACTTGTTTAAAAATGCTTAATTCAAGGTCCCCCATAAGTTGAGGTTCACTAATGTAGGAGGGAGCACAGTAGTCCAGATTTTTAATGCATATGGTACACTTTTGAAAAAAATTTCCTGGGACATGGTCCAAATGTTCTCACTTAATATTCATATCTTCTTATCTCTGAGTATTTCCCCCCAAAGTGAAAATCAACTTTTATCTCTTCTTTAAAATAGTAGTCTGCCCTTTCTCCCAGCAAGTAGGTCACAGTTTATGTTTTGATATCTCGACACCTAAGAAGCCTTCACGTTCGGCCCAAACTGAGTATAGCGGTGTTTCCTGGCAGGAGGAACACATTCTTCCTCTAACCCCAGGCCTTATTCCCTCCACTGTGTGGGTGGATCCTCCTGGTCCTACAGGTGATTGAGGTCTCCCAGGCCCTGTCACTGTTGGGGCCTTCTAATTCGTAATCTCCAGGAGGGCAGAACATTTCTCTGGGCCTAAATTATGATGCTCATTAAAATTAGTAGGGAGACTATGGGCAGCCAGGGTGGCTCAGCGGTTTAGTGCTGCCTTCAGCCCAGGGCCTGATCCTGGGGACCCAGGATGGAGTCCCACGTCGGGCTCCCTGCATGGAGCCTGCTTCTCTCTCTGCCTGTCTCTGCCTCTCTCTCTCTCTCTCTCTCTCTCTCTCTGTCTCTCTGTCTCTCATGAATAAATAAATAACATCTTTAAACAAAAAAACAAACAAACAAAAAGAAACAAATTCAGATGCAAGGTTTTCTCAGAAGGAAAAGAGCTGAATTCCACACACTGAGAACTGGAGCAGGGCTTGCCATCACTTTATCCCCAGTGGCTGCAGATTTCAACCTATCATTAAAGTTATGTACTTAAATTATTTACTTAGTTCCAGAATAGATAGACCTGTACATAGATGGAGGAAAAGTGCTTTAAAACCTTAAAAGATTTTTTAAGTTTACCTTTTCCGAGAGATATCTTAATGTCCTTTCTACCTACAATCATGAGTTTTTAATGAGGTGGTTTAGATATTGGCTTTATATTTTTTATGATCTCATATAATATGATTTTACTTAGAAACTTTGCAGAATTGGACTGATAATTCACCGTCCACTGCCCCTGCCAAAATGAATATTTATTAATTTGTATGTGTTCACACACACACATATACACACATATAAAATATTTGACTTCTTTCTAGTGAGAGTACAAAGCCAGCATGCTATTGAATACATAAAGAGATTTGTAAAACTTGGTCTAGAATTGTCTCATTAGGAAGATAAAACCGATTTACATGAAACATTAACTAAACATGTATGCAAATACCAGAGGGGTAGTAGTATAGACAACTCATGTAATTTAGAGGGAAAGGGTGATCACGCGAGGAAAATCACAAGTCATTTTAAGAGGATGGATGGAGTTATGTAAAGAACATTGGAACTTGGGGAGGGCCTGGAACTTGAACCTCAGCACAGCTGCTTTGTTTCCACCGCCATAAAACTGAAGAGGCTAGGCTGCAGATCCCTGATGATCCTTTTCATTGAAACAAAAAGTCTGCTTTTGGCTTCTCAAGCTTGGATTCATTCCTCTAAAATTCGTTGAGATCTTTTATTTGCACACCCTCCTGCCCTGTTTAGATGGAACACTTCTATGGCCCCAGGGAGAGGCTTCTTGCATGATGAAATGGGTTTTTATAGTCAGGATTAATAGGGCTTTAATAGCTATCCATTATTTTACTCATCCACTCTTGAAGCTGTTTCCCTACATTTTGCATTATTTGAGATTATTTGAGAGAGAGGCATGGTCCCTAGCGCACAGTAAGTATACTATTATTTGCAAAATCTGAATCTGAAAGAGCATTTCCTACCAAAGAGGTTCATGAAAACTGTTGAGGAGAAAGTCAGTTTAGGTCATTACATGTAGTTCCAGGTTATACTCTCCATCCATTTTCCTGTGTGCATACAGCTTCAGTTGTTTCATGACCATTGAAGGCAAGAATTGTTTCTTGCTTGGGTACAGTTCTCAGGTTTTCTTTCCCTCCCTTTCCTCTGACTGCTGGAGACAACCCGTCCCCACTCTGGCAGTCAGCCTGGGTTCCTGCTACTACTGTTCCTTGTTCCCTTCACATTCCATTCTCACCTTTGTAATGCTGACATCCCATAGTCGCTCTGGTGAATGTTCCTGGTGGGGAGCACCAGCCTGCCACTCCCCTCCTTCATTATACTTCACACCAGTCCCTCTTCCTAACCCATCCCCCACACTCCCGTACCTGTCCGTTCCTGTCCATCTTCTAGAGCCCTATCCTCATTTCACAGGCACCTGGCAGGACTTCCCTTGGTCCTCTTGCCCTTATTCCTCTTACTCTACCCATAGCCTTTGCCTTAACTCCTGTTCGCACCCCACCAGAATACTTAAGTCAGACTCTTACTTTTAAGGAACCCATCACCATTTCTTTTTATTTATTTTTAAAGATTTTATTTATTTATTCACGAGAGACAGAGAGAGAGAGGCAGAGACATAGGTGGAGGGAGAAGCAGGCTCCCCCGCAGAGAGCCTGATGTGGAACTTGATCCCAGAACCCCGGGATCAGGATCTGAGCCAAAGGCAGACGCTCAACCACTGAGCCACCCAGGTGTCCCTCCAATCACCATTTCTGTGAGAAAATCCCATACATTTCATGGGTAATTTGTGAATGAATTTATTAGAGAATGTAACCTATCTTTTGTTGGGGACTGCCTGGGTAAGCAAGAGGAAAAAGATTTTTTTTTTCTTCTCCTAGGCTTTTTCTGGGTCTCAATCTGCAAATGTGCTCCAGCCCCATCTGTCTGACTTTTAAATATCAGCTTTATTGAGATCTAATTTACATATCATAAAATTTACTTCTGTAAAGTATACACTTTAGTGGTTTTTAATACACTCACAGAGCTATGCAACAATCTCTACTAATTCCAGAACACTGTTATAACCCCAGAAAGAAATCCCATACACATTAGCAGTCACTTCCCATTTTCCCGCTCTGTCTAGCTTCAGGCAGCCACTACTCTGCTTTCTGACTATGAATTTATTTTGGGCATTTGATATAAATGAAAACAGGCTATATGTGGCCTTTTGTGACTGGATTTCTTTTACTTAACATTTTCAGGGTTCATCTCTGTTATAGCATATATCAGCACTTCGTTTCTCCCTCTGCTTTTCTTTTTTTTAAAGATTTTTTTTATTTATTCATTAGAAACAGAGAGAGAGAGAGAGAGAGAGAGAGAGGGCAGAGACACAGGCAGAGGGAGAAGCAGGCTCCATGCAGGGAGCCTGATGTGGGACTCGATCCTGAGACTTCAGAATCAAGCCCTGGGCCGAGGGCAGGCGCTAAACTGCTGAGCCACCCAGGGATCCTGTCCTTCTGCTTTTTTTTTTTTTTTAAGATTTTATTTATTTATTCATGAGAGACACAGAGAAAGGCAGAGACATAGGCAGAGGGAGAAGTAGGCTCCCCACGAGGAGCCTGAATGCAGAACTAGATCCCAGGACTCCAGGATTACCATCTGAGCCAAAGGCAGATGCTCAACCCATGTGCCCTTCTCACAAGACATATCTAGTAAGAAGTTGCTACAGCCAATTTCAAAGAGGTTACTGCATTCTCGTCCATGACTTCGGTGACTCCCTGTCTCATCACTGACTTTAACATTTTGATTTTTATGTATTTTAGTGTTGCTTTATGTCTATTCTGACTGGGATTTGTTTAGCTTCTTGGATGTGTGAGTAAAGGTTTTAACCAAATTTAGAAAATTCTCTACTTTTTTTTTTTTTTTTTTCAAAGCTACCCTTTCAGCTTCCCCTCTTTCTGGATCCAATTACACAATTATTGTCTCACAGCTCACTGTAGGTATTTTTATGTACAATCTTTTTCTTTAATCTCTGTGCTTCCTTTCTACTTCTATGTCTTCACATTCACTAATCTTCTATAGTGTCTAATTTGCTATTAGTTCCATTCAATGTACTTTTTACTTTATATGTATTTTTTCTTTATACATGTTAATTTTATAATGTTCTCTATCTCCTATTTCTTTTTTCGTCATGCTCATATTCTTATTTTATCTTCTTGAATCTATGGCACATATTTATAATAATTTTATATTTGTAAATGCCTTTTTCTGATTATGTCTTCTCTGTCATTTATGAGCCTGTTACTATTGATTGTATTTTCTTATGATTTTAAGGAATATTTTACAGCTTCATTGACGGGATCCTTGAAGTTGTGAATTTTATCTTACTGAATGCTAGATTTTGTTGCATTTCTTTAAGTAATGTTGAACTCTATTCTGGTGCACAATTAATACTCAGAATCAGTTGAATCCTTGCTTTTAAGTTTCTTACAGTGACTTTGAGCAGCCATTAGTTGAGAGTAAATTTAATCCCTCTATTAAATACTAATCAAGCAGTTCCTGGGAGCAGGTACATTGTAGATATCTGAAAGTATTATGGACTTAGGAACTTCTTCATTTCATTGTTTGGTGTCTCATGTGGTCATTATTTGTTGCTTTTATTAAATTCACATACGTAGTTTAACTCTTTCACCAGTTTCTACTAAAGTAGACCTGTGAACAGGTTACCATCATAGGAAGATAAAAAGAGAAAATGTAACTTACATACAGGTCATTCGTAAAGTCCTGTATGGTTTAAAAATAAAACATGGCGCATGGTAAGAAAAAAAGTGTCAAAAAGTAGGTTTTTTTATTAATGCAGTTCAAAGATCTAAGGTCTTATTTAACCATTGTCTTCGTTGATACCATTCAATTTAGTTTTCTGATTTGTAGAGATTGATGCTGGGTAGATGTTAAATAGTTTCTTAAATTACATCTTGATTTTTTTTTTTGACACCAAGTTGATTAAAGAAGATGGTTTTGATTATTAAACTGCATATTTGTCAGTTTTGACATGATCCCATTAAATAGTAATCCACTGGGAAGGATCAGGGTACAAGGTAATAAGTATTTGTGTCTTCTCTTGGCTTCTCTGAAAAGAATCCTGCATTCAAAGTTATTTTTGGTTAGTTCTTTCTGGTTGTCAGGAACAGAAATTCACTTGAATTATCTGAATAAAAAGGATATGTGTGTGATGGAATAAGGGAGGAGTGGGGGAGGGTTGGTGCAAAATTTCAGGCTTACGAGACCTAGAAATCCATTAGCAACCTGCTGTGGTGCTTGAGGCAGATTCTCCCTCTTTCACCTGAGCTGTGTGCCTCATTTGTGGGAGCCCTGCGCATAGTAAGAGTGTCTGCCCCTTCCTAACTCAGCTCATACATGGCTTTGGTGTACTGTATTTCCAGATCTCCCTCTTGCCAGTCTGTTCTCTTTTTATCTCATTGCCAGATGACTAAATATCCTGGTTTTCTCTAGTTTAGATTTCTGTGAGGTTGAATATGGAGATGGGGCTCTCATTTGCCCCAATAATCTTTTTATACCAGTATCTAGTGACCAGCGAGGTACTTAAAAATGATTACATACCTATATATTTTTTAAATTTACATTTTAAGGAGGCTCCACACCCAGTGTGGGGCTCAAATTCACGACCCTGAGATCTAGAGTCACATGCTCTGCAGACTGAGCCAGCCAGGTGCCCCTACAAATAATTGCTTTTAGAAGAGGGGTTCATGGAGTGCCTGGTTGGCTCAGTCAGTTAAGTGTGTGTCCGACTCTTGATATTGGCTCAGGTCACGATCTTGGGGTTGTAGGATTGAACCCCATGTCAGACTCTGTGCTGGCTGTGGAGCCTGCTTGGTATTTTCTTTGTCCCTCTGCCCTTCCCGTGCTCACACGCTTTCTCTCCCCTCTCTCACCTGACCATAAAAAGAAAAAAGAAGATGATGTATCCACAATACTGGTGAAGAGCAGGAAGCCGTATGTACAAAACACACTAGCCTCATCCATCCACAACTTAGAGGGCATTTAACTGGCAGTTAGAGGCTATGGTTGGCCTTTCTTCTTTTTTTTAAGATTATTTATTTATTTATTTATTTATTTATTTATTTGAGAGAGAGTGAGCGAGCAGGAGTGAGGTGGAGAGGAGCAGAGGGAGAGGGAGAAGCAGACTCCTTACTAAGCAGGGAGCCCGATGTTTGGCCCAATTCCAGGACCCTGGGATCACGACCTGAGTCAAAGGCAGATGTTTAACTGATGGAGCCACCCAGGCACCCCTATGATTGGCATTTCAAATGCAGAATTGTGGTGTGGTGGAAGACTGTACTTTATATTGGGACTTTTGGAGAAAGAGACTGGGACATTCTGCTTGAACAAGCAAAGAGTTACCCAGCCAATCCAATGCAAGGCAGGGTATAGACAGGCCCTGGAACCACAGAAATTAAGGCTTTCCATCTCTCAGTCTCTTGTTTTTAGCTTCTGCCTCTCCCCTTGGAGGTAGTCCTCCAGGTGACAGAAATAGGATTGTTGTCTGCCCCAGTACTTTGCTATATCCACCACTCTCCTCATTCTTCTAGTTCCAGTTGGAAACATGATGTGGTAGTGGTGGAGTTTGATAGGAAGGCTTTGACCAAAGGGCTACTCCTGAACCAGTGAACTGTGGTGCAGGGTATGGCAGCTGTCTCTAGAAGCATATGCACCTGTTCGTGAAAATGGAGGTGAGTGCTGGGTAGATGACAGTAAGTAACAATAAATATTCACAGCACATTTTCAGATAGATTGATGTTCTTGATTCAGAAATAAAACTTATAAAAATGACAAGGTGACTTTTGCTATTGTCTGATTGCTTTCTTTAAAAAAAAAAGAAAAAAGAAAAAAAAGAGGAGTGCCTGGGTGGCTCAGTCAGTTAAGCATCTGCCGCCTTTGGCTCAGGTCATGATCTCAGGGTCATAGGATTGAATCCTGCGTTGGGCTCCATGCTTAGTGGGGGTCTGCTTCTCCCTCTCCCTCTGCCCTCCCCATAGCCCACCACTGTGAGATCATTGAAAAAAATAAAGTTCATGAAGAGAAATGAACATTAGCATTTCAGCTTTTTGAATATTCCTGTAGTAAGATGCTTCATTTGCACCTAGGTTGTTAACTTGTGAATTTGACAATATGGTTACTTTGAAACAGTCTCTCCCATTCTGTCTTCTTGAGGCCTCAAGAATCCACACACCATTCTTAGAGTATGACAGGTGCCCAGTAACAGAGCATCATTCCAAATTTTTTAGCATTACAACAATGTAAACACCATATTAACATGCTCCTTACCCACATTTCATCTATTTTGGAGATATAGATCATGTGTATAAAATAAGCAGTAAATGTGACAGGATTACATAGAAGTGTTGTGATGCTTCCCCAAAAGCTAAATCTTTTCCTCTTCATGTTGAAAAACATGTCTCCTTTCTGCAATTCCTCTTCCTTATTCTCATTGGTGTAATCTTCAAGGGAGTTTGCTGAGCTTGAGTTTTTACCTTTTTCCTGCAAACCTGTGAATTTTCAGAACCCTGAGGTAGTGACATCATTGAGGGGATGGACACATGTTACTGGGTGAGGCTGAGAAAAATTTTGCCACACAGGTTTAAATTTCTGCAGACTCCTTAGATTTCTTGAGCACCTATGTGAAATTGCTTTACTAGCCCCATGATTGTGTCTGCAGGCATCTAACAGCCTCTGAGAGATGTCGAGCCATATGCCAGTCCCCAGCCCTCCCTGCATTACCTATTGGATCACCCTGTGGGTCTTCAGAAAGCCCAAGCCTCTCCACTATATCTACCCTGAGCCCCAGCTCCCCTGTGAAGCCATCTCCTGGGTGGTTCACACTGACCTTTTCAAGAAACTTCTTTGGCCGTTGTATTTCTGTGTCCTACCTCCTGAGCCCTGTTAGTTTCATGTGTGTGCCTAAGGTGAGTGGCGCCACTTTCTCTCTCCAGCCGATCACTAAACTCCTTGAAGGTAGTGACAAAAATACTTCTCAGCATTTCCTCCAGTGCCTCATGTAAATCAAAATGCAATTAACTGCTTTTACTTGTCAGATTGAGGAGTTCATTCACGGTCAGAGCTACCAAGGATCCCACTTGATTTGAGGAAAATTTGCTCCTAATTTCTGTGATACCCATCAAAAAGTTAGTTTCATATATTTAAGAATTTTACATTAAAGGGTAAGAGATCACTCCTTTTAAAAGTTTGACACTATCTTTTGAGATACTTTTGATGCATATTATTGAAACACTTTTTTTATTTTTTAGTAATAAGCTGAAACAGAGCAGGTTGATGATTAGAGTCTGGGGTTTAATCTTTCTCTTCCCCAAGAGTATTTGTCTTAGACTTTCATTCTTGTAGGATCTCATCTCACTACTACCATATTAAGTTCTAGAGATGCTTTTGGAAGTTTGGGGGCATCACTTTCAAGCTGGTACAAACCATTACACAGAGGATCGGGTCTCTTTCACATGATGCTCTCACTCTGGCCCCTGCTTCCTTTGTGCTGCAAGTGTGTGCCTGTAGAGTTTTACAGTTTATTGGCCAGAAAAGCTAGAGCTAAAGTGTGTCCACTCCTTCCTCAAGTCGTTGCAGTGTTTCTGGACCTCTTTCAAAAGCTATCTCTTTATCTTCCATGTTTCAGGATACTAAAGGTGCTTGATGAGGGCACCTCTAAAGAGGCACTCACTCCTAGGTTGGCCTGCAGTTTGCCTATGTCTTCCCATGTGTCAGGTAGCCTCAAGTGGCTGCCAGCAGTTGGAGTTTGATAATTTAATGGTTCATTACAAATTTATAAATGCTGGCCACAGTTGCCCTCCTGGAATAATGTCTTGTGACTTTAAGGACATAGGGAATTTGGTGAATATGGTGGCCAAGCATGACAGGGAAATGGAACGCTATAATCATAGTTTATGGTTCCTAGATTACTTTTATTTCACTACGGCAGCCAAAAGCCATTCATCTGACCCTCAGACTAGGCTACTAGTAGACTAGAGTGCTGTTGTCATTGTTGTTGTTTTAACCAGTATGTAATTTAAACCTTTTCTTCTTTGGTTAACAACAACAAAAACTAGCAACTTTCTAGGTCCACAGCACTGGCAGTGTGTCATTTAGCCAGCTCAGCCGTTCATGAGTTTTTATCTTTTTTTTTTTAGATAGGCTTGACAGTTCCATGGGTTGGCAGTCCTGAAGCTGATTTTGGAAAAGTGAGTTTCCAGACCGAATCAATTAGCCCCTTTATATGTCCCTATTATGAAAACGCAAAATTTTATACTTGGAACTGGCCGCTCTGGATTAGTGTGTGCTTCTAGCTTCTTCCCTGAGCCTCTAAACATACCATCCGCGGAGCTGTCTCTGAGCATTTGAGGGAAGGCCAGCGTTGGTAGGGATGCTTGTAAATAATGTAGAGGTATTCAAGACTGCCTTGAGAAATACAGGATGGAGAAGAGGCAAGGCTGGACAATGCACTTGATACTTACTCGAAACCCAAAACCCACAGCACTGAATTAACAGGTGTGCTTGTGCAGCTTTCTCTGTGCATTTAATCAGGCATAATTTTCAGGTGTGCCCACATGAAGATCCTTTTTTTTTTTTAGCACCCCCCCCCCAGATTCAGGGAGCCATTTTAATTGGCGCACCTAACACCGTTGTTGTCTGAATTTTATTACAGAGGTTGAAGTTTCTATGTTTTTTAAACTGAACAGAAGAAAACTTCAGACTGATCATGGTGATCTAATCCAAAACTGGCTTAAGATTTTGACAGAAAAAAATTTGAGTACAGTATCAAATGGGAATATATTTTACATGGTAATCCATACACACAAAAATTTATGTATATGGTTATGTTGGTGTATTCACCCACTTTTAAGTTTCACAATATAATGCTGAACTTGAATTCATGAGATGCTATGATATTTTCTGTTCTATCCCACTTTTTTAAATGCTATTGATCTACTAATTAGAGTTTTTAACAGGAAACCCTGTGGTAGCAGGTGCATTTAAAAGGACATCAAAGTGGCCTCTCTGTTTTTAAGCTGTGTGAATCATGATTATTAAATGAGTAAGGTGGTTTTTTATTTTTTTTTGTTCATTTATTAATGAATGACTAAGTGAGGTTTTATTGAACACCTACCAGGTACTATGATTAGTATTAGAAATACAAAGATAGATGATTAAGTGAACACAAATCTGTGGTCAGCATAGAAGATTTTCATTTCTGATGGGAGAGGCAGCATCAGTAGATAGGGAATTTTAGGCTCAGCAAATGGTGCCATGAATGGCGTGATGGTGCCTGGTTCTCTCGGGAACCATGAGCAGAGGTACAGAAGGAGCTCAAGGTAAAAGTACACCAGCAGATGAGGAGGGCCTTGAATGCCATGCCAAGGACTTCAGCTTTTATCCTTTTGGCCAGCGGTTTTCAACATTTAGCCCAGGAGAATTTGTATTTTCAAATAGAATTTAATTTGGTGCCTTACTATGTTAAATGGCAAACTTGGAGCCAACCTAAGTGAAACAGAGTGATCTCCCCTAGATTTCCACCTCCAGGGGTCCTGAAGTCCCTGATGACTTAACCTGAGAACCAGTGGAGGCCCTGGACATGTGTCTGACGAGGAGCTCTCTGGGGACACTGTGGAGGATGGCTTGAAAGAATGGCTGGAGGGAGACGAGCCATCTTAGGAGAATGTCTTATTTGTCTAGGGAAAAGGTGAGGAAGAGACCCTGAGGTTGGAGCAGTGGCAGGGGTCTTGAGAGAGCAAGGACTCAAACTGTTGAGGTAGAGCGCCGGGGACGTGCTGTCCAGTGGGCTGTGGAGCACAGGAACGGGAGGAGGGGGGAACACGAGTTTGATTTTGGTTACGTATATAAAAGCTGCATGCTGAGTTTTTCTTTTGGTGCCAGAGGCTTGGGGTAGATGAGGGTTGCGTCGGGTATGTCAGTCATGAATCTGCAAAGCAGGCTACTGTTGGGTTGGTTGGTTTGTTTTCCTCTATCACAGAGCCTTCAATTTTTAGGATCATATCACATTCTCCTTAGCTCATATTAGTCTGTATTCTGTCCAGCATTTGGAAACTGTATGGGCCCCCACGCTCTCTCAATCTGCCTTTCTGGATGTGTGTTTAGAGGTCCCCCTAGGGCCTGAGCACCCAGTGTTCTGGGGGTCTGCATTCAGGCACCCAGGACTATCCACCTCAAGGCTGATGCTGAGAAAGGAAAATGGCTTTAGAGGCCTGGGGTCCAAGATTAAATCCCTGTTTAGTACTTACCAGCTCTAAGGTGGTGAATAAGTTCTAGAGGATGAGAATTGTAAAGTCCACCTTGTGGGATTGTTGAGAGATCTTACAGTAATTTGGAAGGCACCTAGCTCCATGTCTGTATGCGGTAGGTATGCATGTGAGGTATTAATTACAACATTTCACTATGAAAATAAACCTTCTGGGGCACCAGGGTGGCTCAGTCAGTTAAGCTTCTGACTCTTGATTTCAGCTCAGGTCATGATCTCAGGGTTGTGAGATCAGACCCAGCATCGGGCTCTGCACTGCTGAGCATGGAGACTTTGTGGGATTCTTTCTTTCCATCTCTCCTCTGCCCCTCCCTCACTTGCTCACTCTCTCTAAAAAAGAAAACTTCTAAAGAGAAGGCTCCTCTCTCCTTCTGCAAGGAGGCCTTATGTATTGAGAAATTATATATATATATATATATATATATATATATATATATTAAGATTATGTGTATGTATTCACGAGAGACCCACAAAGAGAGGAGGAGACACAGGCAGAGGGAGAAGCAGGCACCATGCAGGGAGCCCAATGTGGGACTCGACCCCAGAACTTCAGGATCACATCCTGAGCCAAAGGCAGATGCTCAACTGCTGAACCACCCAGGCGTCCTGAGAAATATTATATTAATGCAAGGCGGAAGACAGAAGTCAAGGTGGGAAAGCAATAACACTCAAAGAGCACATGTCATGTTCTGGTGGCCTAAAGACAGTGGTGACCTGTGGCTGATGGCTGTGGTGTTTAGAGGGCATTGTGACCTTAGGCTGCCTTCTGGAGGGGCAGGAAAAGCACTGAAAAAGACTTCCATTTTCTTAATTAAAAAAAAAACAAAACACATACACACAACCTGTTATGTCCTATATGTTTGCATCTTCTCTTACATTTACCTGTTTAACATTTATACTCTCTGTACATTAAAATGATCACAACTTCTAAATATTTACTGTGAGAATGATTCCGGGGGAAAGTGCAGTAAAAACATTTAACAGCTTTTCTTAGAACGGAGGTTGAGGAGTTACTCCCCGCCCTCCCCTCCCCCTGCAAACAGCCAAGAAAGTTGGGGGGGTGGAGAGAAAGATGGAAATGGAGTGAGAGACCTGTGTTCCCTGGAGGAAGAGAGACATGCTCAGTGAAGAAAATCCCAATTGAACAGACTGGTTCTGACTGGAGGAGGAGGGCTGGTCCTTTGTGGGGGTTATTTCATTTTAGTGAATGTTCCTCCTTGTTTAGACAGCTGTATTTTGGTATCGGGGGTAATAAAGAAGAAATATTACTAGGTTTTCAGTGGGATTACTTATAATACTTAAAATTTGTGGATCACTTTCATCCTGGAGAAGATTATAAAAATATTACTATAACATTAACAGTAGTCTTAAGCAGGAGGCATTAGCCCCATTTTACAGATTTCAAAATGAGGGTTTCTGACCTGGGTTATTTGTCCCAGCCTGCTTGCTTTAGTACTCATATAAATCAGAGGCTCCTGTGGTCCAGGGTGGTCATTGAAAGCCTCCAATGCCTGTCTTTGGCCTGCTTTTTTGTTGTTGTTGTTGTTTTTAAGATTTTATTTATTTGGGGGATCCCTGGGTGGCTCAGCAGTTTCGTGCCTGCCTTCAGCCCAGGGCGCGATCCTGGAGTCCCAGGATCAAGTCACGCGTTGGGCTCCCGGCATGGAGCCTGCTTCTCCCTCTACCTGTGTCTCTGCCTCTCTCTCTCTCTCTCTCTCTCTCTCTCTCTCTCTATGTCTGTCATAAATAATAATAATAATAAAAAGATTTTATTTATTTATTCATGAGAGATACAGAGGGAGAGGCAGAGGGAGAAGCAAGCTCCCTGTGGGGAGCCCAGTGAGGGACTTGATCCCAGGACCCCGGGATCACAACCTGAGCCGAAGGCAGACATTGAACCACTGAGCCGCCCAGGTGCCCGTGGCTTGCCTTTTCTAACTCTGTTGGAAATTGCTCTCCTTTGAATATGTATTTGTAGGTCTCTGAATGTCCTTTAATTCATGGGGCAGTAGAAATCTTGTACGTCTCTTTACAGTTATTCCGTAGTAGAGAACCATGACTAAGACGGAGATCCCTTGAGTAAACTTAGTAGATGAGAATTGTTGAAGGAACAGAAATTAGAGCACAGTTTTTTTGTGTTTTGATTTTAAGTAGTGAATACTCATTTGTCACAGTGGCATCAGTGGTGATTGAGCTTATTTTAAAACCTTTCTCAATAGGACACACATTTCCTGTACTTAACAGAAAAGCAGAGTTAAGAATCTGATATTTGACAGTATTTTTTCTTTTTGTTTGGGTCAAGCACAAGTGAAATGTGACCAGGTTGAAAAAAGGGAGGCTGAAATGACATATATATATACATATATATATATATATATATACACACACACACACACACACACACTCTCTCTCTCTCACAAACATTTGTGTTAAATAGTATACTAAAAGGATACGGAATGAATTGTTTTACATGATATGGAAATACACACTTAATCCTAGATATGACTCTTGGTAGGTTGCACAACCTGGAAAAAAAAAAAACAAAAAACCAGTTCTTTTCATTTTTAAGAAGGATAAAATTAAATAAGTGAAGGTATCCTAAGACCCTACCAAGTGACAGATACAGGCTGGGCACTTTTATGTAACATGCTTACTATCTAGGGAAAACAGTTTTTAGTTCACAGAGTTTCAAAAAAAGTTGTGTGTTCACTCATTTAAAGTAAGCTCTATGCCCAGTGTGGGACTTGAACTCATAATGCTAAGATCAAGGATTGTGTGTTATCCCGACTGAGTCAGCTACGCGGCTCTGCATCACACAGGATTTTTATGATATTTACAGAAGTGGCTTCAGATAGCAGGCCATTGTGGGTACTGTTATTGCTGTCTGGACATCTGGCGCCACTGAGCCTGGGTAGTGGAGACATGAGAGAAGTCATCCAACTCTCTTCCTCAGTTCCTTCATTTGCAAAATGAGGGCATGAGCTGGTTAGATCCCAGGGTCCCTTAGGCCTCTAAGATTGTGTGAGAACTCCTGGGCAGTTAGCAGGCCAACATCCTCTTGTTACCAAGGTGAGTTTTGGCCTTTTCCTGGTGGTTTCTGTGTATTCAGTGAGAAGCAAACTGTGCATGGATATAAGGATGATAGCAACCTTTGTCCTTCTCCAGGAAATAAATGCCATATGACTCAGACAGAAGACGTAAGTCCTAGGCTCTTGTTAATTTTTTTGTTACCTTTTTATGTTTGATGAGTCAGAAATGCAGGTTCTTATAAAGTGTTACTGAATCTTTGATTATAATCACTTCAAATTACAGACCCCTTTCCTGCGTAATGATTTTTACCATTTGCCCTTCCATAATTTAATAGGCAAGATAGGAGGACATCTTAATCAGTAAAAACCTTGGTCTGTTGCTTTGTGTGCCCTCATTACACTAAAATTCTTTTTTTTCCCCAACTTTTATTTATTAAGTAACCTCTATCCACAATATGGGGCTCAAATGTACAACACTGAGATTGGGAGTCACATGCTCCACTAACTGAGCCAGCCAGGGGCCTCTATGCTAAAATTATTCTTGACAGAAAACTATATGTGCCCACAGTGACAGGACATCAGTATTCTCTAGCTGGGTGGGCAAATATAAGTATTGTTGGACAGTTGACACTAGAATGCCACAAAACCTTAGAGTAAGGAAAACCTGTCTATTTTAATGTCCACCAGGGTGATCCTGTGCACATGTGGGCCTGTGTGTACATACACCCACACCCAAAGTGTGTCAGTGTGCACACTCCTTAACTATAGTTTCTGTGACTGGCCTCCTTCGTGATGTCCAACTAATGACTTCACATGACATCCTCCAGGTTCATCCATGTTGTGGCATGTGACAGGATTGCCTTCTTTTTTAAGGCCGAATAATACTCTGTTGTATGTATGTGCCACATTTTCTTTATCCATTCATTCATCAGTGGACATTTCGGTTGTTTCTACTTCTCAGCTCTTGTGAATAATGCTGTAGTGAGCATTGGCGTGCAAATATCTCTTTGAGTTATTGCTTTCAGGTCTTTTTTTTTCTTGGATATATACCCAGAAGTGGGATCACTGTAGCATATGTAATTCTATTTTTAATTTTCTGAGGCTCCTCCATACCATTTTTCCACAGCAGCTGTGCCATTTTACATTCCTACCAACAGTGCACAGGCATTCCAATTTCTCCACATTCTTTACTGAAGCTTTTATTATGTTATAAAAATAAAGTATAGTGGAGAAAGGCACCTATCATGGTCAGAATTTGTGTTTTTTCCTGGTAGATGGTAATTAAGAGGGCAATAAAAATGGTTATAAAAGGTGAGTAGAGAGGTGATTGTAGATGAACATGTTAGGCTTGAGAAAAGAGGTTAGTCTTCTCTTAGCTCACATCACTCCTTACTGGTTACTAAAATTCTGGTATTAATCAAGGCACATGAGTGGCTCAGTGGTTGAGCATCTGCCTTTGGCTCACGTCATGATCCTGGGACAAGATGGAGTCCTGCATCATCAGGCTCCCCACAGGGAGACTGCTGCTTCCTCTGCCTATGTCTCTGCCTCTCTCTCCGTGTCTTTCATGAATGAACAAATAAAATCTTAAAAAATTCTGGTATTAATCAATGAATCCATTTGTTAGATGTTTTTTAAAAATGCTCCCTAAATAAACTGTTTCCTCAGGATACCATAAGAATTATAAAGAAAAATCCAGTGCATAAACTGAAAGTTCATTGGGGCTGACAGTGTGTTTGATTCTGTGTTGGTCTTTGAGGTAAGATTGAAGCTGTCCAAGATCTGGGTCTTCATTCTGTCGGTGTTGGGACATGCAGGATATCAGAGAACATGGAAAATAAGGGTCATCTGCCACTTGGTTTGAGAGCCTGTTGACTCCACGTTGGTGGAATCTGGAAGATGAGGTCGGAGAGGGATGAAGATGGGCTTTTTCTGATTATGAACCCTGGGCCCACTTCCCTGACAGCTGTGAGAAATGCCTGCCACTTCCTCTGTCCTCAGCTCCTGGATTGGCCTAGAAATGAAAGATAGCAGCAATTCAGAAGGCCTACTTTGTGACTTCTGGCATGCAGTAACTTACTCTGTATCTCTGGGCATACCTCTCTGTGCCCCATTCTCCTTCTCTATAAATGAAATGGCTGGCTTAGGTAAATTCTGGGAAGGACCTTCTTGACACCTATTAGGAGGTTGAGTGAGCTCTCATCTTCTATTTGTGAAGGGTTAACATGTAGACCAACGGGTGTTACATAAGGTGGAGTAGGCTTTGCAGTTCTCCGTATGGTGCCAACTCCCTCACAGAGCCTTTACCCTGTTCAGGCTTCTGTTCTGTGTTCAGGCTTCTGAAATGGTGGAGTCGTTTTCAAGCAGCTGCTGCTTAGAGGACCCTGGGCCTGGGGATACGGAGTGAAGGTTATCCAAGAATTGTATCTGCCCTAAAACAAGTTGTGATGTATTTCCAAGAGCATTATATCCAGAGAACTATAGAGCTTTTCAATTTCAGATCCCCTGGTTTTTAGGGAGAAAATTAGAGAAACCAAGGGACTGGCTCAGGGTCACGAGGCCAGTTAGTGACAAAAGCTGAGACTGGATTCCATTTTTCACTTCTCTCGAGTCTGTGACTGGTGCACTTTTCATTATTTTAATTAGGTTGATAAGACAGGTGCACAAGAAAAGCAATACTCTAGGGCAGTGCATGATAGGTGCCAGACAAGGGGGGTTGACGGTGCTGGTATAGGGTTTCTGAGAAGGAGCAATCATGTTAGCTGGGATAATCTGGGAAATCCTCCCGGAGGAGGGAAGTTTTGAGCTTCGCTTAGAGGATAGATAGACTTTAGACAAAGGAAGGGGAGCACCCAGAGCAGTGGTATGGAGATAGGAAAGCCCAAAACAGGTAGTGGGATGTGGATCAAGCTTAGCTGAAGCAGAGGGACAAGGAAGAGGAAGGGACCGAGGACTGGCATTTAAATATTGAGTATCTGTCGTGTCTTGCACAGTGTCTGGTCCTTTACCCCTGTCATTTCAGCGTCCGGAGTGGGGAAGTGACACCCTGACCAATGCTTTTGTTTGAGGGCATCACGTTTTCACCCCATCAGTACTTGGGATCTGTCTTCCTTAGAGTAGAAGTTACTTTGACCTAGGGGAAAGTACCTAGTTAAAAATGGAGAGAAGAAAAGTGGGAAGAGTCGTTTGTTTCTGTAAAGAAGGTCAGAGGTAGTCGATAGTCGGTAATTCTTTCATAGTAAGCAAGCCTGGAGTCTGCCTCCCAGCTAATGGCAGCTGGCGGGCCTTGGCGCTCCTGAGTGACCAGGCTGTCCATGAATTATTCAGGGCCCGTGCCCAGTGAGTGGCTGCCTAGCGAAGTCTTGTGGGAAGGAGGCTGTGTTATCTCGTTAAGAGATTGGCAGAAGCTCAGGTGCTGAGGAGGAAGAAATGACTGCACCCTTAAAATATTTCACATTTTAACATGCCAGGGCCGCACACAGTGTTCCATAGCCCTACAACTGGATAATCAGGACCTGTTTTTCAAAGAGGAAGAAATAACCCCCCCCCTCACTCCCACCCCTAATTAACAAATACAATAACCTATTCTCTCTCATGTTACTGTGGCACTTGTTGGCAGGGATTTGGCTAGAAGCCACATTAAAATTGCAGATAAGACAGTAGAGCCACAGAGTGTGTTCGTGTGGGAGAAACCCTACTTCGCTCTGTTTTTATCTCAGCCAAGAAGAGAGATGGTATTGATCCATTCGGAATGGTACTTTCTGTAATTGTCACTGTTACTGTCACTAACTTGCATTTGTTATACGCTACTGTGTGTGTGTGTGTGTGTTCCCCCACCCATCTGTCCATTCAAATGACCTATTTTCTTAGCTTAGTTGACAGTGCCTACAGAGAAGAAATCACTTCTCCAAACTTGGTGGGTCCCTCCAGTGGCCTGTGTTCCCAGATGGGCCTGAGCACATGTTAGATAGGTTGACTTTTACTCTCTGTAGACCAGGAGGTATGGGGCTTGTGCCCTGACGATGAGGCTTGCATCCCTTCACTTCCTCTTCTTCCCTCTTTGCGTGCCTGTTTAACATGCTTTCACCTTTTCTCATTACAGCCAATCTATGGTAAGCTTCTGGAAAAGGTAACGCGGGTATGAAGACCTGAAGGCAGGGTCCAGAGGCCTATTTTCACTAGTAGATTTGTAGCTCCTCTCTTCCAGTTTTTACCCATGAGTCATGCTACCAGGAAACGGCGTCTTCTCACTGCCCCATCTGCTTCCTTGTAAAACTCTGGCCCGATGGCCGTGAACACCTGTGTGTGTCAGCCTTTATCCCTCCATGTTGGAGGTGGGAAGCAGAACCGAAAATCCTGGGCAAGAGCAGGCCTGGCCCCAGCCGCATTCCTCAGATGTTCTTTTCCTTTGAACCACTCTGCCTGTAGCAGAGGAGCCCAGTCTTGGCTCTGGGTGGTGTTTTATTCACAGGCATAGCAACACCTGTTTGCCAAAGGTGGGGCCTCTGGACTGGGGCATTCTTTTGCCCATACAGGGGAGCTTTGCATGTGCAGGTAACAGACGCGATAAGAATGCAGGGATAAGGTTTGGCTGGGGTAGATTATTCAATAAACTACATTCCTTGGGTACTTGTTATTGAGTGTAACTTGCCGTTTTTCTCCTTCTCAGCAGAGATATCAGGTACTTTATATTCGTTTCTGCTGTGACCAGCTAAACAAGAAATGGACTAAAGATATAAATGGGAATTAGATTTGTTCTGGTATTTCAGATGCAGCTGTGTAACTAGATAATTTTGTAGAAGGGATGCGTGTGTGTGTGTGTGTGTGTGTGTGTGTGTGTGTGTGTGAGAAAAAATCCATATCCTCCAGGGAACAGAGCTAGCAGTTGCTGGAGATGAAAAATGCCTTTAGTCTTCCGTTTAATTTTTCGTCTGGGTATTCTAAGTCCTGAAATATCAAATGTTAGCCTCACCTCAAACATTGGCCTTTGTAAAAACATAGGCCCTTTTTAACTTGTTTCATAGTGAATGTTGTGTTCTTGTTATCCGTGAGGTATTACTGCTTTATTTTTATTATAAAATATGATTTTGAATATGCCTTTCCCAGTGCAAAATGGGGTAAGTGAAAGAGAAGGGAATGGGGTTTGTGAGTACTTCCCAGGTGGAGGACTGGTCTTACATTCTGAATTGCCCTTGTCCAGAAATCCAGAGGGGTACCACTCCAGGCCCTGGCCTGAGATGAGTGATGGTACAGGAAACCTACAATATCTTCCAGCCAGTAGTCTCCTTGGTTGAAGAGTTGGCTGAAGGTGATGGTAGAATTAGTTTTCGAAATTTCCTCTGTGAGGAGTTTAAATCCTAGCTGCTCAGACAGCTCGTGGCTGTCTTCCCAACATTTCACTTTACTAAACATTTCTCCGTTACAGAAGAACTCTGTGAAGTTGGTCCCGTTATTGTGTCAACATCTTAGGCTCGGGGACTGAGAGTTAGAAAGTAGCAGAGCCAGATTCCTAGATCCCAAGTCAGTTTTTAAGCATCTTTCTTCCTCTAAACCCTGACCCAAATGCTCTGTGGGTGGTGCTCTGGGAGGAAGCAGGGGAATGATCTAAGCTCTGATCTCCAGGAGCCCATAAGGTCCTAAGGAAGCGCTGCTGACTGCTTCCAGCTGCCCAGGCTGTGGGTCTTGTGTGCAAGGTGCTGCTGGGGAGAAAGGGAGATGTTCTGGAAGGGGTGGCAGGAGCTAGCAGTGGCACAGAGATGTGTTCTCATAGTGGGGCTTCTTGAAAATTGTTTGTTTTTTTTTTTTTTTTTCGGGAGGGCAGGGGAAGAAGGTTTCTGGTAATTCTGTTTTCTATTTTTGACTGGATTCATGGTGGTATGTTTGATTAGTTGGTTGAGCTTTCTGGTACATGGGGAATTTCCCTTTGAATGAGGGATGGGTTTTTGAGAATACACTTACTGAGGCAGGCTTTGGGAGAAAGGACAGTGGTAAGTAGGTAGTAAGAGGGTAGGAGGCTCTCTGGGCATTATACAGTAGAGGGGAGGCAGAAAAAGAATGCCCACAAGACTGGGAGAAGTTGGCAGGAGGCTGGTTGGAAAAGACGGTGGGTGGGCCAGAGAGGTGAGACAGATCACATAAGCTTCAGCTCCAGGGAGCGTAAATGCACTGGCATAATTTGGAGCCTGCATCTCTATCTGGCCACACCAGCGGAAGAGGATTATTTTAGTAAAATTATTTTGGTTTCCTATAAAGAAACACTCAGGAGAAATTGGCTGTGGTCGTCCAGCTCTTGTGCAGATGAAGGAAAGGCCGATCTGGAAAGGGCAGAAAATTTGACAAAAACAGTTTATATGTGAAGCCTTGAATTCTGTCCCTCCCTGTTCCCACCCCTTCTTGCCCAGCTCTTGGGTTGGTTTTTCAAGTTCTTGAATGTGTACACACCCCATCACATCTTAGCCTGTTGGCCATCCTCTCCCAGGCATTGCAGTCTTGCTAATGTTTAGATGTTCAGGAAATGAACACTCCATAGTTTACCCTTTGAAACTTGCTGTAATGCAGGGAAAGTGTTTGTCTTTTTTCTTCTCTCTCTTTCTCATTTATTTTTAACCTCTCAGACTTCATAAAACCTCTTGGAACAAACGTTCGTTGGCTTAATCTCATCCCTTAGTGCTCCCATTCATATGCTACATGCTAAATCATACAGGATCTTAGTGTAGAGGTCCTTCACGTATGAGAAAAGAACAAAACCCACTCACAACAAGAGAACCCTCAGAGTAGAAATTCTGTGAGAATTAGCAGAAAACATGCCTATTCCTGACCCCAACTAAGTGTTGGAGAAGTCCCTGTGGAGGCTTGCTTGGGTTTTAAGTATCTTGGAGCCATTTAACAAGTTTTTTAAGGTTTTTCTGAAAAGCTTACAAACCATTAGTAAGCAGATATTAAACTCAAAGTACATGGGATAAGTAGGGCTAAATTTGGTCAGTCTGGGGCCCAAGTGTGGCTCTGCCATTCATCACCTTGCCCTGGGCAAGGCATAGTATGTCTCTGAATCTCATTTGCCTTGTCTGCAAAATGGACACAATACCTACCTCATAGGTATAGTCGGTTGAGAAAATGTATGTGAAAGCATTTTCTAAATTACAAAGTGCTGTAGTAATGTGATACTGTTATTATGGCCAATTGTTTATATGGAGATGGATGATAATTGGGACTACAACAATAGTCTCCAAGAGAGGGGAGATTACTTATCACTAATAAACATTTAGTATCAGAAGAAATTTCTTTTGACTGTAGACTCCAACCTGTTTGATCTCTAGGCGAGGACTAAGGCCCAGCAAGGGTTAGACACACTTGCAATTACTCTGCTTCTTCGTGGCACTCAGGAGGTGGGGTGAACTGGAGTACTCTGGCCTGGGGTCTTTCAGCACACCCCAGCACTTCTAATTTGTGCTGTCTGCAAATAACCACGGGGACTTGGTTTTGCCATTCTGGCACCACAAGGATGATGGATACACGTTGCTTGGCCTTCAGTTGCTTTGATCCCATAGCTGACTGTGCCGGTCCGTTGTGGCCACCTTTCACTACGCCTTGGGGTCTTGGTGCAGCTGGAAGGCAGGCACAACTGCTTCTCAGAGTTGGCCACGTGTGTTGATATTCCCTGGCCTGGGTGAGAGACACTAGTTTTTTAGATGAGAAAAGATAGAGGGGATACTGAAATCACAGGGTCTGTTTCTGCAGAAAGCGTGGTTGACTACTGAGCATTCCGAAAACTATCTTGCCTCCCCTTCATCTTCCCTTCCACATGCTGTGTGTTTTTGCCATAGGTGTCGTCTTCAGGGTTCTTCTTAGAGCACTACTGATAAACTGTGGGTAGGACCTCTGGCCTCTTGCTTTCTTAAGTTAGACTTGGGTAAATTCCTTTAAATTTATTCTTTTCCTCACAATGTCCCTGTCCTTTCCCTTCTGCCTCTGAAGGTAAAGGTATCTGCTCTTGGCTAAGGCTGAGCCCCATACCTTTGAGCCCTTTTCCCCACCGGCCTTTTCCTTCCTACACCAACTCAGGGGTGAAACCTGTGCACAGAGGATGAGCTCAGCTGGACCCTGGCCCAGAGCCCCTTCCCCTGCTCCTTCCACTCCCATTCCTTCCACCACCTCTACCTTCTTGCTCTTCTTCTCTTTGCTTCTCATTCTCTCATTCCTTCTAACCTTGTTTAAGCTTTTATTACTCCACTGACCTCTTCATTCACATACTAGATCACGTCTTCTCTGACTTCTTGTTCCTCCTTCTTTTTGTAACCTGTGATGCCTTCGTACTCCCCCCCCCCCTTTTAAAGTATCTCTTTCTTCTCTTGGAGTGTCATTCCATAGCTCTTTGGTATCTCCAATGTTTTTTCTTCTTCCTCACAGACCCTGGCCTTCCCCAGGGCTCTCTGCACAGCCACTTGCCTCTTACCTACCTTCCCAGGTTTAAGCCCACGGCAGTCTCTCTCACTGCATGGGACTCTATTCTCAGCCTTGATCTCCTGCTCCACCTCCTTGGCGACTTCTGGTGTTGCCGCCCCTCAGTATTGCAGGTAACTCAAATTCAGTGTATCCAAAAAGAAGTGTTCAATCCTTCCCTACGCCCCACAGCCAGTTCTAAACAGCCCAGAGTCTTCTGCAACCATAGCCTTTGAACCTCCCACCCACGGACAGTTGGTTACCAGAGTCCTGTGGATTAACTCTTGCATCAGTCCATTCCTTTTTGTTCCTATTGCCTCACACTGACTAGTCCTTTGACCCAGAGAATGCCAGTCACCACCCGAGTGACCTTGCTGCTTGCATTCTCTCTCCTTTCTGCCCATCCTGGCTGACCACTGCCACATTAATCTTCCCTAGAGCCCGACCCAGACCCCATCCTCCTTTGGCCGAAAAGTCTCCTGTGGTTTCCAGCCCAGGCTTAGTACCCTCAGGGCTACCCTCCTGCCTGACAGTCCCTTATGCTCCAGTCAAACCGCAGCACTCGCTGGTACTGTTCCTGGGACAGTCCTGTTGGTGCCTTTACTTGTATTGCTTCCCAGCCACTCCTCACTAGGAGAGGAGGCTTTGCCCTTTCCCAGCCTGTTGATACTCTACCTGTGTTTCAAGGTTTGGTCACAATGCCAGTCCCTCCTGGATTGTTTCTCCCTGTCTTCCTAGAGTAGTGCCTCCCTAGGCAGTAGTGTCTCCCTTAACCCTCTGAACTCTTACAGCTGCCTTCCTTACCCCGTTTCTCTGCTGTCTGTTTGCATACTTGTCCCATCTCCTCTGGCCAGGAACTCTCCCGGTCATCTCTGAATCCTCCCCTGGGCAGTGTGCCTTGCGCACAGTTGGCGTCCAGTAAATACTGAATGGAATAAGGAGTGAGTGCGTCTGGCCTTCCTTTACCTCCTCCCCACTGTTGAGTTGGAGGTGGTCAGATGAGTCATTAGGGTTGTGACCTCTTCTTCCCCTGCCCCATCACACCAAATAGATTCCCACTTATCACCTTCTGTCCCTGCAGGGTTATTAAATTGTGCCCTAGCCTCAAAATCTTTCTTTCCAATACTTGGCATGTGTTCACTCTGCCTGGCTTGTTCTGAGTCTGCTCTTTATTATTGAGTGTGGCTATACTACTACCCCATCACCTAGTACGTAACCTAGCTAATTAGAAAGCTTATTTCACCTACTTCCCCATACCACAGGGAGCTGAAAGGGAGACTCCAAGAGTGGTGACTCATACTCTATTCACTAAGTGGCTTAAAGATTAAAAATAAAGCATTGTAAATCGGCAAGCACTTTGCAGTCTCATTGTCTCGGCCCACAGCTGGACTCTTAGAGACTTAACGCTTCATATTTAATAGTGAAGTGCATTTAATATTAATATAGAATGTATTTAATAGTGAAGAAGGCCTGTTAAGATCTTAAGAAAATTCTCCATTTTACTTTTTTGTTTTTTAAGATTTTATTTATTTGACAGTGAGAGTGAGAGAGAGAGAGAGAGAGAGAGAGAGCACAAGCAGGGGGAGTAGAGGGAGAGGGAGAAGCTGGCTCCCCATGGAGCGATGCAAGGTTCCATCCCAGGACCCCAGGATCATGACCTAAGCCAAAGGCTGACACTTAACTGACTGAGCCACCAGGGTGCCCCTCCATTCTACTTTCTGTGGCTTTGATGTGATATGTGAGGGAAAATACGCAAGAGGTGTATTTTTCAAAATACACTCCTAATTTTGAAAGGTATGATGGTTGTCAGGGTATTTTCACATCATTCCTTCATTGACCTTGTAGAGGTAGGTATTCATTATCCCCGACACTGAAGATTTAGAGGGCATCCAGGGTTTCTTCTAAGGTCATAGATGATTAAGAGCCTTGGCCAGGACTAGAAACTCAGGTCTTGGGAATCCTAGTCCAGTGCTTCTTCCAGTAACCCCACATTTTGCTACATTCCTGTCTGTCAGCATTGTGAATTGCAGCTGTGGGCGGTTAAAAAGGCTTTAGAAATTACATCCTGGATACGGAGAAATGTCTTCAAATCCAGGACCTCGCTTTACAGAGCTAAAGGTGGACACTGGATGTATTTAAAAGCCTGTCCCGTAGATGTTAGGAATGGGAGTTGTTCAGCTGAGCAGTTAGGCTAGTCTTTAAGGTTTAACTCCGGCTTGGGACAGGATGCAGTTGCTTGAATTACAAGTGCCCTGGGGCCTAAAGTGATCCTGCAGGGAAGGCCCACCTCTTCGCTGCAGTTTGGAATCCCTTAGGAACGAAATTACCGTCTTCAGTGAGTATTGCTGCAGGGGCTCCATGTGGAAAAGCCAAAATGTGTGGTTTGTTGTCTGCCGGTAGTGAGTTGCAGGGGTGGGGAGAGAAGGGGGGGGGGTAAGGAAGTGGGAATTAAAAACTGGGGTCAGTTGTTTCCCCCCAGATACATTCTGATCACTGTTCTTTGTCGAGGATTTTTAATTTAATTTAATTTTGGTTGAGACTGATGGGAGGAAAATAAAAGAGGGCTTTAACATCTTGAAGAAAGCAAAAGTTTCAGGGGCCTCGTTTTACAGATCACGGTAGGATTGGAGGGGTCGTTTCTGTTCGGTCGCCTCCCCCGTGGGTTCGGAAGCCCCTGGGCGCGCGCGGGGACCCCCGCGGAGTCTACCTGCCCGCGTACCTTTCTCCCACAATGCCTTGCAGATCCGTGCTCGGGTCGGCGCAGCCTGGAGCTCGCGTGCGAGGCCCGCGCTGCCGGCCTCCCGCCCAGCGCGAGTCGGCGGGAGGGACCGCTCCGTGCGCCGAGCGTGCCCCTCCCCGGCTGCGGCCCCGGGCTCGCTCGCACGCGGGCCGCCGCCCCGCCCCGCCGCCCCGCCGCCCCGCCCCGCCGCCCCGCCGCCCCGCCCCGCCGCCCCGCCGCCCAGGTGCGCCTGCCCGCGTGGCCGCGCTGCCCGCAGACGCCGCGCGGGGGATGCGCTGCCCGCCCGGCCGGGCCGCCGCCTTTTCCGGTGATAGTAAGCGGAGACTTTTGCGTTCCCGGAGGCTCCCAACAAAAGATCGCAATTGCGGCAGCTTTGTTTGGGAAGTAGCCCGGCGGCGGGCGCGTCCTGGGCCCGGCCGGGGTCGGCGGCCGCGGCCGCGCTGGGCGCCCGGGGCGGGGCGGGGCGGCGCGGGGCGGGGCGGGGGTGGGGGGCGGCCTCCCCGCGCCCCTCCGCGCCCCTCCGCGTGGTACGGCCTGCGTCTCCCCCACAACGCTGTTATGCTAATCAGGTGACATCACCGCCCGGCGCACGGAGAGTGGCTCCCGATTGAATTACAAACCGGCGGCCGCCGCGGGCAGCCGGGAGGAGGTGTGTGTGCTGCTCCCGCGAGCTCCCGGGCGCGGCGACCCGGGCACGCTCGGGATTGGCCATATTTTAGAATATTTTTAAAGTAGGACTTGCACCTCCTTCCCTCCCTCCCTCCCTCCGCCCTCCCGCCCCTCCTCGGCAATTTATTTTAAGCTTCTGGTCGGGAGCCACAAAAGGAAGGAAAGCAACAAGGAAGGAATTAGACCCCGGAGCGGTGACTCCTGGCCGGGCTAAGGTGGACTCTCCTGCAGCCGACTCGCGATCAGGTCCGTCTGCTGGACTTTCAGACCGGAATGGGGCTTGCCTAGGGTCCAGCCCTTTGCGCCGGGGCCGGGAGCCGAGGCGTGCGGAAGCGGCTGCGTGTTGGATGGGGGTTGGAGGGGGCCGCAGCGGGAGTTCCTCGGGGCAGCCCGCCGGGGCGCTACGCCGCGCGTAATGGAATTGCAGAGGACGTCCAGCATCTCCGGGCCGCTGTCGCCGGCGTACACGGGGCAGGTGCCTTACAACTACAACCAGCTGGAAGGGAGATTCAAGCAGCTTCAAGGTAAGCCCCCGCCTCCCAGAGGCCGGGCCTGCCCTGGGGCTGTGCCTACGGGGGTTCCGAGATTCTGTTTGTGCCGTATGGTACGTGACCCTAATGAAGACGGGCCGCCGCTCGCCCGGCCCTGAAGCCGCTGGTTGGCCGCGAGCACCCCATTCACTCCTTAAAGGAGACCGTTTCTCTCTCTACTCTAGAAAAGCCACCATTTGGAGTCTCTTTACCCCTCTCCCTCTCTCCTCCCTCCCTCTCTCTCTCTCTCTCTCTCTCTCTCCCTCTCTCTCCCTCTTTCTCTCTCTCTCATCCTTTTGCTTCTCTTGGTTGTCAGGTATCATCTGCTACTACCCGCTGAGCACCTATTTTCTGGCCTCCTAGCTATCCTTGCAGCTCAGTGGATCAATGGTAATAGACCTATTAGTATGCAGACATTTAATTCTGGGTCACCTCTATCTCCCAGCCCCCCTCCCCCCCCCCAGCCTCTTACCTCTGGGAATCCTAAAGGTGTAAAGTGCACTGCTCAACACCCAGTCCTGTAGAACAATAGCAAAGGGGAGGAGGGAGTGGTCTTTTTGTTCTTAAGCCTTGGGTAAATTACAGTTTTGATTCCGAAGCCTAATTTTAACTCTTTTGATGTATTGTGTTGGGGAGAGCCTTCCCATCAATTTAGTAGTCTGTGTAATTTATAATGAAAGCCAGTTATTGTCATTCCATTGCTATGGGTTGGATTAGTTGGATCGATTACAGGTTTCTTGGCGTCTGTATTAGTCTCCAATAATTGAATGAATCCAGTATTTTACCGCATATATTTTTATAGAAAGCAGGATCCTGTGTGCAGCAGCGTGTGGGATGATGGGCCTGTAGCCCACCGCTGCGGTGGCCTCTGCAGCCTTTCGCTGTCCCTGCCCAACCAGAAGGCCTGGCTGGCGGTTTCTCAGAGCTTATACATGAAAAAGGACTCATAACTGAAAACAGAACTCCTTCCGTTTGGAAGCCCCTGGAATCGGTTGTAGGCCAGGAATGGCTCTAACTAACGCTGTGAAACAGTGGCCTTTGCACACTCTGTGTTTCTTATTTGAACTCTTCTCAGAGCCACAAACGCGGTTCCTGCGAGGAGGAGGAAGGAAGGAAGCAGCTCAGTCCTAGAATGTTTTCATTGGGAAGAGGAGAGAGGATATATTTCATTCACAGGTTTATTTGTCTTGTGAAATAGTTGACAGTAATGACACTTGTCTGGAAAACAAGAGGCAGAACAGGACGTGATTTTAAACATTTGCTAGTCTATGCTGCATTCTGGGGCAGTTAGCAGAAGCTCCATTCCCTCCAGGGAATGGTTATGTGTCTTTGCTTCATTCCCCCTTGAGCTCTTTGAAGGTGGAATTTGTTTTTTGGAAAAACTTGGGTGGGTGGGGGGGGGGGTAGAGGCAGTTTGCAAATGGGAAAGAGTAATGGTATTTTGTCTGTTGTTCTTCTGGGTCCATGCTGGAAGCCCCATAGTTTTAGGTTTTGAGAATTCAGTGTACCTCTAGTAAGCATGTCTAAGTCTCTCTGCTTCACCGTGTCATACTGTGGAGGATGAGGCACCCGATGGTGGATCCTTGATCAGAAAACCTATTAGCAACATCCAGTTGGCCCACTCCTTGTAGTGAGATAAAATGCAAAGCCAGGGGGAAGATTTAAGGTGTGGGGAGCAGTGTACTCATAGGCCCACCCATAACAAAAGGCTGTTATCTGAAAGCTTTGAGGATGGTTGTAAAACTGCTACCCCAGAAGGGTGGAGTTTACACACAGGAAATGTCTTAAACTGTCTTCTCTGGATAGAGAAAAATTAAAAAAAAAAAAAAATCACCATGCGCCCCTGATATTTTTACCTCCTTACTGTTTGTCAAGGAAATCCCTTCTAAAGAGGTAGACTTCACATTTTGTGTGGTGGCTTTTTTTTTTTTTTTTAATGACTTTTGCTCCTTCATGTAGCCCAGATAACTTTCTTATTTCTAAACATTGTGGTTTAGGAGTTACACAAGTTTAGTGTTGGTATTTCTGTAACAGAAAACCACCCGTGTTAAGGAACTGAGAAGAAAGGGTGAATTAACTTTCAAGTATGGTGGATCCCAAGAGAATTACAAACATGGCTTGCCCCATAGTAACAACAAATGGAACTGATGGCATTTTAAGCAACTTTAGGAAAATTTTTGCTAACACCTTTTCCCATCCCTACCCCCAGCTTGTGTTTGTTCTTCAAGTTGTCACATCTTTGATAATACATAGATTATATCATATAATTTAATTTTATACATGCCTCCAAAGTAATCCCTCCCCCCCTTATTTTAATCTTGAGTATCATCCTTCCTAGCACTTAAAACCCAGTATTGGAAACTGGTCCTTTCAAATGATTTTTTTAAATGCCTGTTATACGAATTCATTCATTTAGTGTCTCTGCCTGAAAGTACTGTGACTTTGTGGGAGCTATTTCTCCATTTTTGCTGTTTTCAGATATTTTCACAAATCCTAAAAATTTCAAGAGGGACCAGGGGATGAGATTTGATGTTCTAGCTAAGGGAAGTATGATATTAAAATGTGTTTGGTCTACTAGGATAGTAAGCAAATAAGTAAATTTATTTACACTCTGATTTAGGGGACTGAGTGTGGTGTGATGTCTTTCATACTTAGTACTCCTGGCATAAGACAAGAGACAGGACCTTCAGCCTCTGGTGGCTTCAGACGTTAACCACCAACACCCAGCACACCTAACAGACACACCCAAAGTGCAGGCTCACTCTCTCTTTCATATTGTTCATCTGCAAAATTAAGTTACCACCTTTTTCAGAGCCTGTTTTTGTATCTTCAAAGTTGGATTAGTTTTTTCTTTTTTAAATAAAAGAGAAATGCGGAAACAAAAACTTAGCCTCACGTGTTTAGAAAAACGTTTGTAGTAACAGGTTGATAATACCTTTTCTCCAGTTTCAAATCAGCCAGCTTAATTCTTTATAGCAGATTATTGCTGCTCTTGTACTCAGAAGCTATTGCTTGTGCCTAAAGTGTAAGTTAAAATCCAACCTCCTTAACTTGGCGGTGGACCCTCCCCCATATGGCCCCACCCCAACTGCTTCCTATTCTGGCACTCACATTCCAATCCAACCTTCCAGGTAGGCAGGCTTACAGCTCTTCTTAAAACCAAGCCCAGGGTTTTTGGCTTCATCCATTTGCCTTCTGCCTCAAATGCCCCACTCATCCATTTACCCATTGAAATCATTCCTGTAGATTTATTTCTAAAGTTGCTCATATTCCAGTTATTCCATAAAGCTTTTTGTCTTCTCTTTTGGGGTTGATGGGGGAAAAGATTTCATTGAGTGCTTACCATGTACCAGACATGTTAGTAGGAGCTTTGTATGTGGTATCTTGCCTTCATAACACACCTGTGAGATTTTAAAGATGAGAAGACAAATAGCTTGACCAGGGGTTGCAGGCATTATTGGTCTCAGGCAGCACACATTGTTGTTCTCTAACCTTCTTCTCCTAGACTTTTAGATATTAAATGTTATTTTATTTCTGCAATAATGACAATAATAATGATAATAACAGTAATGAGGTTATATTGCGAAATAGGCACCCAAACCTGATTCCTCTTTCCTGTCTGCCTGCTTCCCAGAGAGCACTGATTCTCTTGGCCCTGGCAGTGGAGTTGTAATGAAGACAGGATCTAGTTGAAAAGCATCAAAATGAACTTCTTCTGCCGCCTTTGCAGCCTAACCCTGACATCTAGCACCTGATACTTCTGGAGAAGGTTCTTTTTCTTAGCTTTTCGGCTCCATGAACTTGTCCCTTCGTCCAGAAAGTGTTATGGGGTAGTCGGTCTTCAATGGGACGTAGAAGGAGACTACAGAGGAATTTAGTACATGCTCTCTCAGAGTTGCCTTGTTCCATTTTTTAGGGGGTGAGGATGGGGTCCTGGTTTCTTAGGGGAAAAATATTGCTGGTCTTATGCCCACAAATTGTGAAGAAAATTTATTTTCAAGTTTTTAAGAACTTGCCAGTTTGTTAGGGTACCTAGATGTTTGTATTGCATAATGTCTTAAACCTTACAGAAATAAGATTGCCGAGCTTACACCTCCTTCTTGTCATGAAGAAAATTTAAAGGTTTTAGATATAAAGTATTAGCCTTCAAATATTTCCGACTGTGACAGTGAAAAGAGTTGGTGACAAATGAGAACTCTCTTGGCGGGGTGGGGGCCAAGATTTAAAAGAACGTTTTTGGGTTTAACGAAAACATAAAAGATTGGCTTTTTGCTCTGGATACCTGCCAATAGTATAACTATTCTAAGGCCAGATAACTTTGTGCGACAATTCACCAATTAAAAAATATATATATCTTTTGCCAGAGCTTCAGCTCAAAATTTGGAAGTTCTTAACAGATTTGTGAATTAGAATCCTTTTTGAATGATGTAGTAATAATTACTATTAATATGTACAGCACTTAACTTTAATATGTATGGTCTTGCGTAATTAACTAAATGAGATTATTCAAAGTACCCAGTGTGGGATCTAGTACTTAATAAGTTCTAAGTAAGTGTGCATTTATTATTAATAATATTTCTTTGGGGTAGATATTCTTATTTCATATAGGTAGATAGGCAGATCATTTGATTCAAATCAATTGGTGTGAAGCTACATCTTCAGAATCCAGGTTTTCTGGTTCCACATTTGAAGGGTCCAGGACCACAAAGTGGGTTAGGTATGAGCCACATCACCCTTTCCCTAGATATCATGAATGCGTTCTGGTGGCATGGAAAATTAACGAGCTCAGGACTGCTCAGATTTCTGGACATGTGGTGCTCTCAGTTTTTGGTGGGCCAGGAACTCTGATGGTCAAGAGTATAATGATTCCTTTAGCTTAAGTTCACTGACTGGGATCTCCATTAGAAGGACTGTTGGAGGCCAGCTAGGAAGAAGAGGAGGTGATCGATAACTCCCTTTGAGGAAAAGAGACCATTTTTCTTACAAATTGAATGACCTGACTGCTCAGGAAGTTTTCTGATGACTCTACTCTTTCTTCTCCCCTCTTCACATGCCTAGGGCCTTCACTGCGTCTACGTCTCTTTTAGTCTCTTTACCGTCTTACCCCTCCCCTCTCCACCCCCACAACAACTGTTGGGTCTTCCTAAAGCTGGGCCCTGATTAGAGCTGTCTTCTGTGTAAAAGTTTGGGAGTTGACTCTAGCTGACCTTCCTATCTCCAGCTCCTGCTACTCCTTCCTCAACAGCACTCAGGATCCCCTAAACCTACCCTGCATTTTCCTGCCCTTGAGAGGCTGTTCTCAAGGTTTCTTGCACTGGGAGTTATTTCTTTAGTCAGGATTATTACTTTTGAGTTCCAGTTTAGATGCCACTTAGTTCTGAGTGTTCCCACAAAGAGGGGAGGTCAGAATCTCTCTTCGGGTTCCCTTACTGCAAGATTTAAAGTTTAAGTTCTTGTTTATTTTGTCATTTTCACATAACTGCTTTTGGGTGCAGTTTATTTACCTTTTTGTTTTTTTCTACATTTCACAGAGTTTTAGGGGCATAAAGACAAATGCCTGATGTAACCTGTTCTACACATAGCAGTTACCAAGTCTGTTAAAGAGTAAATAAATGAAACTGTTATTATGGACGGCTTTATTGCAGTGGTTCTCAAAAGGAGGTCCCCAGACCAGCATCGATGTGATCTGGGAACTTGCTAGTAATATAATTTCTCAGGCCAGACTTCTGAAACTCTGGGGTGGGGCCCAGCAGTTGGTGTTTTTATAGCCTGCCAGGTGGCTCTGATGCACACTTAAGTTTGAGAAATCCTCCCTTATTGGGTCATTCCTACAATCTTTGTGATTTAGTGATGGGGAGGAACCAACTGCGTGGATCACTCCTAAATGGGACCAGATATTATATCTGATTTACTGAACAATGAAGAGTCGTGAAGAAGTATGTTTAGAATAAAATAGTTTAGTAGTGAAAAGGCATTTAATGAGTCAGGAATGGCCCCTGTCCCCCTAAATTAGAGAAGCCATTTAACATCTGCAGGCCTCAGCCACCTCATCTGCCAGAGGCACCAGTTTCCCACTGAGTTGATGTGAAGACCTATCCAGAAAGATCCAAGCTTAAAAAAAAAATTAAAAGATCATAATATCTACAGGTTGTGCAAACAGTTCATAAGGCATCTCAGTTCCACTTAGGTTCGTAGTAAAGAATCTGTTGCATTTCACTTGAAAAACCGAAATCCCAGTAACTTGGTATCTGGAAGGGAGGCCAGTGGGGAGGCCTCCTGGATATCTGAAGATCCGGTCTGCTTCCCTTACTGAATACCTTGCAGGTTTACCTGCCAGGGTTGCATTGAACAACAGATGCCATAATCTATATGATGTTTCTTTGGAAACATCCACGTACTATTTAAAATGTCAAGTGTGGGGGATCCCTGGGTGGCGCAGCGGTTTGGCGCCTGCCTTTGGCCCAGGGCGCGATCCTGGAGACCCGGGATCGAATCCCACGTCGGGCTCCCGGTGCATGGAGCCTGCTTCTCCCTCTGCCTGTGTCTCTGCCTCTCTCTCTCTCTCTCTCTCTCTCTCTGCATGTGACTATCATAAATAAATAAAAAAAAAAATTAAAAAAAAAAATAAATAAAATGTCAAGTGTGGGATCCCTGGGTGGCGCAGCGGTTTGGCGCCTGCCTTTGGCCCAGGGCCCGATCCTGGGGACCCGGGATCGAATCCCACGTCGGGCTCCCGGTGCATGGAGCCTGCTTCTCCCTCTGCCTGTGTCTCTGCCTCTCTCTCTCTCTCTCTCTCTCTGGGACTATCATAAATAAATTAAAAAAAATTTTTTTAAATGTCAAGTGTGGTTATTGTTTTCATCATATTTTCTTTTAAAGAAAACTACTATATATGAACGAACTCCTAAGAAGTCCAGTATGGCACAGCAATTTAAATATGGACTTCAGGGTTCGTTTTCCTCTCTTCTGGAACATGACACAAATAGTGACAGAGCTTTAGGTTTTCAGTTAACCATAGCTTTACAGGCATAACATCTATTCAAAATGGAATCACACTTGTGCATGTAAGTCAGGTAGATCTCAGCCTTCTTTAGTTCTTGGTGTCTTTTCTCCCTCTTGCCTGGCAAGTTTAAATTTTTAGGCCCCCAGTTATGAAAAACTAATAACAGATGAAATATGATAAGGGAATAGTAAGCATTTTTTCTACCTTCAGTAACCTTTGCTAGATTGGCTTAATTAAAACCCTGACAGGGGTACCTGGGTGGCTTGGTTAAACGTCTGCCTTCAGCTGGGGTCATGATCTCAGGGTCCTGGGATTGAGGCCTGCATCAGGCTCCCTGCTCAGCAGGGAGTCTGTTTCTCCCTCTGCTCGCTCTCTCAAAAAAAAAAAAAAAAATTCTGGCAATTGTTAAACCAGTTCATGGGTGCAAAGGACTTGCCATTTAAAAGCTCAGTAGTTGGTCACTAAACTGGGCAACTTCAGAGCAAGAAAAATCTAAGAAATACAATGATACAAACGATTCTTAAAAATGGATTGCATTTTTATTAACAAAAATTCGTTGATTGCCTGCTTTTCTACGGGAACTGTCCTCTGGTTAGGAAGTGTATGAGGTGTATTTCAGGAATGCTGGAAATGCTGGTTGGGCTTACTGAGGAATAGAAGTAAGTGGACAAAAAAACTTATTCCAGGTTTTAGGGACCCAAGGTAGAGAACCATGAGGTGTGGGACCAGGGTAGGAAAATGGAGCAGGGTTCAGGAAAGTGGAGCAGGTTCAGAGTGGCCAGAGTTTATAGAGTGCAGAGTGACAAAGGGCAGGTCGGAGGGGTACTAGAAGGATAATTGAAAAGCCAGAGGATACGTGATCCTGTAAATCAGGTTAAGTCGGTGGAAAGCCACTGAAGGATTTTAGATAGGAGAGTGATATGTTCTGACTCTTTTTTTTTCCTCCGAAGAAAGGTGAGTCTGACGGCTTAGTATGATGATTGCTTTAGAGGGTAGTGGTCAAGAAAGAGTCTGGAGACCATTTGGGAGGCTCTTGGGTTTGTAGGGTGAGAAACTTAGAAACAGCATAGACTCCTCAAATTCTGAATGCAAGGTTAGAACCTGGTTATTTAGTGTGGTCTACAGATGATCTGAGAGTTTGTTAGAAATCTCAAGCCACCCAGATCTACTGAGTCAGAATTTCATTGTAACATGATCCCCAGGTGGTTTGTATGGATATTAAAGTGTTAGAAGTGCTGCCTTGGAATAGTCTCTTCTTGCCTCCTTACCCTTATGAGCAGAGAGGGAAATAGTCCCAGAAGGGTTATGACCTTCCTGAGGTTTAAAGTTTATGTGTTTTATAGGAAGTATGCATTAAAGGTAAGATTTTCATGTTTTTTTTTTCTTTTAGGTAAACTAGAGCATTTTAAAGTAACTATAAAAATAATCTTGCATCTAAATGTATAATAGTTAATTAAAGAAAGTTTAGTATTACCCTAGATTACAGGGCTTTAAAAGCCTGGTTGGTTAATTCCTAGCTTTGTAAGTCTTTGTAGAATTTGGCTGGGATTTTCCTATTTACTAATCCTGCAGTTTTTGAAATTGGTGTGGTTAAGAAAAGCACAACTTCTTTTCATTTACCCATTTGGTATTAATGGAGAACTACAAAATTCCCTGGGTTTGTTTTCTTTACATTCTTTCAGAATTTCAGCACGGTGTTCTGGGAAGTAGAGTCTTGCTAAGTCCATACCTGCTTTATGACTTCAACCTTTTATATACTTCTAAGTTTTTTTTTTTTTTAAGAGCAGAAATACACCCCCCCCCTCCGCCCATGCTCCATCTTAGCAAAATTATCCTATATTAAACCAATGTTACTCTTCTTGCCTTTGATTAGACTTCAGACCGCTTTCAAACTCACCCATGCCTTCAGGTATGGCTGTAAAAGTGGATTTAAAATACTCTAAATAGCTGTTACTTGATAAGTGCTCATTTCCTGTGAGTCCACAGGTGAAGCTTTAAAATTAGTAGGTATTGATTAGGTAGGAGAGAAAAAGCACCTGCTGAAACTTGTTGGCAGGAAGTTTTTTGCCGCTTAAAGAAGAAAGAAAAGGGATGGGGGAGATAAGTTACTTCTCTTTTCCTCTAGCACCACTCCAGAACCTCCCTGAGGCAAAGGCCACAAGTAATGAAAGTAGTAGGAGTTAGGAGGCCATTCCGATGATGTTCTTACCACAGCAGGATTGATGGTCATTAGTGGACAAAGTTAAATTTCTAGCTTTTCTTTATATTACTCCAAAATTCTTTTTATATAATAATTATTTCATAGTCAAATTATGATACCTTTAAAGGAGAGAATAGTTTAAGATCCTGCAATCCCAGGGGCGCCTGGGTGGCGCAGTTGGTTAAGCATCTAGCTCTTGGTTTGGGCTCAGGTTGGATTAAGCCCAGAGCAGACATGGAGTCTCCTGGAGGCTGTCTCCCTCTGCCTCCCCCTGCTCCTCCAGGTGCTCTCTGTCTCTAAAATAAAATCTTTAAAAAAAAGAAAAAAAAAACTGCATTCTGAGCAAATTCTTACTTTTCAGTAGTTCTTATCTGTATGCCTTATATAATTTAACAGTATTAGAATATTGATTCCAACTTTTGGTGTTTTGTTTCTGTTTTTTACTTAACATTATATCATAAACTTTCGTATTTGGTTATTTCTGTGCCTCTTGCCCAATACTGCCAAATTGCTTTTCAAATCAGAGCAGGTTTTTTTGTTTTTTATTTGTTTGCTTGTTTGGTTTTTTTTTTTTTTTACTAATCTGAGCCTGTTCGCTTATCTTGTGATGAGGGTAATACAAGTTTTATGAAGGAAGATTGTCCTAAGAATAAGTGAGTTTTGGGGTGCCTGGGTGGCTTAGTTGGTTAAAAGCATCAGACTCTCTATCTCAGGGCCATGAGTTCAAGCCCCATGTTGGGTACCACACTGGGTGTGGAGTCTACTTAAAAATAAAATAATTTAAAAAGAGAGTAAGAGAGGTTCTCCATGGAAACTGTCCCAGTACCTGGTACATGGTACTGGGACATGGGCCCTCAGTAATCAGTGGCAGCCATTATTACAGGTCCTGGTCAAATGGCAAAGCAGGGCCCAACAGGGGCCAGTCTTTTGAACATAAGTTGGATATCTTACCCCACCCAAACCCTGAAACCTGTTCTGGGTGTGGTTTCCTTTAGCATGTTAGAAAAGTGTTTGGTTTGCCTGAAAATGCACCCAACTGAAACACCCCCTTTTGTGTTTCTCTTCAGAAAGTAGACAAGGCTGACGGCAATCATTTGAGTCTGATAACTTTTGATGTAGGTTCAAGGTCGCAATGGTATGGCTCTCTTAAGTTCATAAAAAGCATCTAAGGCAGTTACATCTGGAGCCAGAGCATCCAGCGCTTTGTCAGAGAGAACTACTGTAGCCAAAGTAATATTAACCACCCTCCATAGATTGGTGAATGCCTCTACTGTGTGTGCTTTTGAAAGGCCTTTCTTAGCCTTTCTCTCTCTCCCCCAACCTTGTTTTCAAGAGGCATAGGGCCTTTAAGTGGCAAATCCAGTAATCACAGTAGCATAGAGACACACAGGCCAGCCTATATTTGGCTTCACAAAGGCCTTGTGAAAGATCTGGCCTTAAAGTCTCTTTTACTGCTGAAATGATGCAAGTGGAAAGTTAATTTGAGGATCACTGAGGCACGCTTTATTCATGAAGAATGTGAGCAAAACATAAAAAGTCTGCAGGCTCTGTTCTTCTCTGGTGGTAAGGAAATTACATAGGCTGGGTCATTATTTGGGTGAATTTTACCCCCACCCCCCACGGAGTGTAATTGTGATAGAATTTTGGAGTGAGAGCTGTCGCGTAAGTACAGGCTAGTTGGAGTGTGTGTATGTTTGGCCAGAAATCCTTATACAAACCATAGGCCTTATTTTGGTGGCATCCATGACGTGCAGAGAGTGGCCTTGGCGTATTGAATTAGTTTGTTTTTTTTTTTTTTAAGAGAAACTTTGAAGATCTATTTTAATGTATATGAAGTCTTTGAAGGTCTGCTTAGTCTGTTTGAACTGTTAAATCCCAATGAGTCCCTCTAGATCTCTGGTGTGAATGTATAGGAGTTGAGAGGTGAGTACGAGTCTAGTGCAGTGTGTTTCTGATGCTTGAAAATGGTGCCCTGATTTCTATTGAAGGAGACGTTTATTCCTGCAGAGGTTTAAACGACTCACTATAAAAACTTCAGTCTTGGCAGTGCTAGAGGGAGATTATGCTTTATCTGCGAACAACTGCCAAGCAGATGAAATCCCAGCTGCACAGTCTGTGGTGGAGACTGGGTGGGAGTGGCCGGGGGAGCAGAGGAGGAAAGTGATCAGACCCTGGCAGTGGTGGTGGCGTGGTGCACAGGGCTGCTGAGGGCTGTTGGGAGGCGGTGTTCAGCGTTAGGACATTTTATCTCTCAGAAACACAGCGTGGTGGAAAGCACCTGGACCGTGGAGTCACATAAGGCAGCATTCAGATCCTGACTTCACCAGTGACCTTCCTGGACCCCGTTTTCTTGATCTGTTAAAAACTGGGAAACATAAGTAGCCCCTGGGGTGGCTGTAAATCCTAAATTAGTACACCGTATTGATTGACAAATTCATCCTAGTTTTAGCCGTGGCTGTTCCTTCTGAGCACTCTCCCCATGTCCCAGGCACGCTGAATGGTGGGTCACCATAGTTATATATGAAAGTACCCATGGCTGAGTACGGAAGACACACCACCGCCTGTGTGTGTTTGCTTATCCCTGTTATGCCTTCCTAGTGCTTGGCGTGTGAATAATGAATGAATGGAGTGATGAAGGCAGTAACATATATATATATCTATATATATATATATAGTTGTTTTAAAGTGAGTTAGTCACTCTTCCTCCCTGTGGCCTCTCCTCCCCTGAGAAAACAGTGGCCTCCTCAGCCACATAATAAATAATGTGTTGAATGAAAGAGTGAATCACATGGTAATGGTTTTGACTCTATGATGTGACAAATGAACTAGAACTTCAGGAACGGCTTATGTGTGTCAGTTTTTTTGATAAAATGAAATTTTGATACGATTCTAGGGACATCCCTCATGTAGTCCCTGTGGTCTGCAGGGTGCTGAGGAATTGAACTTTGGTGAGGAGAAGAGAAGGAAGCCTGTGGTTCTTGGAGAGATACTCAAGTTAATTAGACATCAGGTTGTCTCTTCTTGCTGCTGTTTTTACTTTTTCCCTTTGAGATGGAGCAAGAGTAGTTGACCCAGGAGGTTAGGGTCATACTAATGTAATCCAGGTACCTAGCTAGAGAGGTAAAAGTGTACCCTGTGAAACTGAAATCCGTTCTCTGGGTGTGGTAGCCATTCATTCAGGTTTTTGTATTGTGTGACTGTAAATGAAGGCAACTTTTCTAACTGCAAATATGTCTTTGCTCACAGTGATACAGCATGAGTAATGTTTTTCTAGAAGCCAGGCAGTTAATGATACTCTAAGCAAACAGAGGCAGGGCCTCAGAAATGTAGATACCAGATTAATGTGCAAGCTTGGCCTTTTAAACCGTTGAAGAAATAGCCATGAGAAACTAGTTTTGGCCAAAGAATTGCTTCCTAGCCCTCAGTGGCTTCCAGTCACCTCCCCTCTCCTTGGGGGGGAGGGGAAAAAAAAACTTAAAAAAAAAAAGTTGGTTTTCTTCTGCAAATATATATGATTTCAATTTTGACACGGGAGGTTATTTTTTCATTTGAGCACAAGGAAGCAATTTTTAAAAGTCCTGCTCATTCAGCATTGGGCCTGACTGTAGCCAAGCTTGACTGGGAGTTCTTGGCCACAGACCCACATACAGCAGCCCTTATCAAGGTAGTAAATTCAGTTGGCTTTTTGGGGAAGGGAGGGGCAATGGAGCACCAGCCTGCTGGGTAGGGCTCTGGAGCTGGCTGCATTAGGGACTCTGTGCTACCTACCCTACAGTCAGATGGGAGGGCGGGTCCAGATCTCATCTTCACCATTGTTGTTATCCAGTGATCCTGAAGAGACCTTTCTTACCTCATTTTCCTGTGAGCTCATAGTTGTCTGCAGGCATAAGTTATGTCATGGATTCTTGCTCAATTTTTCTTTGATAAGGAGCAACTCTTGCTCACCAGTTGTTTTTGGAAGAAGAAACTGAGGTACAGGTCATTCAGTGATGTAGCAGTTGATTTGTGATCTCCTCTCTTTATTCCTCCTCCCCAATGGGAATTTACAACATGACTTATTTGCTAAGGTCTCGTGCATTAGAAACCAACAAACAAAACTCCTGTTGGAGTGGGAGACCATGATCTAGAATAATTATTGGCATTACCAAACTACTCTGTTCAATGTTAAGCCTTATGGAGGACTTCTCTGTATCCTGTTGCTAGGCACTGGGGGTACAACTTCCATACCTGTTCTCAAGAGGCTCACAAACAAGTCAAGAGATAGGAAAACAGATACAGTTTTTGGAATAAGATTTGAGTGGGTGAACATGCAGAAGAGGGTGCTTTATACACCTGCAAAATAGAGAATACCTGTCCTGCCCTCCTTATTCATCCAGAGTTGCTTTGAGAATCAGTTACAATAATGTGTGTGAGCTCTCTGTGAAAAAAAAAAAAGAAAAGAAAAACAAATTTGTAATTTAAGAAATTTTTGGTGCAGGGAACAAATGGCAAGACTTTCTGTTCTCAGTTTCACTCAGTGTCCACTGATGAAGGAAACACACCTTTTCAGTAACACTTGCCTGTATTTGTTAAATACTTTTATACCTGACTCTGTACCATTTATTACACGTATTACTTCATTGCAGGCACAGAAGAATGCTAGAGGTAGGCATAGATGTTATCTCTGTTTACAGAGGAGGAAAGCAAGGCTTGGAGAGATGAGGTAACTTGCTCAGTGTCACTGAGGAGGGAGCAGTGGGCCTGGCCATCACACCTCACTGTGTGTTCACGGAGTCCCATTCCACTCTGCTTCTGTGGAGATAGTTATCTTCCTAGGAGGACCTGGGCGTGGCTAGGTATGGAGGGAGCGGTTGGACCACGTCTAGCAGCAGCCTACATGGTTTCTTGAGTGTGCTTTGAAGCAGCTTCCTCAGTCCTAGCTCCTCAGAAAGCATCCTCCCCTGTGGGTGTGGGACTTATAATGTGGTTTCCTTTCCCCTGCCTCTGGAGGTCGGCTCTTCTCCACAGGGTCAGGAAGTCCATGGGTGGCTGATAATGTGAGGTGCTGGAGTCACTCGTGCCCGCCCTGTGTTCAGGATAGGTCATGCTTGTGTCACCATGTGGTAGGCCAGTGGCGCTGTGAAGGCCTGAGCAATGCAGTGTGGTTTGAAATTGGAGGTCACACCCTTGCCACCACATTGCTCATGAGTCCACTATACCTGTGATGTAAGAATTCAAGCACAAGCTTCTTTCTCCTGCACTGAATATAACGTTAAAACAGGGCAAAGGGCATTAGTGGGCTTTCCAGCATGAGCCATGTGCTTTCATATATGTATTATTTATCCTTTCAGTAGCCTTCTGAAGTAGGTAGTGTCATATCTGCCCTGAGGATTGAAGAACTTGAGGATCACAAAGGTGAAATGAGGTGGCATGGTCACTTAGCCAGCAAGTGACAAATGAGTGACTTTGCAAAATTCTGTGGCAAGAGGGGGCCATTTTCAACATTTCTTTGAACTTGTATGTGTTTTTTCTGTATAGGAGAGGCAGATGGCATAGCATAGGTGTCTATCAGAACATGGGTAGATTTTACTGACTTTAATTTCATTTATATTTTGTTTAAAGTACATGTATTTATTTAATTCTTATTAGGGATTCAGCCAGATTGATAGGTGTTTTATAGTGTCAGATTTAACCAACAAATTGAATATGCACATTAAAAATGAAAAGCTCACCAATCCGGTTTCTTTTTTTTTTATTTATTTTATTTTTTTTTACCAATCCGGTTTCTTAAGTATCAATTTCTGATAAAACTGCTTGCCACCGATGAGTAAATCCTTCCATTAATAACAATCTGCTAATTTGCTTATCGTTGATATTGCAAGGGGCATAACATCGGGAGGGGTAATGCTTCTGCTTACCTTGAAGGTCAGAGCTGACATCCATCCACATTTGATAAAATCGCTTAGGGTATTTGGGAAGATGTTGAGCCATGTAATAGCCCAAATTCAGGTGATATTAAGCCTTGATCTATCAGGATCTTTTTAAATACATGCACATAGGTAGGACCCAGTGCTAGTACTTTGAGGGCTCTGGATTTTGAGTTAGAGATTTAAAAAAAAAAAACAAAAAAACCTGCAGCCAGAAATCTCCTGTGATGCAGTGATGTGGTGACTGACAGTCCACCTGCGACACCTCATCTCTTAAGGTATCAGGGAGACTCATTTGAATCTATCTGCAAACCTCTGAAACAAAAGGAAAGGGGAAAATACGTTTCCATACTTTTGGCAAACCGAGTCCCAGCATGCCTCTGCTTAGGCAGTCATGCAAACCTTGTCCTTCTTCCTTTCTCCTGTGTGAGACAGGAATTGACCTGTAGCATGAAGGAAACGTATTTGGGTGGGCGTTTAGGGCAACTTCCAAAACCTGGTTCAGTTTAGTTTATGGTGGCGGAGTAAGAGGGGAGGCTGCATAATGCTGTTGATCTGCATTTTATTTTGGTGTCCCTGAGATCTGCCTCACCTCTCTGTTGCTGCTGTGGCTCAGTGAGTGACTAAAAGCTAGAATGTTGATGGGAGGGGAGGTGTGTGTAGGCCCAGGAAGATAGGTGTTGGCTCTAGATGTTGCTTCAGTTTCTTTACTTGGTAAAGAATGAATTGTCATCTAGAACTTGTCCTCAAAACTCAGCTGGCATAACCTGAAAGCCACTTGCTTATAATGTGCTCTAGTTGATGTGCTATTGCAGACTGGCTGTCGGGATAGAGTAGCATGTGCCTGCTAATAAAGAATACATGCTGTGGAGGAAGGCAGGATAAAATTTTAGAACACACTTTTAGCTCTGACGCTTATAGCTCTGACGTTGCTGAAGGAACCATCCAGTCCATCCACCTGTTTAATTGACAATCCAGCAAGCAAGCAAATGTCACAGTGAGCAAGTTAAGATGCTTAACCCTCTAGAAACACCTGTACAAGAGACACCGTCACTGCCTTGGATCACATTCTAAAAGGGAATACTAGGTAGAAAGTGGCAGGTGTTCTAAGATGTGAACATAGGTTGTGAGATGTGAGAGAGACTTTTTTGGAGTTGACATTTGAGCTGCAACTTTAGGACTAGGATTAGGGAAAATGAGATGGTGAGTGCTTGGGGGGTAGGGATGGGACATGACCAAAGGGAGCTACAGAAATAGAGGTTTGGGGGAATGGTTAGACATCTGCCTACGATGTGATATATATTTTTCCCTTTCATTTCAGTTGTTAATGCTTATTATTAGTAGTTGGGGTTTTGACCTCCTTTTTGTTAGCCAACATCCAGCTAATACTGGTACGGGTACAGAGAATCAGGTGCTTATTAGCAGCTGATATGGATGAAATGACCTTGCCCAAGTGACATGCATCTCATGTCTCTTACCTGTTAGAAAGGGTTGTTAGATCATCATCTGATATAGACATGAAGGCTCCTGCAAATAAATGTATGGAGGGTATTTGTGGTATTACGTAGTTTACCCATATAAAACGTGGTAGTACCAGTAATCACTGGTAATTTGATTTCACCAAATGCTCCAGCAAGGCTTTGCTGGGTAGATGCCCACTGCTGAAAAAAACAAAAACAAAACAAAACCCACAAGCATTTCTGGCTTCTGTGTCCTCTCACAGAGTCAGTCCTGTTGAGAAACTAACAGGCTACTGAGGAGGAGAGCAAAAGAAAAACCATACTTCATGCAGAGAGAAGGAAAAGCAGGTACCTACCTAAACTCCAGCCTGGTGGTGATGGTGGTGTAATAGTGGTAATAGGAATACAGCTAAGGTGCCTGATACTTACTCTCCTGCGCTTTTCTAAGTACTTTGCATGACTTGATTCATATGCTTCCTGCAGCATCCCTGTTAGAAAGAGTTATCTCCATTTTGGAAATGCGGAAACTGAGGTACAAGGATCCTCTGCCCAAGGACATTTAGCTAGTAAGTAGTAGAGTTGGGATTCCAGCCCATGCCGCCTGGACTGGACTCGGAATCCCTAACCAATTTGCCATGCTGCCTCTTCAAGAGCATTTCTTTCGTGACGATTAAGGCCCATGCTTTTGTATATCTCAGATCTCAGATCGTTTTGTTAGGACTTCGCAACCTTGATTTGGTGAAAAGTTGAAATTCCTGACCCAGCTCCGACTGTAAAAGATTTGTTGAGACTTTTCACTCTTAATTGTGGCGGGGATAGTGAAGGGCAGCATGGTAAATGCAGTGTAAAATTCATGCCTTGCCTGGTCTTGGAAGACTTCCTTCCCTTTTCTTTGAAAAGGTAATTCTGGTAGAGTAAGAGGGACTGAGCTGACCATGCAGACTCCTTATCCAGACCCTCCTCCCCCCACCCCCTGCCAGTAGTACAGGATATTTGTTACCCTGTTACATATTACATACTCAGTACTCTCCACTTCCATTTCAGCAATTTTGGGGTTTTATCGTTTAGACATTGGGGGGCTTGGTAATGGTGTTTTGTTTTTGTTTTGCCTGGTATTTTGCCAGTGTGTACATTATTTGTAGAGACTTGGAGAGCTTGAAATGAAGGGTAGTAGTGCTAGAGTAGAATTTGGAGTTAAAGATGTGATGTTCACTCCTGTAGCATAGGCTACACAGAAAGTAACCCTGGAGTGCAGTGTTCAGTGGTGATGGTGTTACCTAGGAATGTGGAATTGGGCCAGAACCCACATTTAAGTTTATAGGAGTGTGCTGATTTTTCTTAGTTTTAAACATTTTCAGCAGCTCAAGCATTTGTTGATTTATTTGGTCCAGGTTACCTTTTATTCTGTGATGTCCATGTGTGAATAAAGTAGATCATCCCGATTTCTGGTTCCACTGCTGCTGTCTAGTAAAAGTAAAGACTTCCAGCTGCTTGTGTTTTGTTTTCAGGCCACCTTTTGATTCTTCCCATACCAGATATAAAAATAGTTCTTAGAAGAAACACCAGTCCATCCTTACTTGTTATACTCTAAAACTTATAAGCTTGATTTTGTTTTGCTATCCATTGTGTTGTAAATTTGGTGTTATGAGGAGCAAGAGATTTATGTTTATTCTATATAATTCCCCCCACCCAATTCCAGGAATGATTTAATTTGGCCTAAGCAAGTGTATCTTGATCATTTTTAAAAATGCACGTGTGATGTTTATGCTGCTTGCACAGTCTGGAATCAAAAGACTCATGATAGGACTGTTGGGTTGGTGAACGCTGGGTTTGTTCCCTTCTTTGGGTTCTTCTCTATCTAGAAAAACGTGAATATCTTTCTTTGGAAAACCTGACGGTTGCAGTAATGAAAGGTGGCATATCACTGCTGCATATCTGGTTTTTTTTTTTTCCTCTAGAAATGTTCTTTTGATGGGGCTATAGAAAAGCCCTCTTATGTGACATGACATATGTGTTGTGAACTCAAATTGTCACTTCTTTTGAGAATACACCTTATTTTATGGAATTATATAGTTCAGGTGATCTCTAACCTTTTCTCTGGGATGCAATATGCTTAAAATGTAGAAGGAGCTATGACAAGCATATACTCAGGATGGATTATAACAGTTTCCATTCATTGTGTGGTACCCTGCAGGTGTAAAGAGTGACACCCGAAGAGAGAATACAGCATCAGATTATCAGCTGCTTTTGTTTTTAGGATTGATTCTGTGGAGATGACAGCAAGTGTGTGGCCTTTATATGGGTAAACTATGTAATACCACAAATCAAAACGTTTTTGAAAACACCTGATCCCCGGTGAGAGTTGCTTCGTGTCTGTATGGTAGGAACAGCATAGCACGTAGAGAAATCTTTAGCTCTCTCAATGCCAAAACTGTGCACGGACCAGAACCTCACTTAGCTGGAGCACATGACTGAAGAGTGGGCATATCAGTGAGTATGAGTGTTGAGGTTTGGTCCTGCTTTTGAATTGAGAAGATCTGCTGTATGAAGTTCTGAAAAGTACCTTTACTGTTGACCTTGGGGTTTAGATAGAATCTAAGTCTTAGAGCTTTGATGAGAATGTAGGAACCGGTTCTAGCCAAATGCATGGACTGAAATGACTGTATTGTTTGTCAGGTCTTGTGAGGAAGTACAGTGTGACAGTGAGGCCCCAAAACTGTAAAAGTAAATAGCCTACAGCAGTTAACTATATTTATTTTGGAGACAGGTTATAAACCCAAATCTCTGTGCTGAACTTGAATGAGTGTTTCCTTTCTCCTCTCCTGGGGTAAAAGCTCCTGATGAGAACTGCTCCCTGGTATTGCTGGGACAAAGCTGTTGTATGACCTTCTTTATGTAGATGACTGGCAGGGGAATATTTTCATTTACTTTAAAGCCATGTATGAAGGTGATTTGCAGGCTGGTCCTGATAGCCTCTGGCCCCTGTGGTGGGAGGGAAGCCAAAGCTGAAAAAATGGAAGCTTTCAAATGGTTAGAGAGAAGCCTTGCCTATACCCCCTTTATGACAGTGATGGCTATAAGGCTGTTTTTCTTTGAAGTGGTACCCCCTATGAGAGTTACTCGGGTGAGTTTTTGGTTCCGTAAGGAGATTTTGTTTCTTGGTGCTATGCACAGTGGTCCTTACAGTTAGGACTGTGTGAAACTATCAGGAAACCAGCAACACTTAGAGGCTTCTGGCCCACTTGTAGCTGGGCACCTTTCATTTTAAATGCCCACTCTGGTTCTTCACAGCATGTATCTTAAATAAAGGACGAATTCATTCATATTATGGGAAAGCAATTTGAAGCACAGGCCTTGTGAATTGGGACGATCAATAGTATTGCCATCCACTGCTTATGTGTGTGTCTGGGACAATGGGGTGGGTGTGGTAACCCTGGTATATTCTGATTCTCTTAGCTGGAAAATCTTCCCTCTTTCCCTCCCTCCTTCCCTCATTGTTTGACAGAACGAGAAATGTATTGCCAGAAGTTAATTAATTCTGAAAGGACTTGGGTTCTTACCATAGGTGTCCAGAAGTATACCAAGCCTGGAGGCGGTGAAGGTGAGATGCACACATAACATATAATGATAGTACAAGTGTAGGGTGGAGAGCAGAGGAGCTGCTCATAGTCTCTAAGGGCTTCTCTCTCATGACTAATAATAACCTTTTTAATATTCTTAGTATTGGGGATGAAGGGATGCTCTGAATTGAGAATTTTCTGTAAGGGCTTCAGTGAGACACAAGTTGGTAACTGTCCAGCTCGCCCAGGACAGGGGCTGCCTTTGGTGTTGACCAATTGGTGTTGCTTTCCAGGGGATTGTGGCTGACACTGAGCTGCCACCATGTGTCTGGGCTTTCATGATTACTCCTCAGCTGGCGAGCCGATCCTTAGGTGGCACAGCTTTCGTGCTCTTCCCTACACCTCCACCCCCCACCTCAGGCCCACTTTGAGGTCTGATTCAGGGATTTTCCTGGGGGTATAGCCTCACAGTTTTAAAAACCTGTTCAAGGCCAGAGCTTATAACAAGAGTAGAACCCTTTTCCCCCTGTCATTACTACTTCTTCCTTACTGACTAATTAGCCGGCTGCTGCAGATCTCATTAAACTTCATTAATCCTGAGCATCTGTCTATAGGAACTGCCTCAAGATAAAAAGAGGAAACTCAGCTAAACGTTTTTGTTGCTAATTACCCCAAGCTATACTTTTTATTAATTAATTAATTAATTAATTACTCTGCTCACTTCCAAACTGAATGAGGACCTTTCCCCATGCCAGACAACTGGCATTTCACTCTCCCCTGGCTGCAGATATGATGCTCTGTGGTTTGGTGTATGGGATACCTGTAATTATCAGGGCCAAGAATAAGGTGGCTCTGGAAGCCTGGTTTTGTGTAACCTCAATTGTTCAGAACTTGTAATCAAAAATTGATTTTTTTTAAACAGACGCATTCTTTAAATTATCTCATGTTTGTTAAAATACATAAGGGCAAAACAATTACAAAGCCAGTTTTCTTGACTCCTTGGTTCCAGAGTCTAAGAAAGAATTTTAATGGAGGCTGAGATGAGAGTTGGTTATTTCTATGTTGTAAATACGGGTGACATTAGAAATGGAAAATGCTGATCTTGGGTTTGGATTGGTGGTGACCCAAAGCCAAGGAGTCCTTGGTGGTACTCCTCACAGGTGTCAGGCAGGGCAGAGAAGCACACTTCTCTTGTTGGGACTTGCCAAGAGTTCCTGATGGAATTGAAAGCACAGTTGAATGGATGATTCTTTTTGGTCAGGGCTTCTGCCTTGAGTTATAAGTAAAACTCATGTTCAGATTGTCAGGAGTTAAGTTTGCAGGATACCTTAAGATATTTAACTCCATGTGCTGCCTTTAGATGGTGAAAATGATTCACCAGTCAGGCTTGACTACTGTTTCATCTCAGATGTAGGGAAAAGTCCTTGCAACATAGAATTCTGCTTAGAGCAGTGGGGACTGGCAAGGCCGACCTTGATTCAAACCCTTGGGATTGTGCTTTGTGACTTTGGGCAATTCACTGAACCTCTCTGAGCTTTAGTTTGCTCTTATGCAAAGCGTATTTGATAAGAGCACCTACTTTTTAGATGGTAGATGTATGAAGTCCATGAGTTTCTGTGCTTAGAAGAGTGCTAGCCCTTACAGTACATGCTCAATAAACCCCAGGTATCCTGGTGGATTTGGAAGACAGTAATTGCATTACCTGATCATTTAGAGCTTCCCACTTAGATAGCTAAAGCCCTGGTAGATCAGTTCCACTGGGCTCTGATCTTACCTTTGGCTGATTGTTGATGTCACCTAGACTCAAACCTCAGCTGTGAAGCTTTGACCCCTTGAATCACCTCTGGTCAGATGATCCTACCTGCTTTGCTCTTTCCTCTCTTTTGCCACTTATTACTGCAAGTGTAATTAACTGTTGATGAGGCTGGTGTGTTAGTAAACTGAAAACCTTCCAGCATGTATCTTAATTTTCCATTGCTTTGTACAGTAATTTACAAATACTTCTTGAAAATGGAATTTGTTTTTCCTGCAGATCAAATCTGAGGTCGAACCTGGTTTGCAGAGTGCTTCCCTAGCATCCTGTAGACCTCCGTGTTTCTTCAGTGAATGCACTTATATTATTGCATTAATACCCTCAATTCTCCATCTATTAAAAGGAAGAATTAATATTTGTTTACCTTATTTTGCTTATAAATGTTTTATAAAATTAAATACTGATTTGGCATTCTCCAGAAGATAGGCATGAAAATTCAGGGTGACATTTTATTTATTTTAGAGTACTCACCGAAGACAGCATTTTGTTGCATATGACCTTTTGTGGCGCCCTGGGAGAGAATGTTTTCCTCCAGCAGGTGCCCTTTTTATTCCGGCTCATCAATCTCAGACCCATTTGTGAGCCTCGGTTCTCTTACCAGGTTAAGATGAATTGTGTTTTCCCCTCAAGTGGAAATGCCCTTTGAATATTTCAGAACTGGTATGTGCTCAAAACAACTAATTGCAGAAATACAGAAGTGGAAATCCTCCAGTCTCTGGTTGTGCTCTTCTGAGACAATTATAGTTGTCTATAAAATTAATAATTTGGGAAGTAAACAATTCCTAAATTTACAATTAATAATTTGGGAAGTAAACAATTCCTAAATTTACTAAACAATTGTTTAGTAAACTAAACAATTAATAGTTTGGGAAGTAGCCTTCCGTACCTTTTTGTTTGTGGTAACTTAACATTTAAATATCTATCTAAATATATATATATTTATGTATCTTATAGGATCATGCTAAATATATGCACTATTCTGTGACTCTTCGTTCTCGGCCATCTTCCCCAGACCTTTGTACTGCAGATTTCCCTTAATCTCTCTCTCTTTTTTTTTTTTATGATTTTATTTATTTATTCATGAGAGACACAGGGGACGGGGGGGGGGGGGGGGGGGCGGGGGGGAGCAGGTGTTGCAGAGACACAGGCAGAGGGAGAAGCAGGCTCCATGCAGGGAGCCGGATGTGGGACTCGATCCCGGGTCTCCAGGTTCAGGCCCTGGGTCGAAGGTGATGCTAAACCACTGAGCCACCCAGGCTGCCCATCCCTTACTCTTTTTGATGCATACATGCAGTTCCTTTACATGAATGCATCATATTTTAATTAACCCATTAGTATATATATTTAGCTGTTTCTGGCCTTTTCTCTATTGTTGTTGCTGATACCCATTTTTTACAATTTTTTAAAAGAAATCTGCAGTCTGTGTCTCATATATCTTTGTGTGCTTGCACAAGCGTTTCTAGAAAGTATCTACAGGTGTCATTGGTAGATGGAGGAAATGCATATTTTAAGTTTGATATTGCCCATTTACCTTCCCATTAACCACATACCAGTGTGCCCTTTTCTCCATGTTTTCAGTACGTGACAGGATTTGTTTTTCACGTCCAAGGGATAGAGTTAGTTTATTTTTGCCTACTCACCTAGTCCTGTAAGTGGAACTTTCTGCCACCTCAGCAGAACATCTGTGGGCTTCAAGCCTTTCCCACCCAGTTCCAAGATTATTATCTTTATACAGGGTTTTGAGGAGAAATAACTAAAGTCTTCATTAAGCAATACAGTGTCCCTGAAGAATAAGTCAGCTATAGCAGTAGACTTCCCAGGCGTATCTAGGTAACAGCAGCAGAAATACTTCTCCTGTGATAGGGTTGATTTACCCTTCCCCACTACCTCACAAGCTGGCAGCCCTACAAACAGCCAGGTCCGCACACCTGTTACAGGGACCTCACTTCTGTGGGGTGGGAGATAAAGCCTTGCTTATAGGGATGGGAGGGTATGAATGTGGGGGTCCTGCATGTGGGGGCACATTCTGGGATATTGTAAAGATATGTGTTCTGTTTTGTGGGAAGAGATTTGCATTTCGGTTAAGCAATACTGTGCAACAGGTTTACGTTTCCACAGCAAATAGACCAACAGAAGAACCCAGCTCCCTGTTTATGCCCTCGCTCCCCCTCCCCCTGCTTTTGTTGCTTTTTTCAGTTAAAAGAATTAAGGTAGATAACTAGCTGTAAGCTGTAAAGATTCAGTAGGGTCTAGGTCACACTTTGTGCACTGTCTTACATGGAACTGCACTTAAAGCTTTGATTAGTGTTCCTATTAATGAGAAATGGGTTTTGACTAAAAAACAAAACAAAAAATACCAAAATACTATATACTGAACTGTCCTCCTTTGATTAGGGCAAGGGATCCCTTGGAGCCACCCACCGTGTTGATTGGGTCATGATATGGGTGAATCTGAGTTCATGTCTTCAGTTTTTCAGTCCTCTTTATTGAAACAAGGGAATGTACGTTGTGTACTTAAAGGATCTGCCCGCCAAAAAACTGTATTATTTGGCTTTATAAGAAATCTTGTGTAACCATTCTGTGTGTGAAGTTGAGTAAAGCCACAAAGGAAGTTACCAGAATTGTTTTCCAGTGTTTGACCCTGTGAATGATAACTTTCTCTTTTTCATTTTAATGTATCTTTAAAATAGCTAAATGGTGGTTGATAGAGGTGTCAATTGTCAAATGCTCTGAATTCTCAAGGAATTGAAAATTTCTTGCTGTTTTAGGAGAGGACTTTTACTACTTTAAGATGCCCTTCCTAGTGCTTTCAGACTAGTTACTCAATAAATGGTTTTCTTTGGTTAATAGATTAACCCAAGATGAAATAAAAATGAGAGGAGGGGCCTGTATGGCTGAATGTTGGCTACTAGTGTGTAGAGCATGTGCTGTTGTACATGGAATAATTTTTTAGGCGGTGAAATAGTTGAGTGACTTTAAATATATAACGGAGGCTTAGGTCAGAGTAAATAAAATTCAGTAAATTACTTCCTGAATGAAGAATACTCAATGAGAAGTGAACATTTTGGTTTGATGCACCAGAATATCACTTAGAAAATAGTGTTAAACTTGAAAATTCTTTAGTTCAGTCCAGGAAGCAGCTTATCTTTAGAACATGCATTTATTATTTTATTTTTTAAAGATTTTATTTATTCAGGAGGGGGGGGCAGAGATGCAGGCAGAGGGAGAAGCAGGCTCCACACAGGGAGCCTGACGTGGTACTCAATTCTGGGTCTCCAGTATCACACCCTAGGCCGAAGGTGGCACTATACCGCTGAGCCACCCAGGCTGCCCCATTCATTTGTTTTTAAATATAACTTCCCATTAATTGGAGCCTTGTCCTGATTCTATAGTGCCAAGTGATAACTTGGCATCACTGTAACATTCTTTGTTCCAAAACGGTAATCCTTTGTAGATTAAATTTACACATATAACCATGTTTGGAAGAAGGACTTTCATGATAGATTATCTTAGAAGGGCACTTCCACAACTAAACTCATTTAGGAAGTGATCATGTTAGTAAGCAGATGTACCATCTGTGAAAAGCAGACTGCTTTGTGGTGACCTTTAGGTCTTTGTCCCCTTCTTTGTGTGTCTCTGGTTTAAAAAAAAAAAAGTTTCTTGAACTTTAACTCTTTGTAATAGTGAATTAGAGGTGAGTTGGACATCTTTGTAAAATAGCACAACTAACAGAAACTGTCATGAGTGGCTAGAACCGGTGCAGTAGCCTACTGGCAGCATAAGCCTTTTTGAAAGCACTGAGGTAGAGCAGTATATCCTTTTGAGTCTTGAATTTATTACGGTAATGTAACTCTAGCGTGTGAGAGAGAATTCTGTTTATCTCCTTGAAATGTTGACCCTAAGAATCCTGGAAAACAGGAAAAGAAAGAAAATCATAAGCAAGGGCCAGGGCACACACTATTTGATTGTTAATATACTGGCTCAGACCAGCTACATTGTCCATAAAACAGTATCACTACCTTTTTTGCACATTGCATGAAAAAGGAAACGTAATAAATTTTAATTCTCTTTCACCACCTGCACTTAATCCCAAGGCTCCTATACTAAAAACCTGCCTTAGCCCTTGAAAATGTAGTAAAAGATTTTTTTTTTTTTACCAGTGAATTTGAGCGCCATATGATAACCTGGTGAGGATATATTATTTACTGCTTTAGTTATTGCTGAGAAAAGACCACCACCCCCCCATTGCAATGAAATTACCTTTATAAAGTTTTAGCATACCCATTATGGTTACTTCCCCTTAAAAAATTCTTTCCTAGTTTGTGTTAATGTTAGCATTTTTCCCGTGTAAGTTGGATAAAGATGTGGTGTCTCTTTAGTTCTAAGCTTTTTCCATCTTTGAGGATATTACAAATAACCCTAATCTACCTGGGACTTTATATTTTTTAGTTTCTTTTCAGGGAGGAGAGGTGATGGAGAGATTAAAGCATATATCAGGGTAAGCACCAAGGATCTGAAGCTTGTGCGCACAGGAAGTGGGAAGTTGGGAAATCTGGCCTCTAGCCTCCTGACTTTTCCTCGTCTCTTGAACCTGAAGGTATAGCCGTGAGTTCTGGCCTGTGGGAATCCACCGTGTTGTGTCCCTCCTGATTGCTGGGGTAGTACTTTTAATCCTGTTATTTTAAGGTTGCCAGAAAAGTACCCTTCAGCTGGGGAGGGGAGAGAGCCTAGAGTTTACCCCTTTGACTGATCTGACATGCCGGCAGAGTCCTAGTAATCCAAATTAAAAGAAAAAAATGTGGCACGTCAATCTGGCTGCATGTTTAATAGTAGAAATTAAGTGGTCCCCAATATGGAATTCTGTTTGTAGCAAGTGTTCAGTGCGGGTTTGCTAAGCTGATTTTGATTTGAAAATGGAAGCTAACAAAGGGAATACAGGACTAATGACACTATAAAAATGTTTAAACCAGAAATTGATGAAACTTTTTCTGTACAGGGCCAGATAGTAATCATACTAGCTTTGGGGGGCTACATAGGGTCTCTGTCACACCTCCTCATTCTCCCTCAGTGCCCCTCCCCCCCCCACATGGAAAAATAGTCTAGCCCCTTGGCTGTGCAAAACAGGCTGTAGGTCAAAGTTTGCTGGTGCCTATTTTAAATTGATCTTTTTAGTCGTGAAGGAGCTGACCTGAGTGAATGAGTGTTGTTTTGGGAGGCAATACCTTATTTTCCTCAGGCAATATGGGATGGTGGTGTGAGAAGGAGGCTTTCAGATTCTTCACGGTTCACATAGATGAGGGTACTAATCCTGGACGTGTCTTTGCTAGCCACGTGCCCTCAGATAGATCTCCAAAATCTTTCTGTGCCTCATCTAGTTAGAACTAACATCTTAATAAACAAGGTGAAGTTAACGATGACCCTAACACATAGCATCTAACAGTTCATAGGAGCTGGGTAGGACTGACTTCGTCCTTGGTCCTGCTGACTTTCCTTGGCTCAGCTTCAGGGAGAAATGTCACGCTCATGATGATAGGGCTTCTTGTATATGAAAGTACTTTTGAAATGTGCCACCGATTTTCAGATAAATTTTGTGAATGGTTTCTGGATATTTCTTCATGTGTCCTAGGTTGTTGGTTTTTTTTTTTTTTTTTTTAATCTTTATCGTATTGGGGTTTTTTAAAAGATTTTTGAGAGAGACCGCATGAGTCGAAGGAGGGGCAGAGGGAGAGGGAGATGTATACCCCCTGCTGAGCAGGGAGCCTGATGTGGGGCTCAGTCCCAGAACCGCAAGATCATGACCTGAGCTGAAGTTGAAACTGATCTTTTCAGTTGATCAGTCGCCTCTATCATGTTTTGTTTATTAAGACATATACAACAAACTTCAGAAACATTTTCATCAAACAATTACAGTTACAAACTTACATGGATTAAGTTGCTTTTATTTTATGTATTAGGTGGAGGAGAAATCTGTTATTGGTGTCAAATAAATGAGGTGTTGTTACTCAATGTCTATCATAATCCCATTGTCCAGGGCTTATGAAACCTATTATTGGTTGTAATCACTTAATGACTGTGTAACCTTTGGCACACCGTGCCTCCATTTCTTCCACTGTAAACTGGGAATAATAATAAATACATCTAATAACAGTGGGTCTAAATAAATCAATAGGTTTAAAACAGAAGATGTTTTGGCACAAAGGCTCCATAAGTTTAATATGTTATTGTTGCTACTGTGGCAGCTGTAATAATTCCTTTGGAATCACCATTATGAATCAGGGTACTGACAATTCACATTTTTAGTAAAATAAATAATTCTTTTTTTAAAAAAAACTTCGTTAATGAGTTTTTTGCACTGGAACCAATTTCCTTTTATCTTCTATTTTTTTCTATGAAGCATTTTTAATATTTTAAAATAAATATAAAACATTAGCATATGTTTCCAAGTTCATCTAGTACTCCTACCAAAGTGCATTTCCCCACCATCAGAGTGATTTGATGAATTTTGTTTTATTTATTATTTTTATTTTTTTGAGTGTAGTTGACACACAATGATTTGACAGCTCTGTAGGTTATGCTATACTCACTCAAGTGCTGGTATCATCTGACACCATACAACACTATTAGAGTATCATAGACTGTATTCCCTATGCTGTGCCTTTTATTCCCTTAACTTACTCATTCTATAACTGGAAGCCTGAATCTCCCCCTCCCCTTTACCCATTTTGCCCATCCTACCCTCTTCTGGTAATTATCTCTTTTCTGAATTTGTGGGTCCGGGTCTGCTTTTTGTTTTATTTGTCTTGTTTTTTAGTTTGTATATATAAGTTAAATTTTTCTGTTTTTTAAAGGCATTTAATATTCCCTCCTGGTTTTGGCATTTTGCACCATTTAATTCACCCTAGTTCTCAGATTTGCTCTCGTTGAGAACAATTAGTGGGGTTAAGTCCAGCCATTTGCTTTCAGAGTTCGCCTCTACAATCACCATAGCCTCCTCCACAGTCTTGATTTTTTTGTGAATTGTGACTTTAAGGGGCTCACTATGACAGAGAGGCAGGACCCTTGGGAATCGGCCTTCTTTTTCAGTTCATTATTGTGAGTCTCCCTCTGCAGGGCCTTAGTTTCTAGTTGACAGAATTGGGCTGGATTACTCAAAAAAAAAAAAAAAAAAAAAAAAAACCTGCTGCTGTAAGCCACAAGCAGGGCCTGCTCCACTGATGTAAATCGAAGGTGCGAGGTTATATAGAGTTCACAGTTGTTCTGTAGTCTGTATACCAGACTGTGAAGTGTTAGCAGAGAATTGTGTATTTGCTACACATGCATTTAGAACAGATGTTTACATGTGTTTTGTCCATGAAGCAGGTTAAACTGTTAGGAAAAATATTTTAACTGAAGTTCTATTTATATACAAGTCAGCAAACATAATTTGAAGGCACACAGACTAACCCAGCACAGGGAGGCCTTTAGTCAAAAGATTAGTTTCCTTCCTTTTGCTGCCTCAAGATAACAGTTTGATTCTCTATTATCAATACAGCCAGTTGCCTGTTTCCGGTTTCCTGCTCTGTGTGTTTTGCATGTTGCTCGTGGGAAATGATTTATTTATTTTTTCAAGCCAAGGCACATATGGGAACTCCACCCTACTGTAGTCTTTTGTTTTAAATTAGGATTCTTTTTTTCTTTTTTTAACTCAAGGATTGAGCTTTAATGGATAAATTGTTAAAATTAGTATAAATTAAGTCTTGTTACTATTGGCCTATTTGGCCATGTTGAAATAATGTTATAATTACACCCTTATATATTTTGCTGCCTCATTCTACTGTTTTGGAATGGGATGGTGATTGCCACAAAACAAAACAAAATTAAAAATAAAGATTTCAAACTTTTCAGGTTAGCTTTGGATCTCTTTTATTCTGAAAGACCATACCACAAAATTGCATTTTTATCATTTATCGGACATTGAGGAACAATTGTAAGAAGCAATTCAGTGATGAAAGATTTTTAGTTGCTGTTCAAGGATAACATTTAACTTCCTAGGACCTATCTCTGTGATTTGAAATTTCTTTCCTTAGTAATTTCAGTAGGACCACCAGTAGCAGCAGGATTTATTGAGTACCTATTTGTTGGGCATTGGAAGTTTGCTGGTTTATTCAACAAACGTTTGTGGTGTTAATAAACTACATGCTAAGCATATATATGGTGAGGCGCTAAACAGATGTAGAATTGGATCCTTTACCCCCAGGCAAGTTACAGGCTAGTTGAGATAAAGGACACAGGAGATAAAGAGATCATGTCCCATGCATGATGGCTTTTTGGAGGGCTAATCTTGGGCAGGGTCATCAAGAAAGGGTTAGGGATAGAGGAAGTGCCTTCCAGGTTAAGGAGAATGATGTAAATAAAGAAATATGCAAAGTGTAAGAGTTGAGAACACAGCATAAGACCTCTCAGATTAGAACATAGCTGATGTGTCAGGGAGGATTCCAGAGAAAGCATGTGCCTCCTTTGGATTCCCATCTCAGTGATTTGGACCCTCTTGTGGATGGCTGGGAGCCATTGAAGGTTTTGGTATAGTGGTGTAACTTTGAGAAACCACTGTTTGGGGAAAGTGACTATAGCAGTAATGTTTAAGATGGGTTAAGAATGAGGGATGCCTGACTGGTCCAGTCAGTAGAGCATGAGACTCTTGATCTCAGGGTCCCAAGTTCCAGCCCCATGTTGGGTGTAGAGACTAAATAAATAAATACTTGGAAAAAAAAAAAAAGAGGGTAAGAATGAGAGAGGCATGAGGGACTTCAATAATTGTTGAAAGGATTCTTACAAACACTCAAAAATACATCTTGAAATCATTCTCCTGACAACTGATCTTGTACTACTTTGTAATATCTTTTGCTATTTTTTTTTTTTTAACTTTCTACTTTGTTTCCCCGGCTAGACTAACTAGTTCATTGAGGGCAAGGGACCTTGACTTAGATGCAGAGTTCTATATATATAGTAGGTGCTTTGTAAATACTGGAGCTTACTAATACTCTCGACTTCAGGTTAGTCCTTACCCAGATAACTGTAATATCATCCATTTAAATAGCTAGTCATGGAGCAGTGTTCATGGGATGCTGGCTCTGTCACCTCCTTTTGATTTGTCTTCAGCTTCCATTCTGGTTTCTCCATTCCTTCTGTGAACCCACATCTACACCTAACTTAGCCATTAGTCTGTACACAGAGAAATTGTACATGATTGTACCTCTTCCTTAAGCCACTATCTTACCGCAACTGAAGAAGATCCTGATGAGAAAATATTATTGGTTTATACCAGCAGATTCATACTGTTTGGAAAGTAGAACGATATGCTGTCTGCAGCCAGGTATAAACCTAGTCTTTGAGGGAATACTGAATAGGGTCATTTGTCAGTTCCTGTTTCTGTATTTCCCTGATTTTCCATCCAGAAATGTTCCATGCCTTCAGGCCTTTCTTCACCCCCGGCTCCCATCCCCTTTCATAGCCAGAATTGTAGCATATGGTGAATGTGGTTGTGTTTAGCACTATCATGGGGTGTTGCCAAAGATGCTATACAATTATTTCTATCACACAATGCCCTTCTGTTCATCAGAGCTATATCTGTCTCCTTTAGCTTAACTTACACTAAAATGGTGTTCGTTTTTCCAGTTGCAGCAAATTCTGCAGCATAAATAAATGTTGAGACCTTATCCAGTATGATAATGGTCATTCCCTAGAAAGCACAGAAGTTAGTTAAGAGCTTCAAAGGGGATGGTGATGGAGAGGATATTCAAAGCCTTTTGGTTAAAATGGGGCAAGAATATTTCTGTTATAAACGTTTCATCTCTTTTCAGTAAGCCATCTTTGTCCAAACACAAAAACAGTGAATCTAGGTACTTAGAAAAGAAGGTGTAGCCATGCATACTAATTTATTTTAACCTGACTGAACAGTGGAAGAGACAGCAACACCCAAGGACACTCAGCATATGCCCGCCCTGCCCCTAGTGGCTGGTAATGCAGAGCAGCCCTTATCTTCACCAAGCCTTGAGCTTTGGTGGAGATGCCTCTTGTATCCCACCTCCCTGACAGAGGTGTGCAGAGGAAGGTAAGTTCCTGTTCAGATGCATCATGGTGAACTGTAGGCACACCATCTTACCAAATATTGTTATTAAGAAAGTGCACCATAGTAGAATTTTACCTACAGTTCACTTCTTCCAGGGATCAGAAGCTGTCACAGGTGTTGGCCACTCACGCAAGGTTGAGTTTTCTCTTGTGCTTCTCAGTAGTTCTCATTTTCCAGGTGGCTGGATAATTTTTCTGAGCCTTTGGTGCCAAAGAATTAGCTGGCTGGATCTTCACCTGGAACCACTTCTAATTCCCACGTTTTCAGGGCTCTGAGGACATTTTGGTAGAATTGGCGGGTCTGGGAGGCTTATTTTGAGAGTAGCTTTAAGCTTTTCCTGACTCCTACTCCTGCATTAACACATAGACTCACAAAGCACCCTTCTGGTTCTTTCTGCCCTTCTTCATCCAGTTCCCCTTGTTTCTGTCTCTGGGCTGCTAGCACTGCAAGTGCCTCAAGTCCTGTCTTCCATCCGTCCATATGCATTGATACCAGGCTGCCAAAGGTGGTCGTGTCCTCAGGTACCATCTTGGTTTTCACTCCATCTACCACATTGTGCCACTCATTGCAAAGAGGTATTGGTGAGGAGTGCTTAAACCTGAAGGCCCTTATGTGGAGGTGTGAGGAGACCCACATTCCCTGTAGCTCTGTAGGTGGAGCGAATCTTACTGGGCCATAGAGACATATCTAGACTGGTTTGAGACACTGTCCAATAATTTGAGTTGGAGTTACTTGGTGATCAAACCCTTTCACAAAATAAGGACTTGGGTTAGGATAAGTGAGGTGATAGATGATTCTATATCTTGTGTCATGGACACATGTTTGGTTTTGTGTTTTAATATTGTGCTGGAGGCATTATGGCATAGTGGTTGAGAACCCAGGCTTTGGAACCAGCCTGCCCAGAAAGTTACTAATTCTACGTGGTGGAGTAGTTATGGGAACTATAAAGCACATAGATAGATACCTAGGACATAGTAAGTCTCAGTGATGCCACTATTATTTTAATAATAAGAAAGAACAAGCTATTTTCTTTCTATACAGCTATTAATAGTCTTTAATTTCTTTTCTTTTTTTTTTTTAATTTTAATTTATGATAGTCGCACAGAGAGAGAGAGAGAGGCAGAGACACAGGCAGAGGGAGAAGCAGGCTCCATGCACCGGGAGCCCGACGTGGGATTCGATCCCAGGTCTCCAGGATCGCGCCCTGGGCCAAAGGCAGGCGCTAAACCACTGCGCCACCCAGGGATCCCCTCTATACAGCTATTAATAGTCTACTGCCACGTACATACACACATAGTTTTCTCCCTTTCTGGGATTTTTAAATAGCTAGCCCAGGTACAGCAGAAGGGATATTTTTGCTTTTGAAAGAGGTGTGCAGAGGAAGTGTAAGTTCCTCTGTTGTTTTAGAGGACTTCTAAAGCCCACCCTGCAGGCGTATGGCTTCATGATCCTGGATCTCAGATGGTGTGAATTGATGAGAGCCGTGCTCTGCTGGGCCAGCAGAGAAGGAGGTGATTTAGTGAACAGTTACAACTAGCCAGGCACTATGCTGTGCACTTCACCTCCTCTCATCTAATGCTAGAGCCACCTTAGGTCAGTCCCTCTAAATAGATACATTGTGGAGGTGGAGGTGGGGGCCATGGACCGACACAGCTGAGAGGTACTTAAACAGAACAGGGCTTGGAAACAGCACTTACCAGGTTAGGGACAGAGTTGTGGTGGCGGGGGGGCGGTAAAGATGGGGGAATGGTGAACCTGCATCAGGCTCAGCCATGTCAACTTGGGGGATTTGGCTTGGGGGACAGAAATGCCCACTGTCACACTGGCGCAGACTGAGCCTACCTCTGTGGTTGTTCTGGAGGCAGAGGCAGTGGCAACTGCTACTGCTCTTTCTGGAAGGAAGTAGTAAGTGTTTTGTGGGATGAATGGGGTTGAGGGTAGACAGTTCTCCTGCTACGGCCAACATGCAAACCATCAGGTTCACAAAGCCTTGGGGTATAGGCTAAGAGAGTAATGGCACCCCAACTCATGTGTCTTTCTCTGAGAAGTGTAGTCTGAGGCACTACGAATGCCATCTCCTTTGGTGGGAGCCCAGAATGTCTACACTAGGATTTCCCAGCCTGGGCACTACTGACATTTTGAGCTGGATAATTCCTTGTTGTGGGGGCCGTCCTGTGTACTGTAGGCTGTTTACCAGGATCCCTGGCCTCTACCCACTGGATGCCACTATAGCACCCACCCCCAAGGCGAGACAATAAAAAATGTCTCCAGATATTGCTAAGTGTCCCATGGGAAGTTGAGAACCACTGGTCTAAATAACTGAATCAATATGGAGTTTGCAAGGGCTCCCTTTTCTTGTTACCAGATTGGCCTCATACAGGTAGAACTGGAAGTGGGCTCTCCTTTCTTCGCTCCTCCCACCACTTCCTCACAGTCTGGCACAGGGACAGCAGCCCAGCTTGGAAACGCCTCTGGACTGTCTTCCATCCTCCGTGCCAAGGGCCGCCTGCTCCTCCTCAGGCAGGCGGCTGGCCTGATCTTCCCCAGTCTCACTGGGTTGTGAGTGCAGGGGTGATGTCATTGTGCCTTCCCAGGAAGGGTGGAACAAAGGACGGAGTCCCCAAGGACGCGCAGCCTCATCCTCAGCTAGTCTGGCGGGTAGATTGTTTTCCCTCCCCTTCCCTCCTTCCGGCCTCCGAAGTGTTTGTTGTTCGCCAGGCTGTCATTGTAAGAGGACACCCTGGGCTGCCTGGACTTCGTGTCTCTCTGCTGAGCCTGTTTCCTGCCCCTCGTGTGCCATGACAGTGTTGGTTCTGGTCCAGTGCCTTTTCCACTGCGTGGCACGAGCTAGAGGAACTTAGGCCTTATGTGACTTGGCTAGCACGCATACGCAACCTGGGGCCTGCTCAGAAGCCGTGGAGGAGCGTGTGGGGAGCGTAGGAGAAAGCAGCATGAGGACAAGAGAGCAAGCTCTCTTTCCTCTCCTTTTTTTTTTTTTTAAAGTTCTCCTCTTCTCTACCTTTTTCTTGTGCTTCTGGGGACCCGCAGAGCACTGCTCACACAGATCCTCAGCCTGTTTTATTTCTGCTTGGTCCCTTCTCTGCTCCGCCAGTGACCTCTCCGGGTTGGGCCGTAACTCAGAGCTTGGTGCTGGCGGAGTGAGTGCATTTACTGTCTTTTGAAGCAAATCCTTGGAATCCCCTCGTAAAGGAACCTGCTAATTCAGAACCTGAAAGAGGCCAGGAGTGTTTTTCTGTAATGTGAGATTCACCAAAGGAGTGACGTTTGGCTGAGGAACACCTTTTGTGCTTGTTTATTTAGAAATACCATAATCTAAGCAGGTTTTCATTTTGATCTTGTTCCCTTGATAGGCTGGGTGTGGTAGTGACTTTGAGCCCAAACCCTTTAATAACCATCTCAGTACCCATCAAGAGCTTTATTAAAGACATTTCCCACTCCAGGGTAGCACATAAAATGTATTACAATTAAAAAAAAAAAATTAGTTGACCCTAAATACATCTGAGCCAGGAGTTACTTGCTCTTGGTGAAATGTACTTAGGAGAAGCTTAACGTCTTTGTATTCTGCTCTGGACCAGCTCTACCAGCTCTTTCAACACAGCCAATTTTTGTCCAAAAAATATAGCTCCCTGTGTCAGTGTCATGAAGTTGCCATCCATCATGATGATTGTGTGATTAATAATGCATGTGATCTTCTCTCTGTGCCTTACCATGATGTTATTGGTACAGCTCCTTTTTCATCTGCACTATCCTTTATACCATTTTCTCATTTTCCCAGTCCTGCCCTCTCTAATCCTTTGTCTGTTTTGAGTTGGCCTTTGTCCTAGGAAAAGGCCCTCTTTCCCCGCTGGACAGACTCTTCCTTTAGGGAAAGGCTGAGCTGTGAGGAGCTGCTCCCTGCAGCAGGTGGCCAGCTGCCTCACCTGCCAGGCTGGCAGCAGTACAGGCTCACCCCCTGTGGTCTCTGCCTGGCTCCCTCCCTGTGGTGGAGTGTCTGGGGGCCTCAACAGAGCCTTCCAGGCAGACCTCCCAAGATGCTTTGGCCATGCTGGGAGCCCAGTATCCCCAGGCCACCAGGTACATGCCCTGTAAGCAAGAGTGGCTTTTTAGTTGTCACGTAGCAGTGGTGAAATACATAAAAAACTATTGGGGTCTGCTCTCTTTTTTTTTTGAGCCTGACGCAGGACTTGATCCCGGGACTCCAGGATCACGCCCTGGGCCAAAGGCAGGCGCTAAACCACTGAGCCACCCAGGGATCCCCTGCTCTCTTTATTATAGATTAATGCATAAACATCTTAGTGGGTTTAGGCTTACACCAGAAGAAGTAGATCTGAGGTCTTCTGGCATAAATTCATGCTACAGAAACAGAAATGAGGTGTGTGACTGACAGAAGGGTATCTCTAAAAAAAAAAAGTCCCGTGAATACAAATGGATGTGGGGTGCATTCTGTGTATCCCTGTTGAAGGTTTCAGCAGCCTGCATTTAGAATATTCTGCGGAGGCAAGAAGATTGGAAGCCTGTTTGTATGGATGTGAAAGACCAGTTCTGGGCAGATGTGTCTAGAGTTTTAGGCTTTGAATTGGACGGAACTTGATCACTGAGGCTTAAACTTAATACTGTTTCCTGGATGACTTGGATGTTCAACTACCACACTTTAGACCATAAACTAGCAGTTGCCTTTTCAATGAATGGTTGAAGTTTGGAAATTATAGCTGTCCACTCATCCTATAGAAGGGGACCCTGAACCCAGTATGTCAAAACATTTTTGGCGAAACCTTGGCCCAGGTCTTGCTCTCCCAGTGCCTAGTCCGATCTCTTTGTACATTACCATCTTACCTGCCATTCTCTCTGTTGTTCATGAAGCGTGTTGATTTAGCAGGTGAGAGTGTCATTGCAAATCAAGGTCATGAATAAATTCATCTTCTGATCCTTTGTACATGAGGGAAGAAATTTCTTGCTGTCTCCTTAGCATTTCTACCCCATATCCCTCCATATACTAACACTCCTTTTGGAGGTATAATAGTAGTTGTAACATATACATTAGAAACTTTATCAAATGTTATGCTCCTGGGCAGGGCTGCACCAGACCCTCCTATGATCTGCTGTATCCTCTTGGCTCTCTTAAGCAGAGAGGAGAGAAAATGAAGTGAGTGAGAGCAAGGATATTCTGCTGGTGATGTGCTTAAAGGCTCCAGTATCTTCAAGGATTGTGCAGTTCTTATATTCCTTAAGAGTTGATCATGCTTAAGAGGACCTAAGTTGAGTTTTTTTTTCCTTTTTTTTTTTTTTAAGATTTTATTTATTAATGAGAGACACACAGAGAGAGGCAGAGACATAGGCAGAGGCAGAAGCAGGCTCCCTGTGGAGAGTCTGATGCAGAGCTCTATCCCAGGACTCTGGGATCCTGACCTGAGCCAAAGGCAGACACTCAACCACTGAGCCTCCAGGTGCCCCTAAGTTGAAGTTTCATTTAGAGTTTTGTTTTCCTGTTCTTCCTTTGGCTGGGATCTTGTGACCCTGCTGGCACATAGCTGCTGCTGCCATGCTGTAATTGACAGTAAATTGAGCTCTCTTCTACCTGCAGATGAGCGTGAGGCTGTGCAAAAGAAGACCTTCACCAAGTGGGTCAATTCCCACCTTGCCCGAGTGTCCTGCAGAATCACAGACCTGTACACTGACCTTCGAGATGGACGGATGCTCATCAAGCTGCTGGAAGTCCTCTCTGGGGAGAGGCTGGTAAGTGGGAATGTTATTAAGTGACTTTGCACCATAGGTCGGAGAATATTTTTGAAAAATCAAGTGTGTACTTGTGTTTCCTGGTGAATTTTGCAATTAATGATTGAAGTTTTTGAGAAAGAGAATCTGGATACGTGAGATAAGCATGTTGGGGAAAAAAAACCCCATGTACCATTGTGAGTCTAGGTGATGTTCTTGAACTGAAATTAAGCGGCCTCGTTCTGGGAATTTGTGAGGTTACTACCCCTAGTCTGAAAGATCTTGGCTCATGTCCCCTGTTTAACAGGGCACAGTGCTGGAAATTGAAGGGCCAGACTTGGGTATTGGCTCCAAGATGAATCTCTGTCCCACCAGATCATGGAATAATTTTAAAATCTGTTTCTTACTGATTCTCTGGAAAATCTGAGCTGCCGTTACCAGGTGGCAAGAATTGAATTCAGTAGTCTCTGATGTTTTTTGCTTTCTTCCTTGCATACTTTTTATTTTGGGGGTGGAGGGAGAGGCTGGTGTTGTGTCATCTCCTTGGAAACTCTCAGAGCTTCTGATCAATTCGCAGTGCCTTTTTGGGCGGGGAATTGTCAGCCTACGCTGAAAATCCTGTCCCCATTTTGTTTTCCAGAGCTACTGCGGCTTTCTCTGATGTGACATTTGTTTATGAACCTTAAGCCAGTCACCATAACTGACCCAACAGGTTTTGTCTCGCCTCAGTTTGAAAATAGATGCCATATTATACCAGAGCACATGTAGTTCCATAGGTGGTGGTGGGACTGAGCCAAAAGCTGATGCCCAGGGATAGAGCCCCACATCTGTAGTGACATCACCAGGAAAATATGATGCTGGGCAGTTGTCAGGACTGCCAGAAAGCCTTATTTTTAACTTGAGCTCCACCCCATAACTTGACAGCCACGTGGGCCTGTGTGCAGACTGACCCCCACACCTCTGACCATAGGCAAGGGGCTAAGGTTGTACCCTGCCCTACCATTGGCCTACCAAAAACGTAGCCCCTCAAACCTAGGTAAAAACACACGTTTTCTCTCTCCCTGCCCCTCTATTAAAGAACAGAGTCCCTTAAAAGATAAGCGCTAGCTCATCTGTAGTGAGTTTTATTTATGCTCTTTGTTCCCCAAGCATGCAGGTCTTCTTACCTCATCATCTTTGAGAGTTTCGGGTGGAGTCAAGCTAAACAAACTAGAAAAAAAAAAAAAAAAAAAAAGGAGGCTTCTGCCCAAGATCTGATGGCTGCCCTGAAGGTAGTTTTTATAGAGTGAGATTATGGGCAGTAGGATTCATGTGAAGATAGAGGCCCATCATTTACTGCATTTTGATTTGTTTTTTGAAGTACGTCTTGTGTGAGAACATAGGGTTGAATTATTGTGATCTGCACCTTTAATTTTTTGGGGTTTTTTTGTTTTTAAAAGTTTTAAGTAATCTCTACACCCAATATGGGGCTCAAACTTAAGCACCAAGATCAAGTCGCATGCTCTACTGACTGAGCCAAGCGAGCGCCCCTAAATTTAATTTTTGTAAGTAGACGTTTCCCCCTGCCTCTCAATTTTTTTTTCTTAAATGTTTGACCTGGTGTGATTATTGATTTTATTTTGTTTGATTTTGAAACTAGCTAAAAAAAAATAAATCAGTAAAGGTTATGTGGATAGAAATTTGAACATTTGTTTTGGTAACACTAGGGTCCAGTCTTCCAGGCTGTATGTAGGAAGGAAAGTGTTCACCTTTGAAGATCCAGAACTCTTTAACACTAAGAAGATTGTGTCCTTGATAATGTCTCCATAACAAATGGGATCAGTCTCATTGCCCTTTATTCTGAACAGGGTAACAGGAACTTTAGTAGGGAAAAAGAAAGCAACTAACAAAGCATAATTCTTAGCCACATGCAGATCCCCTCCCACTCCTCTCTGTATTTGCAGTTAGCAATACCTTTTTTTTTCTTTCCTTTCCTTTCCTTTTTTTTTTTTTTTTTTTTTTGAAGCCATCCAGAGACCTAGGAGAGTAGGGGAGGGGAAGAACATCGGACGGGCACCATTCCCAGCCTCTCAGGCAGTCAGTGCCAGAAATTGTGTTTAGCATTGACATACCACTTTGTGAACCCCCAGTGCCTTAACTTCTTGAATTATTCATTCCTCACAGCCAACCCTGATTATAGGTTGGGCAGTCTGATTAATCTTCTTATTCCAAAAATACAGATACCATAGATAGGGCTAAAGCTCTTGTTCATTCAGACTGAAGATTTTTAGCCCATTTGGCCCATGGTTTATTTGGTTCATGGTGCTTTCTGGAGGGAACACTAACTATTCTCTGCTCTGGCTGCAGAGAATGCTGGGGACTCAAGTTAAACATATTCTCTGAAGGAGATGACCTTCTAGAGGGCTTGTCCCAAAGGATCCTTGCATATTCAGAGTATAAAACTAATGAGATGGTTAGAGCTTCCAGGCTCGGGTAAATTCTTGTCCACAGCTAAACGTGTATGGTCAGATAGCAACTCCGTCAGCTCTGGGCTTTCTGCACCAATGATCCCAAACCCTGTGTGACATGAACATTTGCCTTCCATCTGGACCTGTGTCTTAGTCGGCATTTTAGCCCTTTGCCTTACCATCAGCTTGACAGGAGGTAACAAATGAATGTCTGAGAATATAAGGGAAGGGAGAAGAAATGTGTGGGAGATATCAGAAAGGGACACAGAACATAAAGACTTCTAACTCTGGGAAATGAACTAGGGGTGGTGGAAGGGGAGGAGGGCGGGGGGTGGGGGTGAATGGGTGACGGGCACGGAGGGGGACACTTGACGGGATGAGCACTGGGTGTTATTCTGTATGTTGGTAAATTGAACACCAATAAAAATTAATTTATTAAAAAAAAAAACAAATAAGAAAAAAAAAAACAAATGAATGTCTGAGGAACTGCAGTATCTAAATTTATTTTATTAATAGATTCTTGGAGCCAGTTAATCCTCTACAGAGGAGGAAATTTGTCTGAATTTTACTGAGTAAAAAGGTTCAAAGAAACATCAGCTTAATGATCCAGATAATTCCACTCTAACCCCATCCACATTTTGGCTCAGTAAAATTTTGAGTTACATTTCAGCAAGTTTTAAGTTGGCATTTAGGTTATCAAGGCACTTGATTCTTCTGTATTGGGAATGTCAGAAGGCAGAAATCTCCTTCTGTGGTCCTGGCTTGGACAGGATGTATGTCTGGAGATGTCCCTGTCTTCACCATGTCTATGTTAGTCTGTGTAGCAGTGAGGAAATTCTGAAGCTGAGTCAAGGAAGCCTTTATTTTTTTTTATGATTTTATTTATTTATTCATGAGAGACATACAGAGACAGATACATAGGCAGAAGGAGGAGTAGGCTCCCCTCAAGGAGCCCAGTGCAGAACTTGATCCTGGACCCGGGGATCACCCCCTGAGCCGAAGGCAGATGCTGAACCACTAAGCCACCCAGGCGTCCCCAAGGAAGCCTTTTGTACTTGGGTGGGGTTGGGTTGTTGACCCCCCTCCCCCCCCAAAAAAAGTTTTTTTCTCCAATATCTTAATCTGAAATTACAATGGACTATAACTCTTCATAAAGATGTTGTGTTAAAATTCCCTTAAAAAATATAGGCCCACCCTTGACTTTACCATCATCTGAGCAGATAAAAGCTGTGACCACAGAACCTGTGCCAGTCACTTTGTCATTGGTCCCAGACCCCAGGACCTTGGGAATAATATTGTCAGACGTGGACTTTGGTGGTGAAGTGGAGCCCATAGATCACAGCTGAGGTTTGAGGCTTGCCTGTGCCTGCCCCCTTTCCTCCATGGGCTTCAGCAATAAAGAATGGTTCTGAGACTGCCAGTTTTCTGCCTTGTTCCTGCCAAACAGAGCTCTCACCTCTGACCCAGAGAGGACAAGGATTTCTGAACACCTCTGCCCTTCCCCCCAGCCTCTGCCATTTCCAAAGCACATATCACTGATTTTTTGCTTGCCCATGATTTTCCTGTCTTCTTACTCTGTTAATCAGCATCAAAGAAGAGAAATCAACAACAATGGGATTTCTTTTTTCTTTGCCACCGTTAATTCCAAAACAGGCTGAGCTAGGTGGGGAAGATAGATTTACCGCGAGATTTGTTAAGCCTTAAATCCCATGTTGAACTGCTGTGAGTTTTACATAAAGCCTTTGTTAGGAGAGCCATACTGGCATGTGTTGTTGAAATGGGGTTTTGTGAACTGGCCACAGAATCTGCCTTTCATTTGTAATATCATTTGTTGGGGAGAATTTTCTTTTGTTCTGAACAACCAGCCACAAAAGAACACCCCATTAAATTGCAGCCGAATTTTACTGCTATTAGTGCAAAAAGTGAATTAATAGTAACAGGTACACATGATAAAGTACGAGTTGAATGGTTCCAGAGCCCTAGAGTTCAGAAGGGGCATTGTGCCTTCTGGACGTCATGTCAGGCAGCCCTAGGAAGTGGGTGGGGTTCCAGCAGGATCCAGGAGGAAGGGTTCAGATGTGGATGGCCAGAGACGGTAAGAGTCCGGTGTCTGCTCTGAGGGACAGTGAGGAGCACATTTGGTGGTGGGCATCAGGAAGGAACTGGTGTGGGAAAGTATCCCAGCAGATTGTTTTTGGAAGGAGTGATGATGGTGACTTGAGCGTGTATTGCTTTTACTGTGTACTGTCACATTCGTGATCTAAGTTCTCCCTGTCTGACAAAGTGGCAGTTCGACTTTATGGACGACGTAGGCAGAAGTGACCAGGATCTTGCCCTAGGCCAGTGTCACTAGTGAGTAATAGAACATGAACTCCAGTCCACCTTCCTTTCCCGCTGAGCCCTGCTGAAGGAAATCATAATTGGGAGAGGTCCCAGCCAGAAAGGAGCCTGGGGGAGCACAGTGTGGTGTTCCTTGATTAACTTTAATTGGACAAAAATCAGTTATACTTTTGTTGAGGGTCAGAGCTTGACTTGGGGCCTTAGTGTGAAGTGAGTTTGGCTATGTATCGTATTAGAGGAGATTGTGGGATTAGTGCTTCCCATCCTGCCGTCTGTATTCAGTAGAGCTGTGTGTGTGGTGAAACTGTTCTTGACCAAAAGACAAAGACATAAGCAGGTGTCTGTCACATTGGTATGTGGAGTCCAGTTAGTGTCTTTTCTCCATTTCCTCTTTCACTTAACAAGGCACATTAGTTAATTAAGTGGGCACATTAGGATTCACCTTGCACATTAGCAAGCTTTCCGCTTTCCAGCACATACATTGTATTTTATAGCTGGTCACTTTTGGTGACCACTAAGTTAGATCCCTCCATTTCATGGGTTCTGAGAGAGAATAAGGGTCAGCCAGGCCATCCAGCTGGTGTGTGGTAGCCTCTCCTGCTTCCCAGAGCTGGTGATGTGTCCACCCTGCAACCCTTGGAGAGTTATTGCTCTTGAAGGTGACTTCAGGGTGACTTGGGATATCCATAGAGAAAATCTGAGGGAGTGGCAGTTACTAGGGTGGCCCAGCTCCCAGGGGGCCTACCAACAACCCCTGCAAGAAATCCTCCTCTTTGCCTTCCTCTTTTATTCAAGGAGGTCACATCAGCTCTGGGAAACATTTGTTTTCTCTTTGCCATCTCTAGGCTCTGACAAAACCCTGCCATTGTGATTATTCTGTATTTCTGCAAATCCTGACACCCTGCAGGGTATAATAGACTCAAACTCAAGGATGAGCAGGCCTTGGAGGCAAAGTGGTAGACCATCCGGCTCCTTTGTTCTTTGCTAAAGGCATTGGGTCCACATATGATTTGCCCAGGGCCACACTGCTTCTCTGAGGCAGGGTGCCGACAAGTTGCTCTAGTAAGCGATTAGAATTGTGTTGTCAGATGCTAGCAGTGGTTCTTTAGCCCAATAATTTTCACTCCTTTGGAGTCCGAAAAAAGATGGGTTTGGGGGTGAGGCTATGGTTGATAAAGATTTGGGACTAGAAGGGACAGAGGGAACCTTGGGAAGGAAAACAGGAAAAGTGCCTACAAAACACAGGAACATGGGCCGTGGTGTGGGATGAGCAGGGAAGCTTGTTAAAATGATTTAAAGGAGGATCCGTAAAAAAGGCATTTCCTCAGAGGAACCATTCTCCTGCTGCCACTGCCATTGCCACCACCACGTGTTTCTGAGTCACATATGGGGCTGGTATCGATCCTTGTTTCCACGTGAACGACATTTCAGGCTGCTGCCTCAGAAATGACCTACAGGACAGAAACACACATGTTGCCGTGGGAACGCGCCAGTGTCACGGGAAACATGACAACAATGAATGGAGGCAAGACGGGGGACACTCCTTTTCTTGGCACGATCAGTGGCTCTGGGGCGTGGTTTCAGGAAAGTGTTTATTACTGAGGACTGCACCCCTCCCCCGGTTCCATTGTGTTCAGTTTTCTCCATTGTTATCTCTCTTCTCCTTTTAAGAGGATGGAAGTTTAGTAATATAAAAATAGCTCTTAAAAAAATGAAAACTCTCTGCCAGATGGGAACTGAGTCTGTTTCCTTTCACGTGGCAATATGTGCCCCTCTTGGTTCTTGGTGTAGCATGAAGAGAATGAGCTTTGGAGTCCTTGCCGGCCACTTAGGAACCAGCTTCATGGATTACTCCCATCTGTCTAAACCAGCGTATTCCCCTCTGTAATGTGGTGATTATCGTACAGTGTTACTGTGAGGATTAAATGTGATAACTGTTCTTAACCCCCTCACAAAGAGGTTAACGGAGTTGAGTTGCTCAGTCAGTGGCAGCTGAGAATTGTTAGATCTTGGGAGCTCTGCAGTTCTGGTGACCAGTTTGTTTCAGTGTACTGCTCTGTGAGATCATTCATACTTCTTAAGATTAATTTCCTTTAACCATTGCTCCCTGAACTTGCCCATCTTGCTGTGCCCTAAAACATGCTAGCAGCCCTCTCTGAAGCAAACACAACAGGAGACCTGGCAGCTGATATCCTTAGGTCTTAGTCCTGGTCCTTACTCCCCCTCCTGTCGGGCCACCAGTGTATCACTTAATCTCATCATGTCTTATTTATTTCTTTGGTTTAAAAGGAGTGACTTGTGCCAGTGAAGATGAGTAAGCTTCAACTGAGTTGAAATGTGGGGAAGTGTTGAGAAACGTGAAGGTGGTACAGTGAGTGAGGTGGTAAAGCACGTCCACTAATTGTTACTGGGTAGCAGTTAGCCCAGTTTGAATCAGTGGCTGCAGCACAGTAATAACATTTAAAATGTCTGTAAATCCTGTTTCTCAGACTTGTTTCCTAATGAGCTTTGAACTACAGGGTTCTCATTCTCACTTAAGTGTCAAGGTTCGGGTACTTTCACATCCTTTTCCCCCTCCATCTGGACACCAGCCAGCCATGTTTTTCTCTACCACTCTTTCTTTTCATTGCAGTCCAGAATTTAATTTGGGGTGTCAGTATTAGAGGAACAGTATTATCGTTATCACTGTTTGAAGGCATATTTTCTCCTGGTGTTGAGCTTACCTTTCGAAGTGGTTTCGTACCTCTATTTGACAATCAGTAATTAGTTCTCATCCACGTTAACTGTAGATTTTTGAAAGTAGTGACGGGTATGTAGGTAACCAGCGTATGGAGCTTGTTTGGTGAATCTTCATCCTCGTTACCTTTTCTGGATAACTGCACACGGGTACGGTATGGAACATTACTGATTCCTTTGGCTGAGACAGCTTTGTTGAGCCTGGTGTCAATGCGCACATCTGGAGTTCCCATCTCCTTCATGGCAGATTTCCAGATCTCTGAGCTCCTGAGGGTGGTGCATGCACTTCTTGAAATCCACTCCATGGATGTGCTTGAGAACGTTGATGGTGTATTCTCTGGTCACTGCCTCGTTGGGGGGGGGGGGCAGAATGGCCCTTCTTCTCGCCACCCTTCTTTGCAGGAGCCATTCTGTGTGGCCCTGGTTGGAAAGGGAGCAAGCAAGCTTGCCTTTCACTTGAAGTATGTCAACTTCTCAGTGGGAAAGTTCTGTCTAGAACCTAAATATTTCCTGTTGCCTCTGGAGAGGTATACTATATCTAAACACAGGGAAAGAGGAGAGTCCTTCTTTTTTAAGTAAGTAGAATTGCTGGGAGGAAAATACTTGAGGTACTCTTTGCTAGTAGAGAGACATTATGTGTGTTTGAGAATGCCATAATGATTAGTTTACCATTTCCTTTATGTGTAGCAGCCCTTTGAGATAATTATTGGTATTCTAACCATTTATGGGTAAACAGTTGAGAAGTGAGGCTCTGATTTGCTAGAAAGCGGGAAAATTTTAACGAATACAGGCATTTCAACAGCATGGTTGCTGTATTCTCTGCCCAATTGTCCAACTGAAGCATATTGCATAGGGCTGGTTTGCTCATATTTGATGATTGAAAAGATAAAAGGCATGAGCAGTAGGAAATTTTAGGGAGAGGGAGTTCTTCCCTCTGCCCCAATCTTGGATTGATTTGGGGAGAATTGCAAAAAAGAGGAGTGGTTCCTGAAAGTGTTCCCTTTTTTCCCCCTGACTTTTGGAAGTTCATGAAGTTTGTTTTTTAACCATTTGAAGGAGTCTGATCTTTAACCAGAAGAGGTTTGTCTAAAATTTTTTTTTTTTTCTAGTTCCTTCCTGTGTCTTATGCCCTGGTGTTTCCAATGGCTGATGCTTTTCAGGGACCTGAGTTGCATCTGGGTCTGCAGTGAACCATCCATAGCTCATCTGGCATGGCTGGTAGCTCCCACATGGGGTCCCTGTGATGTGGCATTAGACTTAGTCAACCTGCAGGGAAATGGACCTTTATCATCATCCTCCCCCACTTAAACCTTGTACCCACATTCATGTGGGAAGGAACACATGTTCCATTGAGATTTTGAGAGAGAATAGAGGCTTGGAAGGTCTTGTGTGTTTGCATTTGAGTTTTTCAAGATCATTCTGAAAAAAAGAGTGGTTATACCTGATGGAGCCTGGGAAGATAGTGACAGCCCTCCAGTCTACTCTCTGTTCCTCTCCTCTTTAGCCCCTTCGGATTCTATCCACATTGCTCCTCTCACCCTTCAAGGCACACTTGGGGACTGTGTGCTACAGTTAGTAGGATGGCCCTGTCCTCATTGCTCTTCAGGCCTAGACGCCAAGACACTTGGGGATTGAAGCCACACTAGTCAGCGGGCTGACAGCTGTCTTCCTAGTCAGGTGCACAGTTGTTGAAAAGAGATGAGAGGGAAAGGCCCCAGGACAGCTGAAAGAAGCGTCCGCTTGAGGGGCAGCCAAAGCTAGCGGGGCTATGCTGGGAAATAGAAAGGAGAGGAAGACAGAGCCAGGCCAGGCAGTGGGGGCATGAGCTTGCTTGAGACCCATGGAGAATTTCCTGTGCGTGTGTCTTGATCTTTTCTTCATTTATTAAAAATATTCACCTTCCCCGAGCATCTTGGTTTGGATATAAGAAGAGACATTGGGGTATTCAAATTAGACTGCTCTCATACTGTCTTTTCTTTTATCCTTCTCTGTGAGTCACCCTTTGTCTCAGCCCTCCACAACTATCGTGAAACTGCTACTTGGAAATTCTCCTCATTTGGTAGCGTGTCCCCTTTTCATTTTGAGCCAGCCTTAGGAAACAGCCCGGACCCGCAAGTAGCAAATCTATTTTTATGTTTAGAGCTGTCAGAAAAATCGTCAGGGGTGTTTGCCATGCATCTATAGGAAACTGGGTGGCAACAGTAGCTCTGAAATCTTTCATGGAGACGGGGTTCCTTTCTGTCTGACCTTCTAGCTTCTGTGCTCATTTGTAAGTTGTGTTCCTTGCGTGATTAAGCAAACCTCTGAAGAGTGACCACCATCCCTTAAGTAAGCTTTTCTCTTTTTTTTTAAGATTTTATTTATTTATCCATGAGAGAGAGAGAGAGAAAGAGGGGGAGAGAGAGAGAGAGAGAGAGGCAGAGACACAGGCAGAGGGAGAAGCAGGCCCCATCAGGGAGCCCAGCATGGGACTCCATCCCTAGGATCATACACCCTGAGCCAAAGGTGGCGCCAAACCACCGAGCCACCCAGGCTGCCTGTAAACTTTTCTCTTGTAAAGATGTAAATACTGTCCTTGTCCTGAGTAAGCACACAGATTTTTTAATATTTTGGTTTCGGTAGGAGACTACTGCACGAATGGGCACATGCAAACTCTAGGAAGCAGTTCCTAGCCTTTCTCTGCACTGTTGTATGATGTTTCCACCTTCTGTTCTCCCATTTCTAGCCTAAACCCACCAAGGGACGGATGCGCATCCACTGTCTGGAGAATGTGGACAAAGCCCTTCAGTTCCTGAAGGAGCAGAGAGTCCATCTTGAGAATATGGGCTCCCATGACATTGTCGATGGGAACCACCGGCTGACCCTCGGCCTCATCTGGACCATCATCCTGCGCTTCCAGGTAAGGACACTTGGTCTCAGGATTCTCCCCATTCCAGAGGGATCAAGAAGACCAGGTTGAAACGGCATCCCAGAATCAGGTGTGTGGAGCTGTATGTTACATGTAGCCACCTGTAGGCACATGGCAGCTTTTCCTGAGAAGTTTTCTTGTCAGATAAGGAAGTTTCTGGGCCACATCCCTGCCCATCACTTGTCTGGTACCTCTTCCAAATGCCTGGTGTGGCCTTCAGGAGCAAAGATAGAAAGATGTGGTTGATGCTAGCTTACTGGCCCTAGACTGGCTGAACTTCACCAAAACGTAGCATGTATCATGGAATATTTTTAGGTTTATGACACAGGGTGAGCTCCTTTTTCGCTCTTATTCTCCTTTGGATGCAAGGAAGCAGTTTTCAGGGGGAAATGTGCAAAAGCCTTAGGCTTGTTTGAATCGATGAGAATTTTATGGGTTTGTTATACTCAAGGGAAGGCTTTAAGTATAGAAGTACTCTAAGCCAGAACATATTCTCAAGGTCATTCTGTCCAATTTCTTCACGTTGTGAGGAAAGGGAGGAACCTTATCCAGAATTACGAAGCCAGTTGGAACTGCAGTGCTTGCTTCTGACCCTTTAAGAGAGAGCTCAGAATTTCAGCACTGGTGAAGCACCTTTGACCTGTTTACTGGTTCTTTCTTCATGCAGTGCTTCATGCTCATGCTTTTCAATTAGAATTGAAATGCAGGAAACACTTCTTACCAAAGCGTCAGGTTACTCTGCAAACAAATGTCCTAACAGTCCTGTCTCCTGGGTGGCTCTGTTCTCTGTGCCTTTCCTTCCTGCTCCACCCCTTTGATAGAAAGTCTGATTGATTTTTCTGGCTAAATAAAAATCTCACCAAAAAAGGGCAAAAACAAATCAAATTATAGTTCTCTTTGTATTCTTCCTAAAACTCTGAAATCAGCGTGTAACCAGTCGTTTTCTCATTTCCCCTGGGAGTGGGTTTGAGTTAACAGTGTTCTGGGTGTGTATGTGGGAGGGGAGGGGTAGGAGCTAAAACAGCACTATCCAAAGAAACTCCCTGAATTGGTGGTTCCCAAGCCTCCATGATCCTCTAAGGCCTTGGGATAGCTTTTTACTAATTCAGATTCCCTAGGTCTTAGTCCCAGTGATTCCAGTTAAATGGTTCTGAGGAGAGAACCGCTGTTGAAGATGACATCATGAATGGAGTTAATTATAACAGTCAATGACTGTTTTGCAAACAGAACTCAATGTAGGTTTAGTTTAGTTCCTAAATGATTTGAAAATGGAGTGAATACCATTAAATTCATTAATTATAGCACTCATTCTTAGGCCAGCAGAGGTGGAATTAGTAGGACCCTCTGAGCTTCACCTGTTTCGTAGAGTAAAAAGGTCTATTTCTCTTGCCTTGGCCTGTAGTAATCAGAGCGTGGAAGGGCATCCTGATGGTGGCCTCTCTTCACATCGGGTCATTGCCTGTATTGGTTAGCTGGCACATGCAGCCCTTTCCAGGATTCTCAGCATGAATTGAGTTGAGTCATTGACTAATTAGCTTCCTGACAGCTTGTCTTTTTCTGTACTTGAACTTGTAAATGCTGATATGTACTTTTTCTCTTTCCTTTGAGGCAAGATAGGCTGTTGATGTCACTGCATGGCCTGCAGTGTTGGTGTCTTTGTGACCTGGCTTTCTCTAGCAGCTGTATTAAATGTTCGCTCATTCCACAAATATGTATTGATTCTACATCAGCCAAGGCCCAGCTCACTTTCTGCCTTCTCTGAAAGCCTCCCCGTATTCTCCAGAGATCTCTCTCTTTCTCCTCCAGCTCCTGAATATTATACAGCCTTGTCTTACATTCCCAATGCGTATGTGTGCACGTGTGTGTGTGTGTGTGTGTGTGTGTGTGTCTGTCCAGAGCTCCCAGGACGTGTCCTGCCCTGTCTGTGCATAGCAGGTATCCATTAAATACTAAACATGACATACAGGTTTTATTCTACTGTCGCTTTAGAAAAGAGTAAAAGGATGTTGTGGGAAACTGAAATGAAAGTCTTTGAGTTTGCCTCGTGTGAATAGGGAGCTGTCTTCATTTCAGAAGGCTATACTGTGTCTCTAAATGCCAAGTCTGGAAATAGAGTCCCTTCTTCACACAGAAGCGTAAGAAGGTCGACAGGGGTTAATGTGTAGAATTCCACCTGCCTTTCCGGATGAGTCTGTGTCTTACTCCTTGAATTAGGTTATTCTTTCACATTTACTTTCTGCACAGGAACTAATGATTCTAATAATAGAGTTTGAAGTTTATGCAGACTTACACTTCATACACCTATCACAGTCAAAAAAGGATTATTTCTTAGAAGTATAATTATTTCAACTTCTAGGTATTTTTCCTAGTTGAAAGTTTCTGACTTTTTAATCTTATATTTATATGTTTTACCCTCTTCTTACCTCTCTTCCAAAAAAGATTCTGGGGCATGTGTTTAGATTAAATGGGAAGGACCATTACAGACCAGGAGAGGAAAGCTTGGAATAGCTAAAGCTAAAAAAAATGACAGATGGCCTTCTAGACCAATACCATTTATGCCCAATCCTTGTCCCACATTGTAGTATTATAGGCAAGAATTTAAAGTCAAGCGGTATTTAGAGCATTTGTCTAAAATCACATAACTGGTAGGACAGTCTCTAATCCAAAGAGCTAACTTTTAAAGTTCCTTATTATGAGCTCAGCACTTCATTTACCTTCTTCATTTTAAGTATGCAGTAGCGCCATGAGACAGCCATTGTTGCTGTTGCTGTTCCTCAGATGGGAAGCTAAGGAGCTTGCCTAGTGCCATAAAATAGGTGGTAGAGCCTGTTTTTAGATTTAGGCAGTCAGACGTTGGTGCCAGTGTATAGTGTAGTTTTTATGCTCTCCATGAGTGGCTTATGAATGCAGACTCTCTTAGTCCATTCGAGCTGCTATAACAAAACAGCACAGACAAGGTAGCTTACAAACAATAGAAATTCATTTCCCATAGTCCTGGAAGCTAAGTCTGAGGCCACGCCAGCATGATCTGGGAAGGGTCCTATTCTGGATGGCAGACTTCTCACTGTGTCCTCACATGGTGGAAGATAACCAAGAATTTCTCTAGGGCCTTTTTTATAAGGCACTAATCCTATTGATGAGGATCCTACCCTCTGCTAGGATCCTACCTCCTAATACTGTTACCTTTGGGAGTTCAGATTTCAGCATAAGAGTTTGAGGGAACCAGACATTAAAACTATACCACAGACCATGGAAGCCCACCATGTGTGTGACTTCTCTGAGAATTTGGGTCAACTTTTAGGAAAAGGTAAATATACTGTCCTCATCAATGGAGGATGTGCACCCTAATGTGAAAAAATATTTGGTTATAACAAACTAGAACCAGATATTTTTCTGGGGTATGATGAGGTGCAGGGTGTTTATGGTGAGCACTTGTAGTTGGAAAGATGGGCTATTTTGAGGTTAGCAATGACCCCTAAAGGGGGTTTCTGGGAAGTCATGCAGGTAAGTAGTATTCACTACTTCTCTCTGTGCAAAGTAGAAAACCTAGTTGGTGTTTCTGTGAGATAAACCTTGAAGAAAGCAGTTTGCTTTGGCACAGTAGATAGTCTGCACAGCTAGGTTGTGATCTGAAGCTTATTTTTCATGTATATAGATCTGCTTTTCTGTGACTGCCATTAGGCAGCTGACCCATCTATTCGGCTAATACATCTTTGTGAATTCTTAGATCCAGGATATCAGTGTAGAAACTGAAGACAACAAAGAGAAGAAATCTGCCAAGGATGCATTGCTGTTGTGGTGCCAGATGAAGACAGCTGGGTGAGTGTGAACTCACAGGGGTTCAGGGGCCACTGCACCCAGGACAGAGTCCCGCTGCAGTCATCACTTCTGAGGTGTTGACAACTATCTCTTCCGCTACTTCCATCAAGAAGTCTTGTTATGTCGTAAGCAGTTGATAACTGACATTTCAGCTAGCTCACAGCATGGAAGGAGTTCTGATTGATATTCTGGACCTGTCATCTCCACAGTCAGTTTCCCTCTCTTTATTAAGGAAGCTCCAGAGAGCAGTATATCTTGAATTTTAAAACCCTGAAACCATGTTAAAGAATCACATCCATGATATTTTAAAAAAGCAATTGTGGGTTTTCTCCTCCTTTTATTATTTTCTGCTTTGGGGAGGTTTTGTACAGTCAACTTAAGAGTAGTCTATATACATTACCTGTCTCCGTTTTCTTTCCCTTTATTCTTCCATTGAAATTTTAGTGAAAATACTTTTTTGGGGAACTGCATCTGTTCTGTTACTCACTGAAATTGTTGGGGCTCATGGTACTAAGAACTGATTTTGTACTAGGTTAACTAGAGAGTTGCTGTTAGAACTACTTTGAGAAGAACAGTTATAACTGTAATGAACATGATCAATTAATGGTAAGTATGGAACTCATAATAAAGAGGATATGCCTAATAAGGGTATCAACTTAGTTATAAGCCTTTAATCAACCACAGATACAAAGTCTGTAAACAGTGTAGAAGAGTTGAGTGTCTCATGAACAGGTAATCCCAGCTGCTTCCTTTCTGTCTGCCTTGATCCCTGCAGGGTCCTGGTATCTTTGCTGGCAGGGGCAGAGAGGTCTCAGAGGTGTCTGGATTGTGGTCATTTTTCCTTTTGTAAGCATGGTGTCTTAAGTCTAAGACCCAATGCACATCTTTTGTCCGACTGACTTACCAAGAAAGAGAAGCCGAAGCCATGAGGATATGTACTTTATTTTTATAGCAAGCTGAAGTTGAAGCAGTATTTATTCTGATTTGATTGTCCTTTTAATATTCATTGCCTCTCATTTTTATAGTACTTACAGACTTTTTCTTAAACACTGCATTTATAAAACTATAAATCTTTATTTGGTAATTCTCTTGTGCTTTGTCTTTGTTAGGTACCCGAACGTCAACATTCACAATTTCACCACTAGTTGGAGGGACGGCATGGCCTTCAATGCACTGATACACAAACACCGGTGAGTCGTGTTCTTAGAAACCATACTAGCAGTTTTGGGGTAGAATGCCAACATTCTTCTGTCCATACCTGGGTGACTTTTGATCCTCATATCCATTGCCTTAGATGTTGCACCACGGTGGGAATTCCTGCATTCCATGTGAGGAAAATGTAAGAGAATATGTAAATTCTCCCAAACAAACAAGTTTGCCCATTATCTTCAGCTGTCTTAATAAACTTTGAAATGTTTGTTCAAAAATCAGGTTTCATTGTTTGATGATTAAATAATATTCCAGAGTTTACTCTGCTAAGGCGTGATTTCTGCCTTTTGCAGTAATGATCGTGTTTATTGGTCACATGTCTTTTCAACCCATGGTTTTTGTCATGTTCCACTGTTGTTCTGCATAGGCCTGACCTGATAGATTTTGACAAACTAAAGAAATCCAATGCACACTACAATCTGCAAAATGCATTTAACTTGGCAGAGCAGCACCTTGGCCTCACTAAGCTGTTGGATCCAGAAGGTAAGACCTCGAGAAATGAAAGGGGGCTTTTAGCATCTCTAGTAGTGAGGGGCTAACTACTTCCTGTCAGTTCTATTTGTGCAGCATGCCTCAGGAATTATTGAAGAGAGAGGAGCTTCGTTGTGGTGTGAGAATTACTTGAGGATTTGTGCACAGGATTATATTTGAAAAGGCCTTGAAACGACAAGTATGATTTAAATGTGTTCAGAAGGAAAGGGCTTGCTAGGCAGAGGCACTTGCACGAGCAGAAGTGCAGAACCGGGAACGAGGAAGGTGTATTTGGGGACTAACAGTTCTTTGGGAGTGGTGTTTAGAGTAATAATAGGAACTATCCCTGGAAAGCTGGGGTGGAGCCCTACCACTCAAAATTTATAGAGGTTGTTCAGCAGTCACTGAAGTTCTTAGCAGGTATGCTCAAGGAAGGGAACCTGCTCTAGGTGATCAATGAATGCTTGTTGGCCTGTGTTCATTCCAAGGTGGCAAGCAGCCTCGGGATGAGTGGGTATAGACCAGGGGGTGGGAGTGGGGTGGGAGGACGTGTAGGGGGCCGTGCAGTGTTTGCTGAGTAAGAAGAGCCTGAGTATGGTGCATCAGGAAGGGGGAAATGTGCTGGTGGAAGAAGGATTAGGACTCCCAGTCCTTTCTTCGGGCTGCCTGTCTGGAGGCGCAGCCTCCCGTGCTCTGCCTAGAAATGCTCTCTCTACTCCCAGTCCCTGCAACAGGACCCCAAAGACTGACTGCAGGCAACATGGAGCTGACCTGGGTGGGGCAGTCCCCCAGGTTGTATAGCTCCTTTAACAAAATCCTAATTCCAGGCTTTTAGTGTGAGCTCTCAAAGGTACTTTGTCTTACTTTGAAGAGCATTTGAAATATAAGAGTATTTGTTCATAGTGCTGGAACTTTTTAGATCACAGCTCTTAGCAACTACTAGAGAGAGAAAACCAAGTGAAAGTTTAAAGTTCTTATAAATATAGAACAGGAAGTTTAACTCCCCAAGGGCAGATTGAGGTCATGAGGCTGCCAGGCAGCCTTGCTATTTTCCAGTGCATCAGATTCAGTGGTATGTTCGCTATACAGGAAGCTGAGATAAAATTATCTTTGTGCTAACTCACTAAATGATTTCTTAATATAAACAGAAAACTAAAATTCCTTACGCTGTGATTAATCTTCCTTCTTAACCTCTACCTTAATTATGGGAAGACATTTTTCCTCAGCCGTAGCTCTTTGTGCTAAATAACCTTTTTCTTTTTTTTTAATAACTTGCTCATTAGTTAATCTTTCTAATCACTTCCCAGTATGAAAAAGGGGATAGATGTTCCCCAGATCACAAGACAAGGAGCTAAAAAAAGGCAGTTGATGTCACTTATCCTGTGGGTTTGACCTTGATTATTAGTTGTCCTTAGCTATTGTTAGTCGCCTGGTGCCCCGGAAAGCATCAGCTAAGATGTAATTGCAGACAAATTACAAAACCACAAGGTTTTTACCTGCTCATATCTTCACAGTTCTGTTAACATTTTGTGTGTGTGTGTGTGTGTGTGTGTGTGTGTGTGTTTCCTTCTCCCCCATTTCTTTCTCCTTGGGGCATGTGTGGATGGGGCTGAGCAGATACACAGTTGGCCACAGGGACTACTGGGGTGGAAACAGTAGCTGTTGTCCTGGCCCCCACTGCCATAGGCTGCCTTGGTGATGTTGGGCAGGAAGCTTTCCAGCTCTGTGCCCTACTGTTCTTATCTTTAAGAAAAATAATCCTGCCTCACACAGGGCTGCCAGGAAGATAGAAGGCACACATGTGAATGCATTTTGAAAAAGAGCCTGATTATCAGTTAAAAGCCATCCTGTGTATTCTCTTTGTTGTCTGTCCCGAGTTAAGTACTTCACCCAGTATTGCCACACCTCAAACACTTGCCATTTTCATACGTTTATTCCCTCTCTTAGTATTTACTGACTACCCACTTTATACAAGATAACACACCAGGAATTTGAGAGGTGGAGCAGCATAGGGCTTAACAAGACACAAGGTTCCTACCCTTGAGGACTTAGTCTTATAAAACAAAGAAAATGTGTATAAGTAAATTATAGTACCTGGCAGAGAGTGGACTGTTTATCCATGTAAACAGAAATCTTTAAGGGAACAGAGGAGACCGTAATTCCTACTAGAGGGATCAGAAACAGCTGTGTTGGAGCAGTTACTTTTCAGGTGGACCCTGAGGGATAGGAAGAAAGTGATGGGGTGGGAAATGACATTTTAGGCAAAGGGAAATTGTGAGTAAAGTGAAGGAATATTGGGAATTGTGGAGGGTGTATGGGGAATCTTGAATAGTCCCCTTTGGTTTAGATTGTGCCTGAGAAGAAATATTAGGCTATAGGATTAGAAATGTCTAGAATAGTGGTTGGCTCTTAGGGAGCCTGATAAACAATGGAAGGAAGGAAAGGAAAGTTATGGCAAATTCTAGAGGATTAAGGGGCTTATTAGACTTTTTTTTTTTTTTTTTTTGTAGATTGTAGGGTACTTTTGAGTAATTTTGAGCCAGAAGAAAGTGTGTTTACACTAGATCAACCAGGTGCAGTGTGTAAAGTAAATTGGGTGGTAGGGAAACCCAGTGAGGAAGCTCTTGCTTCAGACCTGGTTTTGGGACCATGAGAGTCTAAACCATGAGTGACAATAAAGATTCCATAAATAAAATCATCTGGACTCAGAGTTGGTGACTAGTGACTAGCTGAATAACAGGTAGCAAGATAAAGATGTGCAAAGACTGAATGACTGGAAACAGTTCTGGTAGCATCAGCAGAAATGACGATTTAAGCAGCACAAGCCCAGTTTGGGAGTAGAAGTAGGCAGGGAGATGAATGTGGTATGTCTTGCTAAGAATTCCAACTGAATTCTTACTGTATTCTTCATTTTTCTGTAGTAGTTTTGCGTATATTTTTGTCTTCTTGGTAGCTTGGGATCCTGTAGAGGAAGGATCCTATTTCTTAAGACTTCTATGTCCTATTGCAGTAGTAGAAGGCATTTATGAATATTCATACCATAAAAGAGTGAGATGGTTTCATCCTCATTAGCCTTATAGTTAATACACTGATGGCAGAACTCTCAAATATACAAATATTGAAAACACTGGCCTATTTCAGTGTTGAACAGTTGTTCTGGGTTGTTCCTGCTGCCTGGGTGGTAGCACCGTGAGCAGCGTACTGAACAAAACCTTCTCCGGGTTACAGATATCAGTGTGGACCACCCTGATGAGAAGTCTATTATCACTTACGTGGTGACTTATTACCACTACTTCTCTAAGATGAAGGCCTTGGCTGTTGAAGGAAAACGAATTGGAAAGGTGAGTTCACACCAATTGTATAAGTTGTGAGACATGATTAAAGTTCACGTCTTCATGTACTGCCACCCAGCACCTGTTGTCCCATGCCCTCATCAGTTGGACCTGGAGTAGGTTGTGGGGGACACTCCCAAGAGGCAGGGAAGTGGGCAGAAGCCTCTTCATTCCTAAGAAGAGTAGCAGGAAGTAGGAGTAGCAGCTACAGTCGTTAGGGCGAGATCAGAGGGGCATCTCAGACGCAGAGACCTTCCTCCCCCCACCTTACCAGAAAATGGGGTATTGAAAATCTGATGAGTTGGCCAGTGTCATGGGTGTGAAATCCTACTTATTCCAGTTGAAAAGGCCCCACTGTTAGTGCTTTTTATTTCTCATTTGGCTGATGTTCACCTGCCATATATTTCAAAACACCTCAGATCAGGTGACATTGTCTTTTCATTGCAACAGAATGGAAAATTCATGGACATTCTTGAGACAGGACCAAGCAAAACAGAGTCCTTGTTGTTTTTCAAGGATCCTGGGGCTGAGGCAACAGGAGTCATTCAGAATCTTAAACCCTTTGCCTGGGGGTTGGGTGGTACAGAACCAATTACACTTGAGTTAAGCTGTCATTGCTCACAAGTAATAGCTACAGACTGAGTGCCTATTAACACACAGTTCCTCGAGTTTAAAATGCTTATGCCAGAGTAGCGTAGAACTGTTTGAAAGCCAGTCATTAATTGTGCACGTGCTCACATAGGGTTATAATCCTGTTTTCCTTACTTGGCAATATGATGTTCTGTTTTTCTAACTCCTGTTTACAGGTGCTTGACAATGCTATTGAAACAGAAAAAATGATTGAAAAGTATGAGTCACTTGCCTCTGACCTTCTGGAGTGGATTGAACAAACCATCATTATCTTGAACAATCGCAAATTTGCCAATTCTCTGGTCGGGGTTCAACAACAGCTTCAGGCATTCAACACCTATCGCACTGTGGAGAAACCGCCCAAGTAAGATGCAGATTGGAGTGCATTACCATGAGTGTGGGGAAGGATGATGGTGGTCTTGGACCCTTGTTTCCGTGATCTCATAATGAATGCCTCTTACCCCAGGGGCCTGTCTTACTCCTTTTCTTCCGACCCCGACTGGCTGGCTGAGCTCTGTTACAAACCAGGCCTTCTGTGAGCCCTTCCCTGTAGATGGTGCCCCTGGTATGTGTGGTATATTAGAGTCCTAGGAAATGGTAGTCTCCAGTCCCTTATCCTGATGTGTTTCAGACACAGGTATCCTGGTACCTGATGTGTTTAAGAATTCCCTCTTCTCTGGATTTGAGAGAAGTAGCTGAGTACGCATATATTGTTTATTAGAAGACTCACGGTGGGCCTGAGACCCATTGTCTCCCATTAGTAACTTGTTGTCAGGCCTACTAATAAATCCTAGCAAAGTGTGTAAATATGTGTTGGATAAAGACAGACAATAAATAGTTTTGTATCTGTTTAGTTCAGTTTTTACCATCCCCCCAAATTGATTTTTCACTTCTTTTTAAAGTTCTAAGTGTGAAGTAAGGATTTTTTAGAGTTCCCATGTCATTCCTCCTTTTTCTGTAACCCAGCTCATTTGTGAATTCCTTGTTGCCATGTCTGAAGCACTAGGTAGTGATTTGAAGCAGTTCTTGCTGAATGTATTCAGCTGTGCATCCTGAATGAAGTCCATCGTCCAGGAAGTATAAACCTTGAATGAAGTGATTAATTAAAGAATGGCACTGTGTGCCCCCAAGTATAAATCTCAGTAGCAATAGCCAGCCCACCAACCCCACCAAAATTCCAGTTGGGCGCATTTTGAGGTCTATAATACCCAAAAACTAATGCACCGTGTTTTCTCTAATGTGAGTTCCACATAAAACAGACCAGACATAAATTGCTTTTCAAATTGCATGGCTGTGTGAAATGTTTTTTTCTTCTTCTCCAAGAGCAAATGAATTTTTCCCTCTAAAGGAACACTTCTTTTTTTCTTCCTGTGCCTTAGGTTTACTGAGAAGGGGAACTTGGAAGTGCTGCTTTTTACTATTCAGAGCAAGATGAGAGCCAACAATCAGAAGGTCTACATGCCCCGCGAGGGCAAACTCATCTCTGACATTAATAAGGTAATGTCGATCCCTTTTAACCCTGTGTAGGCCCTGATCTTCTGCAGGCTTCAGGTTCAAGGGCTAGATTGCCAAGAGGGCAGTCTGAAGGGGTCGGACCCGGCCTGCTGAACTGATGAGTGACAGCAGTGACTCGGGTTTTGCAGGGGGTCAAAGCACATACTTGTGGTGGGCTGATCTCTTAGAGTTCTGGGAAGGAATGTTAGATTTTACCAAACCAGTCTTAGTTCACTCTCTTTACCTTGTTACTTTCATCTGTCCAAGGCAGTCAACTCTAGCGTCTTTAAACTTCAGAAGGGAGAACTTGAAACCTTATTTCATATATCTGGAATCTGTAGAGGTTGGGGCTTACAATTTTGGCTGTTTATATCAGAGACTGTCCAACAGTTTCCATGTTTTGTCTTTAATTAAAGAATTTCACAGCGGACATTATATTGTGGTCAGTTTTACACATTTAGATTATTTTAAATAGATGTTTTTTAGGTAAGATATATTTCATAGAGGTTAATTTACGGTGGACATTTGGTGAGGATTTTGAAAAAAAAAAAAGCTTAGGTGTGTGAATTAAAAACAAGGGCTCAAAAAAAAGGTGGGGTGGGGTCGCCTGGCTGGCTCAGTCGATGGAATGTGCAACTCTTGATCTTGGGGTCATGAGTTTGAGCCTCACATTGGGTGTAGAGACTACTTAAATAAATAAAATATTAAAAAAATGAGTGGCTCGGGGTGGGGTGAATAAGAGATTCATAATATGATTTTTCTGAGAAAAACCATTTATCTTTTTTTATGTGATCAGAGCTGTTGAAAATGATATTTCCTCTCAAAGTAAGAGATTTATAATTTAGTTATATTGCTCCATATCTACACTGTTTTGGTTTCCAAATATAATACAGGACTTTCAGATATAGATAGGATAGAGTGTTCCCATGAGGCTAAACTGGAAAAAAAAAAATTTCTTTTCTCAAGGCTTAAGAGTCAGTGAGGGTAGAAATGAGATGTCCCTTTTAAAAAAGTTCTTGGATCTTATTGAGGAGTACTAGCTGTTGATTGTAGCCAAGGAAAGTTCCTTGAACACTGCAGGAAACTGTTCTCTTTTTTTTTTTGCCTCTGTAGGCCTGGGAAAGACTGGAAAAAGCAGAACACGAGCGAGAACTGGCTCTGCGGAACGAGCTCATTAGACAGGAGAAACTGGAACAGCTCGCCCGCAGATTCGATCGCAAGGCAGCTATGAGGGAGACCTGGCTGAGCGAAAACCAGCGTCTGGTGTCTCAGGTTCTGCTCTAGACCTTTATTCGGGGAACTGTTCCTGGGGTCTCTAGAAATGCAGACCATACCCGAGGGCCGCAGGACAGCTGCTTATCAATATACACTGTTCTGAAGTAACTTGAGTCCTCTTGCTCACTTCCCATGAAGAGGATGTTTATCATTTCTAATGTACTTTGTCTTCTGTTTATCTAACTTTTCATAGATTTGGAAGCAACTCAAGCAGAATTTGTTTAGAGCCAGTGAGTGAGTGTGAACTGCTCACGTTTATAAATCTTGGAAAATTTCTCTTACCTTCTATCTTTGACCATCTGATCCTTCAAGGCATTTGGACTGGTCATGAAATAAATAGAAATGACTTTCTTTTCTACCTGGCTTCACACAAACTGTCACCTGCTCCAGTCACATAGGTATAAGGTGGATACGAGCCTATATCCCTCTATAAAAAGAAAAGTTGCTGATTTGCTTTGGGGGAGGGCATCTTAGCTCTAGCAGGATGTCCTAAGTATCCTAGGAGAGGCAGAGATCAGCAGCTGGCAGGGTTCAAGTCATTGTGGCTCTAGGACCACCAGAGATTGTGTTCAAGACTCAACTTTGTTCTAGTTGGATGGCTTTCTTATTTTGTGTGTGTGGTTTTCTTTCCCCTGTTTCTCTGTAGGACAACTTTGGGTTTGACCTTCCTGCAGTTGAGGCTGCCACGAAAAAGCACGAGGCCATTGAGACAGACATTGCCGCGTACGAGGAACGCGTGCAGGCTGTGGTGGCCGTGGCTAGGGAGCTCGAGGCAGAGAACTACCATGACATCAAGCGCATCACAGCAAGGAAGGACAATGTCATCCGGCTCTGGGAGTACCTACTGGAATTGCTCAAAGCCCGGAGGCAGCGTCTCGAGATGAACCTGGGGTTGCAAAAGATATTCCAGGAAATGCTCTACATTATGGACTGGATGGACGAAATGAAGGTAGAACTTCAGTGAAAGGAGGCCAGAGCTGATGCAGTGGGACCTCTCTTTTTTGACCTACCCACTGACCACACACCGTATTGTGTGCCCTAACTGTCCACTCTGTAAAGCCAGAGGGGGCCCCGTTACCTTTGGGAAGGTTGTTAGGTCAGGAGTTAAGTGGAGTGTGAAGTGTGAAAAAGTTGTATTGAAAACCAATTTCATAGCTAGGGGTCTGCTACAGTGATTTAGATTTAATTTAGAACTATTCCACAGTAGAGAATCAATCAATCCCATGACGGTTTTCTCTGTTTTTAATTCTTGAGAGTTGGACTAGCTTTCCATCTCATTGACATGTGTGTGAGTGGCTCTATCTGGGGAGGGCCCAGGAAAGTAATGTGGGCAGACGGGATAGTGGTAGGCAACGTGGGCAGAGTGTGGGTCAAGAACCAGGTGGCCCCTGTTTGTCATGCAGGGGCTGTGTAATCTCCTTGAGCCTCCTTTCCTTGTTTTTAAGTTGAGATCAGTGACAGCAAGGATTAAATGTGCTGTTAACATGTGTATACATCATAAGATGGGCCTGGTTGGAAGTGGCTGCCAGGGCCAGTTTGTGCTTCCTCTTTCTTAATTGACAACCCTGAGCATAGACTTCCAAGCTTTCCTCCTGCCCAGGAAGAGACCTGCCGTTGTGCCAAGTCCCTGTCCCTATTTGTGTTCTCTGCTGCCGGCCATAGAAGGCTCATCCACATCAGGCAGTCCCCCAGCTGGAAGGCATTTAGCTCTGTAGCTAGAACAGAACAGGGCAGTTTATAGACTGTACAGTGAAGGCCCCTTTATCTCAGCGTTCTGCGTTCCCAAGCTCGACCTTATGCAAGGAGTTTCTTCCTGGGATGTAAGCCATCATTTTTTGCTTAACCTCTTGAACTATTCCTGGCAGAGGGATAGGGTCACCTCATACCATCAGTTTGCCCTCTTATTGTCCCAGATTTATGGTGTTCTCAAGTATGGTCTGTCTTGACCTTTCAAAGTAGAAATATTCATTAAAAACTAGCAGGGAGGCGCATTTCATTTTATAAATCATGTTGTACATTATAGTTCAGATTTTGGGCAAGAGACTTCCCTCAGAAGTAGGAGTGAAGTAGAAATTCCATCTGGAGAGAATGTCAAATGAGGCCCCCAACTTGGGCTGATGGAAGGAGAAAAGAAAGCATTAGTGGATTCAAACTTAACACCAAAGAAATTGTGCAGGCCCTAGTAAGCGTGAAGCCACCTGGCCTTGTTTTTACTTGATTAAAGATGTGGTTGGTTTGTAAGCTTTCAACTAGATTCTTCTCCCATTGATAATATAAGTATTACAGAGGCACATCAGTAAGCTTTTAACTGAGGAAAACATCCATGTAAGGGTTCAGCAGCTTCTGGGAGATTTCTTTTCATTTTGAAGTGAAATAACTTCACCATTTGTGTCTCATCTTCTGGAATATTGCTGCGGTGTTTTTTCTTCCAGCCCCAGTTCACACATTGTACTGGTTCCCCCTGCCCCACTCCCTTTTTTTCTATTCCGTTCTGAATGTATTTTTGACCTGCTTATTCCAAACTAGATGATCTTTATTATGTCTCTCCTGATGCTGGCTTTCCAGTCTGTTTGGTTTTATTCCGATTTGCTTGTCACTCTCCTCCCCTAGAGATGTGGTGGGGTAGCTGGCTCGTGAGAGGCTGCAGCGTGGCTGCTGGTTCTCAGCTTGTCCAAAAATGATGAGGCCCTGAAGTGAGGGTTGTATGCACAGATGTGCCTTCTGTTTTCTCTGTGCACAGGTGCTATTACTATCTCAAGACTATGGCAAACACTTGCTTGGCGTGGAAGACCTGTTACAGAAGCACGCCCTGGTTGAAGCCGACATTGGCATCCAGGCAGAGCGGGTGAGAGGTGTCAATGCTTCTGCCCAGAAGTTTGCAACAGATGGGGAAGGTAAGGGGGTAGAATGTTGCAGCCATTGCTTCCTCGCCACCAGAGAGAGACCCATCCTGATAGAAGTAGATGAGCTGTGTGTGCCAGTGGGGTGTTTGAAGTTACTGTGCTGTTGTAGGTTCCCAGTAGCTTGGTCTGCTACTATGTCATGGGTACACGAAGTGCAGTAGGGTGGCATTCTGGATACTTTTAACTATGTCATGCTTTTCTGAAATGGACCTGTGTTTCCGTTAAATACTCAAGTACTGCTTGGTTGACAATCAGGCTTTGCCTAGACCACCCTTGATAAATACCAACACCCTGGAGTGGCCGCTCAAGCATCTCATGGCTTTCACATCTAGTTGTACGTATCCTTTGTTAAAGGATGTTTGAAAGGATTTGGTTGTGTTCCTTATATGTGAGAAACAAATGCTGCTGACCCTCTTCTTATGATTTATGTGCTTTTTTGGTTCATAAATGATCACTTTGCATTTGGGGCAAAAAGATAACACCGTTGCCACTCTCATCACCCACCCACCTCCAGTCAAGGCTCTAAAAGCTTCTCCATTGCCTTAAAACGTGGCCCTGCACTGAGAATGAAACTGATAATTTGGTGGTGAGAAAATGGGTGTAACTCACTACTTGCAAACGAGCAGGGACCTGTGCTTAAACTGTTGTGCTCTCACGTTCCTTCCTCGGCCTTAAACAGGTTACAAGCCCTGCGACCCTCAGGTGATCCGAGACCGCGTGGCCCACATGGAGTTCTGTTATCAAGAACTCTGCCAGCTGGCGGCTGAACGCCGGGCTCGTCTGGAAGAGTCCCGTCGCCTCTGGAAGTTCTTCTGGGAGATGGCAGAAGAGGAGGGCTGGATACGGGAGAAGGAGAAGATCCTGTCCTCTGACGACTACGGGAAGGACCTGACCAGCGTCATGCGTCTGCTCAGCAAGCACCGGGCATTTGAGGATGAGATGAGCGGCCGCAGCGGCCACTTTGAGCAGGCCATCAAAGAAGGTGAAGACATGATCGCAGAGGAGCACTTTGGGTCAGAGAAGATCCGAGAGAGGATCCTTTACATCCGGGAGCAGTGGGCCAACCTGGAGCAGCTCTCGGCCATTCGGAAGAAGCGCCTGGAGGAGGCCTCGCTGCTGCACCAGTTCCAGGCGGATGCCGACGACATCGATGCTTGGATGCTGGACATCCTCAAGATCGTCTCCAGCAATGACGTGGGCCACGACGAGTATTCCACACAGTCTCTGGTCAAGAAACACAAGGATGTGGCAGAGGAGATCGCCAACTACAGGCCCACCATTGACACGCTGCACGAGCAGGCCAGCGCCCTCCCCCAGGAGCATGCCGAGTCTCAGGATGTGAGGGGCAGGCTGTCGGGCATCGAGGAACGGTACAAGGAGGTAGCAGAGCTGACGCGGCTGAGGAAGCAGGCACTGCAGGACACGCTCGCCTTGTACAAGATGTTCAGTGAGGCTGATGCCTGTGAGCTCTGGATCGACGAGAAGGAGCAGTGGCTCAACAACATGCAGATCCCAGAAAAGCTGGAGGACCTGGAAGTCATCCAGCACAGGTGAGTGGGGTGCTGCTGGTGGTGTGGGGGCTACCAGCCATCCCTCGTTACCACCTGTGACCAGGGAGGTGAGTACCCTGTTGAATTGCCTTTCCAGATTTGAGAGCCTTGAACCGGAAATGAATAACCAGGCTTCCCGGGTCGCCGTGGTGAACCAGATTGCACGGCAGCTCATGCACAGTGGCCACCCAAGTGAGAAGGAAATCAAAGCCCAGCAGGACAAACTCAACACAAGGTGGGTGTGCAGCCAGCAGTGTGCTGCTCCCTGTGTGCCAGACGCCATACCAGGGAGGGCGAGGTCACTTCTGAGCCTTGCTGTCAGGAATTTCCCACACAGGGTCACTGATAACGTGGCACTGATGTCACAGCATTGGCATCTGCCTTTCGACATACCTGAGTTTTGCAAGAAATGTCTTTTGGGGTGATGCCATTCAAGGCAGCCTGGCACCTGCCTGTCCTCATATAGGAAGTAGGGTATTACTACTGTGAGACCTGTGCCCAGTGTGGAGGACCGTGACATCCAGGTGGTACCTCTACTGTGCCTTTTGAGGTGATTTCTGGAACAGAATTCTAGCATGTTTTAGACATAATTGGCGAGTGGAAGTCCTGATTACCAACTTAGACCTTTGTCCTCGTGTTATCTGTCTGTTGAATAAACACACTTGAATAGGTTGTGGTAGCCTCAGTTCTGAAGGTTACTGTCAGGTATTTTGAATTTGGAAAATATTCATTAGGTATAGTTCAGAGATAAGTAAAACTCACATGGCAGAAATGCAATTTCAGGAAAGTCACTGACTCTTTGGGGGACAGGTGTGTTATCACTGCCCACATTGGAGCTCTTTGAACAAGTACCTCTTCATGTCAGGCTTTTTCCAGATCATATGGTGTCCTTTAAGCTGTTTGATGGTATTTGGTGTCCATAGACTGAGATGATATTCCCAAAAGCATTTATTCATAGCAGAGACGGACTGAAAAAAAAAAAAAAAAGACAGCTTTGACCATCACTGTTAATGTCTGCACAGCCGTGAGCTGTCAGCCTGTTTCTGACACCGCTCTGTGTCCTTGTGCTCACAGGTGGAGTCAGTTCCGAGAGCTGGTTGACAGGAAGAAGGACGCTCTTCTCTCTGCCCTGAGCATACAGAACTACCACCTTGAGTGCAACGAAACCAAATCCTGGATTCGAGAGAAGACCAAGGTCATCGAGTCCACCCAGGACCTGGGCAACGACCTGGCCGGCGTCATGGCCCTGCAGCGCAAGCTGACCGGCATGGAGCGGGACCTGGTGGCCATTGAGGCGAAGCTCAGCGACCTGCAGAAAGAGGCCGAGAAGCTCGAGTCTGAGCACCCTGACCAGGCTCAGGCCATCCTGTCTCGGCTGGCCGAGATCAGCGACGTGTGGGAGGAGATGAAGACCACCCTGAAAAACCGCGAGGCCTCCCTGGGAGAGGCCAGCAAGCTGCAGCAGTTCCTGCGGGACCTGGACGACTTCCAGTCCTGGCTCTCCCGGACCCAGACGGCCATCGCCTCTGAGGACATGCCCAACACCCTCACCGAAGCCGAGAAGCTCCTCACGCAGCATGAGAACATCAAAAACGAGATCGACAACTACGAGGAGGACTACCAGAAGATGAGGGACATGGGCGAGATGGTCACCCAGGGACAGACCGACGCCCAGTACATGTTTCTGCGGCAGCGGCTACAGGCCCTGGACACTGGGTGGAATGAGCTCCACAAAATGTGGGAGAATCGGCAGAGTCTCCTCTCCCAGTCCCACGCCTACCAGCAGTTTCTTAGGGACACCAAGCAGGCCGAGGCCTTCCTTAACAACCAGGTACTGCTCCACCGCCTTTGCTTCCTTCCTGGCAGAGCAGCCCCTGTTTGCCCTTTGAAGCTTTCTAGCCAGGCTGCCGCTTCAGAGCACCCCTTTGTGGAAACAGAAGGTTAATGGAGAGGTTCCCCCCAGCTTCCAAGGCATTGAGACCCCTCACACCGTGGGGTAGGGGAGCTGAAGGTTCCTGCAGAGTCCCGTTCCGTTTCAGCGGCTTTCAAGAATCTCTTAGGTTCTAAGTATGTGCTCACAGTATTGCATTAAGTTGGCAATATTCTGTAAGGCAGTGATCCAGTTTGACAATTTGAAAGGTACAGTGAGGGGGTTTTTTTGTTTGAAAAAAAATTTTTTTTTATCTGCTTGGGGTTCTTTGTTTTGTTTTGTTTTTTGGTGCAGGACTAAGTGGTTCTGTCTTCCTTGCTCTAGGAAGAGTCAGGGGCTTCACCCAGTGACACAAGGTAGGAACTAAAGAAAGGAAACAGCTAAAGATAGTAGCCAACATCAGGGTTGTTAATCTGTCTTTTCAGAAGAGAGTTTGAACAGAGTTTGTCGCCACTGCCTTCATGACACATGAGAGGACCCTGGTGGCTGATGCATAAAGCGTTGCTTAGTTTCCTCACTTACTTTGGGAAAAAAATGTAGTGAATTGAACCACTTAAGGAAATTAAATTCCTTATGGTGCCCCACTAGGTTTTTCCCCTCCCAACCTTTTGTTTTCTCTGATCAGATTATTTAAGTACAGCAGAGCAAGCGTTACAAGGTGTGTTGTATGGAAACCAAGGACATAGGAAAGGGTGCTTTCATTATTCTGGAAATGAGTCGTGTATCTCGATGTTTCATCCTGCTCTGATTTTGGTTTTCTCTCTTTGCAAAAGGAGTATGTGTTGGCCCATACTGAAATGCCCACCACCTTGGAAGGAGCTGAAGCAGCTATTAAAAAACAAGAGGACTTCATGACCACCATGGACGCCAACGAGGAGAAGATTAATGCTGTTGTGGAGACGGGCCGGAGGCTGGTGAGCGATGGAAACATCAACTCAGATCGCATCCAGGAGAAGGTGGACTCCATTGATGACAGGTACGGCACCCTGAAGCTCCTGAGGGAGTCCCAGTCCTCTAAATCGTTAGCCGAAAGTCCTTGGGAGTGTGAGTATCAATCTTCCACTGGGTTGGGGTATGGACAGCTGGTAAAATTTAATCTACCCACCCCAGAAAACTAGTAAGCAGTACATTGGTGCCATGAGAAACGTGGTTCTCATGGTCAGGCATGTACAGGTGTCCACAAAAGAAAACTCTGAGGAGCCAAACTAATATTTAATCAAATATTTATGAGAGCTGTGATGCCAGTTAGCAATCAGATATAAGCCATGCCCGTCCGGAGTTGATGTGTGGAGCCTGTCGCATGATGGGACCCTGAGAGCCACACTTCCCCAGCTAAGCCCATGTTCACCTTCATCCATGCAAGGATCCTCTGAAGCCTTCCAGGAGCAACTAGGGAGGGGCGGCGAGGTTTACTTGTCCTGAGTACCTGGCAGAGCCACATTATCAGGGCCCTCTCAGAAAATTGGCTTGGATAATGCCGTAACAGGATTTTTTCATGATGAGAGAAAAGTCCCTTTCGTCTTCTGCCAAGGCATCTCTAAGATTTGATGCTCTTATTTTTATTTATTTACTCATTAATTCACAGTTAAGACTTTTCTCCCTGACTGAAGGCCAGCGTACTCTGTGTGTACCTTAATTCTCACCCTGCCTTAGGCTGTTACTAAGGTGGGATGTCAGTGCAGATCAGGGTTTGGCTGCACCAGCACAGGCTGGTTCTGGCCTGGCCAGTTGCATCCTGGTTTAGCCTATCTGGGTCAGTCTCTAGTTTCTGTTCCAACTGATCTTCTGTGGTCCCAGTTTGGGCTGGATTTAAGGGCTCATTGTGAAACTGATGTCATCAAGAAACTTCTTTTCTGGCTCTCAAGTGCAATGAAAAAGAAGAACTTCTTGCTGAGAGTGTTTCCTTGCTTAGCTTCTCCAAGAAGGGTCTCCTGGGATCCTGGGCCATATGAACTTCCTGTGATATGCAGTGAAAGGGGCAGTGACTCCCTCCTCAAGAAGACTGAGCTTTTGGCTTTAACATTTCCAAGTCTGTCCTTTTCACTGATTCATACATAGCCTCAACCACGCATTTGAAGGGTGCTGTTATGGAATAGGGTATAACATACGTTATCATTTTGTATCTGTTGCTCCTCAAACAGCTAAAAAAAAAAGAAAAAAAAAATTCCTCACCAAACCCTTGATTGTGAAAAGCAAAGACTAGGCAAGGTTTTCCTAACTTAGAGAAAAAAAGAATTTCCTTTTTTCCTAATGTTAAACCTCGAGTTATTTTGTAAGTCTAATACGTCATGCGTGTCTGTGTTCGATGCATACAGCTGGTTTCCTGAGGGCAGACTTGGCGGTTAGGGACACGTGCTTCCAGGCAGGCGTGCAGCTGCCTTACAGTTTCCTGCGTGTGTTTACACGTCCCCTGATGCTGCAGCTGTGAGGGGTTTTTGGAAGCAGGTGATACTGTCAAGGCTGGAGACTCCTGGATATGAGAGAACATTTCAGCAGCCCTCAAATGTGGTTTAGCCTTCCTTTTGCCCTTGACTCGGAGCCTGGGCTCCTGGGGTCCCAAAGACTTCTTAAGATTTCTGTCTTAAAAAAGAAATGGAAAATACTATCTATAGTTGGAAGGGGGGGTGGGGCTTTCCATTGATCTGCTCTCAGGACAACTACGTCTTCCTCAGCTGGTGTTAACTGCATTCTGGTTTCACTTGTGTATCCCCAGAGGCCTCAGGATCAGAAACTGACCCCAGAGGATACTTGCCTGTTAAAAAATACACAAATATGTGAGTTCCAGGTGCTATGGGGGCACAAGCTAAGTAAATACCTGGACCTTCAGATCTAATCTCTTGTCCAGAAACATTCTGATGCTCTTGTGAAGCTATTTTCATAAAATGCAAAATCATAATGTGCTTACGTTCCGGAAATCTTGCCGATTTCAGTGGAGTTTGTTGAAATGAAAAAGTACTAGAACAAAGACACTGGCTCTTAACAGATGTGGGTGGGGTGCCAATGACCTTTAACGTGCTCATGCCTGGGTGGAGGGGAGCCTGCTGTCCAGGCTTGCCCTGGGGGTGCAAATGGGTGAGCTTCCTGGCTCAAGAGAAGTTCCAGCCCTGGTGCAGTCCTGAGAAAACAAGGAAACAGGATCCAGCTTCATAAAGCCAGACCCTGTCTCACTGGGGGGAAAAGCTTTCGTATTACCCATCTGTTTTATTCAGGCACCTGTGGTTCTTTAGTTTTTTACAAGAACCACAGTTAGACTTAGCATCTGCCTCAGAAGATGAAGGAGCTTCTGACTCTTACTAGAGGGGTAGAAAGTGAGAAATGGAAATAAAGCAACAAGTTTAACCTCGCCCCAAACAAAGAGCACCTTTAGGACTGTAAAAAACTGTGGTCAAGTTTCAGAAGGTCCTTCCCTATAATTAAATCCATGACCCAGCCTTGAAAGGCTTTCCTTGAATGCCATTGGTTGCCAACTCTCAGTTCTCTTGAGGGTTTTCTGAGTCTGCAACAAGTGTCATGCTGCCCATGTGGCTGTTGCCCACTCTGCAGAGCTTAATCCCCTCAGACACCATCATTGTGTCCTCTCGGAGATCTGTCATTGGGACATGGGGCCCTAAGTCACCCTTTGGCCTTTCCCTTCTCCCTGGTCCCCATAGAAGAGAGAGACTGCCTGGCCAGAATCTGTCGGGTGTCTGTGAGACTTCAGTATGTAAGCTCCAGTCAGACTTCTGTCTGGTTGTGCTTCTGTCTTCGTGAGACTTCTCAGACAGTGTCTGAATTATTTTTTTTCCATCATTGCCATGAGCTTCAAGGGGGTGTGTCCTGTTGTAGCTGCCAGTTTCTAGTCCCTCCTCGCCTTCTGAGCACTTGTGTGTGGCTCTGTGGAAGGGACTGGGGTCTTTCATTCCAGGCTTTGTGCCTGACTGCAAATAACCTTCCTCCTGAAGATTGGCTTTAGCTTCTTAAAACCCTCTACTTACCAAGAGTGACTGGAATTTGAGGTTCAGAAAAAAGAAAGTTAAACTTTTCTTAGACATTCCTTCGTCATCCACATTTTTAATGTATTTTTTTTAATTTTTATTTATTTATGATAGTCACAGAGAGAGAGAGAGAGAGGCAGAGACACAGACAGAGGGAGAAGCAGGCTCCATGCACCGGGAGCCCGACGTGGGATTCGATCCCGGGTCTCTAGGATCGCGCCCTGGGCCAAAGGCAGGCGCCAAACCGCTGCGCCACCCAGGGATCCCAGTCATCCACATTTTTAGACACCTAATTCCTTTAGCCCAAATTCACTAACAGTCTTTAAATAATTAAAAAAAATTTTTTTGGTATCTGAGAAAGGATATCAATGCAGTAAAGAGGTTTTGGCCTTTGTTTTTTGTTGTTCTGAAAGCAGTAGAATGCTGAAGGTGTGGGAGAAGAAGCCACAACCTTTCGTCTCATCCATGGCGCTTGTCAGTTTAGTTCCTGCTTTCTGACCTGTGCCATGGGGTTTTACACCATTAAACATGCATACACTCTTTCCATTTAGCATTACTTAAGAAATATTTTTCTATTTTTGCATTTTACTTAAGTGATATAAAAATACTAAGATTTCTTTTCGTGAAGCTCTGAAACCCCTTTCAAGTAAAAAAAAAAAAATCATGGAGTCATTATGCAACTCTAGCATCTGCCTGGCAGTATTATTTCCACTCGTGTTCTTCCAGTTGTTCTGTAGTCACTGGCACCTTCTCAGAGCAGAGAGCATTTCCCTTCGGTTCCCCAGGCAGATGATACCAGCCCTGCCACCACAGTCAGTTGTTTGCCAGCATTCACTGAGGGTCCGTGTCACCCATGGCATCACTGTAAGCTCTTTCTTGCTCCCTCGGAAGGTTCTCATGGGTTACTCAGCAGCTGGTGCTCCCTGGGCTCCTTGTGGCATCCTAGAGAATCACAGGTTATGTTCTCCTCATCCCTCTGTGGGGGGCCGAACAGGAGAGACTCTGCGCAAGCACACATAGCAAGAAATTGCTTTGAGAACCACAATGAAAACCCAATGTCCTTATCTACCCCAGTTAATACCCTTCACTAAGTCTGGCTGGCTGGCTGGCTTAGGTTTCTTGGGAATATTGGGGAAGCTGTATTCGGGGCATGGGTGCTTGGTTGTCTGTTCAGTAGCTCCTCCCTGTAGCCACAGAGCTGCATCAAGGCCATGCTCACGGCGCTCCCAGCTCTCCCGGCATCCACATAACTGGTGTTCACAGTCTTGGGTGGAGAACCTGAGCCACTGGCGCATGAGGGAGGCTTGCTGAGCGGTTCTGGCACCACAACAACGGCGTGTGCAAAGAAGCCCTGTGGACAGCATTCAGGCTGGGCAGCCAGCACCCCCATTTGCCTTGTCATTCCCCAAGTTCAGCTCCTCCCAGTTCTTAGGAATTTTTGCTTACAATTTTGTGCTTCAGCTTCATTAAGCTTTGATTACCCTTACCTGTTAATAAAGATTGGGATCTAGTAAGTAGATAATCTCACAGGTCTCAACATTTTCATTCCTGGTTCATTGTTGGGAGGGCAGGAAGGGTTCTCAGGATGGGCAAATATTTATCTAGGAAACATTAATTTAAAGCCCTTTGTATTGTTATCTATGGTTTTTTAGCCATGAATTGTCACTCAGTTTCTTGAAGATGAGTCTCAAATTCTCCCACAATGCCTCAGATGGGGACTTGTACCGAGTGCATGCTCAGATTTTATCCCCTAGCACCAGATTAGGAAGCACTGTATTTACATGGCTCATTTGAGGACATCCTCTGCCTCGGAAAAAAGAAAGTTAAACTTTTCTTAGACATTTCTTCCTCTTTCCACCTGTCCTGGCTTGGACAGCTGTTTTGATCTCTTTTATACTGTGGCTCACTCATTTAGAGTATGCTAAATTCTCTTGTTTATTTTCCCTTTTTGACATAATGAGAGCTGTACAAGCCAACTGCTTTTATCATATGTAGAAACCCAGGGAAGACATTGAGTTGTAAATTCAGTATTTCAAGATGCTGTATTTCCTCTTCTAAAAATTATTTTTATTATTATTATAACAGACATAGAAAGAATCGTGAGGCCGCCAGTGAGCTTCTGATGAGATTGAAAGACAACAGGGATCTTCAGAAATTCCTGCAAGATTGTCAGGAGGTATGTCTCCCTTCAACCCCCCCCTTCCTTCCTTCCAAGAAGAGCGAGAACACTTGGAAGAAGAGCCCTTGGGATTATAAAATTAATTGAGACCCAGAAATTCATTTCCAGCTGGGGTAGTGTGGCACCTCATCATTTCTCCAGCCTACAAGGTACCACTTAGAATAACTAGAGTCTTTCTAATCTAGAATAGTTGAGAATTCTGCTATTACAGTGGACCATAGCCAGTTGTCGCTTTTTTAATTTAATTAAACTTACATAAAATTCAGAATGTAGTTCTTACATCATTCTAGGTGTATTTTAAGTGCTCAGTAGCCAACTGTGATTAACAGCTGCCACATGGGACAATGCAGATCTAGAACATTTCTGTCGTCAAAGACCATGTGATATCCTAGAATATTGTGTAATTTAAAACTATGTTTTAAGTATTTACTTAAAAGAATACACATTTAGTGTTATAGAAGGAGAGAGCTAAGGGGAACTTGAACTCGCTACCCAGGTAAGAAGCAAAGATATAAAAAAGTAGGCCTGAGTTTCTTACTCACCAAGGACCTTGAAACACCCACCTTTCAGATTCCCTGGATACGTGTCTAACGTGGCAAAAGCAGCGATCCTGATTTTAGACTCCTCTAAGTTTTACCATGTGGTATTAATCTGATGATTCTCTTACTATTTCATGCTCCCCTGATACATGCATAAACAAACTTGGAAAACTAAAGTTAGCCAGAAAAATGCAGTCTCTGCAAGCCAGTTAGAGAAAAGCATCTGGCTACTTCCACATGTTCATGAGTACATCGCATTCTTCTATCTGCCAGAGAATAACAGTGAGACTCCGTTTTATCTGGTTTATTGGGTGAAATCCCAGTTCTGGAGGCAGAAATGGGATGAAGTTCATCCCAATGAAGCTGTAGGGACCTTGGAGGAGGGGTATTATTGGGCGTGGGGACAGAATCAGCTTGTGTGCGAAGAACATGACTGCGATCATCACAACACCTTGCAGGCAAGCATATGGCTGTGTGTTAAAAAGAAATACAGCCCCAATAGCAGTCATGTTAGATCGTGACAAGTGATCCTTCATGTCCATTTAACTGCTATCTTACTGTGATTCTTGTAATATGCTTCAGCAGCTAAACCTTCAGAAAGAAAGCCCCTGAACTATGTAGGTTAGGGTCTGTCAGCTTTCTGTGCCACTCTGATGAATCTCGATCTGTGAGGTAATTGCCTGGAGCCAGACAGGCTGAAGACAGGAGTGTCTCTTCAAGTGATGCTCAAGCATTAATAGGCCTTTTGGATAGGGTGCTCATTTTAAAGAGGTATTTGTGTCCCCCAGACAGGGCATAGAGAAGAGCCATGGGACCTGAAGTTAGCTGGGTAGGGTTGCATGTTGTTCCACAGTGAATATCAAGTGGTTTTTCAGCCCTGGAAGGTTGAGGAGCTGTTTGCAGCCTGGGCTTTGCCTTCCACACACTGCAGGTCCCTGTATTACCCCTTGATAGTTCCCTTGTTAGTACCATGGGTGATTCATTATAACCTCAGGCCATACTGAGGGACAGGTCAGAGTCAATAGAATTCCATGCTTTTGCTTAAAGGGCAAGTTTAGTGAGATGAAATTCATGGACCTCAACTTGGACTTTTTGGGGAAAAGCCAGAAAATGAGCAGGAGATGAGATAAGAGGAAGAACCCTTGAGAGAAACCCCATTGAAGTTTCCCTCTGTTTGCCATTACATATGTGTGGATTCATAAGTAAAAACGTGTGGGGAAACAAAGTGGATAAAATGATCGTCCTTCCCAGTGGAATCACAGGAAATGGTCTTACTAGGTCATTAGATCTTTGTTAATACTTGTTCCAAATTAGCACCCTTGGCTATATGGAGTTCCCGCCTTGACATATACCAGTGACTGTTGGGCGTGCCTGGAGGTCTCCATCCTGTGATTGCCCCTTATAGTGTGCAGAAATGTCTTGGCTTGGGCTGCTACGTCCCAGGAATGATATGCAGGTCTCCTTGAGACTGCTCTGCCAAATCTTCCTGATTTAGCCTTTTTCTCCTTAAGCTTCATTAAAAGTTAGTACAACCGTAGGATCGGCTGGAGTTGCCATCTCTCACATGAGCATGTACAGTCTCCATGTAGTGACGGAATTTAGATCAGGTTTGAGGGCTCCAAAACCCTTGGTATAGAAGTGCAAGCAGAGAGGTGGTTCCAGTATTCTTTGGCTGTGAACTCTGCATCATTCAGCCTTGTTAAAATACATACCCTTGTTTAAATGTCCAGCTCTCAATTTCAGTCAGGTCATGATTTCAGGGTCACTGGGCATGGTGCCTACTTAAGATTCTCTCTCTGTTGCCCTATGCCCCTGCTCTCACACTCTTTCTTTGAAAAAATTAAATTAAAAAGTACCTTTTAAGCTAGGATCTTGGAGAACGGAGTGTCTGCATGAAACAGCTTTGCATTTTAAAAATCTACCTTTTAAGTTGCTAGAAACTTCCACAGTACCCAGAGATCAGATTTACTACCATTGCTGGCTTATAGGTATTGTCCAAAGTCTAGGGAACCTTCTCAGTGAGTGCCTTGGCCAGAGCAAGCACAGGTTGTGAGATCTGCCTTTGTTGCCACCTCCAAAGGCCACCGGATAGGGAAATTTACTGCAGGGACCCCCCCTATTCCCAGTTGTGGGTGGGGACGTAAAGCGCATCAGTTTTTGTAGTGGTTATTTCAACGTGAATTCCTGAAAAGTGATTTAGGAGTTACTGCTTTTCTGTTTTATTTCCTCACATCATAGGGAAACTGTATTCAGAAACTGAAGGTGTGGTTTGTGTGGGTTTTCTTTTTGGGGGGGGAGAAGGCAGTATAACTAGACTTGTGTTACAAGGGGTAGCAAGTTCTGTTACTTTGAGCTTGATTCAGTGATCAAAGCATTTTTCCAATCCTTCTCCAATCTGTGCAGTGTTCTTTTTTGCAGAGAATGAGTATATTCTTAAATGACCTTTGTAAATGCCCACAAATAATAATGGTAGTTCTGATTGCAGAATGCTGATGAAGGGCTGATGAACTAGCAAGTTCCATAGATCCATTTCATTGTGCTGTATTGCGTGATGCTTTATCTGTAGGATGATGTGTTCAGCAAAGAGCAGATTTGTTTATAAGCCTCTGATTTTTATGTAGCTCTTTTTTTTTTTTTTTAAATCTCTCTGGGTAGGTGGTTATGAATAGCAAAAATATGTGAATGTCCTTTGCACTTTGGATAAATGCCTTCTATTGTGTTTAATCTGTGTGCATGTGGAAGACGGGAAGTTTTACCATTTGGTTCCCTTTTAACCTCTTTCCCTGTTGGACTGAATGAATGGCCATAGTAATTCAGATTTTAGCTACCCAGATAACTGGGGAAAAAGGTAATTCTTTTAAAGTAGGAAATTTAGTGTCTCTATTGTGTAACCAATCTATGGGCCTAGCTTACAAAGGGCTGAATGAGATTTACTGGTTTTTCACCTCAATAAAGAATGACAACAAAAATCTCCCCACCTTTTGCTTTGTACCGCCCCCCCGCCCCCTCCTGTGTGGTGGATGCATATGCTGAGAAAGGTAGAGATGGTGCCTGGGAATTTGCCCACATTCAGAGCCAGGGGTGCTCCCATGACCGGCATTACCCTCTTTGACATCCTTTTCAAAGAACAGGCTTTCTGTTGTTTAAACAAATTTATGGGGAAACCTTTCCCAGCAGCAGCCCTGAGTGTGAGTGAGTGGCCTTGGAAATGTTGGTCCTGTGAGGGTTCTTTTCGTTTTTCTTGCCATTTCTCAATACTGCAAAGTGGACCATGAAGGGCTTAGGGTGCAAATTTGTTGTATAAGACGTGGGCTTCTTATGGTCACACAGAAGGGACATGGTCTCTGAAGACCTTTGATTCTGGGCTGGTCCTACATTCCTTTGTGTTTCTTTCTCTTAAGGCAAACAAAAAGCTCTTCCTGGGTTAGTTAGCACTGTCTATGGGGGTAGGAATTAGAACCTGGCACAGCCAGCTATAGGCAGTAAGGAGCCGAGCGAATTGGGATGAAAGCCAGCAAGGGAAGTATGTGTGTCCAGGGCCTGCGGCTGGGCTGACTCCCATCCTCGGCCTCACGAGAGAACTCCCTTCTCAGATCTGTCAGCAGCTGGCAGGCTTTGTGAGTCCTTGCAGAATTTAGATCCAAAGAGACATGTTGGGTCTCAAAATCAAGTCCTGAGGAGTGTTCATGGCCTGAATGGAAGGCTCTTTACAAAAATAGAGGCTATAGAAAAAGAGGTGAAGGTGACTCAAACTTTGAAGGAAACTTTAAAGAGGGCATCATTGTTGCCTTACTCCTACAGCGAGCAAGTTATTTATGCTTTTTGGCATTCCCATAGATACACTGTGAAGGGAAAGGGAGGAATAAAAGAGTGAGAGTTCTGTGTTTGGTCTTTTTCATATATAATAGAAAACTAAAAAGAGTAAAAAGATTACCGAATAGAGTAAAAGGCAGTTAATCATGATTAACATGGAATAGCTGGCACGAGTATTTGGAAGAGAAAGAAGATTGTGACTTGGACTGGTTAGGGCAGAATTTTAAACACAGGCCTTTGAGGGGAAGGCTGGTTACGCGTGCCAAGCACTTTGAAAGCTGGCTCAGAGAGCTTTTGTACTCCTGGATTTAACTTTAGATACATACTTCGGAGCCAGGCTCAGGTACATCTCCCGTACAATGGAGTTAACCAGTCATGACAGGTCAGAGTCGTAAAGTAAATATTTGGTTGTCTGTTGACATGGAAACGTGCAGTATGCATAGTACAACATAACACAACTCTTTCCAGGCAGAAAAACGGCTGATGTCTGTGATCACAATCTCTGAAACCTTTCTGATTTTTGTTTTTCCTAGCTCTCTCTCTGGATCAATGAAAAGATGCTTACCGCCCAGGACATGTCTTATGATGAAGCCAGAAATCTACACAGTAAATGGTTAAAACATCAAGCATTTATGGCAGAACTTGCATCCAACAAAGAATGGCTTGACAAAATTGAGAAGGTGAATTAAAATGTTTGATGAGACTCGTGTTTCTTTGGTGTGGCCACAACATGGAAGTGAACTCTCTTTAGCACATTCTCTTGCATTTTTGCATCCTATACAGAAGTAACACAGCCAGGAGCAGTCCCTCTTACTAATTCCTGACTTGTACCCACTAGAAGGGAGAAAAGCAGAAACCCAGCCAGGTGTGGTACAAAACGCTTGATTAGCTTTTTAGTGGGTACTGGCTGTTGGGTTTCTTTTGTTTCTCACCTGCTGCAGATGATGGGCTGCGGGCCCCCTGGACCGAGTCCCTACTATTTTGATTCATCACGTGTCCTGGACTATGAGAGACTGATGATTTGCACAGAATTTAGAAATACTATGTATTTTACATTTTCCCATTTTTCTAGTGTGACCAGGCACTATCATAACTTAAAATGTATCATTTTGGCACAGGGAGGTTGTGTGCGGCATACTGAACGTGAAAATGAAGTTCCCCACCCCCCTCTTCTCCTCCTCAGGCTTTTTATATTGTTTCATACTCTAATGGTTAAATTAACGTGTTACAGTCTTTCGGGGCCGAGTGGAGGGGAGGAAATCCGAAGTCTTTAGCACTTCCTGCTGCTGCCCCCGTTGAAACTGTTTGATCATGCAGTGGTCACTTCTTGCTGTCCTCTCTGAGAGCCATGTAGTGTCCATAGACTAGGCCCTTGTCCATTTATTAAGCAGTAACCTTACATGGAAAGGCTGTGTGTTGAATTGAATAGGTAGACCACAGATTAAATATTTTAGGGTGGTTTTTCTTTGTCTTTTTTTTTTTTTAGGGTGGTTTTTCATAGTGACCTTTGTTCCCTAGCAAACTGTATTTATTTATGTTTTCCAGGAAGGAATGCAGCTCATTTCAGAAAAGCCCGAGACGGAAGCTGTGGTGAAGGAGAAACTCACTGGTTTACATAACATGTGGGAAGTCCTTGAATCCACCACCCAGACCAAGGCCCAGAGGCTCTTTGATGCAAACAAGGCTGAACTTTTCACCCAGAGCTGTGCAGATCTGGACAAATGGCTGCATGGCCTGGAGAGTCAGATTCAGTCTGATGACTATGGCAAAGACCTTACCAGCGTCAACATCCTGCTTAAAAAGCAACAGGCAAGTGGATGAGGCAACCACATACTTGGGCCTGTTTCTGTTTTATTGACATCGTCTTTACAGTCTTAACTTGCACACCATGTCATCAACCACCTGTCTTCTGTGTGAAGGGGCTTTAACCCAGCAGAGTGTCCTGACAGCATCATGGCCCATTTCTAGAATCAGCTGGAAAGGCATAGTATCGTAGAAGTATTGGGTGTCCTCATCTCAGTTGACGGATAATATCACCATTTAATAGTCGAGAAAATACTCATTTCAGTCAGTTCTGCAGTTTACACAAGAGAAAGTAATCCTATTTCCATACTTGCTGTATAACATCCAGTAAATATTTGTTTAGTTGGTTAGGGTATTTTTTTTTTTTTTGTAAGATTTTATTTATTTGAGAGAGCAAGCATGAGTAAGGGGTGGGGAGAGGTACCGGCAGAGGAAGAATGAGAATGAGACTGCCTGCTGAGGAGGGAGCCCGATGCAGACTCGATTGCAGGACCCCAGGACCGTGACCCGAGCCAGAGGCAGACACATAGCCAACTGCCGGGTGTCCCCACATCAGGGTACTTTTTAGATGAGAACAACAGGAAAGTTCTTGTCCTTGTAGGAACCAGGGCAGACTCAGTGGACCCTCCTGGGTCCACTGTCCTGGCAAGAGGCCAGCTATCTCGGGTTGGGCAGGACAAACCTCATGCAGGAAAGTCTTGACCAGATCAGCCCTGAGGCTTTGTGTCTCCCAGAGCTTCCTGATGCAATAAAAGGAAGTTATTTACTCACTTATTTGGGGACATGATAGTACTGTATTCTAAAGGCAAATGAACTTACTTAAAATTTCTAGAAAACAGCTTTAGTGAAGCTGAGAAAGCAGGTTGGTGTCAGAATCATGTGCGGCTCCCTGGCCCAGGCCCCGGCCCCACGGTCCTGCTTGGAACCAGTCACCGTAGCAGTGTCTTTGCCCAGTGCCGAGGCCTGTTTCTTCAGAGTGATACCCACCCTTCCTTTTCCTGAGTGATGCGGTTTCTTGGCTACGTTACCATGCGTTAGGGAGTTTTGTTATGGGTGCTCTGTCCTTGAGGCTGTTTACTTCCTCGCCCGGGAAAGGAATCCATTTGTTCCCAGACGCAGCCCCCTCGTCTCACAGCCATCCGCGTGTGACGTTTCCTGAGTGAGACCCCACTGCTTTCATTCTCCTTTTGTAAATAAGCAATTAGCGTGTTTTCATCTCGAGATCTAGTATTAAAAAAAAAATATCACCCTTCTGATTGAAGAAATTGAGAGAAGACAGTAACACTAGCTATCCTTTAGCCTAAAAGAACTGGAACCTTGAGACGTTACTTTTTCCTGACGATTACATGGGTTTCCAACAGCGTTACGGCTTGTGAACCAGCAGCTGAAGACTGTCCTTTCCCCATAATTAATCTTGTGTTTTTCTTGTCATTTGCCTTCTAAGCTCCTGGACAAACTTGAATATTGTTCGGGTTTAAATACAATGAAAAGTGGGGGCACCGGGGTGGCAGAGTCTGTGAAGCATCCGACTTGACCTCGGTCGTGAGTTCAAGCCGCATGTTAGATATCACTCTGGGTGTGGAGCCTACTTAAAAGGAAAAAAAAAATCCTGGAAAGGGAATAATTGATAGTTTGATAGATGTCAAGAATCCTTTCTTAGACTCTCCATTATATAAATTTATGTTCAATCTTCCATTTTGGCCAGTTCCCAAAACAAACATTTTATAGGACTGTGTGTGTCTTCCTTGTCTCTAGTGTGCCACCTGGTCTCTTTTCTGCCTTCAGATGCTGGAGAACCAAATGGAGGTGCGGAAGAAGGAGATCGAGGAGCTCCAGAGCCAGGCCCAGGCCCTGAGTCAGGAGGGGAAGAGCACCGACGAGGTGGATAGCAAGCGCCTCACCGTGCAGACCAAGTTCATGGAACTTCTGGAGCCCTTAAGCGAAAGAAAGCATAACCTGCTGGCCTCCAAAGAGATCCATCAGTTCAACAGGGATGTGGAGGACGAGATTGTAAGTAGACCTTCACCACACAAGGGGCTTTTCCATAAGCTTCCTCACCTGACCTGCCTTAAGCCGTGTTCTCATTTCTTGTTAGGCTCACTTTGGGCTGCACTGGTGAGCTGGACTGTCGAAGCCCATGCTCTTATGTATTGGCACAAAATGCAACTCCATTGTTTTCTTTGATTTCCTAAAGATGTGCTATGGTTTTAATGCCTCTAGAATAGTAGTTTTAAAGATAAATTAGGCATGAGGACTCCCAGTGAGTCTAGCATTGAGGATGAAATGGGGTCTGAAAGACAAGCCCTTGCAATGGGATTGTACACACCTTCTCTCTCTCAGGCTGGCCTTCCTGCCGATCCTCTGTTGCACGTGTTGACATCAAGTATTTGTTCTTTTTGAGAAGTCCTAATCACCTGTATTTACAATTCTTTCTAGTTGTGGGTTGGAGAGAGGATGCCTTTGGCGACTTCCACGGATCATGGCCACAACCTCCAGACTGTGCAGCTGTTAATAAAGAAAAATCAGGCAAGTGTTTCTGCTTGGGCTAGCTCAGTCTGATAAATATTTGCTCCAAGTTACAGGGCAGAGAACAGTGAAGGTTCACTGTTTCCCCTCGGCACTCACAGAGCAGCCTTCTGCCGGGGCCCAGCAAGCCTTATTTGTGTGTTCCCCACTCCCGCAGACCCTCCAGAAGGAGATCCAGGGACACCAGCCTCGCATTGATGACATCTTTGAGAGGAGCCAGAACATTGTCACCGACAGCAGCAGCCTCAATGCTGAGGCCATCCGGCGGAGGCTTGCTGACCTCAAGGAGCTGTGGGGCCTCCTCATCGAGGAGACAGAGAAGCGCCACAGGAGGCTTGAGGAGGCGCACAGGGCCCAGCAGTACTACTTCGATGCGGCTGAGGCTGAGGCGTGGATGAGTGAGCAAGAGCTGTACATGATGTCTGAGGAGAAGGCCAAGGTGAGAGAGGTTTCTAGTCCTGCCCCAGGGAACCTCAGACTTGGGCTCGGAGGTGCTTTTCTATTTTCTGCTGGTAGCTGTGTCTTTGTGAAACATCTCATCATTGCCTTTGAGTGTCACAGAGGACACTGTGCTGCATGAAGGTGACTGAAATCTGGTGTTTCCCCTTGATACAGAATCTTATGTGAGCCCTGGTGTGTCATTAAGACTGGTTTATCTTGGGGATCCCTGGGTGGCTCAGCGCCTGCCTTCAGCCCAGGGCGTGATTCTGGAGTCCTGGGATCGAATCTCGCGTCAGGCTCCTGCGAGCCTGCTTCTCCCTCTGCCTGTGTCTCTGCCTCTCTCTTTCTCTTTGTCTCTCATGAATAAATAAATAAAATCTTTAGAAAAAAAAAAAGACTAGGTTTATCCTTTCTTTTTTTTTATGGATATTTACCAGAGTCCTTTTTGTTCTCTTTAGTTAGTAGAGTTATTTAAACTTTACAAGATGCTTTTGAGATAGTATAAAAATTTGTAGGGTTCCAGAATGCTGTCATCTACTTACATGTGGGTGAGATGGTGAGGAGTCTCAGCCAGTCAGAATACACTTGGTTTCGTAGGCTTTACCCTATACCTCAGAGAGGTCTCCCCACTCACTCCGTATGATCCTTGTGTTCGTCTTTCATGGGGCGTCCCACAGTCTGGTCCATGTTGACACTCCTGAAAGGCTTCAGTGTTGCACTGCCTGCGTACCACACTTATGTTTTTGTTCTTACTGATGATTCTTCTTCCTACGCATCATGCAGTCAGCTGGTCCTACTTGAGTGTGGTATTGGGCGAGGGGACGATGGTGGTTGTGACCTTCTCCCTCTTTGCAGGATGAGCAGAGTGCCGTCTCCATGTTAAAGAAGCACCAGATTCTGGAGCAAGCCGTGGAGGACTACGCAGAGACAGTGCATCAGCTCTCTAAGACCAGCCGGGCCCTGGTGGCTGACAGTCATCCTGAAAGGTGAGTCCTGTTGTGTCAAGACGAGACTGGCCTGTCGGTTCCTCCCAGTGAGGGTCTTCTACCCTGACCCAATGCAGATGGAAATGGCAGCGTCCATCTTGGATAACTGGTGATCTAGATCTTTGGAAAGCATCTTTCAAATAGACCCAGTAGGCCTGTGCTGAATGGGAAGGGTGAACTGTTAACATTAGGAAATTGTCCTTGTGGATTAAATATCTCCTCTTGAAAAATGATTGGTATCACAAGTCAGAAGTATAGATTGACCTGCACAGATACAGGTTATCAAAACCTGCCTTTGGGTTGAAAGTCATCCAGTTTAGTTAAGTGATTGCTTTTAGGAAGAATAGTAGACAAGGATACACAGACCTGTGAAATAATAGGGCTCCCACAAGGAGATGGTAACACTTCCTCACATTATCAAGTCCTTCAAGCACCTTGGGAATAAAAAGAAGTGTGTGTGGTACTTCCCTACTTTATACCACGCTCACATACTAATTTTAATGGCAATCATTTTAGGCTTGCTATGTAACTGCCTTTTATAACTCAGAAGGGAAAAGAATCGGCTTTGTGCATCACCCAGAGCAAGTTGAAGATAGCAGTCAATGGCTGTGTTGGTGAAAGGGGATCTTCATGTATTCGTGATAGGATTCCCAGAAAAGTGGCCTTCCTAGTCTCTAGCGTCGAGCATCAGGAAGTCCTTGTCTCTTTGATTTCCTGTTACAAGAAAAGTCACTCGCAGGACCTACCTGACAGGAGTGGCCAGGAGCATGCACCCCAGAGAAGGGGGAGGTGTGTGCCAGACAGGAGTATCATCCATCCCTTGGGTCACATGATTAAGAATGGAAGATGGCTCCTGGGTTTTGCATTAATTTTTTTTTTTTTTGCATGCATTAATTTTTAACGTCAGAGGAAATCCTGACTTACAGAGCTAGCAGTGCGAGAGTTAGGGTTTCTCCTCCCTGCCTCTGTCATCACAGTCAGGATGGCCTTCAGCCTTAGTTATTGTGTTTTGTTTACATGTTGGCTCTAAATTACTCAAGGTCAGATTTCAGAGTTTTATTTTTTAGGCTAAATAGGTGAACCAGAAGTTTCCTTCGAGAAATTTTATGTAACATGCTTTCTTGGCATTTCCACCTCATTTGTTTTCTCCCTGAAAAAAATTTGACATTGAAGGTCATTTTCCTGCTGCCCCTCCCCCCACCCCTGTTCCAGTGAGCGCATCAGCATGCGGCAGTCCAAAGTGGACAAGCTGTACGCCGGCCTGAAGGACCTTGCTGAGGAGCGGAGAGGCAAGCTGGACGAGAGGCACAGGCTCTTCCAGCTCAACCGGGAGGTGGATGACCTGGAGCAGTGGATCGCCGAGAGGGAGGTGGTCGCAGGGTCGCACGAACTGGGGCAGGACTACGAGCACGTCACGGCAAGTACCCTGGGCAGAGCAGACGCGGCTGTGCAACGTGCACTGGGCATGGGCGGCCGCTGGACTCCTTATCTGTGAGCACATCAGACACCTTGGACTCTCGTCACGGGTCACAGGGTTTAGTTTCAGCTCAGCTCTTTTATCACCAGGCAACTTTGACTTAGCTTGTTCAACCTCTCTGTGCCCTTTTCTCCAGTAGTGAAAGGAGATGGAGCCAGAGCCTTGCTCTGCTGCAGTGAGCAAGAAGGAAGCCTGATTGAGTTTTTAGAGCTAAGACATGTTAAGTCATGCATATTACTTCTTTCCAAAGGACGTTCATGTGATTAAGAAATAAAATGTTCACAGTAGTCTCACTGATTTTTTTTTTTTTTTTTTTTTTAATGCTCATCACCATTTCAGATGTTACAAGAACGATTCCGGGAATTTGCCCGAGACACAGGGAACATTGGGCAAGAGCGCGTGGACACGGTCAATCACATGGCAGATGAACTCATCAACTCTGGACATTCAGATGCCGCCACCATTGCTGAGTGGAAGGATGGGCTCAACGAAGCCTGGGCTGACCTCCTAGAGCTCATTGACACAAGAACACAGATTCTCGCTGCCTCCTATGAACTGCACAAGTTTTACCACGATGCCAAGGAGATCTTTGGGCGCATACAGGACAAACACAAGAAACTGCCCGAGGAGCTTGGGAGAGATCAGAACACAGTGGAGACCTTGCAGAGAATGCACACTACATTCGAGCATGACATCCAGGCTCTGGGCACTCAGGTGGGTCAGGGAGCTGCCCAGGGTCGTGGGGAGCATCTTTCTGCATCTCGGAGCATCTCTCTCCATTCCTTGGCTCCTCAAAACGTGTTTCCAAGAAGTACCCAAATTAGACACACACATTGTGAAAATGCTCCATCTGGGAGAACTCAAGTCTGTGAAGTTCACAGTGCACCACATGCACAGACATCATTAAATGACCATCTCCACAATTAAACCAGGCGCACATGCAACCATTTGCAAGTTACAGACCTCTTCTAACAAGAATTTGTATTATGTTAGCATATTCATTCACCCAGAATCATTTGCACAATAATACCTTATTATTTTCCATCCACCAGGATCTAAGTTATATGTTGGGAAAGAGGGAAAACAAGAGCCTAATGTTTTAAAACACCTGGTCTCCCCACTCCCCCACTCTGAAATGGCTTTCAGAGACTTTCTTTAAAAGATGCTTGACAGTGATAATAGCACAGCAGTGAGAACCTGTCGTATAATCACTCCCTAATCTCTGCGTAGTTTCTTATTTAGTCTTAGAGGACTTTTAGATGAGAAATCAGTTGTATCTTTTTCTCCTAAATTTCATGGTCCTAGGGACAATGCTGGCCCTGAGAACCTTAGGAGTTTTGTTCTTGTCATGAATGTGTTGATAATGTAGGGCAGGGATCAGCAAACTTTTTCTGTAGAGGTACAGATGGTAAATGTCTTCAGCTTTGTGGAACATATGGTCCCTGTTGCAAATCCTCAGCTCTGCCAATATAGCATAGGCGGCCCTAGACGATACGAAATGAAGGAGCTTGGCTGTATAACAGTACAACTTTATTTCTGAAAACGCGTGGCCCAGATTTGACTGTGGGCTGATCCTGATCCAATGCCACCAGCCTTACAATCTCCGGTGTGCTTTGGGGTTTGTTCTCTGGAGGGAACCACCTTTGCCACCATTGTCTTCTCCCCTACCCTGAATTTGCTGCTTCTAGAAACAGGTCACAGTCGGTGCTCCCTGCAAATTTTTTTTAAATTTTATTTATTCATGAGAGACACAGAGAGAGAGAGGCAGGGACATAGGCAGAGAGAAGCAGGCTCCATGGAGGACTTGGGACTCCAGGATCATGTCCTGAGCCGAAGGCAGGCACGCTCAACCACTGAGCCACCCAGGGGTCCTTCCCTGCAGATTAAATGGCTTCAGCTCTTCCACCAAGGAGGTAGAAGGTATGGAAAGCATATTTAAAAAGAGATGCATGGAGTGGCTGAGGGTCTGCATGAAGCAGAGTTTAGAAGGTCCACCATGTATCATAAGGATTTCTGATCTTCCCTTCAGAGCTCGTGGACTCCCCAGCTCTCTGACAACTTGCCGTATTCAGAAGCTCCTCAGCTTCGTGTTCAGGGGCTTTCATTGTATATAGGGTCCTGGGGCACCACGTGGTTACATTCTCACCTGTGCCTGGAGCAAGGCCCCTGGAGAGGGGCAAACCCCAATTTGAATTGAGGCCTGTTGTTCTGGATCGCTGCAAGTTTAATTTATCTTCATTTCCGTTCCCTAATGCTTTGAGGATTGAGATGTTGTTTGCAAAATATATATTCCAATAAGAGCTCTCTAAGTGTTCTCTGTTATTACATAGAAAAAAAAAAGCTGGGGGGAACTTTGGGAATGCCTAGAGGCAGAGCTAGAACACAGCTTACTGGCAGGAGGTCTTCCCTCTGCACCTGTGAACAATCGCTTAGTTTTAGAACTTCCAGAGACTCTACAGATGGTAGAGTTTTGATCTCTTTTTTTCTTCATTAAAACTCTTTACCTTGTAAGACTCAGATTGCTGAGGGTGAGGGAGGGCAGGAGTCCATGCACTCCCTTGAGTCTTTTAAGAGTCTGCCTCACTGTACCTGCTGGATGAGGCCATTTACAGCTTTAGAAGTATGCATGCCCCTTCTGCAAATACAGACCCAGTCCAGATTCCTTGTAACAATTTTTTTTTAAGATTTTATTTATTCATGAGAGTCACAGAGAGAGAGAGGCAGAGACACAGGCAGAGGGAGAAGCAGGCTCCATGCAGGGAGCCCGATCCCAGAACTCCAGGATCATGCTCTGGGCTGAAGGCAGGTGCTAAACTGCTCAGCCACCCAGGGATCCCTTCCTTGTAACAGAATTAGAATAGAGGTTGGCCCTTGGTACAGGCTTCCAGAAGCTAGTGGTATGTCCTTCCTGGTCATTTAACTCCTGTGCCAGCCTAGTGTCCACTCTGCATGGGAGCCATAGGACATTTGTACCAGTAGTGGTCTTCAGTGACTTCTCAGAGCACTAGTTCATTTGTGTGAGGGACTTTTGTGATCCCTCCTCCACTATGTTTTTGGTTGGTTGGTTGGGGCTTTTTTGTTTTTGTTTTGTTTTTTGTTTTTTTTTTGTTTTGTTTTGTTTTGAGAATAAATTAAAAACCAGAGGCACAGGAAAGGATTTTGGTTTTTTGTTTGTTTTTTTTTTAATTGTTGGTAAAAGATTTGGTTTATCATATAGGAAATTCATTTTTCAAATTATTTCCTAAGAATTTCCTTTGGTAATTTGAATTATACCTGAGCCATAATCATAGAAGATTTCTAGAAGTGAAGATGTGGAAATCACATCCTCACAGAAAACAAACCCCATTGATTCTTTGCATCTCTTAGAGGAATTTGTTTTCCTTATGTGCCTCCACCTAAAGTCCTTTTGTGTGGTCAGGGTCAACATCCACCTCCCTGAAAGTGCCACTGTTGTCCATCCTTACCCCTTTCTCCCCACGTATATCCCCCAGGTGGTAACTATCTGCATACTCCCCTCCCAGACCTCTAAAGGCTCCTGTAGTCTGGGATGACACTTGTCTGTGGACTTTGATCACACAACCTCAGTAAATGAAGATTAAGTGTACATTCTCTTGTGTATGTGTTTTATTAGATGTTGCATACAGTATGGCACTAGTAATATATATAAGAGGAAGAAGTCTAAAAATACAAAATAGCCACAGTTATGACTTTCTCTTATAAAGGCCTGTCTCCCTTCCATTCCCCCTCCAAAAAAGGTGAAAGCCAGTCCTTTTATTTCCCCCTTTATTGCTCAGAAAGTAGATATTAGGCACACTGTCTACACTTTCCTTTTTTCTACAGAGCCATCATCCTGGAACACTTTACATGAGTATGTAGAGCCCTTCCTCATTCTTTTTCATGACTACAGAAGAGCCTCTTGTATGAATGTGCCATCGTTATTAATGTAACCAGATTCTCACCGATGGACATTTATTTTCAGTTTTCTGCCTTTACAGACACTGCTGCAATAAATAATGTGTATTTCATTTCCTAAACGTGTATAACTATACGTAGGATAAATTCCCCAAAATGGAATCATAAAACCAAAAGGTACCTACATTTGTAATTTTGATGCATGCTGCCCATGCCTTCTACAGCAGCTGTAGCCCATTGTCCTGTCCGCAGTCAAATTTAAAATCTACTCATTGGCAGATACGTCATCAGACTTGAATTTTTGCCAACTAATAGATGACAAACTACAGTATCTCCATGGAGCATCTTTTCCTAAGACCCATTTGCATTTCCTGTTCTGCAAAGTTTCTATTGAAATTTGGCTAGTGAAAATGTCACCTTCTTAGATGTCAGTCAGGTTTTTTTCGAGCTATGTTAAATGTATTTTTGTTATTCTTTTTTTCTTTTTTCTTTTTTTCTTTTTTCTTTTTTGGTATTTTTGTTTTTCAATTTGAACTGGCCCATGTGAGAGCTCTTACAGCAATAGCTGTAACAATGGAAACAGCTGGAAAACTTGTTTTCAGAGTAAATTCTTCATGGTTGTTCCTTGCTCAGGATTTAAAAAAAAAACAAAAACAAAACCTGTCTGTACCTTGTAGGAGCATGTTACGTGTTGATTTTTAAATATATCTGCATATGTCCCCTGTGCTTTCTGTACCATCTTTATATCCCAGGCTGCCTCCAGGACACCTCACTCGAGTCTCACTTGAGTCTCCTGCCTGCATTCCTGTAGCATATCGTTTGTCTTATCATTTACACTGAACTCAGTAATGCAGTTCAGTACATTTCTGGTAAACTTGGGTTTTTCCAGGGTGGATCTCTCCAATGAAATTGTGAGCTTCTTGGGGTGTAGGGGCTCCATTTTGACTCAGTGCCCTCATTAGTGCAAAACAGCGTGTGGTGTGCGTGAAGGGAGCAGTGGGGCAATGGAGAGAAGGCCCACCCATCTGATCTGACTTGTCTCCCCCCGCGGCTTTGCAGGTGAGGCAGCTACAGGAGGACGCCGCCCGTCTCCAGGCAGCCTATGCAGGTGACAAGGCTGATGACATCCAGAAGCGGGAGAACGAGGTCCTGGAAGCATGGAAAGCCCTGCTGGATGCCTGTGAGGGCCGCAGGGTGCGGCTGGTGGACACGGGGGACAAGTTCCGCTTCTTCAGCATGGTGCGAGACCTCATGCTGTGGATGGAGGATGTCATCCGGCAGATCGAAGCCCAGGAGAAGCCAAGGTAACCCTCCTGGCCTCCTGGTGGGTGAGAGGAGATCCAGCTTTGCTGACCCCGGGTAATTGTTAGAGGGATCTTCTAGAGAGAACCAGGGGCATCTCCCAAGAGCTTCGGGGCCAGAGTAGAGGTGGTGAGGGATTTGGGAGCAGCGTTAATTGCTTCCTTTGTCTCAGCCCACAGTTACCAGGGAACCAGAACACAGTGTTATCCAACCCTCTCTCCTACCCCCCAGCCACCACCCCCATGCTCCACCCTAACTTCTGCCCTCCTGCCCTTGAGCCTCATGCTTCAAGTAGTCACATACCTTGGATGTGACTAGCTCTCTTCACTGGAATGAGGTGGCTTTTCTGTGTCTGAGATTAAAAAACACTCTGTCCCTTTTCACATGCATTTCTAAAGGTATCTCATCCTCACCATCTGCTTAAATGGTGCCTTGAGACAATTATTTAATATTTGTTCCACATCTTCTCTTTGGCCATGTTTGCTATAAGGCAGTGGAGAGCAGCTAAAGGACGAACAGGCAGGCACATGCACAACCTCCAGTCCACCCCTGCCAGCTCCAACCCCCGCTGTAATTGAGAAGAAATCTTTTATTACCGTATATATAAAAAGCAGTTGTATTTTCCAGGTCAGGACTTTTAGGTTTTGATCCCTGAAAAGTTCTAATGGCATTACAGTCATTGATTTCCAGGCTGGTTCCGGCTCTGTGTGCCTCTTTGTGCCTGGATAAGGAGGAGTTATCAGCTGCTCTTTGGGACACACATGTCCTGAACCTTTGGCACTAACTCCTGAGGTACAAAATTGTGAACAGAAATCCAGTGGTGCACCTGCCTAGCAACCATTTTGAATTCCTCAAATGAATGCACGTGGACACCCGCACACACACGCAAACGAGAGAAGCTTTATATCACGTTAGGTTGCATTGCTGGTCCTGAATTAGACTGTCATTATGCATCTGCTCTAGTGACCCAGCCTGAGCCCAGACTGTGAATCAGACCTGAAAGACATACTATGCTGTTGAATAGTTTCCTTCAAATTAATTATGTGTTTTGAAACCTGCACGTTGATCTGGAAAGCTTGATCTCCTGAAAGTGGTATTACTTATCTAATTTTAGGGATGTATCATCTGTTGAACTATTAATGAATAATCACCAAGGCATCAAAGCTGAAATCGATGCTCGTAATGACAGTTTCACAACCTGCATTGAACTTGGGAAATCCCTGCTGGCGAGAAAGCACTATGCGTCTGAGGAGGTAGGACGGCTCTTTGCTTCAGACCCTGGGGTGAATGCAGCGGTCTGAAGATGGAAGATGACTTTGTTTTGTCAGTATGTACGTATGTGTATGTGTGGACACATACGTGAGAAACCTGTATTCATATACGTGCATGCTCACACGTATTTTGAAATTCTTTGCTCCTCTCCTGTGTGTGGAATAGTTACATGGGAACACTCTTGCCCCAGAGCCGATGAGTCTGGCACAGAATATAGTTTCTGTAGGCCCCAGGCAGAAGTGCCATCCTTTGTCACCTCCTCCGTCAGTACTCATCCCTTTCCTGTCACATGTGCCCTAGATCAGTTTGCTGTTAGTGGAGGGTTGTTAATTCAAGTTAGGAGGATGGTAATAAAGGGATAAATGATGAGTCAGCATGTGGTGCCCTTGAAGGGATAGGGTGTTCTCTCAGAGAGGTCAAGGCTTTGCCCCTCTCACCGTGCATCTCTCCTGAGTGTGATCGCTGTGTGGAGCCCCTGAATCTGGAGGGGGCTCAGCAGCTTTGGGTGGTGCCTAGGCTGCTTCTCAGCCCCTCTGGAAGGCCTGTTGCCATGTTTTTCTCTCCAGTACATAAATAGACTGAGTAGTCCTTAGGGATTCCCTCCTTTAGTAGTGGTCTCTGCAGAAAATGTGTTTTTCTTCTGCAAAGTGGTCCACTAAGGAGAATGCTAAGAGGACGTGTACAGTCTGGTAAGATGTCCGTTTTCCTCCTTTTCTCACAGATCAAGGAAAAGTTATTGCAGTTGACGGAAAAGAGAAAAGAAATGATTGACAAGTGGGAAGACCGATGGGAATGGTTACGACTGAGTAAGGACCTGTTTAATCTTCTCGTTCTTTTTTGGGTGTCCTTTGGCCACATGCAAGTTTAGTTTCCTGCTATGATTTGATATATTATCACGTAATGATTTTTGGAGTCCTAAATGCTTCTTTCCTAATGCCCTGTTTCACCATTTCATGCTAAGTATTTTTAAGTAGTTCCCTGTGGCATATTCATTATTTTTATCCCATGATTGAGCTCATTGTTGTAAGTGGGATTTGGGTATTCCTCAGGAACAGCATGGGAATGACAATTCGGTATCTCTCTGGGACATTCCAGCTTGAAGTCCCCTCCTCTAGCTATCTTTAAGAGGAAGTATTACTACAGTCAAGAAGGTAGAAAGTTGGCCTGGTTAGTTCTTATATCTGGTGCTCTTAATAGAAGGTTGGTAACTTAATAAAAGCTACCAACTATAAAAGTTTTACAGTGAACTGGGCATCATTCTAAGTGTTGCATATGTTTTTCTGTATTTACTCCCCAGGGGACCCTCTGAGGAGATTCTAATTTTAATCTGATTTTATAAAGAATATATGAGGCACCACAGAGTATTGGGAATAGCATTTAATAATAGGTACAAACACTGAAGGTAGCCCAGCTTAAGCATTGTTTACTATATTTTGCCATTCTCTCTCTGTGTGGGGCCATAGGCTCTGCTAGTATAATAGAAGCCCATTCTCAGAGACCAGGGGTGCTCACTAGAAACAAAATGTGGGGGGTTTTTCCTAAAAGGTTTGTAAAATGTCAGATGAAGGCACCTCACCCTTTTGGGCTACAGTCCTCTTTTGAAAAAGAAATCCCGCTCTTGACCATTCTTTGAATAGGATTTGGTCTATAAATTTTGAGAATTTCCAGGGCACGTTGACTTCAGCAAAGCCTGTATTACTTCTCACTGTGAACTAGGCATGAGGTTGTATGCTGGCATATGTGATGAGGAGATGAGCCCCTGGTGCAGCAGTGGCATCTTCTCCTTGTGGCCTTGTTGAGGGCTGCCAGACTGCTGAAGAGAGGCAGCTAGCAGCTCCTGGATGCCGATGCTGCCCACAGTCCATTTCTTGCCAATATAGCCCCAAGCATCACCACGTGGCCACGATGCGAAGCCCAGTTCTGACCTACCCCTCCCTTAAGCGCAGTGCGTGTCCTACTGTGTTTGCTCACATGTGGAGGAACAGAATGAAGAAAGCAGAAGCCTCAGTCCATATTGTCCCCACTTTTAGAGTGCTCCCTGTATCCTTTCCTCCCTCTCAGCCCCCAAAATAAAACCTACAGCTACCACCTTAGGAAGGGGGGTTGGTGAATGCCTACTTCATCAGCGTGGTCTGGTGGTGTATGAATTGAATTCCCTCCGGGTCTGAGGCTCCGGTCACTGAAGTAGGGCTGGGTGAGTAGAGCATACCTTCCAGGCCTGCGCTGTCCACTGTGGTAGCCCCTGTCCACATGCGGCTCTTGAGCACTTAAAATGTGGCTGGCCCCAGTTGAGGTGTGCTGTGCTCTATAAAACATATATCAGGTTCCAAAGACATAAGGAAAAGAAGTTCTGTCTCAGTCTTTTTTTTTTTTTATATCACTTACATGTTCAAACAATCATTTGCTCTATCAGGTTTTCTAAAATATGCTTTTTAATTTCACCTATTTTCAAGTTTCACCTGTTTATTTTCTGCGTGGCTACTAGAAACGTTAAAGTTGACTTTGTAGCCCGTGTCACACATCCGCTGGGCTGCACTGATCTAGGCTGTCGACCGGCTGTGCAGGCAGCTGCCACCAGAGGGCAGCGCCCCCCCCTCCCCCAGCACCCTGCTGGCCCGCTCTCACTCTTGGTACCCTGTGCAGTTTTGGAGGTCCACCAGTTCTCACGGGACGCCAGTGTGGCTGAGGCCTGGCTGCTCGGGCAGGAGCCATACCTATCCAGCCGAGAAATAGGCCAGAGTGTGGACGAGGTGGAGAAGCTCATCAAGCGCCACGAGGCTTTTGAAAAATCTGCAGCCACCTGGGACGAGAGGTTCTCTGCCCTGGAGAGGCTGACAACGGTGAGTGGCCACTGGCTGCTGGGAGTGCTCTGCCTTTTGGTTCTCCTGGGCAGCTTCTTGTTCACCTCCTAGACCAGAGAGTTCGTATTATTGCCGTTTTTAGAAGCAGTGAGGACCTACCTGAAATTGGTTGTTCTCTTGGTACAGAACCTGGGGAGGCTTCCAGGGCTACTGTTCACTCAGTTGCTTCCTGAGTACTGAGATTTGTGATCACTTTTATAATAGCTGCCTGCCTGGGAATTGATTTTGATTGATTGGGGTTCGCTTTTCTCTTTTGGTCTGCTTTTCCTCTTAGATCTCAGAGAAGCTTTGGTTTATGGAGGAGCTTAGCCATATAGTTTAATTCAGATTTTTCAGAATTAGAATTTCTATCAAGTAGTAGCTGACTCTTAGACCATTAAAAATTCTCCCCACTCTGAATCATTTCCTCTGCCACTATTAAATTAAACCTTTTAGGATAAGGCTTGCTCACTGGTGTTTCCCATGACACTTGCACTTCTGGTAGAAAGCTGATTCTTTATGATGTACAAAAATGGAGTTCTTTCCAATTTCTACAGTTCTGGGATTTAAAACATATTTGCATACTTTTGTGTTAAGCAGAATATTTTTAGTGCATACCTACTGCTTATAAAATGGCTTAGTTTCAGTTACTACTCTGTGGCTTTTTGTGCATGTTATTTGACTTTGGGCTAAACACAGATGCGTACCGCAGCATAAGAAGCCTCTCAGTGGTGTTTGTCTGAGTTCTGATGGGAAATCCAATGGAGAGCCTCATGCTTGGGTACCTTCTCCCTGAGCTAAGTTGAGAGCTGCATAGTTTATTTAGAAATTAAGCCCAATGTTCCAGGCGATGCACAAACCCATGGAATAGTCCTGTGTCGTCACTGGGGTCTGTCTCCTGTAGTTTGAGGTTATAGCTGCAGTTCCCATGATCCCAGTGCCAACCTGCTGGGTGTCCCGTGTGATCTCACATAGACACCTGAGACCAGAGGGTTTTCTGGATTCCTCTAGTACCCTTTCTGTGAGAGAGTCCCAAGTTTGGGGCTCTGCAGAACATTATCACGTTCTCCCTCAGTTGGAGTTATTGGAAGTGCGCAGACAGCAAGAGGAAGAGGAGAGGAAGAGGCGGCCGCCCTCTCCCGAGCTGAGCACGAAAGCTTCTGAGGATACTGAATCCCAGCAGCAGTGGTGAGTCACAGGCCACCTGCACTGCTCGAATCTGAGCTTCACTTGCAAGTGAGCTTCGGGGAGCATCTTTGTTAAGCTCACCACACGCACATCTTGTTAATTCTGTAAAGCATTTAGAATCTATGGTTACCCCAGATAACACTGGAGAATACGGACTTGTCCGCTGTCACACTGGTGTGTAGGTGGCAGAAGCGGGAGGTAGACAGCTCCCATTCCACTGCTTGCACACACATGCACATGCACACACTCACTCGGAATTTCCCTGTGAACCACCTGGATTTTAGGCCAGTGGTTATGTGATGATGCTTTTTGAAAGTTCTTCACTGAAAGAACAGAAATCATGGTCTATTTCTAAAAGCAAATTATCGTGTTGTGGTGAGAGCCCCATGCCAACCCTGAATGCCGCCTGGATTGGGGGAGAGGGCATGCCTGTGGTCTTACTCTCTACCTAGAGTTGGTTTGGAACACTTGGGAAGTTCTTAAAAAGAAATTACATGGTGTAAGGGGGGTTTCACATGTGTTTCTGAGAGAAAATCTGTAATAAAATTGAGTGATATTGTTCTCCCTCATTCTCTGTTTTTCTCTTTCCGTTCCTCCCCTTCCTGTTCCCCTTCCCTCCTCTGTCCTCTTTCCCCACTTTATCTAACAGGGATACTTCAAAAGGAGAGCAAGTTTCCCAGAACGGTTTGCCGGCTGAACAGGGATCTCCACGGGTTAGTTACCGCTCTCAAACCTACCAAAACTACAAAAACTTTAATAGCAGACGGACAGCCAGTGACCAGCCGTGGTCTGGACTGTGAAGTTCACTACCATTTGTCAAGAACCACTCTTTCCAAATCATGTTGGTTTGACCTTTTGGCTTCCACTTCACCCCACAGTGTTAAAATTTTCCTTAATTCATAGGCTTCCTTGGTTTCCTATTTGTTTGCATTTAATTCATGTTTATTTGAGTCTTTTAACTGATGGATGCTCAGTTGCCTTAAAGCAACATACTTATTTTTTTGTTTATTTATTGTGAGCTTTTTACTTTATTAAGATTTTACAGCGAAAGCCTTACATGAGTAATTGAAATTAAATGAGATTACAGCAAACTGAAGAAGAAAACTAGAATCTGAAAGGTATGACACATCCAGTTATACTAACAAGGTGCAGTACTGCGCTACACATAGCCGCCTATACAGATGTCGTTAACCTGCCATAGTTTAATAGTAACTAGGAGGACTGGGGTATAAGGAAGGAGAGACTCAGTACTAAGATTAAAACCTTAAGTCAGCTGTGTCACATTCCATGAAGGATGCATTTGTTTATTGAAAATAGAGGAGGGAGGGTGGAGTTGGAGCTACTTGGGAAGCTCTATTAATTTTAGGCGTAGAATCTGAAATTTTGAGACCCTTGAATTATTTATTCCTTTTTCCAAATGAGTTCCTCTCATTTTTCTCTGCCAAGACCTGAATTGAGAAACTCTAAGCTTACTTGCAGCAAGTAATGCAGCCAGCCTCAGGAGTAAAGTGCCTGTTGACCCTGCTACCACCTTTGTCTTGGTCACTGTGAGCACAGCATGGCAGGTGGCAGCAATTCTCAGCATATTTTGGAAGTCTGCCTACCAGGCTTTCAGGCCTCTCCATTCAGTTGATGACTTCAGGGTGTCAAACTGTGTTTAAATTTTTCAAACAAATGGAACAAAAGCCATTCTAGTTCACCCTGATTACTTGAATGATGCACTTGGTGGACCACCCCTAGGAGCCATTGGATGCCACCTGGCTTCAGAAGTAATTTTAGTGTCTGTGTAGACAGAAAACTCCGTTGTATGTCTCGAATGGATCTTCTCATTTATTTTTCATTTTCTTACGACTTTTTATGGAGTTCTCCAATAAGTTTTTTAGGATGGCATTTATCAGACCACCAGCAGGGATTGAAAATGTTTTAACAGAAATTCTGTTCCTTAGGAATAAAAGCATATGAAAGAGGTGATTTCCTGGTACTGATACAGACAGAACAAACCAAATCCATACTACACCCAAGCCTTGTGAGACAGTCACTTGCTCATTTGCCATATTTAGATGTTAGTGGAATCATAAACCTGTTTTGATATGTGTTTTCCATGAGTTAAGTCTGATTTGTCTTTTCATTTCATGATGCATGTCTTTTTTTTTTCTTTTGTCAGGATAACATCATATAGCATCTTGTTTGTTTTTCCTTATTTCTATGTACATATCTATCTACTTGCGACTGTAGATGGGTATATAGATAGATGCCAAGCTTCTTATGTTCTGGGGGTAGTGTGCACCATTATTGGGTCTCTGCCTTGAAACACACCAAAATTCATGTTAGAAAAAAACTACTGCTTTATCTTTGGTCATTAGGGAGCCCTCACATGTGTTTCTGGCTCCAGATTCTGTGTTATCGATCTATATGTATATATGTGAAGTTTCCATATATATATGTTTAAATTTTTTATCATCTGGAATGATACCCAATTTTATGCTTTTTGTATTCAGAAGACCAAAAAACAAAACAAAACAAAAAAACCCAAAAAAACTCACCAAACACATAAGCACACAGAAAAAGTGCTATGATGTTTTTGGCATTTGTTCTCATGCCTATTTTTATCTAGATTTTTAAATTGTAGCTTGCCAGGACAAGTTTTTTATTATAATTGGATTGGAAGAAGAAAAGCCTTTTCATTCTTTTGAGTTGTGATGCAGAGACTCAAGTTAATGAACTTGAAATAGTGTTGCTTCGTGCACTTAGAAAACCAATCGGGTGTTTCTTGTGCTACTAGTTGTCACGTTGCATTCGTGTTCACCTCCTGATTTAAAGATCTCAGGTGTACCCGGCCACTAAAGCATTCTGGACTAATCGCTAAAGAGAAGCAACATGGGGTGGGGGCTGGGGGGAGATTCACATGTACGGTCATAGCACTATGATTTGCTTTTGATGTTTGTCTCTAGTGGTGTGTTGTCTGTTGGCATGCTTAAGCACATGTCCATTAAAATTCATTTTGTTCCTTTTATTTTCCTTGTTTTCTTGGTTTAGTGATTCATTTGCATAAACATTAATTATCTCTGCATACTGGTTTGGGGTTTTCTCTTTCCTTCTAACTCTGAAGAAAAAAATTTTTGCTGCAGAATTTCCCCCCTAGAAGAGGCTTCCCTGGCCTTTGCCTACCTTGAAGTCTGACCAAGTGCTATAAATGTTAGCTTTTTCTCAGCAAATGCCGCTCCATCCAGGTCACTGCTGTCACTAGCAGTTTTCTAGCCACAGCTGCAGCACTAATTTTTTCTTAATCTGATTTCTATACACACTAACCCTGTGTCTCCCTAGACTCACATCTGGCACAGGCCTTTCAGACCAAACTTCACACTTCCTTCCCACCAGAAGTTTCCTGAAATTCCACACTAGAACAGATGTGTCAACTTTAAAATCCACTCACTTTCTTTGGACTCAGGATTTTTGGGTTTTTTGGGTTTTTTTTTTTTTTTTTTTTTTTTTTTTTTTGGTGGTTATTTCCCCTCCACATCTCTCCTTTAAAAATGAAAGGAAAGAGAAATACTAAAATAGCCTGTTGCGCATAAGCCCATGTCTCCATGGTGTCACTCAGCACAGAGGCCAGGATGTTCACATGTTCACCCCCTCCCCCGTGCCTTCCACATTGCTGTGTGGGTCAAGGGTTTCAATCAGAAATGCCCTTAAATTGCAACGCCTCTGGTCTCACCCTCAACCTTAATGCTGACGGTGATAGTTTTGGATAGACGGAGTAGACCCTCGAGACTCCACCCAGCCACGTAGAGCAGGCCTAAAGGAGTGATCCCGTTCCTGAGAGTTGACATATCTGAGTGTTGAAGCAGTGGTGGTCATTCTCCCGTTTCTCCTGTTGAAGTTGTTGCTGCTAACTTGTCATTTTGGTTCTGGGCAGCAGTGGTCGGGGACGTTATCTAATGAACGTTGCCATTGACACCTCCATGTTTGTCCGTGTACGAGGGGTGCAGGTTGTCTGTAATCCACTAAAGCGTCAGCCACACCCAGCTTTAGTAACTTGCTAATCCCGCGCCCTGGGTTATCAGCCGGGGCCGCGCCAGTTCATGGTACACAGTTGATGGTATACAGGCTGAAAGCGATAATGAACCGAGACCCTACTGCATTTCCAAAGCCGAAAAGCCCTGAGGGTCACAATATAAATGAGCTTGGGAAGGAACAGCTCCCGAAGACGTCTCCAGCCTGACGGTCAGAGCCGCGGGAAGCCTGGCTGTGTCTGGGCTTTCTCGTCTCAGTGCAGCAAGGCACCGTGATCAACCAACACGTGATGGGGAAGGCCCTGGTTCTGTCTGTGTTTGGGGGTAAATAGCCGTGTGGTGTTGAGTGACTGTGATTGGCTTTTCCAGCTCCTTTAACACAAACTACAACCCACTCACGATACAACTCCGGCAGATGTGGTTAAAGTGATGTTTGTTGACTTGCCTCATTTCCTTCCAGCTCTTAAGTTCCAAAGTCTAACTGGGATGGTAGATGTGAAATGCATGACTGTCGTCCTAATTTCTGCATGTGTTTATGACGATGTGTTGAGGGGAGGGGGGAGGAGAGCCAGAGAGCATTTTCAGAAACCGGAGGTCTTTCCTTGTCTTACTCTGGGGGAATGCTGTGTAGTTCTGATAGAGTTGTCTATCGATCTGTTTGTGAATGCCCTTTCGCTTTAAACTTCCAGCTCTTCTGGTGGCGTCCTTGGTTGTAAGGTGGCTGCTGTATAACGTCCACTCTCTCATATTTAATATGTGTGATTGTTACTGTTGTCCTTTTGTTTTAAAGTAACCATAAGAGGAAATGATCCGAGTTACATTAGAGAAAATGGATTGATCCGAGGAACAGAGTGCAGTAAAACTCATACTGGCATTTCGCTTTTCTCATTTCCCCATAAGCGGGCGGGCATTAATCCCTTCCCACCTTCTAATGTCCTTGGTGTCCAGCTGGCTTTGTGGGATGTTGCAATGGTTTTACTGTACTGCCTCGATCTGTGCCAGGCATTTATACACAGCCACGTGTGCGAGTCAGAGCGTATGTGGTCACCCCTGTGGCTCACGGGGTTCGCTGAATGGCCTCTCCACTGTCCCTATAGATGGCAGAAACGGTGGACACAGGTGAAATGGTCAACGGTGCCGCGGAACAGAGAACAAGCTCAAAGGAGTCCAGCCCCATCCCCTCCCCGACCTCGGACCGCAAAGCCAAGACTGCCCTCCCGGCCCAGAGTGCTGCCACCTTGCCGGCCAGAACCCAGGAGACCCCTTCGGCCCAGATGGAAGGCTTCCTGAATCGGAAGCACGAGTGGGAGGCTCACAACAAGAAAGCCTCAAGCAGGTAACGGCAGTGAAGGCTGAGGCAGCGAGGTGGGAAGCCAGCCCGCCTGCCCGGTCAAGGTCGAAGCACCCGCTTACGAGTTGAAAGGGGGGAGTGTGCACTTGTGAAATCCATTTGTTCTCAGCTTCCTGGGTGTGCGTCACTTTTTTCCTTGGGAATGACATTGGAAAGTGGGAGGAGAGTTTTTTTTAAGGTTAATTAAACATGGATGGGAATAGCAAAAGGGGGCCTTGGTAATTCTTCCTGAGAAGACATAGGCTGCGTAGAGGTAGGGGAATTTCCCTAAAGTGAAGTGTTCTTCCTTGAGGGATTTATTTTTTTTTTAAGACACTTTCATTTTTCCCAGCCTTATCTCCATATCTGTGTTTATATTCACTATTTTCCAATAAGCCCTACTGTTATTACCTCAATTTTACAGATGAGGAAACGGAGGCCTTATGTGGTTACAAAAGCTCACCCTTTAGAAACCTAGTGTATGGCATAGCCTAGGTGCAATCCGTATCTTATTCCAAAGCGTGCTTAACCAGTCAACTGTTCTGCCTGGGACCAGCATGTGCAGTTGTACAGGTTGTATATATTAGACCAGGAAATCCCATATAAGTTGAGTACAACATAAATTTATATTTTAACATAGGTAGGTGGCAGTAAATTGTCTTCTGATAAAATCAGCCTATCATGACAGTTTGCCTTGTCATGGGGGGAGGGCTGTCTTTTTTCTGATTGATCCTGAGGTACTACAAGTGCTAATGGCCCTGGATCTGCCTCCCCATCGAGTTGCCAAGCCTCATCAGGACTAAAACCGAGGTGCAAGGGCTAGCTGTTGCAGGACAGGCATGTTTCAAACGAGGAGCCTGCCCTGTACAGCATTACCGCAAGAGGGTACTGCAGCAAAGAGGACTGACCCCAACAAGTCTTTCCCGTCAGAGCCAAGAGTATCTTTAAGTAATAGAAGAGGGTACCGTGTTTTTCCCGAAACTCAGAGAAGTAGCCCTGGATCACCTGCCTCTGTAGCACCATGTACACCCTCCCAGCAGTGCACTGGAGGAATTTTCTTATATTGTTTAGTTTTAGCAGAATTTAGAAAAGGCCTTGAACAAGGGGTCACACCACGTTGTGTGGGGGTTGCTTTCATGTCAGTCAGATTCTTAATTCTTGAAGGGAGTGTGGTCTAGAACCCTGATGTTCCTCTCTTTACTGCTCAGGTCCTGGCACAATGTTTATTGTGTCATAAATAACCAAGAAATGGGTTTCTACAAAGATGCAAAGACGGCTGCCTCTGGAATCCCCTACCACAGCGAGGTCCCTGTGAGTTTGAAAGAAGCCATCTGTGAAGTGGCCCTTGATTACAAGAAGAAGAAACACGTGTTCAAGCTGAGGTGAGAGGGGCCACGTTTCTTGGTTGCCGAGAGCAGGTGTCTGTTATCACTCTCGGGGGTGGTTTTACCCAGAAGGTACTGTGATCATTCCTCCTCCCTCCCATTTAAAGTGAGCCTTGTGTAGCTTGTCACGTGTCTGGGTTCGGATCTTTAGGGACTGCAGCCCATCACCAGCTTCCCTGTGGTTAGTGGTGCAGCTCAGCCTTGAAGAAAATGAGCTTTTGTTTTGATAAGCTGGAACTTACTGTTCCACAAGACAAGGTGAGCTGTTCACATGTCACAATTGAAGGGAAGCGTAGAAAAATAGTTTACCCATTTTTGCACCTTATCCGGACCTAGGAGATACTATTCTTCGCCCACAAGATAGCTGGAGATGGGTCCCAGGAGTCATCCCGGAGCTGGCGGAGATCAACAGAAGTGCATGTGTGGGACCTGGATCTCTGTCCACCCCCTACTTGCCCAGCAGATATTCCACCTGCTTCTGGGACCACCTTGTTCCAAATGTCTCCAGCTTATAGAGTACATACACCTCTTCACAGAGTGGATCCAAGCTCAGAAGTTCTTCTTATACTTAGAAATGGGGAGAAAAGCCGTTTTATCATGTAGGAAGTAAACGTGTCAGTGTTTAGAATGTTAAGTAGTTTAATACTAATTTGATCTGTTGCTGTGGGACCTGAAAAGCTTTGGTCTTCAGTTAGACGTTTGTGTTCTGTCAGCTGGACTAGGCCAAGGACTGCAAATGAGTTTCAAGGGTATGACTTCTTGAGCTCTTTCAAGGAGTCCTGGAGGCAGGCTGTCTTCAGGACTTGGAACACTACAAGTGTAAAACAAGGCGCAGACAGCCTGGCTCCCTGGCTGCCTCCCTTCTTTGTTCTCCCTGGACGCAGCTTCAGAGGGTCAGGATTTTGGCAGAGGACACTTACCCTGCTCCCGACCAGGAACACCCCTTTCTCTGGACCGCAGTGAAGTGAATGAGCCAACCCTCTAAGCCAGTGACTCTTCAGTGTCCTAGGGATGGCCTTGCCAGGACAGTTTCTTTATGTACCACATAAGCAGAGAAATCTAGGAGACCCTTTCTGTATGTCTATTTAAAAACTCTGGTATTTGTAAATGTGGGGAATACAAGTTCTGTAGCAGAATTTCAAAAGAACTCATTTTTTTAAATTCCTGTATAGTTAATTTGTAGGATCTTATTAGTTATAGATGTACACTATAGTGGTTCAACAGTTCTATACATGACTCAGTGCTCATCACAATAGGTCTACTCTTAATTCCCCTCACCTGTTTCACCCATCCACCCATCTCAAAAAATAGTTGAGTCTATTTTTTGTCTCTTTTCTCTTTGTTCATTTGTTTCTTAAACTCCATGTAGGAGTGAAATCATACAGTATTTGGCTTTGACTTACTTCAGTTAGCATTTTGTGGATGTATCCATGTTGTTGCAGATGCCAAGATTTCATTCTTTTTTATGTTTGAGTAAGACTCCAGTGTGTGTGTGTGTGTGTGTGTGTGTGTGTGTGTGTGTGTGTGAGAGAGAGAGAGAGAGAGAGAATATGAGAGAATATATATATGTACCACATCTTCTTTATCCATTCATCTGTTGATGGACACTTGGGTTGCTTCCATAACGTGACTATTGTAAATAATGCAATAAATATAGGGGTGCATAGATGTTTTTGAATTAATGTTTTCTTTTTCTTTGTTTAAATAAATACCCAGTAGTGGAATTACTGGATCATGTGGTAATTGTATGTTTAATTTTTTGAGAAACCTCCATACTCTCCACAGCAGCTGTACCAGTTTGCATTTGCACCAATAGTGCACAAGGATTCCTTTTTCTTTACATCCTCACCAACACTTCTTGTTTCTTGTGCTTATGATTTTAGCCATTCTGACAGGTGTGAGGTGCTAGCTCACCATAATTTTGATTTGTATTTTCCTGATGGTGAGTGATATTGAGCATCTTTTCATGTGTCTGTTGGCCATCTCTGTATCTTCATTGGAGAAATACCATTCCTGTCTTATGCCCATTTTTTAATTGGATTATTTGGGTTTTTTAGTGTTGATTTGTAAAAGTTCTTTTTTTTTTTTAAGATTTTATTTATTCACGAGAGACACAGAAAGAGAGAGAGAGAGAGAGAGAGAGAGAGGCAGAGACACAAGCAGAGGGAGAAGCAGGCTCCATACAGGGAGCCTGACGTGGGACTCGATCCTGAGTCTCCAGAATCAGGCCCTAGGCCGAAGGTGGTGCTAAACCCCTGAGCCACCCAGGCTGTCCAGTATAAGTTCTTTATTCATTTTAAATGTTGATGTTAAAGAGGGAGCTAGAGAGCATAAGCCAGAGAGGCAGAGGCAGAGGGAGGAGAGGGACAGAGAATTGCAAGCCAACTCCAATGCTGAGCATGGACCCTGACGTGGCTCAGTCTCACGACCCTAAGATCATGACCTGAGCCAAAACCAAGAGTCAGACAGTTAACTGCGCCACTCAGGCGCCCCACTTTATAGATTTTGGATACTAACCCTTTATCGGATGTGTCATTTGCAATTATCTTCTCTCATTCGGTAAGTTGCCTTAAAGTTTTGCTCATTTTTTCCTTTGCTGTACAGGAGCTTTTTATTTTGAAGTCCCAATAGTTTATTTTTGCCTTTGTTCTCCTTGCCTCAGAGGACATATCTAGAAAAATGTTGCTTATAGGTAATACTAGAGAAAATTACTACCTGTGCTCTCTTCTACAGTTTTTACATTTTAGTTCTCTCGTTGAGATCCTTAATCCATTTTGGGTTTATTTTTGTATATGGTGTGAGCAAGTGGTCCAGTTTCATTATTTTGTATGTTACTGTCCAGTTTTCTCAGCACCATTTGTTGAAGAGACTTTTTCCCATTGTATATTCTTGCCTCCCTTATCAAAGTTTAATTAAACATATAATTGTGGGTTTATCTTTGGGTTTTCTGTTCCATTCATCTATTTGTCTCTCTTTGTGCCAGTACCATACTGTTTTGGTCACTCCAGCTCTATAATATAACTTTTCATGTCTGCTATCCAGGGTCTTTTGTGGTTCCATACAAGTTTTGGATTGTTTATTTTGTTCTGTAAAAAATGCTGTTGGTATTTGATGGGGATTATATGATCATTTTTAAAGTATTTGTTTTCCCAATCCATCAGCATGGAATAGTTTTCCATTGTTTGTGTTATCTTTGGTTTCTTTCATCAGTGTTTTTAATTTTCAGAGACTTTTACATCCTTGGTTAAATTTATTCCTAGCTATTTTATTGTTTTTGGTGCAATTGTAAATGAGACTTTTCTTTTTTAAGATTTTATTTTTAAGGGGATCCCTAGGTGGCTCAGTGGCTTAGCGCCTACCTTTGGCCCAGGGAGTGATCCTGGAGACCCGGGATCGAGTCCTGCGTTGGGCTTCCTGCATGGAGCCTGCTTCTCCCTCTGCCTGTGTCTCTGCCTCTCTCTCTCTCTCTGTGTCTCTCTCATGAATAAATAAATAAAATATTAAAAAAAAATCTGGCTAAAGGTTTATCAATTTTGTTGATCTTTCAGACAAACCAGCTCCTGGTTTTGTTGATGTTTTTTTGTTTAATTATTATTTATTTCTTTCTGCTCTAATCTTTTTTTTTCTTCCTTCTACTGGCTTATGGTTTTATTTATTATTTTTCTCACTCCTTTAGGTAAAGGTTAGGTTTTTTATTTGAGATTTTTCTTGATTCTTGAGGGAATTCTGTATTGCTATAGACTTTCCTCTTAGAAGAGCTTTTGCTGTATCCCAAAGATTTTAGACTTTGTATTTTCATTTTCATTTGTATTCCTGGATGTTTTGATTTCCTCTTTGATTTCTTGTTTGACTTATTGTTTAGTAGCATGTTATTTAATCTCCATGTATTTGTGTTCTTTCTAGATTTTTTTCTTGTGGTTGATTTCTAGTTTCATAGCATTGTGATCAGAAATGATGAATGATATATACGACTTGGATCTTTTTGAATTTGTTGAGACTTGTTTTGTGGCCTAACATGTGATGTTTTCTGGAGAATGTTCCGTGTGGACTTGGAAAGAATGTGCATTCCATTGTTTTAGGATGGAATGTTCTGAATATATCTATTAGATCCACCTGGTCCAGTGTGTCATCAAAACCAGTTTCCTTGTTGATTTTCTGTTTGGATGATCTATCCACTGATGTAAGTGGGTGTTAAGTCTCGTACTATTACTGTATTACTATTGATTACTTCCTTTATGTGTTTGGGTGCTGCCATGTTGGGTGCATAAATATTTACAAATTTTACATCTTCTTGTTGGATATGTAGTGAAAAGACTCATCATTTTTATTTTTAAATTATTTTTAAAAGATTTTATTTATTTGAAAGAGCACAAGCCAGGGGTTGGGGAAGAGGGGCAGTGGAAGGAGGGGTGCAGAAGGAGAAGGACGAGCAGATTCCCTAGGACTCAGCACCATGGGATCATGACCTGAGGACTCATTTTTTTTTTAAGATTTTATTTATTTATTTGACAGCATAAGCAGGGGAAGTGGCAGAGGGAGAGAGAGAAGCAGGCTCCCTGCTGAGCAGGGAGTCCAATGTGGGGCTCAATCACAGGACCCCAGGATCATGACCTGAGCTAAAAGCAGATGCTTAACCAATTAAAGAACCCCGGTGCCCCAGGACTCATCATTTTTATTTTTTTTTAATTTTTATTTATTTATGATAGTCACAGAGAGAGAGAGAGAGAGGCAGAGACATAGGCAGAGGGAGAAGGAGGCTCCATGCACTGGGAGCCCGATGTGGGATTCCATCCCGGGTCTCCAGGATCGCGCCCTGGGCCAAAGGCAGGCGCCAAACTGTTGCGCCACCCAGGGATCCCCAGGACTCATCATTTTTAAAGTGTTATCTCTTAAATTCAGTTTAGAGCAATGATTAGACTTTCCACATCTGGCCACAGCAAAGCCAGATGTTGATATGTTTGGGACATTTTTGATCCTTCCAGTGGATTGAAACATTAAGTTTTATGTATATTATATTGACCCAATTATACAGCTTCTTGCTGTTGCTGGACCTTTGTGGGTCCCGGGCACAGCTGGTGATAAGTACAGAGCTCCGTTGGGCATTTCTGGTCAGATTCCCCTGGCCTGCTTATGTCCTGCATAGGTTTTGAGAATTTGAAGGTTTTGTGTCTTCCTAAGTCAAATCGTGACTGACTTTCTTTCTTCAACTTACAGATTAAATGATGGCAATGAGTACCTCTTCCAAGCCAAAGATGATGTAAGTTTTTAAGATTGATTTCTCTCAGTACTTGGGAGTTTACATGCCAAGATTTATTTACAGTGTTCTCTGTGTAAGTAATGATCAGCCATGGCTTCTCGTATCCTCAGTCACCAGCACTGGAAGGTATTCAGTTCTCTGTGTCGCTAGGAAGCAGCAAATGGCATCATTGTCTGCTTGGTGTGTCAGGAGGGCTAGTTACAGGGCTCTGAAAGTGGTGGAGGAAAACATGCCCACCCCTGGCAGTGGATGAGGCCCAGGGAGTGGTCCCAAGAAGGGATGCAGATCCTGAGGTGCAGTCAGGGGCCTATCTGCTGATGAAAAGCAACATGTGCAATGCTGTATATATGAAAAACCAACTTCTGTTAAATTCATGCAGGGTTGTATGTCTAATGTCTTTTAAATTTTTAAGAAATATAAAAGAAGGAACAGAGGGTGCATCCCACCAATGGAGACCAGTCTTCTTGTTCTTCCAAGTTTGTAGGACCACATGACTTAGATTGGTGGCTTTCTAGTCCTGGAAACCAAATTCTCGTGAGAGTTGAATCATATTCGCTCCACTGAGGGTCACGTGGGAACTGCATGTCTCTCCTTTAGCCAGATGCCCCCATGGGCTAACCTTCTTCCCAAGCCTTCTGACTGATGGAGGCACATATGGTTGGGCAGGTGAAAGAGTGTTTTGAGCCCATCCCTCTTGGCTGAGTCTCCCCTGTGGTCCTTTGTCCAGGAGGAAATGAACACATGGATCCAGGCCATCTCCTCCGCCATCTCCTCTGATAAACACGAGGTGTCCGCCAGCACCCAGAGCACGCCAGCATCCAGCCGGGCACAGACCTTGCCCACCAGCGTCGTCACCATCACCAGCGAGTCTAGCCCCGGCAAGCGGGAGAAGGACAAAGAGAAAGACAAGGAGAAGCGGTTCAGCATTTTTGGCAAAAAGAAGTGAACTCCTTTCCTTTACCTCTTGCCCTTCTCTTACCTTTTCAGTGAAACTCCAGCATGCAAGCTCAGAACCAACACATTACTCTCTGTGCCTAATGTTCTTCAATGTGGTTGATTTTTTTTTTTTTAATTTATAGAGCATTTCTTGGGGGGTGGGTGGGGGGAAATACACCTAAACACTTTATCTCCAAGTTACAAAAGTTTGAGGTGCAGAGGGAAGACCAGATTTTTTTTAATGAAATTATATAGATTAGATCTCAATATTTAAACTGTTCCTCAATTTTGTGAGGCTGCGTTGGAAATAACCCGCCTCTAGTGCTGTTGGTATGCAAGGCAGCGGTGCTTAAACAAGATTTCCTGTGCTCACCAGAGACAAAAATGTACCAATTTCCTGACACCATTCTCTTCCATTTATTTCCAGTGGTTACCTTGAGTCTTGACTATTAGAAGTGCCCACGACGGGTCTAACCTTGATTAAACAGATCGTGTATTATGATCTCGCTGCAGCGACAGTTGCAGCTCCATGTTCAATCTACAGACCAAACCGTTTGTATCTGGCATCACTTACTAACACATGCCCTGCGGCTTTTTCTGCGTCACCTGCAAGGACAGTTGAGAATGTCGGTATACCGGTATAAGAGAAGGAATAGAAAATTGATACTGTTTTAAATAATCTGTAATTTCAGTTTTTTTTTTTTTGCTGAAATACATTATATTGTATGTTTGAGATAATTCTAGTACAAAGTATAATAAAACTAGATGTATAATAAACCCTTTAAATCATTGGTAAGTGTACAAGTGGAACTGAAGCATTTACTGGACAAAGTCATGTTACTCTAATGGTTACTTGCTCGTGCGTTGCCACACTGTGTTATAATTTGCTTCATTACCTTGCTCTTTGATACATAGTGTGCATTTCTTTGTCACTGTAACGATTGTAATGACAAAATTTTCATCTTACTGCACAATCAAAATGGCATTGATAGGAATGAACTCCAGAGGCCGGGCCTGAGCCGAGAGGTGGTCGCTCCGGCCTGGCACTCAGTCGTCTGACCTGTACCTCTCAACTTTTGCCCTGTTAAATATATGCTATGTCATTAAATGCTTTTAAATCTAGCACGGCGAGTAATTGTTGTCTTTTCTCTCCTGCGTGCATGCCATGTAGGGACATCACAAAGCCAGGAATAGCAAACGGGAAACACTAGACTGTCCCCCTGGGTTCCTGTTTTGTGTTTTTGTGCGTGTATCATGCGCTGGCTTCGAAAACTACAGCAAACAATAATAAATGTGAGATGTTTTGCAGCTACACATTCAGATTTTATCTTTTATTTATGAAAAAGCTAACAGCGAACTTGTTAAACCTGAGTTCTGAGGAAGGTATTAGCAAACTTTTCCTGTAAAGGGCCAGAGGTGGCCAGTACTTTAGCCTTTGTGGGTTAGACTCCGTCTGTGGAAGCTGCTTACCGTGGAGTACAGAGGCAGCCATCGATGATGTGTGAGGGAATGGGCATGATTGTTCCAGTAAAACTGTTTGTGGACACATATGTGAATTTTATGTAATCTTTACGTGCTGTACGATATTCTTCTGATTAAAACAATTTTTTTAATGTAAAATCTGTTTTATACGGATCATACAGAAACAGGATAGGCCACATTTGGCCCATGGGGGCCCCATTCAGTGGTGCCATTATGGGATCACGGGTACATATGCATGTTATACTTGTCCTTTTTTTTAATCTGGGTACATTGACTCCAGACCACTTGCATATTTTCTTACATGGAGCAGCACAAGATGCTAGTATTAGGAGTTTTCAGTAAGCTGTTCCACAGAGGCCCACGCCTAACGTAATGTCAGTCCTGAGCGCCACAGCTGAATGGCATTGAAGTCTTTTGTGACCCCAGAAACTGGCCCTCTCTCACTCCTTCTCTCATGCACCCAAACCCATTTATCTCCGTGTGACTCACCCTTGCCTTCCATACGATTGGAATCCTGTCTCAACAGATGATCCTCTCACAAAGTGATTGGAAAATAATCATGATTGGTGACCTCCTGCTCTTGACAGAGCCAGCCAGATGCAGGCAAGACACACTTAAAAGGAAAATAACCAGCAATTCCAGGATCCCATAAAAAAAATGCATGGGATATCTTGCAGATAGTTCCAGAGGTTCACAGATCCCTGAATACGCAACTTGGATTTGGTGGTACTTGCTTTCCTTACCACATTTGCTGAGGATCCACTGCAGCCTGAAAGGGAAAGATGATGGGCAGTGGGAACAGCAGCAGCGGAAGACTGGATTCTGTGGGTCATCAGGTGCCGATGTGAACAGGTACGATCAGAAAACCCCAACAATACGTGTTCACTGGATGAGGCTACAGGCCGTAGAGGATCGTGATTATCCTATCATGGTAAATATGGGGTGGGTTGTTTCTTTTTAATCCTATACACTATTTAGTACTTTGAGGATGGTTCACATTTATTTTTATTGCCCTAGTGGTGTACTATTTTACTTTACTTTTTAGTGATCTAGGATGGGTGATAATACTGCCCTCTGTGCATCTGAGAAGTGCGAAGCAGTAAAATACAACTGTCAGGATATGAAATGGGTGTTGATTGATTAAAGGACGCTGTTGTCTCACTTGACCATCACTGAAGTTGAATGCAACCTCAACTGATGGTACCTCAGGGTTGTGTTTTCTTGGGGTACTTGAAGTGCTGCTGCTGCTTCCAACTAGTGTCCTCTTCAGTGGACGAAATGAGTGTATCAGACTGGGTGGTGGACACATCGTTACCACCCAGTGCTTGGTGCTGTTAGGGTTGGTTGTGTGTGGAGGCTCCTATGGCACTTCTCTCTGTGTATGTTATTTTCATTTTTTAGTTGGAATCCTTATTTTCTTTGGTCTAGTGGTAGAATTCATATAGGAGAGGTAGGATAGGGCTGTGGGGGTGCTGAGTCTGTTAAGTGTCTGCCTTTGGCTCAGGTCATGATCCTGGGATCCTGGGATCCAGCTCCACATTGGACCCCCTGCTCAGAGGGAGGCCTACTTCTCCCTCCGCCTCAGCCTGCCGCTCCCACTGCTTGTGTGTGCACGCACGCTCTCTTTGTCAAATAAAATCCTAGTTTTTTAAAAAAAGGGAAGGTTGGCTAAAAGCTTGAGTCTTTCCCATCATTCAAACTGACTTTTCTAAGGACACCTGGGCGGCTCAGCCATTGAGCGTCTGCCTTTGGCTCAGGTCATGATCCCAGGGTCCGGGATCAAGTTCCACATCAGGCTCCTTGCAAGGAGCCTGTGTCTCCGCCTCTCTCTGTGTGTCTCTCATGAATATGTAAAATCTTTTAAAAAACCGACTCTTCTAAGCATGACCCATACACCAAAAGCCATTAAAAAAAAAAAAAAAAGTTCAAGGTTTCTCTCACCATTGAGAGTCACAGTGAAGCCTTTCACTTTCCACCTCCCAATGCCAACTATCAATTAAATTCTCCTCCTTGAAAGATGTCCCATCTTTGGCTGGTGGAAGTCCCTTCAAGTTGGCTTCTGAGTCCTTTTGATAAAACCTGAGTCACCTTTAATACTTTCCTCCCTCCCTGGCATGACAAGCCGTCCCAGGCTCACCAGTACATTTCTTACCCCCAGACCTGCAATCAGAATCTCTAAGAAACCCTGATTTCTTTGAATGGAAAATGATAATTTCAAAACCATAATTTTTGTGTTAGAACTGCTCATTGCTATTGGGTTGGTCCTTTTTTCTGTGTGAATCGGTAGATAAAAATAATTCATGAGTTCATACTGCAATTCAGGGCTTTTTTACTTGACGTTTCCTCTATTATGCCATAATCTTTTCCACCCAGAATCAGCACTCAAAAGATCCGGGGGCATAGAATTAGAATATCTTAGGGTGACTCACTTGCTTTATCACACACACAAACTCAGAATAGCAATACTAATACCACCACCAATAAGAACAGTTTGGGGTTTGTGGTGGTGGTGGTGGTGGTGCTACTTTTTTACGTTGTGGTACTTGTGGATTGATTCACACGTGCTTGTAAGAGATAACTGGGTTCCCCTCAGCAGTGCTCCCCTTGGTCACATTCTGCAGAACTGGAGTGCAGTGTCCCATCCAGAGTGTTGCCACCGACCCAGTCAGGAGTCCACGTTTCCCCAGCTGCAGGATCCCTCCTGCTGCCCTGTTACTGCCACACCTTGCCAGCAACCAGCCGCCTGCTCCCCGACGTTAAATCTTGGTCATTTCAGAAATGTCATTTCAGGTATGTGTGCCTGCATGCAATCACACAGGGTGTCACAAGCATGTAGGCCTGGTTTCTTTTCCCACTCAGCATAAATCTTCCAGGTTCTCGGGTGTATCCATAGTGCTGAGTGGTGTTCCGAGCCGCGGAGGTTCCCGTGTGGGCGCTCACCCACTGAAGGGCATCGGGGTAGCTCCCAGTTTGGGGCTGTTTAGGAAGAAAGCTGCCATGACCATGTGTGCGGGGCGTTTGGGGTGGACCTAAATCTTCATCTCACCGGGGTGGGGTGGCGCGGGCGGGGGGAATGCCCAGGAATGTTGAGAACCGTTTTTGAAAACATTTTGCATGTGCTCCCTCAGTCCCACCCGCCCCCTCACCCCCACGGTGCCTGGGCACCGTTCTCTGCGCCCTCCCGGGCACTGTCCGGGCCTTCCGAGCTCGCCCCCTCGGCGTGTGCCTCTCGGGGCGCCCCCCTCTTGCCTGCTCGCCTGCCCTCGGGCCAGCCTGCGCTTCAAGCGAGGCGCTCCCTTGACCCTCCAGGGCCGCAGAAGGACTTCCCAAGGGAGAATAAGTGCGAGTCCCGAGTTTTGCAAAGTTTGGACCTAACCTAGCACAGGCTACCCTAGAAAGAGGAGTTCTTCAAGGTCGTTTTTTTTTTTTTTTTTTAAATCCAACTGGCTTGAACGTGAGAAAGGACGTTACCTCCTGTTGGGAGCGCGGAAGGCTCCCCCCCCCCCCTAAAAGCTGGGCCTGGGCCTGCAAGGGATTCAGGAAGCAGAACTGGAGGGGCCCGGTGTCTCCGGCGCTGCCCGGGTGCTCTCCCCGGCTGGGGAAGCGCCGCCGCGGAGCCTCCCGAGAACGCCCCGGGCTGCCGGGGGCGCGGGGGCGGGGAGGGTGGGGGGTGGGGGACCCGGTCCAGGAGGCCCGTTCCGGGCTGCCGGGAGCTCAGAGGGGGCCGGCTGGGGGTGCCCGGGGTTCCCCGGGGCTGGCGGCCCGGGCTGGAGCCTCCAGGCGGCCCTCGGGCTTGCTTCCCCGCGGGCCGGGGCCGGCACGGCAGGAAGCCGAGGCAGCTGCCCCGAGCGGGGGGCCCCCGCCGCGCCCCGCCCCGCCGCCCGCCCCTGCTCCAGCCGGTCCCCGCGGCACACGCGTCCTGGGGCGCGGCCCGGGCTGGCGCCAGCCTCCGTGCACCCTCGCTCGTCCGCTCGGTGCGTGTCCGGGGGCGGGGGCGGGAGGGGGCGGGAGAGCCGCGGGGCTCCCCGAAACTGCTGCTCCGAACGGAGGGAGGCTTCCGTCCTGCGCGAGGCCGCGGGGAGGTTCTCGGGGTGCGGCGCGGCCCCTGCATCCCGCGGGGGGGAGCGGGCCTCACCGCGGGCTCCCGGAGACGCGACCCCCTCGCAGCCGCCGAGAGCCGCTTCCAGTTCGCCGTTGGCGCGGGGCGGGGGGGGGGGGGGGGGGGGAGCAGCCGGGGGCAGGGGAGGGCTGGGGGGGGGGCTTACAGCCTGCCACCCTCCTCACGTCCGCTTCCTCAGAACCTGGCTCTTCCAACCTGTAAAAGGGGACTGAAGGGGGGCCCCTGGGTGGCTCAGCAGTTTGGCGCCTGCCTCCGGCCCAGGGCGTGATCCCGGGGTCCTGGGTTCGAGTCTTCGCCAGGCTCTCTGCGTGGGGCCTGCTTCTCCCTCTACTGTGTCTCTGCCTCTCTCTCTCTCTCTCTCTCTCTCTCTGTGTCTCTCATGAATAAATACATACAATTGTGTAAAAAGGGGAGGGGAACTGAAGGGATGAGGTGAAGGCCACTGCCCTCCAAAAATCCCTTCCCCAGTGGCCCCGTGCTGCTCACAGGCTTCCTTAAACTTGTGCTAAGGCGCTGCGCGGCGGGTGACAGCGAGCACACACCCACACACCCACACACCCACACACCCACACACCCACACACCCACACACCCACACACCCACACACCCACCGTGGGGCACGCGCCGGGCTTCGGCCCAGGGTAGGACCGGAGGAAAGGTTGATTTGCTGCCCACGTTCCCGATCTGGTCAGGGCTGCGGGTCCATATGTCTGTACCGTCCCAGGCCCACACTCCCGCCTGCGTCCCGGTCACTCGGGGCCTCAGGCTGGTCTCCCCCCTGGTGGCAGCAGCCGCCCGCGCTCCCAGGGTCACATCCTTGTTCTCATCTAAGAGGAGGCAAAAGTCTCCTCGTCCAAACACAACGGGGCCACAAGTTTCACTGGGAATGGACTGACTTCGCTCTCGCATCCCTCCCTGAACCACACCTCCCACAAGAGACATCACCTCAGGCCACCCGGGCGCGCCCTGGTCTACCCAAACCACAGGTCGTTACAGCAGGGACATGGGTGGTTGGGCCCTCAGTGTCCCTCACCACATAGGATTGAGAAGAATGACGTCATCAAAGGGTGGCTTGGGTGAGGTAAGGTGGGGGGGGGTTGGTGGAATCTGAGTGTGGGGACGCTAAAGCCCCACTGTCTGCCCAGCTCCCCAAATGCTGCATATCTCCACATAAAAGTGTTGGCTCCAAAAGGGGTGGGGTTTGAGAAACCACTACTTTTTCTCTGAAAAGGAGAAACGGTGTTTCTAGAAGAGCCTCCTCTTGAAGTTAGGTTTGAAGCTCATTTTATTTGATTTTTATTTTATTTTGGGGGAGAGAGAGAGAATGGGGAGGGGGGGCAGAGGGAGAGAGAGAGAATCTTAAGCAGGCTCGACACCTACCACGGAGCCGGACATGGGGCTTGATCCCATGACCCGAGATCATGACCTGAGCCAAAATCCAGTCGGACGCCCAACCCACTGAGCCACCCAGGCCCCACTCTTTGTATTTTAAAGCACATTTGCTAAGGTATTCAAGGTTGCCCCTGACTTTGCCCGTGTCGATACTGCCAGCGGGCTTTCCCTCCAAGACGCTCGTTTGGGGTGCACCTGGCTTCAGAGAACAGACGCGGGTTACTGAGTAGGAAGGGCCGGGAGGGGTCTGGGCCCTCTTGCTACTGTCCACAGGTCGGTCCCCTTCTCCAGGGTCCCGGGAGGGTTGCCTTAGACACTAGGAAGCCCAGCAGCTGGAGAAGGTACTGGGATGCTAGAAATGTATGAATTAACCAAATATTTGGATAAGGAGTTGCATTTTTTTTTTCTTTTGAAACACAGTTCTCCAGAAGGTGCTCATTATTGATCTGGGGAGTCCTGAGGGCCTGAGGTAATGGCCGAAACGTCATTTGGCCAAGACACAATCCGTGTGGGTGCGCGGTGGCCCCGGCGGCCCGCCCCTCCTCAGAACAGCTCCTGTCAGCGTTTTCCTTACAAAATCCTCACAGCGGCGGGAGGTAAAACCACCCCGGTGGTTCCGGGTGTTCGTGTCCTGGAGGGCTCAGGGGTCTCCTGCAGCCGAGCTGGGGGTACTGAGCGGGCCCAGGGGGGCGGCCGGGCCTGGTGCAGCGGCAGCCCCCACCGCTCCCCTGCGGCTGTGGAAGTGAGGGGGTGCAATGCCTGGCGTTCCTCAGGTAGGAGGGGACAGGATTCAAATTCCACAGGACAGTTTGCAAAGACCAACCGGCCCTTTGCATTGCGACCCTTGGCGTTTTCGTCATTTCTCTGTGGCGCTTCCCCCCGGGGAGGCCGCCCGGCTGGGGGACTCCGACCCCAGGGCCCCTTTGCGCCGCAGACCCTGGGGGGGGCTGCCTTCAGAGCCCCGGGCCGCCCGAAGGACCCTCGCAGGGGGCAAGCAGCGCAACCTCAGTGACCCAGGGCCATGGCCCTGTGCCCGGGGGCCACGTGGGTCAGCCCGCTCGGCGACCGCAGGGATGCAGAGGCCGAGCCCGAGCTGGTAGGGAGCCTACCGGGAGGGCGTCCCAGAACGTTTTGGAACGTCGTGGTGGCCTCGTCCCCGCCCAGCTGCCTGGCGATTTTCGGCCTCTGAGCAGGGTGTCGCCCAGGCTGCCCCGGCACCGTGTGCAGGCCGCGAGCGAGCACACCCCCATGGGAAACAGGAGCTGGTCTCTACCGGGACACGAGGAGCACGAATGTGCCAGAACAGCTGGGAAAACCCGGCCAGGACTGAGGCCCAGGCCTCTGAACCTCTGGTGTCCTGCGCTTGTTCCCCAGACAGGTGGCTTGGGCTTGCTGAGGGCGGCGCGGCCTGTGGGCAGGGTGCTTAGCACCCTGAGTGTCCCGAGTCCTCAGGGCGACCCTGGGGCGCTGTCGCCTCCTGATGGTGCAGCGGGGGGAGGCAGCTTCAGGAGTTAAGTGGTGTGAGCCGTGGCTCGGGATTCGAATTCTGACGTGCCTTCCCCAGGGCCACACTCCGTCCCTACTGACTGCCCTCCTGAAGCCGCTCGCCCCGGTTGGAGACCAACAAACCGCTGCCCTGGACCAGCGCCAGCCAGCGGAGGGAAAGGGGGTCTCTGCGCGTCAACCATCCCCGGAAAGGGGGCTCCTAGGGGCCGTCCACCTAACTGCCACGAAGCCTGGGTCCCCAGGCTCTCGGCTCCTCGCGGGCCCCTCAGCACCCGTGTTCCTCTGGAGCTTAGTGGCCGAGCTGTGGGGTGGCCCCCAGAGCCCTGTGCGACGTCACCGCAGGCTGGCTGCTGCCTGCTGCTCGCTAGTCTGCAGCCGCCCCGACCTGGACTGTCCACGCGCCGAAGTCCTTTCTGGGTCAAAGTGAAGGTCAAGCGGAGGACATGGGGACACAATACGTGTTCAGAAGGAAAGACGAGAAGAAAGAGGGGGGAAGGGGGAAGCATCCTCCGACCAGCTGGGTCCTCTGTGGCCTCTGGTGGCAAAATAAATCATGGCTCAGCCCCGAACGCCGGGCCCAGGTGTGGTGTTTAAAAACCAGGAGAGGAAAGGAAGAAGGTCAGCTCCCAGCCTGTGTGGACAGGCTTCTTCAATCTCCTTCACAGCTGAAGGCGGTGAGGACGAGCTATAGGAACTGATGGGCTCTGGCGGGGGGGCGGGTCAGACCCCGGCTCCGCGACGGTCACAGGCCCCCTTGTTCTCTGACTTGTCATTTCTCGTTGCTCTGAGCCCTGACTCTGCCACTGCCCACCGGACTCCTGGCTGTCGTCCCCGCCTGCGTAGAATTCCACGCGGTGAAACATCGTATGTACTTACTCTGTGTAGTATTTTCTTTTTTAAAGATTTTATTTATTTATTCATGAGAGACACAGAGAGAGAGAGATAGAGAGATACAGGCAGAGGGAGAAGCAGGCTCCATGCAGGGAGCCCGAGGTGGGACTCGATCCCAGGTCTCCAGGATCACGCCCTGGGCTGAAGGCGGCGCTAAACCGCTAAGCCACCCAGGCTGCCCTAGTATTTTCACTTAAGCTTATGTCACAGTCTTATTATGTATTTTACTTTGTGGGTTTTTTTTTTAAAGATTTATTTATTTATTTATTTATTTGAGAGAGAGACAGAGAGAGAGCATGAACAGGGGAGGGAAAGAGGGAGAAGGGAAGCACCCCCCCACACACACCGAGTGTGGAGCACTAGGAGGGGCTGCATCTCAGCAACTGAGATCATGACCTGAGCTGAAACCAAGAATCAGATGCTCAACCATCCCGGGGCCCTGATACAATTTCTGATTCTTTTTTTTTTTTTTTAATTTTTGGAGGATTTTATTTATTTATTCATGAAAGACACACAGAGAGAGGCAGAGACACAGGCAGAGGGAGAAGCAGGCTCTATGCAGGGAGCCCTACGCAGGACTCGATCCCAGGATCCTGGGATCACGACCTGAGCCCAAAGGCAGACACTCAACCACTGAGCCACCCAGACGCCCACACTTTCTGATTGTTATTTCAAGGGCGATATGTAATTGTCCATTGGGTCAACGCACCAGTCAGGAAAACGTTCTTCAAATTCTAGGCATTTAGCAATAAGATCACTCCCCACCAAAGAGACGTGTTCCTAAAATTATAGCTCTGACTTGATTCTTCCCAAGGCAGTTTTCCGTGGCCGTTAACTCCATCCACGTAGGGCCACTTCACAGACCACATTCCCCCATAATTCCTTCCCTCAGTACAGCTTATAGACCTCCGAAGCTGGCCTCTTTCCACCCTTGTGGAGCTCATTGCCCTTTTCAGCTCAGAACTTCAATCTCAACCACCCTGACAGTTTTGGGAACTTCACATTTCAGGAACTTGGGATTGGGTCTCTATCCTGTTGCTCCCTAAGATCTTCTGGGGTCCTAATGCAAATTTTACCCACAGCCCAGCACATTTTAGGACCACATCAGTAACTCCTCTCATATAGGCACACAAAAGATTAAGCCTCATCACACCTTGCCACATTTTCTTGGGAAAATGCTTTTTTGCTTCATTTTCCTATTACCCCTTTCTAAACCATCTATCCACTTAGTTGCTAACTATTAATAAGGGTAACAATCTTGCCCCCCCCCCAATTTTTTTTTTTTTTGTAGTAAATGCAATATAGCATCTCAGGCTTGCTTTGAGTTTCTTTGCCTACCAGCTAAGGTTAACTGGCTCTCCTGTGTTTGACATTTCTTTTTCCTTTTGAGTGAATTTTCTGTTCAGACCGGGATCACTGAGGCTCCTGGATCACAAGTCATGAAAACCAGCTCTGGCTAGTTGAAAAGGAATTTATTAAGGGCCCCAGGATGTCCAGGAGGGCCAAGCACCAGGCTGAGGGTTTTTACAGCCAGGAGTGATGCCCAAAGTCCTGCTGCCTGCTTAGAACGGGCTCCTTCACCTTGTTGCTGGGCGAGGATGCACAAGCACCCACAGTCACGCTGCCTCCGGAGCTCCTGCCCTGCCGCCTGTGGTGACAGCAGGTCCTGCCCAGGCTCTCCTCCTTCCCATCGCCAGCTTCCAATTCAAAGTCGTGCAGGTGCATTCGATCGCTGACTGGGGCCCTCACCTCCGGGAAGGCTGGGAAGAGGCGTCCTAATTCTCTCTAGAGGGAGGGCCTGCCTCAAGAGGCGGTGGGTTCTGCAGACATAGAAACGGGGTTAAAAAGCGGGGTGGCCCTATTAGATTTCTGTTGCTGCCACGACAAGTTACCATAAGCTTATGGCTGAAGACAACATAATTTTTTTTCTCTTACGGTTCTGTAAATTAGAAGTCAGACACTAGTGTCCGTGGCTGAAATGTAGGTGGTAGTGGGGCTGCTTCCTTTCTGGACGCGCGAGGGGAGAATGTGTTTCCTGGCCTCTCCGGCCTGCATTCCTTGGCTTGTGGCTCTCTTTTTGCGTCTTCAAAACCAGTAATAATGGGTGCAAGTCCTCATAGCACAGCACTCTGAATGTCCACATCTCTCCTCCACTTTTAAGGACCCTTGTGATTATACCCCGCCCACCTGCTTAATCCAGGGCAATCTCATTTTAAGGTTAGTTAATGGGCAAACTTTATTCCTCTGTCATGTAAAGTAACACATTCCTAGGTTCTAGGATGAGGATGTGGATATCTCTGGGGGGCCGTTGCTCTATCACAGGTAAGAGAAAAAGCCACATGTCCACCACAGCATCTGTAACCTACTTATTTATTGAAATCATCATGGTTTGGGTTATGCATTGAAATACTTTCTCTAGATTTTTTTTAATATATATATTTTTAAAAATTTTTAAATTGTTATTTATTTATGATAGTCACACAGAGAGAGAGAGAGAGGGAGAGAGAGAGGCAGAGACACAAGCAGAGGGAGAAGCAGGCTCCATGCACCGGGAGCCCGACGTGGGACTCGATCCCGGGTCTCCAGGATCGTGCCCCAGGCCAAAGCCAGGCGCCAAACCGCTGCGCCACCCAGAGATCCCTAGATTTTTGACTTTTATCAGTTATAGGTAAAGTATTTTCCCCAGTCTGCTCTTTGTTTTGGCATGGAATTTAAAACATTTAAATGTTAAGATCCACCCATTTTTTTCCCCTTTGTGACTTTATTACTTCATTACTGAGGACATTCATCTTTCATAGATCTAATAGCCTGGTTCTTTAGTGCTTTTATTTTTATTTTTATTTATTTATTTGACAGCAGAGGGAGAGAGACAACCTGACTCTGCTGAGCCAAGAGCCGGATGCAGGGCTCCATCCCATAACCCTGAGATCCTGACCTGAGCAAAACTCAGAGCCAGATGCTTAGCTGACTGAGTCACCCAGGTTCCCCTTATTTTGTGCTTTTCACTCAATGCTTACCTTTGAATACATTCTCCTGAAGTTTATTTTGGTGTCCTTAATAAGGAGTGCCTCTAACTTCAGTTTTCCCCCACTTTCAAGCCAGTTACCTCAATACTACCAGTAAACAAACTTCACTTGTCCTCTTTCCAAATTTGAACTCTAATGTCTGATTTTAATTGAGCATCTGATATTTATTTAACACCGGATACAGCTAACATTATTTTTTTTTAATTTTTTTTAATTTTTTTTATTTATGATAGTCACACAGAAAGAGAGAGAAAGGCAGAGACACAGGCAGAGGGAGAAGCAGGCTCCATGCACCGGGAGCCTGACGTGGGATTCGATCCTGGGTCTCCAGGATCGCGCCCTGGGCCAAGGGCAGGCGCCAAACCCCTGCGCCACCCAGGGATCCCTACAGCTAACGTTATTTACTTGTTGTCTCATTGCAGAAACACAACGTGAACTGGGGCCCATGTGTTTAGTTCACTGGCTAAGCGTAACACACAGCATGCAATCAGTAAGCATTTGTTAGGTCAGTGAATGAAAGTGTATTCATAATAAATTTATATTTCAGTCCTATAAATTTATATTTATTTTGATTTCACTAATCCACCCTTTGATCCTCTTTCTAGTTTCTTAACTATATATGTTTGTCCACCAGCACTGTCTATTTTACTATTGGCATTTTCTAATTCTAAGAGTTTAATGCTATGGGGTTTTTTTACAGTTTTATTTTGTTGACACAGTACTTGATCAGATCTGACTATCTGTGTTCTAGAATGGGAGAGGTGGTAGGCAAGTGTATCAAATGGAGAGCAAAAACAGTACTGATTCAGCTCCAAGAAGAGGTGGGTACATTTCCTCTTAATGTTACCCAACTTTTCATTCTGTTGACCTCTCAGGTTTAATGATTGATGTCCTGTATAATTTAAATTCTTCAGCATAGGCACTGTGATATGAATATGTTCTTTCATCTACACTCTGAGTATTCAATTTTCCCAATTCAGGAATATACACTCCAGGGATCATTTGGCTACTAAATGTGCATCAGCTCTCTTGGTCTCTGATTAGCAACAGAAGCTCTGGTAATTAGACAAATGGATGTCATCAGCCAAATGACAGGTATACAAGATGGGGGTTGGAAATTATAGACAATTCCACTGTAACCCTAACAGTTTTTAAAATTTTTGGTGATAGTTGATTACCATCCATTGAATAAAATATCATGAGTTCATGCTGAAACCAAGTTCTTCCTTGTAATAAAAAATAAACAATAAATATAAATGATTGAATTAGAAACTCATCGATGCTACCTAAAATAGTAGGTGAGTTTCATGACAAACTGTGTTTTTACAAATTGTCAAAGTATCTTCCTGGTGATTGCTTATTAATGACTGTGTGCCCCACACAGTCAGAGTGCCCCTTTGTAACCAAGTCATCAAAATTAACATCACCCAATATTGGGACAAACCAATGTCATGTGCTTCCTGATATGATGCATGGCATCACTTCTGTAGCATTCCTACCAAAAATGTACAGCCTTAATTTAATCACGAGGAGACATCAGGCAAAGCCAAAATGAGGAATAGTCTACAACCTAACTAGTCTTTACTCTTCAAAAATGTCAAGGTAGACAGAGGCACAAAATAATTGGGGTGCCATCCCAGGTTAGAATAGGCAGACAAAAAAAAAAAAAAGAAGAAGAAGAGGCAGAGAGACTTCATGACCATTTGCAACCTGTGATCCTAGAAGGGATACCAGACCAAGACAAAAAAATAGGTAGAGAGAACATTGCTGAGACAATGACAAAATTGGATATAGAATGTGAATTAGAAAAAATTGTGCCTATATCTAACTATATCCTGTCACCAGAATATTATCCTATTTGCATCTAGTTAACTTTCCATGCACAGAACAGAGCTGGGACTTCACAGAGATCCCAGAAACAGGTTGTAGGATTATTTCACGCCTGCTTGCTAATCAACATTTACATGAGTGAAGGAATTCAATCTAAGACTCACTTTCATTATAACTTGGTAGTGAGGTTACAGTGGAGGCCACAGATATTGATAAAAAGAGTCTGTTGTGAATGACATTGTTTTAGAGAGGTTTCAAGCAACTGTTAAGTGGTCCACCAGGGGGTGCAGCTATCTTGGGAGAGGTCTGCAACTCATGGGCAGGGTCCTTCTCCTACCCTTGTGGAGGAGGCACTGTTTTCTTTGGGTGTCCTACAGATGGCAGGTGGGCAGACGGGTGGATTTATCAAAGCTAAGGATACTGATGCTATGTGACCCTCCCTTGTTCAGCATCCTGCCATGGGCTTATGCTTAATTTGTATTCATCATTTTATGTTCCCTTTTCCTTAAGCCATTCCCTCCCTAAAATTGTATAAGGTTCAGACCCCCCCCCCCCCACAATCTGCTGGGTAGTTTAGGTGTTGACAGCAGAAGGCTCTGAGGTGGGTCACATCCATACCTTAAGCCCCAAGGTTATTGTACACAGAGCTGGACACATCTGGTCTGTTTCCTACCCCGTTTAAATCAGACACATTGGGGCAGCCCGGGTGGCTCAGCGGTTTAGCGCCACCTTCAGCCCAGGGCCTGATCCTGGAGACCCGGGACCCAGTTGCACATCAGGCTCCCTGCAGGGAGCCTGCTTCCTCCTCTGCCTGTGTCTCTGCCTCTCTCTCTCCCTCTCTGTGTCTCGAATGAATAAATAAATAAAAAATCTTAAAAAAAAAAGATTTTAAAATAAATAAATAAATAAATAAATAAATCAGACACATTGTTTATCACCAGAGGTTCTTTGATGAAAGCAAATGATAACGGTAAGATATGCCACACATAAAATGCAAACATTATAAAGAGGCCCCAGATGTTGACTATAAATTCCTCATCCATTACAAATTATCAGGGAGAGAGGAAAGTTTAAAGATTAGACCTAGTTGTATGGTAAGTCCAAAGGAACTACGTTTTGAAATCAAATGATCTTCCTCTTGAGTCAAAGTCCAAATAAATGAAAGTCTAAAATTGACAAAAATCCATCTTCCCACTCCACTCCCAATTCCTAATGGCTCCCTGTCTAGAAGGGTCTCCAGGCCTGGGTGAGCTGAGGCTCTTGTGGCAATTCTAACCTGGGCCATCTCCCAGGAATGGAAGCAGTTCCTTAAGACACAGTCTTGGTTTCCACCAAATTAAGGAAATGAGTGACTTTCCACTCCTGGATAAGTTTCTCAGGATAAAATATGTTCTTTCTGTCGTCAGGAAAGAAAAATAGAAGAAAAAAGTCCCTTCTTCCTCTGACATGGACCCCAGTCTGAAACAACTTTCTGAAGGATAGGAGGTCTTGTGGAGCTGTGGGAATGAACAGATAAAAGGTTGAACGTATCGCTAGGCATTGCTTTCATGCAACAGTTTTCTGTGACCAGTGGTGCCGTGCGCTGTGTCATGCTCTGGGGTGTAGAGGTGAACAAGACAAGTGAAGGTGGAGCGCATGCATCCTCAAATGCAAGCGGTCAGGGTTCCTTCTTAGTTTGAAGGAAGAACACCTTTGCCAGAACAGGGTGTCATTGGAACTCATATCTTACCCACCCCCACAACCAGTAATAAGAGTGCATCCTAATTTTATACCAGAATAATCCATAAAGAGAGCACCCACCTAGGAGGAGAAAGGGACAGAGCCATTAGGTCAGAACACACAAAGAAGAAAAGCAATTGAACATTTGTTTCCTCTGGCCTTCCAGACATTAAGCTATGCCAGCCTGAGGGGCTTCTCCTCAGGGATTCATGCCAGTGTGCATCCTGACACTGATTTTCAGGACAGCAGTTGTTTATTAAAGAGGTTTCCCACTTTACTTTTTTTAACTTTTTTTTTTAATTTATTTATTTTTAAGATTTTATTTATTTATTCATGAGAGACACAGAGAAGAGAAGCAGAGACAAAGGCAAAGGGAGAAGCAGGCTCCATGCAGGGAGCCCAATGCGGGACTCCGCATTTGGGGATACTTGTAATTTACTATTGTAAAAAATGACTTTTTTCTTTTTTAAAAAAGAGATTTTATTAATTTGACAGAGCGCAAGCATGGGGAGCAGCAGGCAGAGGGAGAGGGAGAAGCAGGCTCCTGCGGAGGAAAGAGTTGGATGTGGGGCTTGATCCCAGGACCTTGGGATCATGACTTGAACTGAAGGCAGATGCTTAACCAACTGAGCCACCCAGGCTCCCCACAAAATGACCTTTTCTATCATTTTCCTGCTGCTTCTTAGGGCCAAGACATTTCCCTTGGCTCTTTACTAGCTGTATTGCTTTGAAATTCTGAACATGTTACCGACAGTGCTCAGTGGAAATATTCCTTCTAGCTTGTCTGCACTACTTGAACATTCATCCTCTGCTAAATTGCGACCCCATCTTGACTTTCCTCTCACCGATCTTAACTGAGCAACAGAAGTGTTCAACAAATGCAGGTGGTTTACATGTTAAGACCTTTCTCTTCACCTTTGTCTGCAGGGTGGAGATGTGCATTGTTAGGTAACTCTGATCAACCACATCTTTAACAGGAAGGGGATTGCAGCCATTATCTGAGAGAAAGTTGGATATTTCGATGCTGGAGCATACACAGAATACAGAGGGCATTTTATACAATTCTTAATTTTCCCCTTAAGACATCTGTCAGTCCATACCAAACTTTCTAACCTCCTCCCCCCACCCCCACCACCAACTCTTCTCTCAGTGTTTTTATCCTTTGTCCTCCCTACGGGTCTTCTTCATGGAGCAGAGTGCCCGGCTTCCCATCATCATAGTTAGGAGCTTGGGCAAGGTGGCTATGCCCACCAGAGCTGGCACTCAGGATAAGACAAAGGGAACCAGAGCCCAGGTCCATGTGTATCTAAAGGAGACTTGCAATGAAGAGGACAAAGAATGACCTCACTTCTTGGCCAAGATGGAAGGCAATATGGGTACCTCTGTGGCAGCACCAAGTGACAAATCTCCATGTCTTCCCAATTCTCTTAGGACTCTTTATCTGAACAAAGATGGTAAGCAGAACCAATTAAATATGGAACAGGCTCAGGCATTGGGGCAGGTAATTAAAACCAGCCACGGATTCAGCCATTCTGCTGATTTCTTTAATTTCCTTTCTATTTTAGGATTCTCACCTCTCCTCACCTGCGATTGTCAAAAGCTGGGTGCGCTGCTCATGTCTAAATCAGGGATTATTCCTGTACTTGTAATTCATCAGCATTCATTCACATTTCTATTTTTACAAAGTTCCATGGTAACATCCCTAAAACAGGCTGTGTCCACAAAACAGTAAAATTGAAGGGAAGTAAACATTCAGATTACCCCGTTTACCCTGTTGATTGGCCATTGTGATACCACTAATGATTCCTCCCCCTGAATTAACAGTTTCAGGCCAATTTAAGTGTCAAAACAACTTGTATTCCCAGAAAAACTAAGCTGGAAATTGTTTTCCAGGATAATAATAGAGCCACCAAAAGGACCAGATTCAAGGTAAATATATAATCTCTAACATTGCTCCATATAAGGAATAATTGGTTAGAAAAACATAACAGAAAGAGAGCTCTTCACAAAACAAAACCCATAAAATACCAAGGAATACTTCTAATGTGAAATATGGGTGACTTGTGAGAAGAAACCCAACCAACCAATCAAATTAACAAATGAAAATGGTAATGAGCTTCAGGAAGTCCTGACTAAATGAAAAGAAGAACCATGTTCCGTTTGGAAGCAAGAATTTTATTTATTTGTTTGTTTATTTGAGAGACAGCAAGAGAGTGCAAGCAGGGGGTAAGGAGCAGAAATTGAGGGAGAGAGAATTTTTTTAAAAATATTTTTATTTATTTTGGAGAGCGAGAAAGCACAAGTAGCAGAGGTGGGTGGGTGGGTGGGTGGTGGAAGGACAGAGGGAGAGGGAGAAGCAGATTCCCCCACTAAGCAGGGAGCCCGACATGGGGCTCTATTCTGAGGACCCTGAGATCATGACCTGAGTCAAAGGCAGATGCATAACTGACTGAGCCACACGCACCCCTAAAAGCAAGAATATAAAACACACACACAAAACCAACCCAATTTCTACTCAAATAAATTAATATGTTTGACAAATTTCCAACAAAAACCATGGAAAATTTTTGAAAGATAAAATTATTTACCTGAAGAAGATGATGAATAAACATCAAGTTAAGAGATGGCGTCAAAGAAATGATCCTGATGATCCTGATGGGTTTGAGCACTGCTATTTGTGAAAAGATGTTCTCAAACTTTAACAAAGAGTGTGATACTGATGTAAATCAGTGGAACATAGTAACTATTATAAAAACGGATGCTATCATGCATAAGAACCAGAAATATAGGGAAGGCCACAAGATCAATAGGAAAAGGAAAGATTATTCAAAAAATTCTATTAAGGAATTTGGATAGCCTTAAAAGTATCTATTCAAGTCTTCTAACATTGCACACGGAGATTAATTCTAAATAAAGAAAAATTTAATCAAAATATATAAAATTAGAAGAAAATATAAGTGAATCTTCTTTAGAGGAGTACAATGTACTCTTCTTCTGTCAAAGCATATATACTAGATATGAATAAACAAAAACCTAATACTCTACATGCAATAAAATAAAACAAAATGCAGGTGACGGAGGAAAAACATTTCTAATGAAAAGGAAAGATAAGGCGTCTAACACTTGCTAATAACTAAAATGTACTTAAAAACTTGTAAACAAAGAAAGCCCTCTAAAATCCCAATATCAGCAAAGAACTTGAAAAAAAGTTTAGGGGGAATTAGACTGGTTGGCACATAAATAGAAAAATTTTCATTTTCATTAGTTGCGAAAGAAATGTAAAGACAAGTTATAAAGAGTTTGAAAATTGCCTATTAACAAATATTTTGAAAATATTAATCAATGCTAGTGATAGTTTAATGAACCTGGAGTTCTCATAAATTTCTACTGGCAACAATCCTTTTGGAAAACTTTTAGACAGTACATATCAGGCTTCTGAAAATGTTTATACTGTTTGAAACAGAATTTCACTTTTGAGGATCTATTGTACATATGGAAAACTTCTTGTACAAACAAAATTATTCATGAAAGGATACAATAAAAAAAGTCCAAGTGTTCAGCTGTAGGGAAATGATTATGTAAACCTTGGCATATTCAGATAAGGGATACCAGATTGTACATATTTGTGATTATGAAGTTTATGCATAGAAAAATAATACTATCAATGGATTTTTTATTTGATAATTTTTAAATATTGCTTTTTACATTACATTAATTTTTTGTGCGTAGAAAAAATAGGAAATACAAATAAATAACAACACAAAAATATGTGAAATCTTATCACCCAGAGGCAATCACTGTTAATATTTTAGTTCACGTCTTCCCAAACTTAAACAACCAACTTTATATTTTGAGTAGATAGTACGTTCATATGGTTTAAAACCCAGAAAATATAAAAAGGCGTATAGTGAAAAGTTTCCTTCTTGGGTTTATTTATTCCCCTAGTGTCAGTTTCCTACTCCTGTTCTTAGGTTTTAAAATATATTATGCATACACGCAAATACAAATAGAGATTGCTCTCCCTTGTAGCCCAAAGGGTAGCATACCATACATGCTGATCTGAAACTTGTTTGTTTTTTTTTTCACTTGCTGCTGTATCCAGGAGCACTTTCTATGTCAGTACTGCAGAATTTGTTCATTGTTTTATCAGTACATAGTGCACCATTGTGTGGACCTGCTGGAGTGTATTCAACTAGTCCACTGCCAATGTTCATACTTTTTTTTAAAGACTTTATTTATTCATGAGAGACACACAGAGAGAGGCAGAGACACAGGCAGAGGGAGAAGCAGGCTCCATGCAGGGAGCCTGACGTGGGACTCGATCCTGGGACCCCAGGATCACGCCCTGGGCCGAAGGCAGGTGCTAAACCGCTGAGCCACCCAGGCGCCCCAATGTTCATACTTTTTTTGTAGGTAATCTTCCCTTTTTAGTTTTCTATGGCTTCCCAATCACCTTTAATAAATTTACATTTTTAAAAAGATTTTATTTATGTATTCGTGAGAGACACAGAGAGAGAGCCAGAGACATAGGCAGAGGGAGAAGCAGGCTCCCTGTGGGGAGCCCGATGTGGGACTTGATCCCAGGACCCCAGGATCATGACCTGAGCCAACAGCAGGCACTCAACCACTGAGCCACCCAGGCGTCCCAGTAAATTCACATCTTAACAAAAAAGGAAATTTTGGAAGCATAGAAGTCTAAAAAGATAAGCCCCATCTCTGCAGAAATCTGCTACCATGAAGGCAACTCAATATTCAGTGACATGGTCCTATGGCAATATTCTGTGAAGCAATCTGTCAGCATTTTCCGAAAAAAGATTTGCAATGCCTAGAGCGCCAGCCAGCCGGGCTTCCTGGTGGAGATGTCAGGGAGGGCAGGGCTGCACTGGGTGACATGTTTTTAAATAGCTCAAGGGCCAAAGCACACTGTAGGGTGTCAGGCATTATTCTGACATTTCAGTTGGATATAAATTTAGAGCTGAATTTTTATCAGAATGAAATATGTGCACAGTGATGCTTCCCTGAGAGGAAATCTAAGGTAAACACCCGTGTAATTAAGAAGGTAATTTGTTACCATGCATTTCAGCTCCCTATCACTGTGTACCAACTACCCCAAGCCAAGTAGCTAAACAACATGTTACTTCTCATGATTCTGTGGGTTGACTCTGCTCCATTGGGAGGAACTTCTGCCCCATGTTATGTGGCTGAAGTCACTTTCGCTGTTGTATTCCGTTGACAGCTTGGTTGGAAGTGGAACATCCAGATGGCTTCTGTGGTTTCCCCTCACTTTGCCTTTCAGGGATCTAGCTCTAAGCTGAAGCCTTCCAAGAAAACAGCACCCCCACCCACCCCACCCACCGCAGGTACTTACTAATGTCTTATTGGCCAAAGCCAGTCATGTGAGCAAGGCCAGACTTGAATACAACAGGGCAAGAATACCAGGAAGTGTTAAACTGGGGGCACTAAAGTAATAGACTGTCACACCATGTTTCTAATATTTTGTTTGAAAGGATGGGCTTATTTCCCTCTGATAAAGTCACAAATAGGAAGCAAGTGAAACATGGAAATAGTGCCAGAGGTCACACAAGTAAAGTTTCTCTAACTTTAAAAAACATCTCTCAAAGATCTTAGAAAAGTAAAATGTGTAAACTGCAGCATAATTTTTAGAAAGTGTCAATTTATCCAGCTAGTGGAAGACACGCTTAATCTATGTGTCCTTTTGACTCTCCTGACCCAGGGTTCTTAAGAGGATCTCTGCCTCTGACTCCATATTTCTCTGCAATTTCTGCCTTCAGGCTGAAGCAGGGAGACATGAGTGGGGCTGGATGTTACAGTGTCGGTGGTCATTGCTACCAAAGGGCTTGAGTCTCACAAATAGTAAATAGAAAAAAAAAAAAGGAGAAAGGATTTTATCAGAAGCAAAGCATTCACATTCAAAAGACAATGCTGGGTACAGGATACAGAATTAATTAGCGGAGGAATGCTAGCAAGACAATTGGGATTTTGTAGATAAATTGAATTGGTTAGAAGGAAAAACAAAACAGATCAACTAAATCAACAGACCAACTGAATCTTGGCCAGCTGAGAGCAGGCATATTGGCTGTTAATATGGAAAATTATTTTGACAATTAAAAAAATTAATGACAGTGGAGAGGATGAATGTTGAAAGAACTGCTTAAGCCCTGAGATAATTTAGCAATATCAAGAAGGAAAGGCAAAAGAAGATAGTAGTAAAATAAAACCAAGCATCCCTGCAACTATGAATAGATTAAACTTGTTCATGAAGGTTGTATAATTTGGGAAATGATACTTTTTTTTATTCTCTTTCTTCTAGTAATTGCAGAGTAAATGCTGAAATAGAAACATGGATTGCATATGCAAAAACCTACTTAAAAGAAGAAATAGGTTGGTAAAAATGTGGCCTTCTGGGTAAATTTGCTTTTTGTAATTGTTTCGGCAAAAACTAAAGATTCTAAATGGTGATTGAACAGAATGGAGTGATTCACTGATCAAATTATTTGATTGGATCAAAATGAAAAACTAACAATTTGATTTTTTAAGCAATGAGCCAGATAGATATTCAAATTATACTGGCTAGCCCCAAAATATTTTCTCCCTTGCCTGGGATTGGCCAATACCAAGAACCATGCTTCTTCCTAAAACAAAAAATATTTTGATGAAGTCTTTGTAGATGGCGTAGTTGTGGCCATGATAATGGTTTGGATTTATTGGTACATAGTATGTGACAGATACTGTGCTAAGAGCTCTACATGCTTATTCTCAGTTAATCATCACCCCCATTTTATAAATGAGGAAATTGAGACACAGAGAGATGTTAAATCACTTGCTGAGAGTCACGTTTAGTAAATGGTAGAGATAAGATTTGAACCAGGCAGCCTGACTGCAGCTCCAACATTCCACTGATTTCAGAGCTCTATTAAAACAAGGGCTGAGTAAATGAACCTGGGAGTTACCATAGCAACCAAAGAAAGGAATCTGAAGAGTTGTTGACATACCCATCTCAGTATTTAATCTGCTATTCCAATTTTCTTCTTTCTACTCCCATCCTTTTTTTCCTAGTGCTACTTTTACAAAGCAAACAATCTATCCATATAATTCACCCTTTAAGCCAATAGGATACTAGAAAAAATATAGTTCTGTAGATATCATTTATTTACACTTTTTTTTTCTTGTAGATTTAGTAAGGAAATAAATTCTGAATTTTTCATTGTATTTAAACAGCACAGAGTTGGTCTCTTAGGATACAAGCTAGATTCCTGTTTTAAAGACATGGTCCTCTGTCGCCATCTTGAGGAAGAGTTATAAAAATATCCTTTTTTGGGGGGATTGTCAATCTCTAGCACCTGGATGATTCAACCACAGATGATTATAATGTACAAAGAGATAAAAGCAGAATTAAAGGACAAATTTTGTAGTGGACTTTGTGGCATCCCAACATTTCAAGAGGTTCTAGAAACTACACTATAGAGAAATATGACTCATAAAAAGTGGATTCTAACATTTTTAAGGAAAAGCTGTGATTTTCATCAAGTTCTAAAGTATTGAACTTTTTTTCAGCAAGTTCTAACGTGAACTATTTTTTTCATAAAATACACCTGTAAGTACAGTCTTTGCTATCTAAAGGTTTATGTTTTGGGAGGAGACAACAAACTGCCTCTCTTTCCAAGGTTATTTCTGTTGGCACGGAGCCCCTCTGTTCTTTTGGTTATTCTTTTTTTCTAAATTTTCTCTTAAAGATTTTATTTATTTGACAGAGAGGGAGCACAAACCGGGGAAGCTGTAGGCAGAGGGAGAGGGAGAAGCAGGCTCCCTGCCGACCAGAGATCCCCCAACATGATGCGGGGCTCGATCCCAGGACCCTAGGATCATGACCAGCTCCGAAGGCAGACGTGTAACCGACTGAGCCCCCAGGCTCTGTGCCTTTCGAACGCACTTAGGTCTTTGGGGGCAGCCCCTGTCTGGCTGGCTCACCCTATCCCTAGCCACCAGCAAGGTTTCTGGCCTGTCACAGGCCCCCAGTAAACATTTGTCAAGTGGAATGTTTTCCTTCTTGTGTTCCCTAATCTGCCTTTGCTGCCTAACTGTGCGGATGACCCAGAATACACCAAAAATCTTGGTCAGGCCCAGCCTGCTTGTTTTATCACTGAATAAAATGCAATTTCTCCTAGCCAACTCAGCCTCCGAGATTAATAAAGTAAACGCCTCTTGATTTTCACAGGACCTAAAATTCCATTATGAGCACCCCCCCCCCTTTTTAAGATTTATTTATTCATTCATGAGAGACACAGACTGAGAGAGAGAGAGGCAGAGACATAGGCAGAGGGAGAAGCAGGCCCCATGCAGGGAGCCTGATGCAGGGAGCCTGATGCGGGACTCGATTCCGGATCCCTGGGTCACGACCTAAGCTGAAGGCAGGTGCCCAAATGCTGAGCCACCCAGGTGTCCCAGCAATCCCCTTTTTGAGAATAAGAATATCTTATTAAAATATTCACACTTGGGCAGACCCAGTGGCTCAGCGGTTTAGCACTGCCTTCAGCCTGGGGTGTAATCTGGAGACCCAGGATCGAGTCCCATGTCGGGCTCCCTGCATGGAGCCTGCTTCTCCCTCTGCCTGTGTCTCTGCCTCTCTCTCTCTCTCTGTGTCTGTCATGAATAAATAAAATCTTTTAAAAAATAAAATAAAATGTTCACACTTCATAGGAAAGTTAACATCTTGAGTACTATTAACTCTAATTTAGTCTGGGTCAAGGGCAGCCTTAACCGCTGGGAACTACAGGGAACTGTGAAAGGCAATTGGCTGAGGTATGGCCAGAAAATATTAGAATTTCTATTTATGGCATCTTTTAAATGTCTTTGTTTTTCATGCTTTATAAGGTACGTAATTTATAAATATAGTAGTATATGCGTATAACTTATTTTTCTATGTTTCCACATACATTGATGTATTCACTCAAAAATTTTTACTAAGAAGTTTGAAGGCCACAGGTGAAGACATATCTTTGCAGTCAGGCCTCAGCCTGAAGTTTGGCTCTGTCATTTCCAGGCTGTGGGAACTTGGATCGATTCTTTACCCTTGATGCCTTTATGTCCTCTCTCACAAAATAAGGATAATAATATTACCTTTGCAAGGCTGTGGTGAAAATTGGAAGAATTGTCTGTTAAGTGTTCTGTCCTTGGCCTGAAGATTTTAACAGTTCAGTAAATACAGCTGGTTTTGTGGGTCTGTGACCTGTGCAGTCACACAGGGTCCCATGTCCAGACGGTCATGAGTTTGGTTTAATGCTCTGCTGTCAGTCTCTTGAAATTCTTCACAATTTATAAAAAAGATTTTATTTACTTGAGAGAGAGAGAGAGAGAGGGAGAGAGAGAGAGACAGACAGCACGAGCAGGGTGGAGGAGAGGCAGAGGGAGAGGAGAAGCACACTCCTCCGGAGCAGGGAGCGGGAAGCATGACTTGGGGCTCCATCCCAGGACGCTGAGGTCATGACCTGACCCTAAGGTAGATGCCTACCTGCCTGAGCCACCCAGGTACTCCGAAATTCTTCACAATTTGGGCACAGGGGCCTTGCATTTTCATTTTGTCCTGGGCCAAGTAAATTATGCAGCCGGTCTTGGTGAAGGGTGATTCTCACTGCTGGTCTTGACAACATTATTTCAAATATATTCCCAAGATTAACTCAGTCTTTTTATTTTTAAATTATTATTATTTTGTCGTTGTCCACTCCTTTTCTTGTCTACTCCTGTTATCTTCCCCACTACCATCCCCAAAACCAACTAAGGTCATTATTTCCTTCCCCCCAAAAGGTGCTACTTCATTCCCAGGACTTCTGGCTGGAGCCGCCATTAGGTTCTCCCTTCCTGAGCCCAGAGCCAGGGAGGGGAAGTGACACATGGCCCCAGGAGGCTGGGCTGGTTGGAGGTGGGCACTGGGATGGGATTGGGGTCAAAGGCAGTACCACATTGGGAGTGTGGGTGGGCAAGTAGGAGGCGGGCAGCTGCCCCTGAAGTGAGGCTCTGTGACCCTCACTGGACAGTCGCCCGGGGTCTGGGGTCTGGGGTCTGGGGTCTGGGGTGTCCTGCAGCGAGCGGAGGGGCCAGGCTCTGCGCAGGGGAGAGGGGCGACAGCCCGCTGCGTCCCCCCTGGGCAGGCTCCCTCTGCTTTCCTGGGCCCCGGGAAAAGGGCCTCCCCTCCCCGCACTGGGCGGCTCCCCCTCCCTGGGGTCCTGGGGGGCGGCGGGCCCGGCCCGTGTCCTGCAGCCGCACGGCGACCCGGGGGCTCTGCGGGGCCTTGGCCGTGGCGGGTGGACTCCTGGCCGCCCTGGGAGTCGCCCTGAGGAAGGGGAAGGTGCCGGGCCCGGACCTTCGGCCTGCATCCCCTCGGCCATCGCCGCCCAGTGAGGTCTTCCTCCTCTTGAGGGGCTGGGGGGCGCCTGCGACCCAGGGAGCCCCAGGTGAGGGCGCTGCGGGCCGCAGGGGAGGCTCGAGACGTGGGCAGGGCCTGCGGGGAGGGCGCAGGAGGGGGGCGGGGGGCGCTGGGCCGGGCCAGCCCACTCCTTGGGCTCTGCTTTGCTTTGCTTTTTTCTCTTTTCTCTTCTCTTCCTCTTCTCTTCTCTTCTCTTCTCTTCTCTTCTCTTCTCTTCTCTTCTCTTCTCTTCTCTTCTCTTCTCTCTCCTCTTCTCTTCTCTCTCTTCTCTTCTCTTCTCTCTTCTCTCTCTTCTCTTCTCTCTCCTCTTCTCTTCTCTTCTTTTTTCGTTTCGTTTCTTTTCTTTTCCCTTTCCTTTTTTTCTTCTTCTTCTTTCTTCTTTCTTTCGTTTCTTCTTCTTTCCTTTTCCTTTCCTTTCTGTTTTCTTTTTCTTTTCCTTTTCTTTTTTCTTTTTCTTTTCTTTTCCTTTCCTTTCTTTTTTCTTTCCTTTTTGTCTTCCCTTTCCTTTTCTTTTTTCTTTTTTTTTTAATTTCTAAAGGAATCTTTTTTTTTTTAATTTTTATTTATTTATGATAGTCACAGAGAGAGAGAGAAAGGGAGACACAGGCAGAGGGAGAAGCAGGCTCCATGCACCGGGAGCCCGACGTGGGATTCGATCCCGGGTCTCCAGGATCGCGCCCTGGGCCAAAGGCAGGCGCTAAACCGCTGCGCCACCCAGGGATCCCTTCTTTTTTTTTTTAATATAGTGTTTTGTTTTTAATATTTTATTTATTTATTCATGAGAGACACACAGAGAGGCAGAGACATAGGCAGAGGGAGAAGCAGGCTCCATGCAGGGAGCCCAATGCGGGACTTGATCCCAAGACTCCAGGATCATGCCCTGGACCAAAGGCAGACGCTAAACCACTGAGCCACCCAGGGATCCCTTCCTTTTCTTTTTTCTTTTCTTTTCTTTTCTTTTCTTTTCTTTTCTTTCTTTTTTCTTTTCTTTCCTTTCTTTCTTTCTTTCTTTCTTTCTTTCTTTCTTTCTTTCTTTCTTTCTTTCTTCTTTCTTTTTTCTTTCTTCTTCTCCTCCTCCTCCTCCTCCTCCTCCTCCTCCTCCTCCTCCTCCTCCTCCTCCTTCTTCTTCTTCTTCTTCTTCTTCTTCTTCTTCTTCTTCTTCTTCTTCTTCTTCTTCAAGATTTTATGTTTGAGGGATGCCCGGATTATCTGAACCCTCTCCAGATTATTTTTATTGAATTAGGCAAATTCTGACCTCAAAACATTACATTCATAAATATTTCGGCATGTATCTCTAAAAGATAAGATTCTTTTAAAAAAAACATAATCACATTGCCATTATAAACACCCCAAAAGGTTAGCAAGATCTTAAAAGTCATCAAACATTAAGTCAGTGCTCACATTTCTATGGTTATCTCATAGTGGGTTGTTTTTTTTTTTTTTAATAGTTTGTTCAAATCAGGATCCAAATAAGCTCCATGAGATTGGTATTTCTTTTAATTATCTTTGAATAAGCAGTTTCCCCTTCACCTCTCATTTTTATTTCTCGTAATTGATTTTTTAAAAATATCAAAACAGGTTGTCCTTGAGAATTGCCCGAAGTCTGGATTTTGCTGATTGTATCCCTACAGCATTATTTATTATGCTCCAATATGATGACTGAAAACATTTAGAAAATTTTTTGACTTTATAGAGTCTATCCTCTGGGATATGTCCATTTTATTCTTTTTGTCCTAAGATGTTGAGACTGTGCAGTTGATCATCTGACGTGTTTTAAAATCTGTGTAGTTTTTAATTTCCCTTTCTCTTATATTGAGCATTTCTTTTCTTCTTTTCACATGATTAAGAATCCCTTTTATTTCTTATGAACTACGTACTCACATTTTGCCATGGAGTTAGTGGTCTTATTTTTATCGAAACAAGCTAAAATATTAGAGATATTTACCTACCACTGAGCCACCCAGGTGTCCATTCTTCTCACTTTCTTGTGATATTCTCTGCAAAAAAATCTAAAGTTTTTTTGGTAATTGAATGTATCCATCTTTGCCCTTTTTAGTTCTGGATTTTGCATCATGGTTAGAAATGTTTCCCCAGGGGCTCCTGGGTGGCTCAGTGGGTTAAGCATCTGCCTTCAGCTCAGGTCATGATCCCAGAGTCCTAGGATTGAACCCTGCATCGGACTCCCTGCTCAGCGTGGAGTCTGCTTCTACCTCTCCCTCTGCCCTTCCCTCCCACTTGTGTTCTCCCTCATTCTGCTCTCTCTCAAATAAATAAATTTAAAAAAAAAAGAAAAAAGAAATGCTTCTCCAGGTTATAGATGAATTAACTCATGTTTTCAGTCAGAGCTTTGATTTTTTTTTTTACATTTATATTTCTGATCTATTTGAAATTTATGCAGGTGTGAGGTGGGAGGAATGGATTGGATCAAATTCTATCTTCTTGAGAACATTTTTTAAAATTCAGGACTTTATAAAAATAACAAAGGGATCTATCTGTTTGAAATGCCTGGACCCACATTCTCTGCTATAATAGAAGTAGATAGTGAAGGACAAAAGAAGCCTTTTGCTCTATTTCCAGCTCATCCTTATTGAGAAATTGGTGCTCACACCTAGTGCCTGAGGCCAGGAGAATATTCCAGGCTTGGCTCTACTTGGGTCTAGCTTCCTCTTCTCTCAGGTCTGCTGGTCACCCTCCTGTTTTAAGGACCCTCACCCTGTGCAGCTCTGTGCTGGGAGTGTGGCTTCTTTGTCTTACAGACCTTCCCTGGGAGTTATTCCTCACATGTATGAGTGCTGATGCGGAGTTCATGTTTGGTATGGAATTTCTGGCAGTTGATCTTTGCAAAGGGCTTTGCTTACCACCCTGTTGTACTTGCTAACCTGAAAAGTGGTTTTTCTTCTCTGGGCCTTTAGAATTCTCTAACCTGAGTGCTTGAACGTCAGTGTTCTCTTGGCAGACTATATTCTCTCTGGCCAGTGGGGGAAAGGAAATATTTTATTTTGCTACCTTTGTGAGAAGGGTCACTTACAATAATAATGTTATCATGGGACACCTGGGTGGCTCAGTGGTTGAGCATCTGCCTTCGGCTCAGGGCGTGATCCCGGGGTCCTGGGATCGAATCCCACATTGGGTTCCCCACAGGGAGCCTGCTTCTCCCTCTGCCTGTGTCTCTCCCTCTCTCTGTGTGTCTCTCATGAATGAGTAAATAAATAAAATCCTTAAAAATAATAACAACAATAATAATTAAAATGTATTGAATGCTTACTGTGAGCAAGGCAGCAGGCTTACCCCTAACACTCATCAGGGCAAGGCAAGAATCCTAAAGGGGTCCATTCCATACGTCTACACACTTAAAAGTTAGATATCAAGCAACCTATCAAATATGTTCTTTCCTCTTGTCAAATGTATCTTATGAAGGTACGTTTGACCTCCTGGAAGGACAGATTCAAATGCAAAGCTCTTAGAATCCCTAGAGTCCCATGCCAGAATGTGGCAGTGTGAGAAATTGTCCCTGCCTCTAGGCTGCCTCTCTTCTCATCCCACCTCCTACTCCATCCATGAGAGGTCTTGAACACAAGTTTGTGGGTACTCAGTCCATGCATCCAAGCTTCAGGTACATGCTCTCTCATTCCCCAGATAGCTGTCCCTCCAGGTCATCATCCTCTGATCTGGGACAGTACATTCAGGCAGAGCAGTCCAGAAGATAGTCTTGCAAGTGGCCTCAGGGCCATTTATGTAAATAATTCCAGTGTCTCAGATACCTGGAGTCTGGCCTATGAGAGATGGGGGAGGTGAGGTGATGGATTCTAGGAGGGCATGTCTCCATAACCCTGCAAAATATTTTTTCCATAAGGAAAAGGAAAGCCCATATAGGGCTCCAGGGTGCCATATACATATTTAACTCATTCAATCCTTACAGTGATCCTATGAGGTAGATACTATTATGTCCATTTTACTAATGAGGAAACTGAGGTTTAGAGAGATTAAGTAAACTGCCCAAGGCGAAAAGCCTACTAAGTGCAGAGAAGGGATTAGAATTTAGGCAATCTGGCTCCAGAGCCTTATCTTCTGAACTGAAAGGATTTCCCTATCACACTATTCCTTGATGCTTTCTGTATAACCTTATTAATTCCTCCCCACAGCAGTACTGAGTTATCTGTTTGACTCTACAAGCACTCAGTATAGTTGTTAGGGGTCTTCACTGCTCACCATCACCTGAGCCTTCTTTACAAATAAAATTAAGGTATCTTTAAGATATTTTCTGGCTCCAGAATCCTGTGTTTCTTAGGTAGACATGATTGCATATTTCCCCTTCATGTAAGCTTGAACAATGTTCCAGAAAGTGTACTAATGGTAGCACAAAACTACTACTACTACTACTACTACTACTACTACTACTACTACTACTACCACTACTACTATTACTACTACTACAAGTAGTAGTTAGTAATAATAAGTATTACATTATCATCATAGGAACCTACCTACCATTGAGATTGCCACACATCTTTAAAGTTTTGGAATACAAATTAACATCTTCTATAGGAACCCCTCATTGTTTTTACTAGGAAATGCTGCAAAAATTTTAGAGAAGAAACATTAATTAGCCTATATTGTCCACTTAGGAAGAATATGTAATGCTGTCAGATGCAGTAATCCACATCTCACAACCAGATGTGACCCCTATTAACCTAAAACGTACTGAAATAGGGCACCTGGGTGGTTCAATTGTTTAAGTGTCTGCCTTTGCGTCAGGCCATGATCTCAGGGCCCTGGGATCAAACCCCTCGCGGGCCTCCCTGCTTAGCAGGGAATCTGCCTCTCTCTTCCCCTCTGCTCCTCCCCACTATTCGTGCTCTCTTAAAAATAAATAAAACCTTTAAAAAAATAAAATGTACTGAAAGTATGGCATATGTTATTAGTTATATGACTAATTTTTATATTAGTTATATGACTAAGTTTTAGTTATATGACTAATTTTTCATTATTTTCTCTTTGAGATTAGAGATCTCATGTAGGAGATGGGGGCATTATTAGAAAGGAACACAATAACAATTATTACCAGGAAGAGAAAAAAGGAATTATACCAGAGCCCATGTTTGGGCTAAGAAATATCAAATGTGTGCTGAGATTATAGATGTCTATACATTGCAAATTGGTCTGCAATTAAATTAGACTGGAAGTTAGACTTTGCATAGAACTGTAGGTAATTACATTTGAAAGACAGACCCTGGATATCTGGGAATGCTTTTTAGAATAGTTCTTTTCAAACATGGATTAAAGAGGTCTTTTCCTACTTGTCTGATCTAGTTCTTTCATGTTAATTTTACTGAATAGAGAATATAGAGAAACTCTACCTTTAATGAAAAATCGTGGAAACTATTGATCTTAGACTGTAGTGTCTATTACAGTTCAATAGAGCCTTCCTCTTTAACCTTTGTTAAAAAAATGAAAAGTGTGGGGAAAAACACTTGAAAAGTTACTTTCTCCACAAATGATGGATAATTGCCCATTTCTTTTAGCCCCACCATTCTGTACATTCTAATGTGATGTATAGTTTATCCAAAATGTTTTTAATATTTCTATAAAAACATTAAACATAGGATAAGTCCTGGATGCTAGATGAAAACCATGAACTTTAATTTAAAAATCAATCTTTTCCTCTATGAATAATAATTTCTTCTCTAAAAATGAATGATACTTAAGGAATTACATGAAAATCATTATTATGTATAATATACAGGAAATCAACATGCAACGACCACATAAAATAAGTTAAACACTGATTTTATTTTTATTAGCCCTACTGGAATTTACATACTATGGAATCACACATTTAAAGTATACAGTTCAATGGTTTCTAGTATATTCAGGGTTGTGCAACTAGCATCACAATCTAATTTTAGAACATTTTTATCACCCACCCAAAAAGTCCATACCCATTAGTAGTCATACACATTTTCCCCACCTACCCATTCTCTGCTCTAGAAAGCCACTAGTCTACTTTCTATTTATATAGATTTGCCTCTTCTGAATATTCCATCTGTAAATACCTTGTGTGGTCCTTTGTGATTGGTTTCTTTCGTCTAGAATATTTTTAAAAAAGATTTATTCTAGAGAGAGAGAGAAAGAGAGTGGGGTGGAGGGGGAGAGGGAGAGGGAGAGGGAGAAAGAGAATCTTAAGCAGACTCCCTGATGAATGAAGAGCCTGACTCAGGACTTGAGCCCACGACCCTAAGATTATGACCTGAGTTAAAATCAGGAGTTGGATGCTTAACTGACTGAGCTACCCAGGTGCCCCTTTTCTAGAATATTTAAGGATCCATGTTGTAGCTTGTATCAGCATTTCATTCCTTTTCATTGAGGAATAATATGCCATTATATATGGTTAAATATATTTATTCATTCATCAATTGATGGACATTTGGATTCCACATTTTGGCTATTATGAGTAATGCTGCCATGAACTTTCATATACAGGTTTTTATGTGGTTGGATGTTACGACTCTTGGTATATATCTAGAAGTAGAATTGCTAGGCCACATGGCGACTGTTTAACTTTTTTGAGGAACTGCCAGATTGTTTTCTAAAGCAGCTGCACCATTTACATCCTCACTGGCAATGTATGAGAGTTTCAATTTCTTCACATCCTCTCTGAAGCTTGTAATTGTCTTTTTGATTATAGCCATTCCATGGGTATAAAGTAGTATCTCGTTGTGGTTTTGATTTGCAGTTTTGTGGTGGTTAATGATGTTGAGCATCTTTTAATGTTCTATTTTTAAATCTTTTACTTGGTTAATAATGTAGAATTTAACCCCATTAGGTGATAGCTGGTAAAATATTATTGTCAGTTTTTAGTAGTTCATTGCTAATGAGGTCAAGGCTGCACGATCTAGCTCTAAATGAATTGGTTAGCTTTTATAGAGAAGATTGTGTTTAAATAGCTACACTCATATGTCCTAAGTCTGTTCAATGATTTGACAGGCCCTTGATCTTGCCACTTAAGAAGGTGTGGATGGATCAACCAAAAAGTATGTCCTAATGACTCCAAATATTATTGGAGTAATAAAATACAATTTATTATCAACACATATTATTAAGAGCAATGATTTATTATTTTACTAAAAATGGTATTTGCTCATTTCAAACATTTATGAACCATCAAAAAGATACAAAGAAGAAAGCAATAAATTGTTCTAAATCTCACTTTTTTAGAAATAACCAGTTAGGTTTTAGGGAACTGTAATATCTTTAAACATATACAGTTAGATTTAGGGCCAGATGGTTGAATGCATAGAAATAATTTCATGAGAATGGGTTATTAGATCAGCTTTTTAAAAATAAAAAGGTATCAATTAATTTTACCTGAGTTAACAAAAAAAGAAAAAAATACTTAAGTGAAACAAAGAATGATTAAATTGATTTAAAGCTCACCTCCCATTTTGTTTACCATGACTTCTCCAGTTCTGATTTTTTTTTGTTCACGTCTTGAATGGCTGAATATCATCATCAGAAAGTTTTTTCAGGACAGCCCGGGTGGCTCTGCGGTTTAGCACCGCCTTCAGCCCAGGGTGTGATCCTGAAGACCTGGGATCAAGTCTCACGTCGGGCTCCCTACATGAAGTCTGCTTCTCCCTCTGTGTCTCTTCCTCTTTCTCTCATGAATAAATAAAATTTTAAAAAAAGTTTTTTCAAAAAGAACCCCCATAAGTGTGATAGCAGAAACTTTTGGTGAACCAACATTACTTTTCCATTTTTTAGTATAATACTCCCAATTTTAGATGTACGCACTGCTCCCAAGAATAGGGTGTATAAGCCTAGCTTCCTTTGCAGGTACATGCCCTCTAAGTTCTGGCCAGTGAGGTGTAAGTAGAAGTGTTATATGAAAATTACGCAAATATCCTTAGAGGGGGATGTGCCCATAATCTGTTCTCCTTCCTGCTAGCAAATGCAAGTTGCTATGCCTCCAGACTTTTTATGAAACTTTATTTTTATTATTTTTAAAGTCAGTTTTTAAGGAATTCCACATTAATTCCTTTCACTGCCAATTACCTTGGTCCCTCCAAAGTTAGAATCATAACCTTCAAAATAGCCCTTTTAAGAAGAACCTTTGTTCAAACCACAGTTCACTGTCATTCCACAATTGTTTTGGTTGGGATTCTTTATCTCCATTCGAATAAGGACATGCTTAAAAAACCCCCTCCCCCCTGTAATCTTTGGGATTCAATTTCTTCAAGCAATTTACTTTAGTGCCCTAGAAGTCAAATTGAAAGAAGCACATGAATTGCTATTTTGGCAAATGATCTAAAATATATAATTATTAATTTTCCAGTCTACTCCTGAGCCTAGCAGAAAATGTTATAAGTCTCATTGTCACCACTGCAATAAATCTGCTGTGATGGAAGCATAACTTGTGTTTCAATATAGCCACAAAACTTCTTTTAAAAAAAATTTTTTTTAAAGATTTGAGAGAGAGAGAGAGAGAGAGAGAGAGAGAGAAACATGAGCAGGGGAGAGGCAGAGGGAGAAAGACTCCCTGCAGAAAAACTTTAAAAACACCTAGATTCAGCAATTGCTAATATTTGCTTTATTTTTTCTTATACATACATACATGTGTATGTATATAAATAACACATTTCTTCCTGAGTCATTTGAAGGTAAGCTGCAGACATTTTACTCTTAAATATCAGGATATGTTTCCTAAAAATAAGATTTTTTTAAAAAAGATTTTTATTTATTCACAAGAGACAGAGAGAGAGGCAGAGACACAGGCAGAGGGAGAAGCAGGCTCCATGCAGGGAGCCTGACATGGGACTCGACCCCGGGTCTCCAGGATCATGCCCTGGGCTGAAGGCAGGCACTAAACTGCTGGGCCACCCAGGTGTCCCTGGCCAAAAACATTTTGTGCAGCTTTTCATACTGCATCACATCAGGAAGTGGAAGAGGCAGTTTGTTCTGGTAATGGTGTACTGATTTTTTTTTTTTTTTTAAGATTTTTAACTAACCTCTATACCTAATGTGGAACTCAAACCGACAACCCTGAGATCAAGAGTTGCATGTTCCACCGACTGAACCAGCCAGGCACCTTGGTGATACTAAATGTGATGATTTAAGATGTTGACCTCTAGATCTATTTAAAGGTAGATAATCTGTGGGGATGATTCTTTAGCATTACTCTTTATCTAATCATTTTAGTATACATTTATGACCTCTGACTTCATCAATTACGTCATTGAATAATTTTCTAAATCTATCATTTTTCTTATATTAGCTAGTATTCTTGGGTAAATAGCTTTCCTTCGTCAACTGAGGATAAACATCAGTTTCCCTCAAGACACACAGTAAATGCTTATGATTCCCTTTAATCACTAATTGGCAGAGATGGTATAATAGTCCTCTTTAAAGTTTGCAAAGGATTTTGAGGTATTATTCTTGAAGTTAAATAATTTTGTTAAGATATGCCTCTATGAAGACTATTCTATGTCATCTTTTATTCTGGCATACAGTGTACCTTTTTAATCTGCAGGTTCAGTTAATGTATTACTTTATTTCTGAATACTTTTTCTGTTCCATTTGTTGGCTTCTCTAATTTAGGAATACAATGATCTGTATGTTGGGTTAGCTTTGCTCTCTCGTCATCTATTTTAATATCCTGTCTTGTTCTGCATTTCTTGTGATAATTTCCAGTGTTGTTTCCATATTGGTAATTTGATTTCCATGCTTTTTTTTTTCCTGTTGTTTCAAATATATTCATTAGATTTGAAATTGTGTTTACATTTGATTATGTCTTTAGCTTGGATTTTCTTTTTGCTATCCATCTTTAAGCTCTTGATATTTTGAATTCATATTGTAACTAAATTCTTCTTTGGTACAGAATCTGCTTCTTTGATGTAAACTTTCTTCCAGACGGGGTTCTTCATTTATCTTTCTCACCTAATGTAAATTTGAGGATTTTGGTTTGCTTGGACTATGTTCCTTTCTGTTGTCGTTGCTTGTTTGATGGGGCAAGTCTTTCCAAATTGTTCTGATACATTGTATATGGACTCTTGACATTCTCTGCACTTTATCTAGGAATAAGTTGATCTTAGAGCTATAGCTTGGTGGTTGTGCATTGTTTTGTCATTTTTCTATAGCCTAATATTGGAAAAGGGTGGAGTAGGGAAAAGGATGAGATCTACTCTACTGAGATTCAGTATAGCCTCTGCTAGGGAACAGGCCTTAGCTCTTTCTTGAGATCCTATGAAATGTCCAGTTACACAGCCCATTACATGCAGCCAATGGTGTATCTCAGTTCTGTGTATTTTGGCTTATTCTCTTAGCTCTGCACAGGAATAATGACCTGATAATGGCAAGTCCTGGTGAAACTGTTTTTTCTTCTGCTAAAGACTACTGTTTTATTTTCCTTGTCAAGGAAAAAAAAATTCAACGACTCTCCATTATTTTAAGGATATAGTGCAAACCTCCACGTTCAGCTCCATCCACAATCTAACCTTTCAGGCTTACGTCGTCCCCTTTTCATCACACATGAAATCTCTCTTGCGCCGATTCTATTTAGTGTCTCTAAATCCACGTTTTCCTACATCTATCTTTTTATTCCATAGACCCATGTAGAATGTTCTTTCCACCTATCTTTATCTCAATTCTACCTATACTTCCTATTTCCTCCATTAAGTATTTCCTGACTTATTATAACTGCAAAGTCTCTTCGTCTTTTGAATTCCTATGTAGAATTTGTCTCTGTATGATTCACTGGCACTGTTTTACGGCCTGGGCATTACCGGTCGTGTATATTTTCGCTTATGTCTCAAATCGTTTTCGAGAATTTGTTTTTGTTTTTGGCAGTGCCCTTTATCTGCATGCACAGTGCCACCTGCCATATTTGTAGATTCCTGTTCCCTTAAGTAATAAAACCCCTTCAAAAATCTTGATTTTTTGCAGGCAGCAACTGCTCACCCAGACTCGGGCACTTCTACCCTCCTGGAGACTCTCCTACCTCTCACAGGGCTATATTAAAGCTTGAGGTAGTTGCGGAGTTAGTGAGAGCTTGGAAAGGACAGGACAGGCCCCCGATATCCCTTGTATTTTTACAGCCTTAGTCACTGAGATCTTGAAATCTCTTCCCACAATTCCACAAATTGTGGTTGCAATTTGAAAATGGGCCACTTCAGAATTCCCAGTTCACTCTGGGCAGTTTTAGGAGGAATGCCACGGGCATCTGCGTCTGAAGGCCCCCGCTGGTGGTTCGTGGTGTGAGCCCCTGCCCATTTCCAAAATCTGGGTATCCTCAGGTCACTTGGGAGGTGGCTCCCCGGAAGGCGCTGGTTCTTAGGGCAGAGTGAGACCACATCCCCCGGCGTTTTTCCTACACGTGGCAGCGCCGCACTTTAACTCGCCGGAACGCACCTGAACAAACAGGAAAACTGAAGGAGGAAACAAACCAAACTTGGGCTTCAGTCAGCTACAGGAGCCCTGAGGGGCTGGTGCAGAGGGAGTCCTCCGGGTGGGCCACAGAGATTGTCTCTACTCCGACTCCACTGCTCTTCATAGATGCACACGCACGCCGGCCGCCGCCTCGCCCTCGCCGCCTCGCCGCCTCGCCGCCTCGGTGACTTAGGGATCGCAGGGCGCTGACGAGGGGTCGCCCTCGGAGAGCCTGCCTCCGCTCAGCGGGACAGCCGCAGGAACCGCCGACGCCGGCAACGGCCTCTCCACACGGCCCCCTCCGGGCGTGCGGAATCCTGGGACTCGTGGTCCAGCTCCGCGCGCTCCCCGCCGGAACTGGCATTGAAGGGACTACAATTCCCAGGATGCGTCGGGGAAGCGCGGGGCGGGGGGAAAACCTGGGCGGGGAGAGGGAGGGGGCGGCCCCGGGCTCTGGGGCGTCGCGGTTTCCAAGCGCAGTGCTCTCGCCTAGTAACCGGCCGCCGCGGTTCCCGAAAGCGGCGCTGTGGCCCCGCCCCCGGAGCCCCGGCTGGAGGAAGAATCTGTCTCCCGCGGCGCCCCAGTGACGAAGCCCGTCTTCGGGTGCGGGAGGCGGGGAAGGGAGGGCAGGCAGAGGATTTCGCTCCTCAGTGCGAGATCCGGGACGTGCTGGCGGCGCCCGCTCGGAGCAGAGGTTAGAGGCAGAGAGAGCTGGGATGCTCTGCGGACGAGGCTGCATCGGGGGTGGGAGGAAGGAGCGGGGGACCCCCGGGGAGGCAGTGCGCGCGGGGCGGGCTGTCCCTGGGCGCTGGCATCCCTCGGACCTGCGGCGGCCGAAGACCGGGGTGTGTGTGCGCACGCTGCGGGGTGGGGTGGGGGGCGCCCCTGTGCCCCAGCCCCCGCCGGGCTGGAGGCTAACCCTTGAGCCCAGGGGTGCCCGTAGCCAGCTCCCACCTTCCTGAAGGGGGGGGGTGGTACACGATTTTTGCCACTTGTTAATTATTTAATTGCCTCTGGACCAGGTGCATTAGTAGGTAGCGCTTTCCTGCCTCCAACTGCACTAGTATCTCGTTTCCTCTAATTCAGAAAAATCTTTTATGACGCTTGCAGTTGGAGTTGCTGATTTGTGAGAACTGCTAAGTTCTTTATGTTTTTTTCCCCCCCGGCCAAGAGAGGGTTCACGAGAGCTATGAATTTTAAATTGGAGCATCCAAAAAAAAAAAAAATGACCACTGCATATTCGCCCCGGCTTAACGGGGGAAACAAAGTATTCTCTCAAATCGTATCAGCAACCACCCGCCAGAAGCAGTTAGGGCGTATTTAATATCATTAAGGAGGTAGGTCTGGAGGGGGAAAAGGGAGAATAGTTGATTAAAAAAAAAAAAAAAAGACCCAACACTTGGTTTAGTTTGGGGATCGTTTTCTTGGGTTGCTGACTTAAAAAAAAAAAAAATCTGTTTCTTTCTTCCTCTCTCTGGCATCCTGGGTGTAGACTGTCAGTTTCGGATCCGACGGTGGTGATGGCAAAGCTCGCCCGGGCCCTCGGTCACATCAAAGCTGTCACAGGATAAATCCCATTGCCTGCTGCGAAGCCCCCGCCCCGCCCCCGCCCCCCGCCCCGCACCGCAAACTTCAGTGAGCGAACTGGGTAATCGGTGTTTGGAGATGCGGATCCCCGATTCGGAAGGCGGGGCGGCCCCCCCGCGAGCCTCTCCCGGGGCCCGAAGCCCGCAGGTGCAGTGAGGCGTGCGCGTGCGGGAGCTGGCGCCCGCGAAGACGCCCTGCCCGGGCGGAGCAGCCGGGGCGCCCGGCGGGGTCTGGCGGCCGCGCACCGGCGGCTCGTCTCCGGCGGCGGCGGCGGCGGCGGCGGCGGCGGCGGATGATGGTGGCGGCCGGCGCCCTGGGCTGTGTCTGTGCGTCGCCGCGGAAATCAGCGCCCGGCGCTGCGCCCTGAGCCCTCGCCCTCGCAGGTCCTCCGCAGCCCGAGTCTCGGCGAGGACAGACCCGGCGCGCAGGGGCCGCGGACCCGCGCGCGGGGGGGGGGCCCGGGGGGCGAGTGGGGTCGGCTTATCATGGCGGATCGGACAGCTCCCAGCTGCCAGCTCCGGCTGGAGTGGGTGTACGGGTACCGGGGTCACCAGTGCCGCAACAACCTGTACTACACGGCCGGCAAGGAGGTGGTCTACTTCGTGGCTGGGGTCGGGGTGGTTTACAACACCCGAGAGCACAGCCAGAAATTCTTCTTGGGACACAACGACGACATCATCAGGTAGGAAGGGTTGGCCTGGGGTGCTGGGGAGGGGGTGGGTGTGCAGACTGGAAGTGGGGGGGTGGGGGTGGGGGGAGAAGGACGACCAGCCCGGCTCTCCTGGGGTCCGATCCAGGAGCCCTCTGGAGTAAGGGATTCGCTCTGGAACTGCATGGAATTAAGGGCTGCTGATGCTCAGGCTAGGGCACAAACGGGGAGGGGGGGCAGAGGGGGGTGTGCAGGTGGGGAGGGAGAGATCTCTTTCCTCTTTATTCCCCTGGAAGGCTTTTGCATCTCTAAGGAGTTGAGTGTCCGGATGCTTTTTGGGTGTCCCTTCCTGCTACAAGTGGAAGAATCCAGGGTAACCATCTAACACTTCTTCCTGCCCTAACTAGGTAAATGTAGGACCAATGATCTGAACGGTGGGTGTCATCTTTGGCAGGCTCCTCAGTAGGTTCCTCAACACGCAAGAGGATTTAAAAAAAAAAAAATCTAGAAGAAATTTTGCTACAGGTAATCTGGAATCTTCATCCCAGATGCTTTGAAGCTGGAAAAATCTCTGCAACCGGGTGGGGAGTTTGTTCTGCAATATTTCAGCTGGCAGTGTTTTAATGACAAAAAAACCCCCACATATTTATGAACTAAATGGAGACTCCCACAACATCACTGAGGTTATAAAAGGCTGGCAGCTGCTGGACCACAAAATCCTACCAGTCAGCTCACCAAATGACCAACATCTGGTAGTGGGTGGCCAAGACTGATTAGAAAAACACAACTGCATAAATAGCCATCTTAAGGGGCCTTCCCCCCATTAAACTGTAGAGGGACATATTTTGATTCTTGGCCCTGTCCTGTCATCTCTGGACCAGACGCATTTTCCTCCAGCTCTTGTTAGCTGCTTCTGTGACCCAACAAGGTGTGGTCCAGATGCTGCTCACAGGAAATCCCATTCAGCCTTCCGCAGTTAAGGAAGATTTCCGTATGGGAGCCTCACCCACAGGGCAAATGACTTGCTGAGGCTAGAACTGCAACTGACAGACCATATTCGTGCCTTCCAAACTTGTATGTTCCTTGCTGTATAGAACAACTTCTATCGCATTTTCAGAATATTGCCACTGGTGCTCTAAGTTTGCCTTTCATGATGAAATAAATGGTTATATGGTGTAATGTTAATGGTTTTATTTCTCCTTGGGGAGAATGATTTAAAAGTCTCGCTTAATCCCCCCCTTCTAGTGTTGAGCTTGCTCTGGATCCCCTTTTTTTTTCCTGAGCCCTAAAGTTGAAAAGCTGTTAGAAAATATAAACACTTAATATTTGAAAAATACAGTAAGATATATATATATATTTTAAAATCTTGGCTTTTAGAAAAATGAAGATTTTAAGTATTAGGAGCTCTACTGTTCCCAGGATTTGATGGAACTTAATAATGTAAAACTTTCTTCATGTCACATATGAGAAAATAGCTTTTTTCTTTGCTCCCCAATATAATAATGGTTGTGACTAGGGCATCCCACTTGGTTCTGTCCTGGAGATTTTGCTTCTCTAATTGCCAGGCTGATTATTAAAGTCACAGGTGCAAATGATTAAAAGTGACTTGTGAAAAGGTTAGATGTTTAAAAATTTAAACCCATTATGTTTTTGCTCTTTTTAATGTGGTGCTTTCCATTACACCATCCAAATAAGATGTGGTCCTTTGGGAGAAGGGAGAGAGTGGCAATTAAACAGGAAATTCTCTGGGGTTAAATAATATTGTTGTGACAGTTCACTGAATTACTTTGAGGGTTTGAACTCCTCATCTTCATCTTTTTTTTTCTCTAATAGGAGAAAAAAGAAAGAAAGAAAAATGTACTGTTGAAACTGATGATGGGAAAAGGGTGGAGTTGCAGTAAACTGCTGCGATGACAGGCAGCTGGACTAGTGGGATTGTGATGATATATGGCTTTAGTTAAACACTCAGATTTGAAGAAAAGGTGAATGAAGTTGTTTGTAAGGCTGGCTGCAGAAAGCCTCAAGTGATGAAAAGAAAAAAACATAGGATTTAGCTTCTGGTCTTTTATGAAGGTAATTCTATCATTACACAGAATGGTGGCAAGCCTACCTTGGAAGACTGGACTTTACTGCTAAATTTTTCATGATATTTAGTTGGGTCTGAGTATGTACAGGTGAGCAGAATACTTTAATATCCATATATGTCTTTGTACAAAGGAATGAAGTTAAGTCCAACAGATAAAAAAACCCAAATCACAGATCATTATGTAATTAAGGGCTATAAAGTTCGACTGTTTATGCTGTTATTTTTTTTTATCATATATATGTATTATATATATGTATATATATGTATTATAATATATATATATTATTTTCTGATGAACATAGTATGCAAACCACATTTGTTTTTGGCCTTAGTATGTGGGATTCTTGACTGCCATTTCTTTCATAATTTTATTCCCAGAAACATATTGAATATTTAAAATTAATATTGTAAATTGTTGGGAATATTTATGTATTAACTGTGGATGTGAACAGGAGAATTATGGTCTTTTATCTTTATGAATTTCAACTCGTGTTCCTGTTACACTACTAATTTTCCACTTAACATAATGCGGTTAGCTATTGAATGAGGAGGACTATAGCTAAGCTTTCAGAGCAAAAATGTTTGGGGTTTTGGGAAACATTACATCAACATTCAAGCTTCTAACTCTTGATTCCGTCGAAGGAGATAATGTAAGTAACTGCCTATTGGCTTTTGCCTTAGCTTGAAAGCTATATTCATAGTGTGTATATTTCCTACTGCTTTATTTGTCGTGCTACTTTCCCCAGAATATTAACTAGAAAGCAGCCAAACAAATATTGATACCACACTCCGTTTTATAAAACCATGTGATCCTTGAGATCACGATGAACTTTAATAATAATGTAGGATTTGTCAGAGCTCACTAGAGCTTAGCATATGTGCCTTCCTGATTTGACAGACTATGTGTTTAAGTCATATTTTTTTAAAATGTTGATATGTGAAGCATAATGTGATTTATGGGCTGTGGAGGCTTAGTTTTATTCTTTTGAATGATTACCCTTCAATACAGATAACAGATTAGAGGATGATGCCTGTTTCAGCCCTGCTAGCCCTGTGACAGGGCAGGTACACGCTAGGAGCAGCGTGTGCTCGCAGGCTAATAGGACTCAAATCAGGCTTCAAGGCAAGGCTGGTAATAGAGCCTGGTATATTTACTAACTGGGTTTCTACTTCAGGTAGCAAATCATGACACGGCTGGAGTAAATGAAAGAAAAGGTCATGAACACATTTTGCTGTCTGTCACCTCCCTTCCATTTTCAGTGACTCCACCTAAGACGTTTATCTCTTGACTCTGGATTGGTATATTGTTTCTGACTAGTTCCCTGCCTCTATTTTCCTTTTTCTTGTTTTTTCACTCTCTATCACAAGGGAAGTTTTTCTGCCCTCTTACTCTTTCTCTGGGGAAGGACTTTGCATTGACTTTGACCTTGCACACACTCAGTGATGAACCCCACTGTGCTGTTTACTGGAGTCATCTGAATGAGTGACTTGACCACTCAAGGCCTTGTTTATTTGTGAAATGGGGATAATAATACCTGAGTTGCAAATTATGCAACTTGTAGTAATGTATAGAAATGATTTAGCCTGGGGCCTGATCATGAGCTGGTATTCAATAACTGCTCTTTGTAGTAGTATTAGTAGTATTTAATTAAAAGCACACATTTACACCAGAAATAAAACAGGTTGTTCATTGTCCACCAGCTGAAGCTCAAACTCCTTAGCTTTCCATTCCCTCTGGCCCTAACCCATCTTTCTACCCTTATTTTCCTTTTTTTTTTTTTAAGTATAAATTGTTTGCTTCCCACTTGCCATATAAAAAGATGATCTTTACTCTGATCTTTCCTGCATCATACTGGAATGATTTATCTCCCCATCAACACTTCCCCCCAACAATGGCAAAGCAATGAATTGTCAGACAGACCTGATTTTAAACCTAGATCCACCACCAGTTGGGCGACTTGGGGTAATTACTAAACCTCTGTGAGCCTTAGCTATCATCAGTAAAACAGCTTCTTATCTACAAATTGGAGATTTAGAGGTATCTGCCTTATAGTTTGTGGAGATTACATACAAGGTGCCCCACAATGTTTGGCAAACAGTAAGTGCCCTCCACAGGGAACCTGTTTGTATCCACGCCCTGTGTGGCCCCATCTGCTTCAGCTTCACCAATCCCATGAGACCTCATACCATCCTTAGATGAAGGCGTGTTTTGCACTCCTGAAGTTTTGGGTCTTTTGTAACCACTGCTGCTCACTTAATATGTAGCACTTAGTACCTTTCTTTCATTCTGAATATTTTCATTTGTAAGTGTATATAATAAGATCTTTGAGGATGAGAATAAATTTAATAGAGCCAATATTTCTTGAGTGCAGACTCAGCACTAAGTGTGTGTACAGATTTATCTCATCCATCCTCTTAACAGCCTCTCGACATTGGTACTATTGTTAGCCTCAATTTACTGGTGGGGAAACTAGGGCACAGTGGGGTTAAGGATCTTGCCCATGGTCACTATTTAACAGACTATAGAATGGGAATTGGAACCCAAGTCTGTCTGATTCCAAAGCCCAAAATTGTTGCTTCACTGTTTCTAAACTTTTTTTTTTTTAGAAAAAAAGTCAGTGTGGTCCCTACCACTGTGTCTTATTTCTAACCAGAACTTAGTGAGCATTTTGCTTTTTGTAACTCTAATTTTCTGTCTGGTGCTTATCAGTTTATCAGGAATATTTGAAGCTGATTGGTAGAACTCAGTCAAGAAGTGGAACTATGTTCAAGTTCACTTCAGGAACATTACCAGCTTTGAAACAATGACCTACTAGAGATAATTTTAAAAATTAAGTCTCAATTGTGACATGGCTAAAGTAACAGGGTGCTGCAAATATAATTGAACTTGTTGAATTTGAATAGAGGGGTCTAACAGCCATGGCTGGGTCTAGAGTGTGGAGTAAACAGGTTCACACGAAGGCCTGGAAATGTGATTTCATAATCTTTTTTCTTTCCAAATATTTTATCCATTCATTCATGAGAGACACACACAGAGAGGCAGACCTAGAGAGAGGGAAAAGCAGGCTCCCTGCAGGGAGCTTGATGGTGGGACTCGATCCCTGGCCCAGGATCATGCCGTGAGCCGAAGGCTGATGCCCAACAGCTGAGCCATCCAGACATCCTATATTCAGTCCCTTGATCAGTTTGAATAAGGGGAACATGAGAGTGACTATAAAGAACCAAACCCATATTGAGTTGAGTACCTGTTCTGTGCCAGATACTTATATATATATGTATGTGTCTGTATATATGTGTGTGTGTGTGTGTATATGTATGTACGTATGTGTATATCTATGTCATTTCATTACATTTCTCTCTCTCCCATCTCTGAGAAGTAGTCTTCTTATTTCACTCTGTGCAGGAGTGACTCTGAGAGGAAAAAGGCTCTGAGAAGGAAAGAGATTTAAGCAAAGTTACTCAGTAGTACCATTGACCGTTTGTTGGAGCCCGTTTATTTGCAAGAGCCTGAAGTGAATGGTTTTGATGGAGGTTAATGATCTGTTCATAAATGATATTATTATTGTTCTTATTAATAAGCTACAGTCTATTTGGTGATTTTTATTAAGATTTATTTTCTCCCTAAATTGGGAACATTTTACTTGTTTATTCATCAAAACCTCATTTAATCTTTAGAAGGTACCAGATACAGGGAGTGTAGCAGTGAACAAGACCACGTTCTTGCCTCAATTCTGGTGGTGGAGGCCAACAACGAATGAGCAAGAAGACATGGTGACTATAGACTGTAAAAAGTACTGAGAAGAGCATGATCATAGAGAGGAACTGGGTTGGTGGGAGCTACCGGCCATAGGATTCCAGAGCAGCTCTCTAGGCTGGTGGCATTTAAGCTGAGACCTGAAGGATGAGAAGGAGCCAGATAAGTGAAGACGGCATGGCAGAGGAGAGGTTATATGCAAAGGCACCAGGGTGAGAAGGAATTTGGTGTGCCCAGAATTCTGGTGTAGATATGCAGAGAAAGACCAAGGTCATTGTAATTCTCATCCAGGTCATTAATGCCTCAGGGGTCTTGATACCATATGTCCTAGATTTTCCTGGACAGTCACAAATATTCCATTCAATTATTGTTATAGATATACTTGTTCTTATCATATCGTGGGTCTCTATTTTTAATTCAGAATATATGACCATGTTTTTATTTAGAAAGAATGGATACTGTATAACGAGTCATTGTTTGGCCAACATTGTACAGGAATATACTTTCTTATAAAGACTGATATTGGCCTCACAATCAACAGTCAATTAGAATGTAGATTATACTGTGGCAAGTGACAAACTGTTCCGTGGCAGCATCTCTAAGCAGAGCTGTCCTAAGACCTCTCCTACTCACAGGGTTTTGGATCTGAACAGTTTTGCAATGTAGGTGACATTCTTGCCACCTAAAAAAAGGAAGCTACTGAGAAGGCTGACTTGCTGGCTTTGCTTCTGGGACTTACTCTTCCTGAAGCTATATGGAAAGCCATCTTTAATTCACAAGACTACACATCTTCAGCAGTCAGGCTTTCCTGGTAGGTTTGACCCAAGTTTGTCACATGTGGATTGGTCTAAAATGTAATTAAAGTGTTTGAGAGCAGAAATTTCTTCTCACATATCATTTTTTTTAGGAATCACCTGAGCACTTGCTAAACTCTAGCTTTCAGTCAGTAAGTCTGGTATGAGGCCTGATAGTCTGCATTTCTAACCAGCTCCCAAGTGATGGCAATGCTTCTGGTCCACAAGCCAATTAAGATTTTAGGGACCTCACTGGTATGTTTTAGAGCTCACTAGACCAGTGTTTTTTTCAACCCAAATGATATTGTCAGCTAGCAAAATAGAATTTTAATAATATATATAATCCATACATTTATTAAATTCTTAAATTATGAGATGCCTGGGTGGCTCAGTGGTTAAGTGTCTGCCTTCGGCTCAGGGCATGATCTTGGAGTCTGTGATCAAGTCCCACATTGGGCTCCCTGCAGGGAGCCTGCTTCTTCCTCTGCCTATGTCTCTGCCTCTCTCTCTTTCTCTGTGTCTCTCATGAATAAATAAATAAAATCTTAAAAATAAATAAATGAAATAAATTCTTAACAATTAATTTTTTTATTAGGATGGTGCCTAGACCTGTGTTCTAAATTCTCCAGAAAGAACCAAGCAGGGGTTGATTGTAACCAGTTAAAGAGATGTTGAGTTTGGAAGAGATGAGCAATGGAAGAGATGTCCACAGCCTTTGTGTAGACATGTGTTTTCTAGTCCTTTGAGTATACACCTAGGAGTAGACTTGCTGAATCATATGGCAACTCTGTGTTTAACTTTTTGAAGTACTGCCAAATTGTTTTCCAAAGCAATGTAGAATCCTACCACCAATATCTGAGAGTGCCAACTCCTCCATGGCCTTGCCAACAATTGTTATGTTCTGTCTTTTTGATTATAGCCATCCTACTGGATGTGAAGTGGTGTCTTGTTGTGATTCTGATTTGCATTTCCCTAATAATTAAGAATATTGATCATTGTTTCATAATTGATGATCTGTATATTCTCTTTGGAGAAAATGTCTATTCAAATCCTTTGCCTATTTTTTTTCCTATTTTTAAAAAAATATTTTACTTATTTATTCATGAGAGACACACAGAGAGAGAGACGAGAGAGAGAGAGAGAGAGAGGGAGAGAGGCAGAGACATAGGCAGAGGGAGAAGCAGGCCCTCTGCTAGGACCCCGATGTGGGACTTGATCCCAGGATCCCGGGATCATGACCTGAGCCAAAGGCAGATACTCAACCACTGAGCCACCCAGATACCCCTCCTTTGCCCATTTTTAATTGTTGTTTTATTCTTAAGTCGTAAAAGTTCTTTGTATATTCTGGAAATAAGTCCCTTATCTGTTATTTGCAAATATTTTCTCCTATTCAGTGAGTTATTTTTTTCACTTTCTTAGTGGTGTCCTTTGAAGCACAAAAGTTTTCAATTTGATGATGTCCAATTTCTTTTTTTCTTCAATCCCTTATACTTTTGGTGTTAAATCTAAGATATCATTGCCTAATTTAAGTCATGAAGATTTATGCCTACATTTTCTTCTAAGAGTTTTAGCTTTGACATTTAGACAGATGATCCATTCTGAGTTAATTTTTATATTTGGTGTGAGGTAAGGGGAGTTCTACATCATTCTTTTGCATGTGGATATCTAGTTGTCCCAACACTATTTGTTGAAAAAACTGTTATTTTCCCTTTGAATTGTCTTGGATGTCTATAAGTTTTGAATTCCCCTAGCAGAGGGTCCATTCTTTTCATTTAGAAGACACTGAACATTTGGAGACCCAGAAACTGAATCATTAAAAAGATAACTTAGAAGTAATAGAAATCCGAGGCTTTGGTTGGTATACTACTTGAAAAGAGGGTGTTAGAAACTATAAGGATGTGTAGATTTTTATATGTTTAAAGAATATAACCATATTTATACTTTGAGGAACCAGTGCAGTATTTAGTAACTGCTGGTTTAGGGACCAGCAATGGTCAATACTTTTGGCTTTGTTTACTTCCAAAGAGTCTTGCTTTTTAAAAATGAATTTGCAGCCTTCAGCCTTGCTGCTGGAGACAGTTCTCTTGAGGCAGCCAAAGGGAAAGCAGAGAGAGTAATCAGAGAATGTGCCCCTTGACTTCTACCTCTTTTTCGGTTCATTCCTTTCGTCCCCCAGTTGGACGATCTCAACCCAGAAGTTGAAGTATTCCACAGTTACACACAAGTTTCTTTTGCCACCCCTTTTCCTATTATCATGAAAGAGGGGTGTGTGGCGGGCCAGCAATAACTCCCTGAGATAAAAGAATCTTTTTTCTGGACTGGTACTGCATAAATAGGTTGGTCAGAGAATTATTCTAAAGTTATTGAGAATTATTTTAAGGCATGAGGATTATTGTTAAGTGTAGCTGCTATGTAACACTGTCATTAAAACATTTTTCTGTGTTTGTTGTGAACTGATTTTATGGGTAAGAATAAAACAGGATCCGCAAAGCACAGGATGCCTTCTAAATAAGAGATGAGTTGCAAGAAATTGAAACTTTTTCAAAGAAATACAATTAAGGAGAGGATCATAAGATGACAAGAGAATCTTTGGGAACTCAATTATAGAGTAGGCTGGCCTTTCAGGCATTGCACAGTTATCAGGCAGGTATTTCTTTCTCTTTCCCTGGTTCTCTTGTAAGAATCACAGATTCTTACAGATTCATATCTCTCTTTCTCTCTGAATAATATATGCCTTAATTGTCTATGACTGCAGATTGGCTTCTTAACTCAGAGATCCATTTTGCACATAGTCACCCCCTCCAGAATTCATCTTCGCTCCTCAGTACACATGACCACCCAGCTTGGTCCTACAACACCAGTTGAATCGATCAGTCTTTTGCATCTTAATTCCAAATTTCCAGGAAAGAGAATCTAATTGGCTTAGCACTGGACAGAAGGTCCACCCAATCCAATTAGCTGTAGCCTCCAGGGTGGGGCCATGTTTCAGAGGGCTGCCCTGTTAAGAAATTTTATCTAATGGGCAACCCGGGAGGCTCAGCGGTTTAGCGACTTCCTTCAGCCCAGGGTGTGATCCTTGAGACCCGGGATCGAGTCCCACGTTGGGCTCCCTGCATGGAGCCTGCTTCTCTCTCTGCCTGTGTCTCTGCCTCTCTCTCTTTCTCTGTCTCCCATGAATAAATAAATACAATCTTAAAAAAAAAAGAAATTTTATCTAAGATAACACTATATGCAATGGGGAAAAACTCAGAGCTTTCCCCCGAAGGTTAGGAACAAGATAAGACTGTCCATTCTCACCACTTTTATTCAACATGGTACTGGAAGTCCTAGGTATAGCAATCAAACAACAAAAAGAAATAAAAGGTATTCAGATTGGTAAGGAAGAAGTAAAACTTTCATTCTTTGCAGATGACATGATACTATACATAGAAAACCCTAAAGGCTCCACTAAAGAACTACTAGAACTGATAAATGAATTCAGGAAAGTCACAGGATACAAAATTAATACATGGAAATTGGTTGTGTTTCTATACACTAATAACAAAGTACTAGAAAGAGAAAATAAGAAAATAATTCCATTTACAATTGTACCAAAAATAATAAAATACCTAGGAATAAACTTACCAAAGAGGTGAAAGACCTATACTTTGAAAACTAAAACATTGATGAAAGAAATTGAAGATGACACAAAGAAATGGAAAGACATTCCACGCTCGTGGATTGGAAGAACAAATATTATTAAAATGTCTACATTACCCAAAGCAATTTACAGATTTGATGCAATCTCTATCAAAATACCAACAGTAGTTTTCACAGAGCTATCTATCTTTACAATCCTAAAATTTGTATGGAACCACAAAAGACCCTGAATAGCCAAAGCAATCTTGAAAAAGAAAAAAAGTAGAGGTACCACAATTCCAGACTTCAAGTTATATTATAAAACTGTAGTAATCAAAATAGTATGGTATTGGCACAAAAAATAGACACATAGATCAGTGAAACAGAATAGTAAGGCCAGAAATAAACTCACAATTCTTTGGTCAATTAATCTTTGATAAAGGAGCAAGAATATGCAATGAAGAAACAAAAATGGTGTTGTAAAAACTAGACAGCAGCATGCAAAAGAATGAAACATCATACACAAAAGTAAACTCAAAATGGTTTAAAGCCTACCTGTGAGACCTGAAACCATAAAAATCCTAGAAGAGAATATAAGTAGTGGTTTATCTGATATCGGCCATAGCAACATTTTTCTAGATATGTCTCCTGAGGCAAGGGAAATAAAGGCAAAAACAAACGTATTGAGATTATATCAAAATAAAAAGCTTCTGCACAGCAAAGAAAACCACCAACAAAACTAAAAGACAACCACTGAATGGGAGAGATTTGTAAAAGACGTATCTGTTAAAGGGTTAATATCCAAAATATATAAAGCACCAAAACCCAGCACCAAAAACGCCCAAATAATCCAATTAAGAAATGGGCAGAAGATGTAAAGAGACATTTCTCCAAAGAAAACATACAGGTAGCCAATAGACACATGAAAAGATGCTCAACATCACTCATCATCAGGGAGATGCAAATCAAAACCACAATGAGATGTCATCTCACACTTGTCAGAATGGCTAAAATAGAAAACACAAGAGACAAGCAGTGTTGGTAAGGATGTGGAACAAAAGGAACCCTGTGCACTGTTGGTGGGAATGTGAACCCCACTGCTACTGTGATAAACAGTATGGAGGTTTCTAAAAAGTTAAAAATGGTGTATCCAGTAAATGCGCTACTGGTATTTACCCAAAGAACATGAAACACTAATTTAAAGGGATATATGTACTCCTATATTTGTTGCAGCATTATTTGCAATAGGTAAACTATAAAAGCAGCCCAGTGTCCATCAATAGATGAATGGATGAAGAAGAAGTGGTATAGATATAAAATGGAAATTATTCAGCTATAAAAAAGAAATCTTGCTATTTGTAACAATGTAGGTGGATCTAGAAGGTATAATGGTAAGTGAAATAAGCCAAAGAAAGGCAAATACCATATGATTTCACTCATATGTAGAATTTAAGAAACAAAACAGCAAGTAAAGAAAAAAAAAAGAGAGAGAAAGCAAAAGTAGACTCTTAACTGTAGAGACCAAACTGATGGTTACCAGAGGTGAGGTTGGTTGAGGGGATGGGTAAAATCGGTGAACGGGATTGAGAGTACGCTTACCTTGATGAGCACTGGGTGTTGTATGCAAGTGTTGAATCACTATTTTGTACACCTGAAACTAATATAACACTGTATGTTGACTACACTGGAATTAATATTAAAAAAAAAGAAAGATTGTCTAATAAGGGAGATATGGGCTGAGAAGGAACAAATGACAGCTCAAATAGAGGAGGTGAATGATTTCTTGATAGAGAAAAATAGGACAGTGGTGAGAAATACTGAGTTGAGGGCAAGAAAAGGGAAGGAACGGGATATTAAGAGGGCTCAACTACAAAATGCTGGAGATATGACACATCATGAAATTTTCAGTTCTCTAAGAGGCCATGCCAGGGTGTCTTGGGAATGCTGGCCAATGGCTGGTGACCATAGCCTCAGGGAGCAAAGTGGACCTCACACCTTTGCCTACTGGGGTGTCAGTGCTACTATTGAGGGTGTTCTCTCTGCTGGGGTCTGGTGGGAGAGGGAGAGGGGAGTGTATGGGAATGGGGGCTGATGCTGCAGGCACCAGGGAGGTGGTCAGATGGCACTCATGGGAGGCTTCCTGGGACTCACTTGGCACAGCTCTTTACCGATTGGTGAATAAATATTTTCATATTTTACCTGGCACAGATACTGGTGCACATCTTGAACATCAGCCTTAGATATGAGTGACATGTATGGACCCTTAGATGATTTTGTGAGGTTGGCCATCCTATAGGTGTTGAAAATGAATCTTCCTAAAGCCAGACTTAGAATCCACCTGAGGCTCCCTATTGCACAGGTTAAGATCTGGTTCCTGGCTCCCTCCTCCAGCTTGATGTTCCTCTCTGTCCTTCTAATAGCCTCCAGCCACATCAAACCCATTGCAGTTCCCTGAATCCAACTTCCTATTTTGTATCTTCAGCCTTGCAAAGGCCATTTAGGTTGCCTGAAATGACCCCTCACTTCTCTGCTTATACTATCTTGTCCTGCCTTTAATCTCAGTGTGGTGTCACCTCCCCCTGAAGCCTCACTTGACAACTCAAAGGCCTATTTAAGCCCTTTTTCTCTCTATGTCCAGGCCACAACACAAGTACTCACCTTCTGGAATCATTGCATTGTATTACATTTGTTGATTTATCCATCTCTCAACCTGATTTGATTTCTGAGTATGTTCTCTTGAATAGCACACATTGTGGGCTTAGTAAGTGCTCAGTGTCGTTTTATTTGTTGTTCTTCATATCTCAAATTATTTGTAAGGAGTGAGGTGTGAAATGGAGATGATATTTCTATAGAACTCATTTGTACATACTTTGTGAAGAGAAAATCCTGAAAATACATTGTCAGCTGGCATATAAAGGTGGGATTCAGAATCTTGTTTTAAAAAAATACTTGAGGGGATCCCTGGGTGGCGCAGCGGTTTGGCGCCTGCCTTTGGCCCAGGGCGCGACCCTGGAGACCCGGGATCGAATCCCACGTCGGGCTCCCGGTGCATGGAGCCTGCTTCTCCCTCTGCCTCTCTCTCTCTCTCTCTCTCTCTCTCTCTCTCTCTCTGTATGACTATCGTAAATAAATAAATAAAAATAAAAATTAACTTCTAAAAAAAATAAATAAAAAAAAATAAAAAAATACTTGGATGGCAGTGCTGACCAATTACTGCACTGCTCTTAAGTAAGATCCCATATCCTATTTGACTCCTTTCTACTATTTTCCTGGTCTGCATGGAAAATCTAGCCATTAAAGACACAATCTTTTTCTACTGAAGTATGACTGTGGATCTTATAATGAATGAAACACGTTTTTTTTGAACGGCTTAAGATTTTTTGACTGTGTCATGAGGAAAATCTTGATTCACATCCTTTTAGATTTAGGAAACATGGCAATCCTTTAAGCAACTTTTGAAAATATGAGGTGATGTTTGTTAAGAAGGATGTTTGCAGAGATTGTAAAGTAACATCTGCTAGCTCTAAATGAGGTGAAGTCTTTCCTGGCCCAGAAGAGTTTCACACAAAGATACAGAAGTAGGTGTTCAAGGGTAGGCCTCCTGGGGGAAAGTGACTTTTGAAGGATGAAGAGCAGTTTGGCAGGTCAGATGGAAAGAATAGGGGAGGAAGGAACACTAAGGAGGGAACGGCTTATGCAAAGTCTCAGGAGCCAGATCTCCTGGAGCGAAAGTAAGTGGTTGAGCACTGTGGGAGTAAGGAAGACACTGTGGGAGATGAGGCTGGGTATGTGGCCTGGGGCTGGATCACAAAGGGATTTACAGCTCCTCCTACAAATTATGGGGACCAGTGGGAGGATTTAAACAGGGTGAGACAAAGCTGATTTATATTTCAGGAAGTTCATTAAAGGCAGAGGATTTCTACTTTATTTATATTAACCTTTTCTTTGAGATTCCTCCCCATGCTTTTTTTTCCCCTCAGTGCCAAACTTCTCAGTAGCAGAAGCATGGGATCAGGTCCTGGGGGATTTAACATTGCACTGGTCTTGTCTCTAGTCAGATGCCTGACTTTGGCTGGTGCTTAATGTGGGCCTCATCTAAAAATAAGTGAGCCGACTGTGTGATCGCTAAGACCCTTCTAAAATCCTTTCTAATCAAGGTGCTGTGATTCTGAATTGTCTCAATTTACTGCCTTTGTTTTTCTTGTTCACTGCTTAACATAAAGAACTGGCTTCTCTTTCTACCAGCCACTGCTATCATTTTCTAAGTGACTCCAGTGACCTCCACTGCTAAATGGGCTGTGTCCAGTTTAACCTCTTCACAGCATTGGGTACAGTTGGCCACCCTCTACTCAGTACCCTTCCTTTTCTGTCCTGGAGGTGGTAGCCCTTGGTTTTCTCTTACATCCCTGACTCACCTTGATCTCTTCTTCTCTAAGTCCACCTCTTATATATAGGGGCCCCTCAACATTGCTCACCAGGTTTTCCTGCCCAAATTCACGACGTGAGGCTAGTCATGAGGAAACAGACCAATATAAAGTAAGGGACTTTCTTCAACACAGCTGGCCTGTTCTTTGCAAAATAAAGGTAATTCTTATAAAAGATAAGAGATTGAGGAATGGTTCTAGATTAAAGGAAACTAAAAAGATTCAACTAAGTGCAAGCTGAGATCCTGCATGGAGGTGGGGAGGATTGTTATAAATGATGGTATTGGGACATTTGGTGGAATTTGAATATGGGCCCACATATCCACATATTAGGTTAAGAGCAGAATTCTGTTGTAGCAGTATGGTTATGTAGGAGAAAACCTGTGTCTTAGGAGATGTGTGCTGGACTACTGAAGAGTGAAGAGTCATGAAGGCTGTATATTGCCCTCAGCCATTTCAGTAACAGCAGCAGCAAATACAACACTAATGTGTCTGTGTGTCTGTTTGAATGTGTGTTTGTGTTCCTCATGGCATCTGTTCTCTCTTCTCACTCCATGTTTCTTCCTCAAGACCTCTTATCCATTGCCTCCTTCCCGCTTCCGTCCTTGCCCTCCCATTCTGTTCTCAACACAGCAGCCAGTTGATCTGGTTGCATTAGAAGTCAGGTCATGTCAATTCTCTGCTCAGAATCCTCAGAATAAAAGCCAACGTTCTTATAATGGCCTTTAAGCCTCTATGGGGAATTTGGCCTCCTGTTACCTCTGTGATCTAACCTATTTTCTTCCCATGCCTTGTGTTACTCCAGCCACACTGACCTCCTATCTGCTGCCTGAAAACCCAGACACTTTTCTGCCTCAGGGCCTTTGCACTCACTGTTCTTTCAGAAGTCTGGCTCTTTCTTCCCCCAGACATCCATGTGACTTTATTCACCTCCCTTAGTTCCCTGCAAAATGTCATCTTCCCAGTGAGGACTTCCCTGACCACCGTATTTAACATTCAGACCCCTCTCCAACACATTCTTTATTATCCATCCCTGTTCTGTTTTTCTCCTTAGCTCTTATTTATTTTGTTCCTTGTTGTCTCTCTTCACTGGGATATAAACTCTATTTGGGCAGGAGTATTTTGGTCACTGCCCTGCCTGCAATGCCCAGAATGGTGCCTGGTCTGTAGAAGATGCTTAATAACTATTTTTGAGTGAATAAATAAATGACTTGTGTTTGTTCATTTTAGGATAACTCCCTTGGAATTTCTACTTAAAGTAGGATTTCTTTTTTAGACCCCCTTTGACCTTATGAAGCCTATGGATCCCATCTCAGAGTTATAGATTTGTTTGTTTTGTTATATCCTTTTATCAAAGTATAATATAGATACTGAAAAGTGCACATTTGGATCAATCTTCACAAACCAATGCACCTATAACCCACATCCACATCAAGAACTAGAACATTACCAGCACCACAGAGACCCCCTTGTGCCCTCTTCCAGCCACAACCCCCACTGCAAAGTTCACCTCTATTCTGACTTCTAACGGTGTAGATTGGTTTTGCCTAATGTACTTTAAAAAAGAAGAGTATTGTATGCATTCTTTTGTGTCTGGCTCCTTTCAATCAACATTGTATATATGAGATTCGTCTGTGTTTCTACATGATTATTCTCGCTTCCATATTTTTTATTGTGTAGCAATACCATAATATATTGATCCATTCTACTGAAGATGGGCATTTGTGTGGCTTCTTGTTTCTTTTGGCTATTATGACCATTCTAGTATGAGTAAACATATACATGCAAGTCCATGCAGGAGTGGTATTTCTGGGGCTACAGGCTGCACATAGGATCAGTTTGCTAGGCACTGCCATACAGTTTTCCAGAGTACATATATCAATTTATACTCCCACTATCACAGAATAATGTCTCCAAATGCATGAAATAAAATACATAAATGGAATTGTAAAGAAAATTAACTGTTTTTGAAATATAAAATATTTTAATGTTGTAATATATCACATATGCTTTATTAACTCATACATTTGAAAGGTCTAGAAGTTTTAATAATTATGATTTCAAAGTAGTGATGAGTATACATGATGTTTGAGAGATCTGCTACAAGTGAAATGTAATATGAAAATATCTGTGACATTATTGGTCTCAAGGTGACAGGTACTGCTAATACTACTTCAATTTGTTGCCTACATTCTGAGTGATAGGAAATACTAACGTCTGTTACGAGCTGGCAAAAGTAAAGATTTTTAGTAGTTTTTAGTCCATATAAGTACATAGATCTTCCTGAATTCTAGTAAGGCTCCAGGTTAAGAACCCCTAGCTTAGAGGAACAGGAGTGATTTACAACAGAGATTTCTTGAGTGTCTACTATGTGTCATTCACTGTGCTAGGTCCTGGGGATCCAAAAGTGAATACTATGCATCTCCTCTCAAGGAAATTATGATCACGAGGGTAATACTTATAAATAAATGAACAGCTGGTTTGGGGTGTCCAGTTCTATGATAGGCCAAAGCATTTGAGAACCTTGACATATACCTAACTTATTCATGAGAGGGGGTGGTGATTGAGAAGACTTTCTGGAGGAAGGAGCATCATTATATTTAGGCTCTGGTCTGGTTACTCTGGTTACAGTGTCAATAATGGATTATTGCAAAGTGGAGGCACTTGTAGTTATTCAGGAGTGAGGTCATTATGGTGGTAATGCAAAGAAAGCAATGAATATATTCTGGAGAGTCTAGACTCTTGGTGATTGAAGATAGGCAGTGGGGGAGAAGGAAGGTGTGAGGAAATGGTCAAGTTTCTGTCATAATCACTTGGAAGGATGGTGGTTATCATTTACTGAAACAGATTGGGAAGTACATTCAAGGCCAATGGGTAATGGGTTCATCTTTGAACATAGATTGAGGTGTCTGTGGGACATCCAAGATGTGATTGTACATACATATGGGTCCCTTGCTCAGTAGAGAGCCATGGGAGTTGCAGTGAGCATGCAGCAGTAGATGAGATCACTTAGGGACCACATGGAGGAAAGAGATGAGGCCAGGGTTAGGATTTTGAGGATGGTCAACTTTCAGAGAAAGGGGTGTGACAGGAACAGTCACAGGAGTAGGAGGAAAACCAGGTAAGAGGAGTACCCTGGTGGCCAAGAGCAGAGAGGGTGTCAAGGAGGCCTCAGCAGTCCCAATAAAGAACCCCAACATAAGTATGGAAAAGGGCCCCGTGAATTGACAATGATGGTCATTGATGGATTGCTTTTACTACGAAAATAGTGGGAATGGTTATTTTTCTCTGGGTTGTACTTTTATCTGTGTTTTAAGCTTTCTGTTACAACAGTTAGAATTCAAGGATCATTTGCTTTTAGCTTTACTTTTCTTCTTACATCTCCTTTATATATTTTGCTCATGCTCCAGTGAGTTTTATGCTGCAGTGATAGTAAGCAGTCATTTCTGCTTAATGACTTCTATCTCATGCAGACTGTAGCTCTTTTTTTTTTTTTTTGGACTATAAGAGATATGGTTACAGACATTGCTTCTTGGTAAAAAGCCTCGCAAGTCTATTATTCTGCATAGTAGGCATGAACACAATCACTTTGGCTAGGCCGTTTTTATCTATGTGAGAGCCTGCCCTGCTGACAGTGAATTCACAAGTCATCCTTTTTGCCTGGAGTAACATTCAGTTTTTAGTGCATATGATAAAATGCAATAGAAGAGATATAAACTGTAGAATGTTTTATAATTATTTTCTTCCCAGAATGTCACTTGGATTTTTATATAATCTATAGGAGGAAAGTGAGAGGATGTTCAATTAAATAAACATGTGTTCAGTGCTGACTGTGTAAATGACAGTGTGTGGGCCACGGCCATGACAGTTATCTAAGCAGGAAACATTGAGTGCCTCTTGCTCCCTCCCTCTTTTATCTCCATTATCCAGTCAGTCCCAAATATGGTTGATCCTGTCCTCTCTGTCTTGCTGCTTCTGCTCTAGTTCATACCCCTATTAACTTTTGTCTAGACAGTTCTGGTAGCTTCCTGACTGGTCTTGCTGGCTCTGCTATCACTCCCCTACTCAATCCTCTGTTTGAAAACCTGATTAAACTTTTAAAACGGAGATTTATGAGCCCATTTCTAAAAATTCTGATTCAATAGGTCTGGTTAGGAGTCGCCCAAGAAATTTTAAAGAATTTCCCCATAGAAATACAGATAAAGGTGTATATAAATGTGTACACACATGTACACACGCAGTTTTCTTGCTCTGTCCATTGAGAGGATTGACAAGCAATGACATATCAACAGCAGGAACACACCTAGAACCCAGAACTTGGTTTCTAAATACTATTCTCCTAAAAAATAATAATAAATAAATAGAGAATAAAAAGTCAGAACTTCTTACAAAAAAAAAAGGCCTGGGGTAGGGAAGATGAGTTTGGAGTAGTTTCTTATGCCAGAAAGTATGGCAGTGCTCAAAGAGTAAGTGAGATATTAAAATGACGTAAGAGCCAGCTTAAAGGGACTTCCACTGGCCACATGTGGGAAGATTCAAGCACAAATCATAAACCATTGGATAAAATAAACATGCATGCATTTGTTGTGATATAAATAACTAATGGGGAGAAGAGAAAGCTCTTTCTTTCTTCCTTTCTTTCTCTCTTTTTGAGAAAACTCTTTCTGAATAGAATGTCAGCTATTAAATATAGCTAGAATACTGGGTGGCTCAATGGTTTAGCACCGCCTTCAGCCCAGGGCCTGATCCTGGAGACCCGGGATCGAGTCCCTTGTCAGGCTCCCTGCATGGAGCCTGCTTCTCCCTCTGCCTGTGTCTCTGCCTCTGTCTCTCCCTCTCTCTCTCTCTCTGTATCTCGCGAATAAATAAAATCTTTTAAAAAATATAGCTAGAATAATGGAGTTAGAAAATCAATAGATGTTAACAACCAGTGATGAAAGTTTGTTGAGGAATATGGTATTTACATAGAACTCCACCACAATATACTAATTACAAAGGACAAACAGTAACTACATTAGAGAACTGTGACAGATACTCCCCTTAATCAGATGATTAAAGTTAACAATCACAATAAAGACACAAACCAAGTTACTAAAAAAAAAAAAAAAAAAAAAAAAAAAAAAAAAAAGCCGGGGGGGTGGTGGTGTGTGACAAGCTTCCCCAAGTGATTCTGGGTTCCATAATTCCTGCACAATACTAGCAATGAGATTGTCCTTCAGAAGCACAGATCTGATCTGTCCCTGCCCTGCTTCAAAATTCCTGCTGGCTCTATTGCTTCCAGAATGGGCTTCAAACACTGGGGCATGGCCCCACCCAAACTTTTTGCCATCATCTCCTACCACAACTTTGTCCCCCATCTTATCCCACCCATATGGCCATCATACCCTACTCTTGGCAGTGACTTGAAATGGCTTCCTCTCTGTTACTGCTCATTCTCTGCTTAGAATGCCCTTCCTGATCTGTGAGGCAGATTCATCCAAGAGGCAACTCCAGCACACCATCTCTGTGAAGCCCTCCCTGATTTCTCGAGACAGAATCAATGTCTCTTTCCTCTTTACCCCTAAGCATTTTCTCCACACCTCTCTTATAGCATCTCTCTTCTCACACTACGTTGCAAATTTCCATTTGTGTGTCTCCTTGCCTCACTTGCCCAGCCTACTGGCCTCTCTGTGTCCTGGAGTCCCTTTATATGATGGGAAGAGCGAGGGCTTCAGAGCCAGTCAGACCTAGGTGTGTTTCTACCACTTACTGATTGTCACCCAGCCATCCTCAGCTTCTTCCTCCAGACCTACTGATAGGTTACTATGAGAACTCAATTAGGTAAAAGCGTGTAAGGAGCTTTGGAAAGTAAATTAAAGAGAAATAGAGAAAAGAAAGCTCACTGGACCCTAGGTCAGTTTTAAAAAACCCATACATATGAATATTTTACATATATACATTTTCTCTGTAATCCTGCAAAAATTCAAAGGTATAGTCCCATAGCTAGAAATTAACAGACCTGGTTTGGGACCCATTTCTGTTGGACTCCAAAGCTATGCTCTTTCTGTTGCTTAGAGACTATAAACCAGGAAGGAGAGACAGAGCCACAGTGACTTTAAGAAGCCCAATGTGAAAAATGTTAAGTTAGAGTCGAAGTCTCCAAGTCACCCCTTCATTGGAGAGGGTGGGTGGTGGTCAGAGCAGGTAGGTAGATTGAGACCCAGAGTAGACAGGCTTTCATGAGGGTGGCTGCCAGAACAGATGAGGGTGAGAGTCATCTCATAAACACTGATTGAGTGCCTGTCAGGAGACACTGGTGGTGATTGCCTTTGTGACATTAAAGGACAGCAAGTGAAGTGAAAAGGATTAGGGCTTGAGATAGAACCCAGGAGACACCCTTACCTTTAATTTGGGAGGGGGTGTGCTGAAGGGGCATGCAAATGAGTAGACAGACAAGGAGAAGGTGGGGAGTGCAGGGACTGGTAAGGCAGGGGAGGAACAGATGCCCATCTCTCTGTGTGTTGTGGAGGGACTGGTGCCAAGGAGGTGGTGAAGGGGTTCACTTTGGAGCTCAGCAAAGAGATGGACCAGCACTGGAACACAAAAGAAAGGTCAAGAGAAGAGCATTTTCATTCTAGTAGTATGGGGCAGAACCCAGATGGTTAGAGCAATGAGTAAGAATGAACATGTGGAGGCAGTAGGAAAGTGTAGCCTAATTAGGGCTACATTGCCACATACTTGGGCAGATACTTCCTGGTACCTGGGAGATTATAAGAGTCATCTTACTCATAGGCACCTATTCTGGGAGATTAAACACCCCCAAAATGCCATCTGTTTCAGTAGGGAATACTGAATGAAGGTGCGAGTGACCATCAATTACATCTCTTCCTCCCAAACTATCCTTAACCAACGGGCATGTATGCTTTAGTGAAACAACAAATCATGGAAAATCCATTTATTGTCTTCTTTAGGACAGGCTTGTGATTTCATCTGGTTTCACTGAGATATGTGTCATTTCAAGACTTGTATAGCATTCACGGTGTGCCTGGGTGGCTCAATTGGTTAAGCGCCTGCCTTTAGCTCAGGTCATGATCCCGAGGTCCTCGGATTGAACCCTGCATCAGACTCTGCTCACAGGGAGCCTGCTTCTCCCTATCCTCCCTACTCGTCCTCTCTCACACTTTCTCTCTCTCAAATAAATAAATAAAATCTTTTTTTTTTAAAGACTCGTACAATATTTGGCTTAAATGCTTTACAAACAAGAAGAAAAGAAGAAAAGAAAACAGTTTTTTTGCTGTTCTTGCTTACCCTTATAGTCTGTCTACACTGTAAAATTAAATTATAGGCTCAAATTTCACATAATTCAGAGCTTATTTTTTTTCTGAGTTAGAGTAGCTTTTTAAATAATTTTTGTGTTGTTATTTTACAGATGGAAAATGATTATCTGCTTATAGGTATATTTAATTCCATACATGTCCTAGTTTCATCCAAATCTCAGAAGCTAATTCAGCAGCTAGCTTTTTCCTTCTGCACACCACAAAAAAGTGAAAATCATATTTCTAGCAATAAATCAATGGAAGTTGAGCAGTAGCATGTCACAAGTCATCTTGTACAGGTGCCATATCAAGGAGGCAGTCACTCGGGAGACGTTCCAGAAGTGGTTATAGGTTGTCAGTTATTGGAAGTCAGTTACTCTTCTCCTGCACTGTGTGCATTTCAGAGAGACTGCAGTATAGCACTGTCTATTTTCTGTAGCCCATGCTTGTTTGAAATGAACACAAATCCTTGATCTTTTCCCTTAACCATTTTTGGGAATTATAACCGGGATTTTGAAAAGTAATTTAATGAAATGTCAGGGGGATACACATTTTGATAAATATGTATAAAGTATATATAATAATAATTTTAGAACTTCACCAAATGTCTCTGTTCATGGATAAATGCTTCACTTGTTTTCATAATGAGACCATCCTATACAGTGATGTTCAGAGCTGGCCACTTTACTTTTCTTATTAAAAAAGCAAACAGCAAAGGGCACTCTTCTTTTCATAAGTGTCCTTTCTGGATAATAAGGCAACAGATCGGCTAGATTGGTGTTTGGGTGGTGGCAGATGAAAAGAGGTAGCCAGAAAATCTACCACAAAACAAAAAATCCCAGGAATTCACAACAGTGGAAGATAATGAGATCAAAACTCTATTAAAAGAAAATTAGATTAGTTTTACTTGGAGATTCTAAAAACCCTGATACAGGTACTAAACAAATATTTGTGAAATGACAGAAGACAAAATTGTTAACTATACGTTTCTACTATAATGTTACTTGTTGCTATGCTATGAGAAAACTAGAAAGCCCACATAAAAATGAACTTAATTCTCACTTAAGACTAAAATGGCAATGAAAAATGGTAATTGTAAGGAGAGTTAGAACTTAGTAAATTTATTTCAGGATCTTTGTTTCATTTTATTAGGGTCCTAACCACAACTACTAATTAGCATGATTGATTTTATTGTATGTTATTTATCCTTGGGATGTGTGGAGAAAAAAATCTTTGAAGTCGATATGGAGGAATGTCAAGGAGTTCCTGTTTCTATTACTATCCCTGTTTTAATCTTGTTTATTCATAACTACGTTGTAGAAATTTATCTGGGATTACTACTTTAATTGCTACTTGGAACTGAGCCACTATTACTCATCCTAATTTTGTGCCTGGTTATATTTTTTTATAATGTATAAATTAAGAAAATTTCATTTTAATATGTGTAAGGTGTGCCAGTCATTCTAGAGGGAACAGATTCCTTTTAGTGCAGTTTATTACAAAAATAGTAAAGAACAAATTGTTTATTGATTTTTGGCAAGCCACCACAAGGAAATTACAGCTATTTGACAGAAAATTCAGGAGAAATAAACAGTAAGATGACGTAAGAAATGATCAAAACTGTGATTCTAATGGTGCCAAAGAAAAACTCAATAAAGATTTATTTCCTTTTCATACAGAATTTGCCCCAGTGCTTTCAGTTGGCATAATTTATAAAGGAACCTTACTTGAAATTATAAAATAAAAATTATAGGTATTATTAAAAACAGTCTTATAAGAACTTACACATATTGCGAGAATAGGGAATCTGATTTTGGGTTTTCTTCTTCTGGCTAAAGGGTCAGAGTCTGTCTTGTTTACCCTTGTCCACATATGCTCAGCACAACGTCTGGCATGGGGCAGACACTAAATAAATTTTTGTTGACTAGAATTGACTCAGAGGTCAGACTCTCCCTGTGTATGGCTATCAGAAGAACCCCTGGACTTCTAATTTGTCAATTCAGTCTCTGTTTTATGCCTCAACATTCCTCTTGATGGGCATGGCACTTTGTCCACTATTACAAGCAATACTGTAGAACACATCCTTATATCTGCTCTCTGGAGTATTTCTGTAGCTGATATTTCTAGAAGTAGAAAGACCAGGATCAGAGAATGTGTACTTTGTATGTTGCGACAGATACTGACAAACTACTTTCCAAAAAGAGATGTACCAATGTACGTGTAGGAGAGTGACATTCCTCTGCAGCTTCTACTGATCTGGTATGAGATTCATTTTAACTCCTCTGAAGTCAGAAGAAATGCAGACATTTTATTTTTATTCATTTATTTTAAAGATTTTATTTTTAAGTAATCTCTACACCCAAAACTGAGCTCAAACTTACAACCCTGAGATCAAGATTTGTATGCTCTACAGGCATATAATAAGACCTTAAGGTAGTTACTTTTATTTCCCTTTTACTGATGAAGAACCTGAGGCCTAGAGAATTTAGTAATTTGCCTAAGAACAATAGGTAAAACTGTTAAGGTGGGATTTAAACCTAGCCTCTCTTACCCCAGGCTTTTACCCCTAGCCTCTCTTACCCCAGGCTCTAATTTACCATTTACCTAATTGTCTGGCCTGTTTTTGTCAATTAGTTATTGTCATCTGATGGTGAGAATCAAGTATTTTCTTTTTTTAATTAAAAAAAATTTTTTTAAAAGATTTTAATCTTTTTTTTAATAGTTTTTTTTAAATTTTTATTTATCTATGATAGTCACACACACACAGAGAGAGAGAGAGAGAGGCAGAAACATAGGCAGAGGGAGAAGCAGGCTCCATGCACCGGGAGCCCGACGTGGGATTCGATCCCGGGTCTCCAGGATTGCGCCCTGGGCCAAAGGCAGGCGCCAAACCGCTGCACCACCCAGGGATCCCAAGATTTTAATCTTTAAGTAATCTCTACACCCAACATGGGGCTTGAACCTGCAAATCTGAGATCAAGAGTCACTTGCTGTACTGACTGAGTCAGAGGTGCCCTAAGGCTATTATCCAGAGAAAAATACTGGCATGTGTCTAATAGGAATACCCATTATAGTATATCCCTTTGTGGCAATCAGAGTGGTCCCAGTTGAAGAATCTAGATCTCTTCTTCCAAGAACTTCTGCTGGGCCCTAGGTCCTGAGAACCTTTTCCCTGATGGCTCTGCTGAAAGCAAAGGTAACAATCCCTATCAACTGTCCCTTGAACAGGGGGATCAGTTACTTTCCAAAAAAAGACATTGCTTGACAGAAACACTGTGCTTCAGCACAAAGCAGGGTCCTGCTTCCATGAGCTCTAAGACTACAAAGTTCCCCTGCACACCTCATCCCCTGGTCTGGCAGCCTAGCTGGAAAGCCTGGCGTCTGGCTTCTAGATGACACTCAGGTGCAATGCAGATTAATAATCCTTGGCTGCTGGGACTGGATTTGCTTTTTAGGCCTGGAATGGCCTGGAGTAGAAACCTGCCATTCAGAGTGGCTCCATGATCACTCAGACCACACCCTGAAATACTCGCTCCTCCTGTAAACCGTAAGGATTTGATGAGAGCAGTTAGTGATTGGCATCACCACCACTACAAGTTTCTGGTGTTTTAAGACTTTGGGCTCAGGGTAATAAGACATGGTTTAAGTTGGCCTGAGGAAATAAAGGAATTTAGTGCCTTATGTCACTTGAAAGTTCCAGATTGGTGCTGACATCAGGGCCTACAGGGACTTGAATGACATTGTCAGTACTCTCCATCTCTTGGCTGTTTCTCTCTGGCCATTGGCCTCATTCTCCTTTTGATGACAGATTTCTTCCAAGCTAGGGAAGTGAGCAGCATAGTGATGCCATGGCCATGGAGCGCTGGCAGGTTTTCAGCCTCTCAGCTAGAGACCTCAGAGGAAGCAGGGAGCTTTTCCAGTGGCAGATTATAACGTTGCAGAGAAGACACTCTGATTTGCCTTGCATGAGTCATGTGTCCGTGCTTTGGATCTAGGATCAGGTATAATCGTTGTCTAGGCAGTGTAGGGAATTGTGATGAACAGTCCTCCAGAGATACGTGCTGGGGAAAGGTAGAGGTGTTATGACTAGAAGGAAAAGAAATGTTGGGTTGCCTCTCTAACATCTTTTTAGGTTGAGAATCAGAACCATTTTTATGTGACAAAAACAATTTTCTTAGTCAAAGGGCAAGTGACATGGGCATGTGTAATAGCAAATATGAAACCAACTACTAGTGTGGAGAACAGGGCTCACTTGTTTGGTTTAACTCCTGAGGAATAGACCAAGGTGTGAGGGAGCTTGGGCAGGAGCTTGTTCTTATCTGGGAGGGCTCTGATGGAGTAAAATGGAAGCTTCTTCTTCTTCTTTTTTTAATATTTAATTTATTTGACAGAGCGAGCCAGAAAGCAGGGGGAGTGGTGGGCAGAGGGAGAGGGAGAAGCAGGTTCTCCACCAAGCAGGGAGGCCGATGCAGGGCTCAATCCCAGGACCCTGGGATCATAACCTGAGCCCAAGGCAGATGCTTAACCGACTGAGCCACCCAGGTGCCCCAAAACGGAAGCTTCTTAACAGAAAATTCCCTTTACAATACTGCATAGAAGATTCACAAGGAACTTCAGTTATTTTATGCAAATCACAAGGGAACAGAGAGGATTAAATTAGAGCTTCTACCTCTAGAAAAAAAAAAAGGATTGGGTTTAAAGAAAGAAACTTACAAAAGGTAGGACAAATGCTCTGCAGCACACAGTGTACCCACACCGTGTCCCCCATATCCTCGTTAAACTTTAGGTTCATTTTCTTAAAATCACTGAAGCTATTTTGTGGGGTTATATTTAAAATGTATTTTGCAGTTCAGACAGAATGTTATTCCATGTGGCTACACAGTAGCCTAAACGTTTTCCTAGTTGATCCTGCAAGGTTTGTTATGCAGAGCATACTTGTGCCATTGATTGTTACTTTTTGGCTAATAAGTGCCTTCACTTTGCTTTCTGAAAAGTAAGGTGATGTGAATTCTGTAATCACGTTCCAAGAAATAAAAGCAGTGGAACTTTGGGTTTTATAATAATATCTGAAATGCTTTAAGTTTGTAAATCCCATGGTGAGTTACTTTGGAGGAAAATTTGAACATCCTCTGTTTGTGACTTCTTCGGCTTCCAAAACTTTTTTCCTGCTTCCCCATCTGAAGGATGAGTTCATTCTAGGTCATCATTGCAGCATGTCTAGCAACCCAGTGTTTTCAGTTACGCTGTGTTTAAATTATACACTGTACTTGGATTTGTCAGAAACCTCACAGAATCTCAGTTCTGCTGTTTTTAAAAAGTTTCTCTTTTCCCATTATAATATCTACATATGCTCATTAAACAACAACAAAAAAATTGAAAATAAGACAAGAAAGGGAAAATTGTCCATAGCTGGACTCCAGTCTCTGTTTACATTTTTGTAGACTTTAAAATTCAAGTATGCCCATATAAAAGGCACACAAATTGTCAGTGTTCAGCTTGATGAAACTTGGTCAGATGAATATGTCCACGTAACTTCCACGGAGATCAAGAAATATAGTACTGCTATGCTACAGAACCTCTCACTTGCCCCCTCCCAACCATTATTCTTATTTGAAGATAAGTGCTGTTCTCACATCTCACATAGAAATGTTTCACTTGTTGGTGAATTTTATATAAATTGAGTCATACAATATGAGTTCTTTTGTGTGGGGTTTGACTTGCTCAGCGGCTTATCTATGAGATTTGTGCATGTTGCTGCATGTAGGGGTAGTTCACACTTTTTCATTGTTGTGTAGCATTCTGTTATCTGGATGTAATTTGCTGTGTTCACTAGTAGACATCTGGGTTGTTTCCAGTTTGGGACTACTATAAATAATGCCTCTCTGGACAATCATACACATGTCTTTTGGAGGATGAATGTGTGCTTTGCTATTGATATGTACCTAGATTCTAGGGAAAACACATGTTCAGTTTTATTTTATTCTGTTTAAAGATTTTATTTTATTTTTTTTAGAGAGAGAGTGTGAGTGTGGGGAGGGACAGAGAGAAAGGAAGGGAGGAAATCCTCAAGCAGATTCCTTGCTGAGCTTGGTGCCTGATACAAGGCCTGATCCCAGGACCCTGAGATCATGACCAAAGCCAAAATCAAGAGTTGGATGCATAACTGACTAAGCCACCCAGGCACCCTACATGTTTAGCTTTAATAGATACACTACTAAAGAGGTTGCCCATGTAGTTGTGTTAATTTATACATGAGCCATAAATAAGAGCTCTCGGTCCTACACATTTTTGCTAATGCTCAGTATTGCCTATCTTTTTTAGTTTTAGCCACCCTTGTGGGTAGTAGCACATTTTATTTTTACTTTGATTTTCTCTGATGATCAATAAATCGAGCACCTTGTTGTCTGAATAATGTCCCTCCAAAGATGTCTATGTTTTAATCCCTGGAACCTTATGAATATGTGACCTTACATCACAGAAGGAATTTTCCAGATCTGATTAAATGAAAAATCTTAAATTGAGGAGATTGTCCTCAATTATCCCGGGGGGCCCAATGCAATCATAAAGTCCTTATATGTGAAAGAGGGTGGCAGTAGAGTCCAGGAAGGAGACATCATGGGGGAAGCAGCCGTGCAGTGTGACAGGGTCTGAAAGGCTGTTGCTGACTTTGAAGATGGAAGGGACCCGCTAGCCAAGGACTGTGGGCAGCCTCAACACAGCGGGAATGCATCCTTCTCTAGAGCCTCCAGAAAGAACATAGCACTAAAGATATCTCCATTTTTGCCCATTGAGGCCTCCTGTGAACTCTAGACTTCCAGAACTGTGAGGTAATAAATTTGTGTTGTTCTAAGTCACTGAGTTTGTGGTAACTTGCTATTAACAGCAGCAATAAGAAACTCATTCAAACACCTTTTCATATGCTTGACCATTTAAATGCCCTCTTTTGTGAAGTGCCTATTCAGGTCTTTTAACCATTTAAAACAACAGACTTCTCTTTTTCTTATTGATATATGGGAATTATGTGTATAATCTGGAGCTGAGTCCTTTGTCAAGTCTGTATTGCAAATATCTCCTTCCAGCCTGGAGCTTGCATTTTTACTCTTAAGGAAGCTTTTTGGTCACCTCAGATTCTTAATTTAATGAAGTCTAATCTATCGATCTCATACTTTATGGTTAATGCTTTCTGTGTCCTGTTTATACAAGTTTAGTTCCTGATTTTATATTGATTACAACATGAATTCCTTAACTGTTTCTCTTATAGTTGGATATTACATTGTTTCCTTTTCTCTTTTCATAAATGATGCTCTGATGACCACTTTTCTATAAAAATTCTGTTCTGGATTTGGGATTATTTTCTTCAAAAGTAGAATTACTCATTTATTTCTGTTGTTGTTTGTTGTTATTTTCTCTGAAACTTTTAGGAGCTTCTCTTTATTTCTTGCATGCTGAAATTTAAAAATCATATGCTCATGTTTGAGTCTCTTTCCATCCATTGTCCTAGCCTCTCTTGACCTTCCAGTCTGTACATTCACGAGTCTCAGTTCTGGAATGTTTTCTTGCATTGTTACTGTGATAGTGTCTGCCATTCTCCCTATTTTTCCCCCCAAAGTCCTTTTTAGTAACTTTGGAACTTTTTTGGTTCATCTATAATTATAATCATATTTTCCTTATCATTATTGTGTTTCCTATTTTCTGGTATATTTTTTGAATTCTTTCTGACAAACCATCTTTTTAAAAATTTTATTTAGTTAAAAATTTTTTAAAAAGATTTTAAAAATTTATCTTATTTGATAGAGTGTACGCATGCACTCACATGTCAGAAAGAGAGAGAGTGGGAGCAAGCAGAGGGCTGGACAGAGGAAGAAGGAGAGAGAATCTCAAGCAGATTCCATGCTGATCTCACAGCCCTGAGATCATGACCTATGCTGAAATCAAGAATCGGATGCCTAACCAATTGAGCCCGTGCGGGTGCCCCTATCTTTTTTTTTTTTTTAAGATTTATTTATTTATTTATGATAGACAGAGAGAAGAGAGAGAGATAGAGAGAGAGAGAGAGAGGCAGAGACACAGGAGGAGGGAGAAGCAGGCTCCATGCTGGGAGCCCGACACGGGACTCGATCCCGGGACTCCAGGATCACGCCCTGGGCCAAAGGCAGGCGCTAAACCGCTGAGCCACCCAAGGATCCCCCTGGGTGCCCCTATCTTCCAGAACTTCTATTGAATTTTTATTTGTATAACCATATCTTATATTTTGAGAAGCTCTTTGAAATTTACTGAATGTTTCTTTTTTTTAATAATTTCCTGTTCTTGTTTCAGTATTTTATAAGCATTTTCTCTTATTTCTATGGAGATAGTAATTATGTTTTTTTCCTTCTGTCCCTTTCATGTCTCTATTATTTCAGCATTCTCCATTTTTCCCTATATAATTCTATTGGTGTTTATTTTTTAGGTTTGAGGCTTTCATCCCAAGTTGGTTAGCCTTTGGTTCCTTTTGTATTTAAGAGCAAGACTCTGTAAAGCTGATGGGCAGCTCCATGTGAGAGAGTGGGGCTTGTTGAGTGGCTTCACCATAGGGTGTTAAGGAGGTGAGCCAGTTGCTTTCATTGAAAGGATGATAAAATGTTAGAACTGAGAGGTGTTTTCTCTTGTGTTGGCCAGTTTTCCTAGAAAAGTCCCTGAAACTCTTGCCCTGGGGGTGGGACAGGTGGGCTCTAGGCCTTCTGCCAGAATTCCAATAGCTAAATGGGGAGGGGATTACAGTTAAGCAGACTTGTTTAACTCCCTGGTTAGGCTTCAACCCTCTGCTCAGCTTGGCAGCCTGCCCAGGGAGTCAACCTCCAGACTTCTGCTGGGTGGGAGGAGGAGATTTAGTGGACTAACCACTCTCTGTACAAACTGTCAGCTAGTCCTCCTCTCTGTCACCCTCCACTCCTGCCTTCAGGGTTACCTCACACTGCTAAACCCTGAGCCTTTCCAGATTTCTTGCTTCTTCCCCACTCCTCCTTTCCCACCCTGAGAGGCTTAGATTCCAACTTTCTTTAGGCTCTCAAATCAGTTACCACTTTATCATTTGCTTTTTGCCTCCTCTTTTTTTTTCTTTTAAAGTTTCTTGTGCATGTTTTTTCCTTTTTTGTTCTCTGTGAATTTGTGTCTTTTAGAACAAGTACCTATCTTCTTAGTTTGGTTTCACAAAGAAGCATAGATAAATAAATGATTTAAAACTGGAAGTCTTGTGCTGAATTTTAAATGCCAATGACTGTATTTTTCATTTCTACAAGTTCTATTTGATTTTCAGCTTTCTGTGTTCTTTTTTCTTCTCTATTATTCTTGCCATGTGGCATCTATAGCTTTTTTTTTATCTTATTGACTTTAAGTATATTTAGAATCTTTCAAATTCTATTATTTCCAAGTCTTTGAGTGTGTGTGCACACATGCATGCTCATCTTATTTGCTTTTTCTCCTGACTCTTCTGTATGGTGGTTTGTTTTCCTTCATGGTAAGTTTTTGGTGGGATATTGTTTTTTTGTGGAAGTCCTGCCTACCCTGATTATGGAGATGTCCCTACAGAGCAGGCTTAGCTTTTGCTTCTGCTTGGCCAGAATGTATTACATGGTTTCTCTTATTTCTGGGCCTCTCTCCATACATGTGGTTTCTGGAATGTTCTGTCTTCTCATCTTTGCTTGGCTTTTATTCAACGGGTCTCAGTTGGGAAATGATTTTCATAATCTCCATTCCCTGTATTCTCCCCCAGTAGCCTGTACTTCCTCCATTATAGTACTTTAATTATCCTGTAGTATAGTCACACATTTATTTTTCTCTCATCCCCATGATTAGATTAAATTCTGGAAGGCCAAGATCATGTTATCTTATTCATCATTAGATACCCAGCTCCTACCAAAATAGCTGGCTGAAACCAGGTGTCAGTAAATATTCTTAAATGACTATGATGTCGTATCTTATTTTAAGAGGCTTTGTAGGGATAGATTACAGGTTGGTCTGAAGCACTGTTCTTTGTCCTGGTTTTGCTGCACTCCAGGTAACAGTCTTTCAGAAAGCATCATAAGGTGATTCAAGGAGGCTACTGTCCAAGTAGAAAATGTGCATGGCTCATAAGTTGCCTTTTAGAGTTATAGACGTTCTTCCTGTCATCATCACTTATGTATAATAATACGTAAATGGATCGTATGCTTGAACAAAAAAATAGTGGTGGAATGCTTGACACTTAGCATATGGTACAGCTTCCTGTGTGGCTCACTCTTCCCACCCACCAACAAAACCTCTTAGAGGACATCACAGGGGGAGCACTTGCAGTGCGACTCGTGCGACTGCAGCCCCATGAGATGGGGAGACCACTGACACTGCCCCACTGCAAGCCTGCTGCAGCCTTAGACAGGCCCCCTGAGTGCACAGAAACCAAACCCTGCTGGCGTGCCCACAGCAGGCAAAGTGTGCATTGCAGCCGACTGGACAAGGCAGATGTGGCTCTGCCACAACCCAAGGGCAGTGGCAGCCCAAATAGGATGTTCTCTAGCAGTGCCTGGTTCTGGTGGATGGGGGGTGCTGTGAGACCTTTTCTTCCTAAGGTCATTATATCAAGATCAGGAGGTAAGCTAACTTCCCTAATACGTAGAAACAAAATGAAGAATACAGGGAAATATGTCCCAAATGAAAGAATAGGATAAAAATCACAGGAAAAGAGCTGAATGAAACACAGATAAGCAATATGCCTGATAAAGAATTCAAAGTAACAGTCATAAAGATACTCACTGGACTTGGGAAAGGAGTGAAGTATCTCAGTGAGACCTTCAATAAAGAGACAAAATGTAAAAAGGAACCAGTCAGAGAGGAAGAACTCAATAACTGAAATTTAAACAAAATGCCCTGGAGGGAATCAGTAGCAGATTAGAGAATGTGGAAGAGTAGATCTGGGGTCTCTGCATCTCACTTTCCTGCACAATGAGGCAGCTCCCATTAAGGGAATGTTTTCAAGTCCTCTCTCATTTGTGAAATGTGTGACTATAGAACAGCTGTGTGACAACCTGTTGAATCCGTAGTGCCCTCATTTTAGGTTGCAAGAGAGACATTCTAAATAGGTAAATAATGATGTGCATATCTGATAATTAGACCCACAGTTTACAATGGCTTTGACTGGTATTTCTAATAGCTACCCCTCAAAACTTGAGTTTAGGAATACCATCTAAAGTTTTTGGTGTTTTTAAAAATAACTGAATGAATGATTTTGGTTTTCTGGGTATTTCTTATGGTAACACTAGAATGAAGAATAGTAGTGGTAATTTGTAAGATTGTAGGGAAACACTGTAAGGATCCACTTATTTTGGAAGTACCAATAACATTTGCTAATGTTTATTGAGTGCTTACCATGTGCCAGGCGCTCTTGTAAAAACTTTACATGTGTGAACTCATTTAAATACAAAGAAAAGTTGGGTTTATAGCAGTAAATCTTCATCGTCAGCCTGTTATGTGAATGCTCAGGGGAAAGTATTCAGAATCTGTTTGGAATTGGGACATTGTAATTACATCCAAATGTTAGGCTGTGCTAAGGTGATAACCATGCCTGTAATTCTTTGACTGTATTCTAGTAATGCTCAGTAATGGTAGACTCGGTGCTTTGAGCCAATTACCCCAATGAAGACAACTAAAAGTGTTAGATGAAATATACAAATAAAATCTTCTAAAAAACATCAAAAGATAGTAAGACTGAATAATTCCTGGGTTGAGATTTCAGAGAGGCTGAGAATCAAGAGGGGAGCTGTTTTCTTCCTGTCTCTAGAGGAGTCTGAGAACCTGGACTTTTGGAGACCACACTAAATGAAGAATTCCATTTAGAATTTCTTTCAATGTGGGTCTGCTGGTGGCAAATCCTCTCAGATGTATTTCTAAAGGATATTCTTTAAGCAGAAGGAGAGTGATTCCGGTTGGAAAGTCAGAGATTGTTATATGGGTAAGTTAACACTGACTATATAAAACAATGGTAATAATATCTTGTTAAGTTCTAAGAATGTATGTAATAGTTCAAAAATGCATAACAACAATAGCATTTAAGTTGAAAGGGGCTTAATGGACTTAAAGTGCTCCAGATATTTTCTGGAAGGAGGGTGAAGGTATGGATTAACATTAGGCTTTTAGTAGTGAAGGGTGTATGTTATAATTCCTGGAGTAACAACCAGAAGAATTGCAATTACAAATTAATATGGAGCATAAGATAAATGTCATAATAAACCTCTCATCTTTTCTAGAAGATCTAAAATTTGCCAGCCTTCTTGCCAACAAGAGGCTAGCTAGCCTTCTTGTCTCTTGCTAGTGCTATTTTCTTTTGCATTTAAGGAAATAAATTTACATATGTGAGAGAATAGTTCCTTAAATCTTAGTAAGTAAGTTCAAAGCAAACTGCAAATTAATGTATACATTTTCTTTCTGGAAATTATTTAAAAGAAATGGATTCCTTCATCTTGCTAACTGCCTGTGTGTCCTAAATGTATTTCCCTAGACTTTGCAAGTTGTTTGTGTAACCCCTATTGAAAAAGAGCTGATGTTTTTTAGAGTCTAGCAACCTCTCTAAAGTAGAATGTCCCCTTCCCCTCTTGTTTTGTTGTTTCATTTTAAATCAAAGTTTTTCGAGAGAACTTTCTGCTGGCATTCCTCTTCCCATCACACAAATCTTTTTTTTTTTTTCCATCACACAAATCTTATACCTGATCCAAGATTGAAGCTTGAAGTCAGACAAACAGAATTAGATGTAATACTTGGGGAAACGTCCTTCCCTCCCTCCTTCCTGTGTTCCTTCCTTCTTTCCTTTCTTCTGAAAGGGTTTATTAAAAATTTTAAGTACAGCTGAGAATGTAATATAGTTAACTCTCTTTAGGAATCAGCAGGACTCATTATATGCAAAAAGATCAAGATTCAGACTACGATTCTAGGCCATTGCTCTGATGTATTAAAAATGTTCGTAATTCAAAGTTAGCCTAATTTTCAGTATTATCAGTTTCTATCATTTTATAGTCAAATAGACCTCTGTCTTAGATTCACTTAGTGTTTATTTTGATCCATCTCTTTAATCTTAGAAAATTAATTTTTAATTTACTTAGCTAACACATAAATACATTTTTCTTAAACTTTAGAACATCCTAGATAAAACTTTTTTTTTCCATTCCTGGTCTCCCTCCAGAATCCCCAGAGGTTAACCACTGCTATGAGTTTGATGTGTATCTTTTTAGACCTTCATATTCACATATCTACCCAAGAATTTACACGGTATTCTTTGTGTGTGCATTTATCTTCTCTTTGTAAATAAATTCCCTTGCTGATAGGCGTTTTTGGTTGTTTTGCTTTTCAAACAGTCCTTTGGTTAATACTTGTGCACATGGGAGAATGTACTTCTAGGGAGGTTTCTGAAGGTGGAGTTGGTCAGTCATAGCCATGCCTGTTTTCAGATGCAATATATTTTACAGAATTGTACTACCAAGAGGCAGCAGTGGTGGAAAAGGACCCATTTCCACATACCTTTCCAGTGTGATGCTATCAAATGTAATTCTTTTTGCCAACATAACTCTATTGGGGTTTCTTTCCTACATGAAAAAGTAAGCTTATGAGTGTTCCATATTTTCCTCTTACCAGCAAACCTTGACAGCTAACTGCTCCTTGTTCCCTAGAATTTACAAGACTTCAAAAATGGTACCCTCCCTCCCCAAACTCTCTTTACTGTTTGAAATGAAGGGAATCTATTTACTAGAAAAATAAATAGAATATATCTACTGGGACAAATGGAAAGAATGGAGGTACCCTCTTTATCTGGGGGAGCCAAGAAATGCAAACTTCCTCAATACAGAGAAGAGCTGAGGCTTGGCATGATGAATGGTGATCAGTGATGTTTTTATTAATCGGGAAAATTCTGAGTTCAGTAATCAGTGTCTTTGAGGTTTATGCCAGTGAAATTAATCCAGGGTTATTTTAAAAACAAGATTTCCAGCTTCTCAGCTTTATGATTTTAAATTCCTAGTATATTCTCCTGTGTGGTGTAGCTGAATAACATTGTTGAGATATTGAGAAGTAGTTGTTTTTCATACAGTAATTTCATCTGAGAATATAATTTTAAAGGGATTACAAAGATCATTTGACAGTTCTAGTTTGTGGACTGAACTTGCTCAATGTTATAAACTTGACTTTTGTATAATTTTGTAGATTGGAGAGTAGAACAGTGAATAATATGTTTTGATTTTTAAAATAAATGCTAAATTGAAAAAATGCATAAATCAAGAGGCCTAGTTCCACTAACGTTGGGGAAATATCAGGAATTTAAAAAAATTTGGTGTCTCTACATTTATGATTACTAAAAAGAAAGTCAAATAAGGTATTTTTCGTTTTCAGAGAATGTGTTGGTTTTACCTAAAGTATGCTTTAATATATGAATATAACTAAAATGCCAAATATTTCTTTAATCATTTTGAAAATCACAATGGCATAAAAGGAGATATTTATGAATAATATGTAATTTGATTGAAAGTGCTTATTTCACTAACATAAATCATGAACTCTGTAGATATAGCTTGACTTTAATTTGTCTGAATTATATTATGGAAACATTTAAAATGGTTTTTTATTTTTTATTTATTTTTTTAAAAAGGTTTTATTTATTTATTAAGAGACACAGAGGGAGAGAGGCAGAGACACAGGGAGAGGGAGAAGCAGGCTCCATGCAGGGAGCCCGATGCGGGACTCAATCCCGGGTTTCCAGGATCACACCCCAGGCTGCAGGCAGCGCCAAACTGCTGCGCCACCAGGGCTGCCCTAAAATGGTTTTTTAAAAAAGCGAGTTATAGGTACCTATACTTTAAATCTATTTATTTATTTATTTATTCACGAGAGACACAGAGAGAGAGAGGCAGAGACATAGGCAGAGGGATAAGTAGGCTCCATGCAGGGAGCCTGATGTGGGACTCCATCCCAGGTCCCTGGGATTATGCCCTGAGCCGAAAGGCTGTCATTCAGCCCCTGAGCCACCCAGTCTTCCCTATACTTTAAAATATAAAGTCTTTTTCAATTTTTTCTTTTGAAAAGGTTTCTAACTTATGGAAAAATAGCAAGAGTAGCCCACAGATTTCATCTATTTTCAGTTATTTTGACATATTTGCCGTATCGGTTTTCCTCTTTATAGATATATATATTATTACTTTTCTTCTTGAATCATTTGAAAGTAGGTTGCATACATTATTGCCCTTTACTCTTAATACTAAAACAGGGAACTGCAAGAATAAGGATATTCTCTTACATAACCACAGTACAGTTATTAAATTCAGGAAATTTAATATTGACATAATACTATTATCCAGCCTATATTCTAATTTAGTCAGTTGTCCCAGTAATTGCCTTTAGGGCAGTTTTTTTTTCCTGCTACAGGCTCCAGCCCACATCATGTATTGAACTTAGTTGTCATGTCTCTTTTGTCTCCTGTCATCTGGAGAAGTGTCTCAGGTTGTTTTTTTGTCTCTTAGGACATTGGTGTTTTTGAAGAATACAGGCCAGTTATTTTACAGAATATTCTTCTAATTAGGTTTGTGATATGTCCTTATGACTAGGTTCCGTGTATGCATTTTTTTTTTTCGTGTATGTATTTTTGGGTGGAGTACCTCAGGAGTATTATTATATCCTCCTCAGGGCAACATTTCTGGAGCTTCAGGATGTCTATTCGCTGGTTATTGGTGATGTTAAATTTGATCATGTTACAACAGACCACTAAAGTGTTACCCATTTTCCACTATTCCTCCTCAAGCTTCTCCCTCCCCCAAATTTAGTATCCATTGCTGCTAATTTATGTCTGAGTTTCTAATTTTTAACTCTGTCATTCCTTCTATGTTTTATTAGCCAGCATTCTGCTGTAATGAAATGCTTCCTGCTTCTAGTTATTTTGATGTTCAGATTATCCCCAGGTAGCTATTTCCTGTATCCTTGTCACATACTCTTAAAATTTTTTTGATACTTTATTACTTTTTGACACAATTAGTTGTTGAGGTCCATCTTGTACTCTCCCTCCTCCAGCACTGCAATCACCCATTTCTCCAAGGACCCTTGTCCTTTTTTTTAGTGGGGATTGGTATTTAAAACCCAAGGTCTGTGACCATTGCTGTACTACAATGCCATTGCTTCTTGACCTTCTCAGCAGAGATGGGAAATATATATACTTAGATATTCTCATAGGTGGAGCGAAAAATATGGAGATATATTTAAAAATCCTGAGTGTATACTGATACTCTCTGTTCCAACATAGCTCCCACCCCCAATTCTTCCTTGTCCTCCCCCATTCCTTGTTTGTATCTTCCTCCTTCCACAGTGAAAACCTGGCTCACAGAAAATATTAATACATTTACTCCTTTGATTAGTCCTGCAATGCATATAAAATAGTTTCAGGATTGCTATACACTGTCTGAAAAACAGGCCTACCAAAAAAAAGTTCAAGGCTATTTGCAGTTCTTTTTCTTTATATTGAAAGTAGCTAGAGTTCAGAAGTTACTTGGATTAGCTCTGTTTTTTTTTTTAAAAAAATCAGCATGGTAATATTATTCATGTTGGGATCATTTATTTTCACTTGTATTCATTTTTAGGATCCTCCCCACCATCTTTGTTGATGATTTTAAAACTCAAAAGTATACAAAAACAGTATATGCTCAGGGAATTATTACAAGCTTCTTCATTGTTAAATTAAATTTAATTTTAAAAAAGATTTTATTTATTTATTTGAGAAAAAGAGAGAGAGCACAGCAGGGGGAGCAGCATGACCTGAGCCAAAAGCAGATACTTAACCAACTGAGCCACCCAGGCATCCCTATTTTTTTGTTAGTAATCTGCTATTAAAGAATATTGATAATGTAAAATCAAGTGTAATATATATATATATATATATATATATATATATATATATATATGGTTGAAGGTATCTGTGTTGTTTTCCAGTGGGTATGTGGGTAGAGGATATTGGTTATCCTCTGAATCATAGAAAAAAGTTTAATACCAGGAGTCTAAAAGACTGAATTTAGTTAAAAAATCGTTAATATCCAGATTGGGAGTAATATTAATTTCATTGGGGAAAAAAAGACTCAAAGATTAGGGGACTCAGAAAAAATGTCGTTGTTTCCCTGTATGACACCAGGGGGCGCATTGGCTCAGATGCACCCGCAGGCCTCCTCTGCCAGGCAGAGTCTGGGAAATAAGATGTAACATCCCCAGCCCTGCAGACCTCACGCAACTATCTTCTGTGCCCTGTGTTAGACTTTTGATCCAGGAGTAGGGTGGGAGTTATGAGCTAGGGTCATTCTCAGGCCTCCGGTTCCCTCTTTTTTGATCTCTTGCTTTCTTAGTCAACATTTTATTTTGTTTAGGTTGGCAAGAATGGCTAAGAGTTAAGTAACCTGTCCAAGGTCATAATTCAACCTCAAGCTGTCTAAATCTTTCATTCTGCCATTTGAGTAATGTTGTAAAGTACAGCCATGCGTACCGTGTGCCTGTCTGCATGTAAAATTAGATCAACTCCATATAATTTCCTAATACAAAACAAACTGGCACAAAGTGGACATGGTGGAAATATTAGTCACACATTAGGAAATCAGAAAATTCAAATGAGAGCCAACTAAAGTAAATATGGAATTAATGAGATTAGACCAAGAGGAAAAAAGTTGAACTGGTAATTAACTCAACATCTGATCCCCAAAGTCATCATAAATAAATTCATTATCCCTACTGCCTGTGAAACCTTGTGTACTCCACTTGTATAAGGAATCTGAGGTACATTATCCTTAAATTGCACTTGTTTGCCTCTTGCTGCAAATATAGGCTTATTTGCAACGCTTACATTAATGCTTAGTCATTCAGTGGCTAAAGTGATATCCTCTGACTTTCACTTTGAGAGAGACAAACTTGAACTGTGCCCTTGTCAGTGAATATAAGGGTGAACTTATTTTTAAGAACATCACCTATCTTACCAGTGTAGTGACCAGTTAAATAATATTCTGCCCATAGCAGAATCAAACCCACCTTGGAGAACTGGGGCAACAGAAGGCCAAGGTGGGCTTTTTAGCTTCTCGGTATATGCATATAAGAGACACCAGATTCTTCTCTTTAACCTCTTCTATTTACAAAATCGCTTATGGTAAAATTTATTCAGGAGTACTTCCATTAAAGCTTTTATAGGATTTTTTTCATCTGGGGTTGTTGATATTTGATTACACGGAAAGAGTTAAGTGTCATTTATGAATAGCTAGCCAATGTATGTGCTGGCAGTGTTTATTTGTTTTCTCTTTTTTTCTTTCACATTTTGCAATCAGAATATTCTATTTTCCATTTTATTATAATAACATCTTCTGGATATCTTACTTTGGAAAAATTACCTGTATTTCAAATCCAAGTGATTACAGAAGTTTTAGAAGCAATAAATATTTTATTTAGTCTTTAATTCTTATGTGTAATTATGTGCATGTATAAGCATACCTTTAGAAATTATTTACAAGCATATGTATAAACATAGAAATGCTGTTAGATCTCATCTTTTTGGTATGGTTTGTCACAATTTTAACTCTTAAACAGTGGCTCAAGTTTGTTATGAATCAATTATGCACATCTGTAATCTTTTATTTATTTATTTATTCATTCATTTATTTAATTTGAGGGAGAGAGAGAGTGCAAGTGAGAGAATACAAGCAGAGAGGCCGAGGGAGAGGGAGAAGCAGGCTCCCCGCTGAGCAGAGAGCCTGATGTGGGGCTCAATCCTAGGATCCTGAGACCATGACTTGAGCCGAAGGCAGATGATTAACTGACTGAGCCACCCAAGGGCTCACACCTGTAATCTTTAGCATTTAATTAAATATCTACTCTTTTGAACTGTTCTCTGATTATTTTATTATGTTAATTCTTCTTTCTCTATAAGTTTAAGGGCAAAAACATTTCATACATCCGTTTTAGTGTAGTCCCTACAGCACCTAGGACTATCTCTATCACATGATAGGTACTTAATTATTATTTTTAATTCTTGGCCATTCTTTATATGCATACATTCTACCTTTGTTTTTGGTTTACATTTTATTTTGAAATAATTTCAGACTTAGAGGAATGTGCCAAGATTAATACAATGAATACCCATATATGCTTCACCCAGATTCCCCAAATGTTAATATTTTTGCACATTTGCTTCAATACTTTCTCTCTTGTTCATCCACTTCCTCCTTTCATCCTTTATTCCTCCCTCTCTCTCCTTCCTTCTCCTTCCTTCCTTCCTTCCTTCCTTCCTTCCTCTATCTATCTATCTATCTATCTATCTATCTATCTATCTATCTATATCTTCCTGTCTACCTACTTAGCTATGTATCCATCCATCTATCCCTCTGTCCATCCATATATATACATGCACATGCATATATACAAACATGTATATGTATATGGATACATATTTGGAACCACAGAATAAGTTGCAGACTCATTTGATGACTCTTTTCCCCAAATATTTAAATGTTCCTAAAAACAAGGACCTTTCCCCCCCACCTAACTACATATAATTCTCAAGATAAGTGAATTAACATTTAAACATTATTATCTGAGCTACAAGTCTGATTAACATTTTGGCAGTTTTCCCAATAATGTTCTTAAGAGCAAAAGAAAATCCCAGATCATGTGCTATATTTATATATCAAGTTTTCTTTGTGTTCTTTATTCTAGAACATTGGCTCCATCTTTCTTTGTTTTCCATGAGCTTGACGTTTTTGAAGTGTATAGGCCATTTATTTTGTAGAATGTGTCTCAGTTTGGCTTTGTCCAATTTTCCTCACAATTTGGGTTATACATTTTTGGCAGAAACGTAGAGGTGATTGTTATATTCTCTGTACATATTATCAAGAGGCACATAATGTTGACTTGTACTATTACTGGTGATGTTAACTGTGGCCACTTGCTTAGGTGGTATCTGTCAGATTTCTCTACTATAAAGTTACTATTTTTTCTTTGTAATTAAGAAGTATCTTGTGGGAAGATACTTTGGTACTATGTAAATATGTTTCTCATCAAACTTTCACTCAGGAATTTTAGCATCAACTGATGATTCATGCTTTAATCATTCATTACTATGATGGTCACCAAGAGGTGGTTTCTAATTAAATTCTGCTTTTTATTTTGCTTATAAATATCCTTTATTTAACTTCAGAATTCTCATAGTTCTCTTAGCACTATGCCTTATTCTATTCGTGCATTATCTGGTGTTGACCACAAATAACTTCATAACTAATACTTTTTTTTGATGATAGAATCATCTGTTCCCCTTTATTTACAATTGCAGCTGAAAGTACCACCTAATATATTAAATATGTCTAGCAGAATAGCCTGCTTTCATATCATTTTGTCAGAATTACTCTCCTTGAGTGAGGTAATCACAGTAGGATTTTGTAGAGTATCTATTTGCTGTCACTGTTTCTTTGCAGCATCTTGAATCCTTCCCTGACACTGTTGTTGTGACAAAGTATTAGCTGGTGCAGCATAAACACAGTTTAATTTAGTCTTCACATGACAGTTTGACAATCCCTAATCTGTTCAGGATGCTATACCAATGAAGAAGAACCTACAGCTGGAAAAATTCTAGATTCTCAGGAATCAACACAGTGATAGTTTTGTAGTTTTATTATATGGTGACAAAGTAGAATCCGCTAGATAAAAATAAATAAATGTATGTATTTTTATCAGAGCTTGAAAGCATATTTTATTTGATCTAAAAAAGTACCCAAGCTTATACTTTTTGTCTGTAGTCTAAAAAGATATTTCACATGCAGATGATTTTATTTCTACTGTTTCTATTTTAATTCAATTCTATGTAACGTGTATTTATTGAGTAGCCTGCATGGGCCTATGCAATAATTAGTAATGTGAAAAGTAGGTATGTATATGTATATACATAGGTATGTATATTTATATATATATAAACATATAGAATTGTGATAGTTTTAACTTGCAAAAAAGTTGGAAGGAATACTTTTGATCTTTTTATTTTATTTTATTTATTTTATTTTTTGTTTCTAGTTAGTTAACATGCAGTGTAATATTAGTTTCAGAAGTGGGATTTAGTGATTCATAACTTACATGTAACCCAGTGTCACAATAACTGCCCTCCTTAATATCCATCACCCATTTAACCCATCCCCCCTGCCCACTTCCCCTCCAGCAATACTCAGTTTGTTCTCTATAATTAGGAGTTCCTTAGGGGTGCCTGGGTGGCTCAGTCAGTTAAGCATCTGCCTTCCACTCAGGTCACGATCCCAGGGTCCTGGGATCAAGCCCAGAGTCAGGCTCCCTGCTCAGCAGGAGTCTGCTTCTCCCTATCCCTCTGCCCTTCCCACCCATGCTCTCTCTCTCAAATAAATAAATAAATCTTAAAAAAAAAAGTCCATTATGGCTTGCTTCCCTTTCTTTCTCCTCCTCCCCTTTCCCTATGTTCACCTATTTTGTTTCTTAAATTCCACATTATGAGTGAAATCATATGGTATTTGTCTTTCTCTGACCGACCTATTTTGCTTAGCATAATACGCTCTAGCTCCATCCATGTTGTTGCAAATGGCAAGATTTCATTCTTTTTGAGGGCTGCCTGAGTAATATGCCATTGTATACATAAACTGAAATACTTTTGATTTAATGTTAAATTCCCTTAAAAACATCTGTATAATATCACATTCTGGTTAAAGATTCTTGCAATATTATGGAATGAACTTCTAGGTAAGTTGTTTACGTTGGTTCAGGAATGGATCTCTTGAAAGGTTACCTTGTAGATGAGATCATATTTGAAGGATTCTTCCTGACTTGTGATAATCTTGCTTCAGTTCTCATCATAGTTCCAAAACAAATCAGAAAAACAATTTTTTTGAGAATTCACTGGCCTTTAAGAACACTGAAAACATTCTGTTTAGTTTTAGCTGATCCCAGAGATGTCACTCATTTAGGTGCTTATATTTTAATTAAAAAAAGATTTAGCAACTGTCAAGAAATCTGACCGATTTAGCATTGTTTTGGCTTCTTATTGCTAGATGTGGCATCTCATGGATTACTAGCAAAGACCTTTCTAGGTTTGTCCCCACTGCTATTCTTGTCAGTGTGAGTGAAAGCATTCTGAATTGACTCTTGAAGAGTTTTCAGTGTGGCAGGCAACAGTAATGAGAACACTTGTCAATGGTTTATTTACATTAAGTAGATTATATTTTATCATTGTATTGTCAATTTGTATAAATATCTATGAAGTTTTCCATGAGAATTTACCTTGTTCATGGCAAACAACATGGTAGAGATGTTAAGAGTCAGTAGACCCAGATTCTAGTCCAGGATCTGCTGTTACCTTTCTGTGTGATCTTGGACAAGCCCCCATCTCCTCTTGATCTGTTTTCTCATTTGTAAAAGTATAGATTAGATCACCCCTAAGGATTCTTACAGCTCTTTTCTAGTTCAGTATACTATTTGTAAATAATTGGTTATATTAAAAATTTTATCTTTTTCCCCCACGAAGTAAATGGGATGTTGGCTTCTCTACAGATGAAAATCACGCAAAAAATTCTAAATCCAAATGTGTGGCATAGTGGAAATTGAAATATGTCAGATTTATATCCTCATAATGCCAGCACATGTGGTAACGATGACTTAGGATCTTAGCATGACTTGGACAAATGAGGGATGGTTTCTGTAGTAGACAGGGCTCAAATAGCTTCCCTGGAACTCCCTCCATTCCTGCATCACAGAGCTGGAGTTGAGACAAGCTTATGTGTCTGTGAGAGCTGCAGGGACCTTGTCTGTGTAAGATTTTGGCTCTGTGGGTCTGAGCTTTCAGCTGAAAGCTGGGCATCTGAGAATCACACCAGCCAAGAAGCTGGGAAGTGACTTATTTTCATTAATCAAAATACAGTGTACAGACAGGCTGGTTGAGATATTAGCATCTGATGGAATTTTGTAAATAAACTGGAAGAGATTTAGATGAGACAGGCTGGCTGCATGATGCACCTGGTGGGTTGTCAGGAAGCTTCAATGAATTAGTAGTGATGTCAGGAGATCACCATAATTCTAGCCTTAAATATTGCCATAGAGGATGCTGCAGAGGACATCTGGTTTTGCTTCAATTTATCTGTCAGAGCCAACAGCATCGGGCTCCATGGGACTAGACCTGAAGATAGTGATTTTAATACCATGTACCTGATTCATCATGAATTCTTATTCTTGAGAAATACTTAAGTATTGGCTCTATTTAAAAAAACATTTTTATTTATTCATGAGAGATGCAGAGAGAGAGAGAGAGAGAGGCAGAGGGAGAAGCAGGCTCCATACAGGGAGCCCCATGTGGGACTCGATCCAGGGACTCCAAGATCACACCCTGAGCCAAAGGCAAACGCTTAACCACTGAGCCACTCTGGCATCCCAAATATTGGCTTTAAATGAATGTAAGAAATCTAAATCACAAAAGTAATATATGTTCCCAGTAGAAGTAAAAGAGTGAAAACTACTGAAGTGTATAAAATGAAAAGTAAGACTTCTTACCTCCATCCCCCCAAACTCTCACTCCTGTGAGCAGCCACTACAAACAATTTTATTTTGGTTTTTCCAGGCCGTTTTCTAAGCACACCACCATTTTGTATATACCATGATTTAATATTAACTGTTACATTCTGTTATCAAATTTGAGATTTGGTACTTTACAGATAATCTTGAATTCTATGAAGTGGGCTGATGAAACCTTTAATATTCCACAAGTAAATGGATAGTCTACTGGTCTACTCAGATATTTGGCCCTAGCTTCTCACCCTGGACCAGTCAGGAGCAGTTTAAGTAGTGATCTTGACTTCATCTAAGTGATGGGATTGTCCAATGTTGGGTAAGGAGACAGTGAACTATAAATAGGGTAGCTATATAATTTATCATCCAAATCAGGACACTTTGTGAGTCCTTCATAATTACACTGGAATAATGGGTGTAAACTGGGACTGTCCACACATATGGTGGTGGACGCTAAAGGTTAACTCTCTAAAGGTTGACTTGAGACCACTTGCTTTCCTGTTCTGTTCCATGGTTCCTGGTTCCTGTTGAATTATGTGGCCATGAACTCTACTGCATCTGGCCACTGGCCCTAAAGGACTGATTTCTTTTCTTGTCCTTTGGTTTTTCTAATAGAGAGTCTGCAGGAATTCTTAGGAGAACCTGCTAGTACTTAGAGCTCAGACTGTTACATTTTCTTAATTATTAATGCAAGAATAGTCCAGCATCCCTCTTTTCCACTTCTCCCTTCCTGTTCTCTCCTCACTCAGCTCCAGCTGGGTGTCTCTTGCCATGACTTCACCAAACCTGCCCTGCTTAACATCATTGATGATGTCCATGTTCACAAATCTGGGGTAGTCCTCTCTTCTTATTCAATACACTTGATTATTTCTTACTTCTTTGAACATGTTCTTCTCTTATTTCTGTGATCCCCACATTATTCTGGCCTCTCCCTCATTTCCAGTGTCACTTTCTAAGTGTCTTTGGCTGGATGCCTCTCTGCTTGACTTCCCTGTGTTGAAGTGCCACAGGGCTCTTCCCTGTCCACTGTCTCGGTTTTGTGCCTGTAATTAGCATCTTTATGGTGACACCTATATTGGTATCTGCAGTCCCGATCCTTCTACTGAGCTCAAGACTCAAGTATCCAACTGCCCACTTCATCTTCATGTGGGGATATAAACCTGACAGGCCCAAACAAAGCCTTTGATCTCCTCCTGCCCCTGCCCCTCTTAAACCTAATCCTCTTCCAACCTTCCCACCTCAGAACAAGGCACTGTTCACTCACTTGCTCAGGCCCCAAACCCTTGGATCATCTTTGATTTCCTTCCATCCCACCCTCTCCTTCCCTGCAAGTTCTGTCCACTCTATCTCTAATATTCTATTCCTCCCACTGCTGCCCTTCCCTGCAGGTTGCTATCATCAATGCCCTGAACGTTTTTAGTAAACTTCTAGCAATTCTCCCTTCACTCTCTTTTGCCTCCCTGCAACTCATTTTATACATAGTGGCCAGAGAGCTTGCTTGTTTATTATTTATTTATCATTCCAGTATAGTTAATATGCAGTGTTATGTAAGTTTCAGGTGTATAATACAGTGATTCAACTATTCTATACATTACCAGTGCCCATCATAAGGGTTCTCTTAATCCCTTTCACCTATTTCACCTGTCTCCCCCAACCTACCTTCCCAGTGACCAGAGAGCTTTTAAAAGTTACTTTCCTTCTCCAAGTCTGCTTGGTACATCACATTGCACAGAGAAAAAAAAAATCCAAACTCCTTGCATGACCATCTGGCTTTTTGTTTAGCCTCTTCTCTTGCTCCCCTCTGATTTGCTGGGCACTGACAACTCACTGGCTTTGTTGGTCCCCAGAGCCACCAAGCTCACCCTATGTCATGGTCGTTGCACCTGCTATTCCTTCTGCCTGGGTTTTAATGCATGACTAGTTTCTTCTCATTCAGGTTTTAGCCTAATTTCATCTCCTTAATGAGGCCTTTCCCGACTTTAGATAGTAGTAGTCCGTATCCACATCAGCGTTTATGCCATTACTTTATGTACCCTCTCTATGGAGTATGTATTTATTGTTATTTCTCACCTCCTTTGCCTCCTGGAATGTACAATTCTTACCAGCAGGGATGCTGTCTGTTTTGTTTACTTTCATGTCTCAGCACATAGAACAATGCCTGGTGCCAGTTAGGCACTTGATCCTTGTTGAATGGATAAACAATGGTCACTCTGATCCAGAATAACTTGTGTCCCAGGTAGCTCTTCAACATCCTAAGTGACCCCTATTCATTTCAAAACCAACTCTGTTTATTGTTCTGTCTCCTCTTTTATTCAGTGCTGCATCGTCTTCCTGCTGCAGGCCTTTGTAAGCCATGTACATGCTTTTTCTGTGGTCAAGTCATTACCTTCCTATGGTATTAACATGGAGAGTGGCCCACTTGTTAAGAGACCAATCTAGGCTGTTTGCTAGGTTAAGCTAATATAAGCACCCAAGTAGTCAGTGTGAAAATTGGTTCTTTAACTCCCCTTACCTATTCCTAAAGAGATTGCATTAACTCGGCACTTTGTGGAGATGGCAAAAGAATTAGTCAAGAGAAACAGCTCTGTCATCCAACCTATGTAATTTACTGTGCAGTTAGTCCTCATGGTATGCTATGGACTTTGCAGTTCTAATTGCAGTTTGGGTTCACTACCTTCTCATCAGGTTATCCCTAAGACCCTTAACTTAAGCTAGCTAGATTAAGTGTCCTTTGGTATTCTGGTATCCTGGTCTTTTTTCCAACATGCTCATTCTCTGTCATGGTATGCTATGGACTTTGCAGTTCTAATTACAGTTTGGGTTCACTACCTTCTCATCAGATTATCCCTAAGACCCTTAACTTAAGCTAGCTAGATTAAGTGTCCTTTGGTATTCTGGTATCCTGGTCTTTTTTTCAACATGCTCATTCTCTGTCATCCTCTGAGTCCCTATGTCACCTGTAATGCCCCAGGCACCATTTCTTACTCCTGCCAGAGCCGATACCTTAGTTGTAGGCATTTCATCCCTGTCTGCAGTTTTTCAAAAGCCAATATTTAAATTAGATAGCTTTTCTGCCTCAATTAATCTTTATCAAGAGTTTATCAACTGCATTTCTTTTGCTAATAGAAATATGCTAATTACATAAGTAAATGCAAATGTGGGTAATTCTGGATGCAGGATGCCTTCTGTGAAAATGAATTCTCTTAATACCATTTTCAGAATGTCACTACAAAATGCCTTCTATGAAATGGTAGCTATCATGTATATGTATGTTGTATGTATGTGTGTGCATGGCTATATAAATGTGTGTATTACACACACATAGGGACGTATATAGTTGGGGTTGAGACAGTTCCTCACAGTTGTCCAATAATCTGTTGACTGATAATCTCATCCATAGTTTCCTTAATGTATAAAAGGACCGTACACTGGGCAGCAAAACTGCAGCCTGTTTTTCTACTCTGATAGTTTCATTTGTGTTACTTCTTCAAGACGAGGATTAGAATTAAATTGACTAGGCAAGCAAAGCTGAAAATTGAATTAATTTCAGATTTGTAATGAAAAATGGGATCTCTCCTACTCAGGGTTAACTAGGATCCTGTGGGCTATACAAACGAAATCGACAGTCTCTCATTAAAATGATATTTTCTCCAGCGAAATGTACTGGCACTAAATAGTTTCTGAAATGCGTTATGCTCCAAGATCACAGCTGCCATAAGCCTTATAGAACTGAGAGCACTTTTTATGAAATACTTAGAATCCATAGCATTTATTAAAGTCGGTGCCATTTTGCCAAGTATTTATGGAATTCCTCCTCTGTGCCAGGCACTGTGCTAGGCAATAAGGATTAAGGATGATCACAAGTCATGATTCTTAATATCAAAGGGCTTCCAATCTAATGGGAGAAGCAGCTATACTTAAAGCCAAGCTCAAGTGACTTGATTCGTGATGTGAGAGAAGTACTATACAAATACCGAAGGAGAGGGGAATAATTCCATCTGCTTGGTTTGGACCAAAATGAAATAGGTAATAATAGACGTGAACTTTGATGGATAACACCAGACAGAGAATGATCATCCAGGACTGTAGAAGTTATAAAACATTTCATGTCAAATAAAAAGCTGTGGGACCAATTTTAACTGTGTTTTGTACCTTTTTTATAGAGATTTAAGAATTTCATTCCAAGAAAACATTTTCCCTGAACTGCGGCTACCTTTTTGTTCATGAGAATAGCAAACATTTATTGAATACCTATCATATGATAGATGCCTTATGCCTACAGTGTACTGGATGCAGTCCCAGATAGTACTCAACAGCAGCTCTGCAGTATAGGTAATATTATTAATATAATTTGGATGGGAGAGGTCAAGAGACTGGCTGACAGCTGGTAAATGGCAGAGCAAGACTTCATACCTAAGTCCATTTGACTCCAGAGACCATGCACTGCACCCTTGATTCCTGTCTCCTTTACATACAACTGTTACATGTGTGACTGCTGATTGATGAAAGTGATGATATAGGCAGAGTCCGTGTGTACTATTCTGGATTAATTTAATCAAATGTTACATTTGGCTAAGTCTTGGAATCAGGCACTTTTCAATATTTTGTTGGCTCAGTGATCTAAGAGCTCAAGTACTAATGGCCCAGGACAGGACAACATTGGCTTGTTCCTCTATCCCCTTGTAAGAGGGTAACTGACTCATGAAAGGTGAGGCTCAGATGCTCAAGAGAGTAAAAGAGCCCCTCAGTGATCCGAGATGAGCTGCTTCAGGAGGGGTCAGCCTTTGAGCTCACTGTCAAGCTAGAGGCTGTGGGTCTTACTAGGTGCTTATGCTGCAGGCCTCTGGCTATACTAAGAGAAACCTCTTTCCTCAGGAGGAGCCAGAGCTACAGTAAGTAACCATTGGCCTTAGGGATCTGAAGGCACCACTTAGCATCAAGACCTAGTATGTAACTCAAAGCTGGGAAGACCAGCCACTTCAGAGAGGCTTCAGACCTGCTTTCCCTGGTGCTTCTTGTATGCCCACCTCTCTCTGCCAGCATTCTCAGCCAGGCCATCACATTGCTTATCTCAGAGCCATAACTGAACCTGGTCTTCCTCTCCCCAGCCCATAGAGATGGATGACTAACTACTACTCCCTTCCTCCTCCATTCCAGCAGATCACACCTGCAGGGCAAGCTTTCTTCCACCCCTCATTACTCAAGACAGGGAAAGGCACGCTCAGTTTAGAAGGAACTATAGGCCTAGAAGATTTATTAGCCGACATCTTTATCTGTAGGCAAAACATCATTAAATCACTACCTCCCATTTACATTGTCTAATTTCTCAGGTCTCCAAGGAAGGAGCCATATCTCTGTCCTCTCTTCTGTAATCTCCTACAATATTTGTGACTGGGAACATCTTTCTTGCAGATAACTTAAAGTCTGCATGCTTTATTTGAACATTCATATCTCTTTATTCTTCACTCGGAAGATATGGATATTCATAATTTGTACTTCCTCTAAGCAAAGTTATCATGAAATTTTCCCTGAGAGGCAGCTCAGTGTGGTATAAGATCATAAACGTTGGCGTCAGACCTGGATTCAAATCTAGCTCTGCTGCTTACCATTGGTTTGCCTTTGGCCACACTGTTTAGCTCTGAGTCAGTTTCTTCATTTGTAAGGTGGAGCAATATTACCTACCTCACAGGACTAAGTATGAAATGGTCCCCCCTGCTGACTGGCATAGCCTCTTTTTATCTTATTGCTTTGCTGTCTTCAAGAAGGTTGCTGCTTCCACTCCAGTCTTCATGTCTGCATCCCAGCTGGCAGGAAGGAGGAATGGTGCAGGGCCCTTCGTCTCCCATTAACAACACTCCTGGAAATGGTATGACTTCCATCTTCATCCTGTTGGTCGGAGCTTCTTGCAGGCTCTGACTGGTTCCTAGGGAACCTAGGAGATGTAGCTTTAGTCTTGGTATCATTTCATATGCCCAGTGGACACTTGGATGCCCTATTTCTGAGAAAGAAGGGGAGTATTATAGGTTAAATTCCCCAGGGAGCAGACTCTGAGACAAAGCTTAGGTTGAGGGATATTTATTAAGGAGTGCTTCACAGATCAATAGTGATCAAAGGGAGGCAGAGGCAGAAGGAAATGTCAAGCTACCTTGTAGGCCCCCTGACAGCCTCATTGGGCCCTCACCGGTTGCTTTAGAGATGAGATGTGCAGGCCTTTATATTCCTATATTGATCCGTCATGAGGTATGGGCAGGCCTGATAGTAGGTGTGACTTTGCATAGGCAACTCTTGGCAGTTAAAATGACCCTTGAAGAGGCTGACATCTGGAGGCCATCTGCCAGCAGCACTACTGGCAATCAGGCCCACAGGTCCTCTGTGGAAGGGGATTGTGGGTGACTCATTTCGTCATCCATCCCAGGGAGAATGGGGAGCTAGCATATCTGCCACACCATGTCACATAGTGGCTGAGAGCAGCAAATAAAATGTAGAGGGCTTTTGCAGAGGGCTGGACTTAGGTTAGTATCCTGTCAGTCTTAGCTGCGCGATCAGTGTTTCCCTAAGTTATTTTAACAGGATATTTTCTTTTTTTTTTTCCTTGATTAAACTTTTTATTTATTTTTATTTTTTTAATAATAAATTTATTTTTTATTGGTGTTCAATTTGCCAACATACAGAATAACACCCAGTGCTCATCCCATCAAGTGCCCCCCTCAGTGCCCGTCACCCATTCACCCCCACCCCCCGCCCTCCTCCCCTTCCACCACCTCTAGTTCGTTTCCCAGAGTTAGGAGTCTTTATGTTCTGTCTCCCTTTCTTAACAGGATATTTTCGTCCCACAGCATCCTGTGGGACTAAAGGAGTTGGCCATCCCTAGTCTAGTGATCAAATTTAGGAAATACTGAGTTGTGAAACCTTTTGTTTGTACCCCATGATGGCCAATGTTGAGTTGAGGCTTCTTCTTGTGAGTTGCATCAGAGAAGAGCATTTACATTGCTTTTTTTTTTAATTTTTTTAAAATTTTTATTTATTTATGATAGAGAGAGAGAGAGAGAGAGAGAGGAGAGAGCAGAGACACAGGCAGAGGGAGAAGCAGGCTCCATGCACCGGGAGCCCAACGTGGGATTTGATCCCGGGTCTCCAGGATCGCGCCCTGGGCCAAAGGCAGGCGCCAAACCGCTGCGCCACCCAGGGATCCCTACATTGCTTTTGACTTTGGTTTTCACGTAAGTGGAAATATAAAGAGTGCTTTTCGAGATTTCAGATTCTGTATTATTGATATTCATTGTTTCTGTCAGCAAATCTTATTTCCCGAAAATAAGATTAAGAAATGAAACAAACAAATGGATGCCTGGGTAGCCCAGTGGTTGAGCATCTGCCTTTGGCTCAGGTCTTGATCCCAGGGTCCTGGGATTGAGTCATGCACTGGGATCCCCGCAAGGCGCCTTCTTCTCCCTCTGCCTATGTCTCTGCCTCTCTTTCTGTGGCTCTCATCAACAAATAAAGAAATAATCTTTTTAAAAAATGAAACAAATTATGGGTTAAACAAGTACTTACCATGCCCCCTGGGTGGGTCTGTGCCACCCAGTGCAAGACAGCATGCTTCACCTGTGCTCTGCTGTCCCCTCCTGCCTGGTGTCATTCTGCTCCCCCCACCACCCTCCCCACCCCGCAGAGTGTTCTTTGCAGCAGCCAGAGTGATCCTTTCAATATTTAAATCAGTCTTATCACCCCCTTTTCTCTCAACTCCACAGTAGTTGTCCGGTGCATTTATAATGAAATTCCGAGTCCTGGCCATCCCCTGCCAGGCCCTGTAGCTCTGGATCTTGGCCATGTCTCCAATCTCATTTCTGCCCCAGCTGGTTTGCCTCTGTCCTTTTGCAGATACCCAAGCAAGTTCCTGAGCCAGGACTCCCATCCTTGTGCTTCCTTGTGTGGGAATGCTCTTTCCTCCATTTGTGCTTGGCTCACTCCCTTGTTCCATTCAGCTTTCCTTGCCCTTCTTCCTTACCAGAGGGGCTTTCCTGAGTTCTCTAAGGTGTACCATTTGTCTGGTATGTCTCGTTCTCGTTTTGTTTTTCTTTATGGCGCTTATAATTTCCTGAAATTGTGTATTTATTTGATTATCATTCATGGTTTGTCTCTCTTACCAGATTGTAGGAGCTGAGAGCAGGCTTTTGGTTTTCTTACTGCCCTATCCCCAGAAGAGTGTCACCAAGCAGGCACTCAAGACATTTTTGTGAGTGAAGGAGTGAGTACGCTGGTTTCTGGGAATACAGTGATAACTAGGACAGTCATGGACTCTGCCTTCATGGGAGATATGGTCTACAAACAAGGCCCACCAAGGCTCATTCCAACAGACGGTGCAATGAAAATGATGGCATTTTCTCTTTTAATATATTATAATAGCAGATAATTTTAATAGAGCTTCTAAAGTTGAACTATCCTTGCATTCTTATGACAACCCTACTTAGTCATGATATACAACTTTTTAAAATGCTCTTCTTGAGTTTGCTATTATGTATTTTGTTTAGTATTGGCACGTAAGGATGGTTTTCTGTAGTTTTCTACTGTCTTTGTTAAGTTTTTATAATCATAAGTATTGTCATGGTTATGTCAACTTCATAGGAGGACTTGGGATGCTACCCATCTATTTATGTTTTCTGGAGCAGTTTAAGTAACATATGAATCCCTGTTTAATCTAGGTTTGGTGAAACTTGCCTCTAAAACTGCTTGGTAACTTTGTGTTTGATAGAAGTTTGATTATCTTTATAATTTTTATGATTTTGGTCTATTGAATTAGTTTCCTTGTCTTGAGTAAATTTCTCTAACTTTATTTTCCAGAAAAGATTTCATTTCATCTAGATTTTCAAATATATTATAAATAATAGGCTCCTTAATTCTTCTTGTATCTATAATTGTGTCATTCCTAATATTGCTTTATCATTCCTAATATTGCTTATTTGTGTTTTCTTTCAGTGGTCTTAATCAAGCTTGACGTTTTATCTACTTTGTTATTTCAAAAAACCTCCCTTGATTTTATTAATCAAGTCACCTTTGTTGTTGTTGTAATAGTTGTTTTATTCTCTGTTTTGTTGGGGTCTTTTTTTATTCTACCACAATTGTGAAAGTAAGGATACATGCACTTCTAGACACAGCTTTGCTGTCTACCTCCATCCCTACTCTGGAGAGCTCTGGCATTTACCAGAGTCTCTAAATTGCTTCTCTTGGATCTCAACACTTCGAGGGTGGGGGGGCAGGGTTCCCAGCCCCAAAGATGAATTTGGTGCATATCTTAAGGTTTTAGCATGCTTTTCACTGTCTGGTAATTATTGGGGGGCGGGAGGGAAGCTGTTTTGTGGAAAGTCACTTAACTGAGTATTTTGATGACTTCAGAACCACTCCTGCTTCTCACATTTGTTGGACTCTGAGCTTGGACTTTTTTTGCCCATTTCGAGTTTGCAGATTTTTGTTTCAGAGTCCATGTAAATTTGAGCCCTTTGCTTTCTGTATTCCAGATATAACTCAAAAGTTTTAGTCTGCTGGTTAGCACCCTTTCTCAGTATTTAATTTTTAGCGAAGCAAGACTGTAGTGTGAGCTTGACAATGCAGAAAAAGCTCTGGAAATCAGAAACATAATTGTTGTTTTGTTGCATCCTTAAGGGGCCTCACTTAACTTCTGTATGTCGTAATTGGCCATTTGGGAGAGATGGAACCATGAGCTCCATCCAGCGCTACGATCCTTTCCTCACTCTGAGAGTGGCAATGGCCCTCAGCTCAGTGATTCCAGTGACAGAAGGAGCCTTCTCCATGCTTGAGCAATTGGCATGGAATGTTATATTAATGTAAGCTCACTTGAAAGTACTCACGTTTTCTTTCATAATTATTTTATAATTTGATTCCTTTACACCAGATTCCTATTGCCTTCAAGATAGACTTTCTAAAATCAATTTAATAAAATGATTGGAATTATTTACATCTGAACAAATACTAGTAGGAGTTCTATTTTCAAATGTAAGATTATAACAAAAAGGAAAAAAAATTTAATGTTTAAATGAAAAGATAATCTACAGATGTTTATCATGTAATCATTCAAAAGATTGGAAATTTCAACTTGACCAGACTTTCTGTTTTCTCTTCAACTGTTTGGGATCATTTAGACAGGATGGAGTAAGAATTCTTTCCTATTTATATGTACCTGAGAATCCAGAAATGTTTGGTTTATTTGGGATTATGTCAGAGTGTGCAAATCCAGAATTAATTCTCAAAAGAAAATGAGATGAAATCAGTTTAAGATGGCAGGTGAAGGATTTGTATTAGATCCCACTAAAGCTTATTAAGTGCTAAAATTTATTACTAAAGAAGGTTCGGAAGTGAGTGAGGAGAGAGAGAAGAGTTTTCTGTTGGGATGTTGTGAAAGTTCTACACCCCCTCTCAAACTGGAGCTGAATCATAATTCTGACCCCTAAAGCTGCTACATTTCCAAAAGATGGCAATGATCACAGTCTCTGTTTTAACTCTGCTTGAGATGTGGAAGCCAGGCACTAAGCAGGTCCCACATGTTTCCTTTTATTGTGGTAAGAAGAGAAAAAACTGCAATATAAATAGAAGCACATTGTCAAAGAATAAAATGTATATATATCTATTAAATATGTAAAAGATCCTACTTTATGCACTTTGTAATTGCAATGGTAAAAATGGTGACTACTTCATACTTTTCCTTGAGAAATGACAGAACTTCAGAATTTATCATTTTAATAAAATCCTAGTAGATGTTTTAAATGAAAGAGCCAACAAAAGAGGAAAACCATTGTGGTCACAGTCTCATGAGCTTGTCAGCGGTAGGACTTGAGAAAAGAATCCAAGTTTTTGACATGTTTCTCTTAGCCCTGTTTGACATGACACTGCCTTGTTCTTTTAAAATATCCTTTAAAAAAACCCAAATCTTTAAAAAGTTGAAAAAGTTAGATGAGATGCTTGTAAACCTTCAAGTAAATGCACAATGTGGAAAGAGACTTCCCTGTACCCTCTAACTGCTACTCTTGTTTTTCAAAGGTCATTACTTTTCATAGTTGGGAGTATATCCTTACGGACAGTCAATCTTTAAAAAGATAAATGAAAGATAATACTAGCATACAGTTTTCTGTACATGAGGATATACTCCCAAATAATAAAAGCAATTGAGTGCCTACTATGTGCCTGCATTTTCGGAGCACTTAGACATTCCCCAAATCCTATTAGATATACCTATTATTATGCTCATTTTGCATGTATGGCACAGAAAGGGGAAGTATCTTATGGGAGGACACACACAGAGCTAGCTAGCCCCAGGGGGGGCTAGCCTGGGTGGTTTCTTTTTTTTTTTTTTAATTTATTCATGAGAGAGAGAGAGAGAGAGACAGAGACAGAGACACAGGCAGAGGGAGAAGCAGGCTCCATGCAGGGAGCCTGACATGGGACTCGATCCTGGGACTCCAGGATCATGCTCTGGGCTGAAGGCGGTGCTAAACAGCTGAGCCACCCAGGCCACCCCTGGATGGTTTCTTAATAAGAAGATGTAGCTTGTGGCTGTGGAATGGGAAGGATTTTCATTCTCATAATTGGCTCACATAGAAATTAAAATATTACCACCATGCTTAATCTAAATGTCTAAAACTCTTCGAATTATAGCAGTTTTCCTCTACTGGTGAACATTTTGAAATATAATTGTATCTAGACAGCAGTAATGACAAATCATTAAGGTTAGAGAGTCCTAAGTATGTCTTAAAGCTTATATCCAATGCTAAAGAGCCCACAAATATAGTGAAATACATGTGTAAATTTTATAAATACATTTAAAAATTGGTTAATATGAATTATCTTTGCTTCTTTTAATAATACTACACATAACAAAAAGGTTTATGTCTTTCATGCCAGTAGATTGCATTCTATGTTGTATAGGAGTTAGGTGTAAAATAATAAAGCATTAAAAATAAATCTATGTCTTATGTGGATTATTTAGTTATATTCTAAATTTCTGTACCACCTAATAAGTGCTTTCTGTACCTATGTTAAATTTTACCCCAAATAGTTGCTAATTTGTTGCTAATTTTATTTGGTGATTAGTTTCTTTTGGTATTTCCCTATTAGTAAACCTTTTTTTTTTTAAATTTTTTATTTACTTAGGATAGTCACAGAGAGAGAGAGAGAGACAGAGACACAGGCAGAGGGAGAAGCAGGCTCCATGCACGGGGAGCCCGATGTGGGATTCGATCCCGGGTCTCCAGGATCTCGCCCTGGGCCAAAGGCAGGCGCCAAACCGCTGCGCCACCCAGGGATCCCAAACCTTTTTTTTTTTGAAGAGAGAGAGAGCATGAGTGCAAGGCGGGGATGGGGGGTGGGGGAGGGGTGGGTAGGAGGGAGGGACAGAAGGCAAGGGAGAGAGAGAATTTTGAGACTCTTAAGCAGGCTCCATGCCAAGCCGGATCTCAAGACTCTGAGATGATGAGCTGAAATCAAGAATTGAATGCCACCCAGGTGCCCCAGTAAACAAAACCTTTAAAAACATTTACAAAGTATCATTTTTATTTCTTATGAAGTATCACTTGTTTTTGAAATCAAATTTAAATATTGGGAAGCATACTAAGAATTAGATTTTAGAGTAATTGACATAGTAGTTTGAAATATTAGGAAGATTTCTTAGGGATATTGAAAAAGACATGATTTTTCTATATTGGGATTATTTTCTTTTTCTTGATCAAATTCAGGGTCTTGTTTTTAATTTCAAAGGCCTGGTTCTTGCTTCTGCAGCCCACCTAAGATACAAGCAATAATCATATGTTAATTACTTTGGTCTTCTGGATAATCAGCGTTCCTGCCTTCAGTTCATTGCTCATCCCTCCACTGCATCTCCATTTTGTAAGAGCTTGATTAAAAGCTCTAACCTCTGCTATTGATAATGTTTGCAGGGGATATTAGGGAGTTCTGATTAATTGAATTTTTAAGTTCATTGAGAACCAATTAAAAAAACAACAAAAACACTTGGGCACCTGAGTGGCTCAGTGGTTGAGCGTCTGCCTTCGGCTCAGGTGGTGATCCAGGGGTCCTGGGATCAAGTTCTGCATCAGGCTCCCTCTGCCTATGTCTCTGCCTCTCTCTCTGTGTGTCTCTCATGAATAAATAAATAAAATCTTAAAAAAAAAACACCACTTATTGTAAAAACCCAGATTTGTTCTAATCTGCATTTTTACATTCTTCCCCAAGCAATATATTTACTGACTATAAGTATAATGGTTACTATCTGTAGGGTCAAACAGTATTATGTTTTGGACCTTCACCACCATCTGTCTATTGTGTAACCCATGGTAAGCCCCAGGTGTCTCATTTGTAAAGAGAAGATGAAGGTAGCACCTGCCTTAGGGCTGTTGGGATGATTAAGTGAAATAATCCATGTAAAGGGCTTAGCATCCTTTCCAGTGCATAGTGAAAGCCCAGTAAATTGTAGAAATTTTTATTGCTGTCAGTAACCATTAGCTTTGTCCCTGTGTATTGTTCTATATGGCGGGGAGGTTAGTGTATGTATGTATGGCAGGCATACATTATGTCAATCAGAAAATAATAACTGATAAAAGTCTTAGACTACATGATATCCTACATGATACATCCTTTACGATGCCTGAGAAATGTCACGTACTGACCTCATATCTTGTCTCATGAAACAAAAAATTATTCATATACTATAGCAGTTGACATATATGCATATTTATTTTTTATTGTTATGGATGTTATATAAGTATGTAACGGAACACTAATGTATTGTAAGCAAAAACCATGCTTAATATTTATTTTAAATTTATACTTTAAAATCTTCTCTTTAACTAGTTAATATTTTTAAATAAATAATCCTCAGAACATCACAAAAAATATTCCGTATCACCATATGGTCAGTTTGTGTCCAGTTTGTAAAATCCTTTTCCATATCTGGAACAAAATTATATTTGATTTTTGAGCTTATCTAACTAGATAAGGAGGTGAAATAGAGACATACACCTCTCCTCCAACTAATTTTTAAAATGTAGCTAAATGTGGATATTTGATGTTGCACAGAAAAATGTCCAGAAAGTTAGTTGCAATTTATAGTGAATTGAAGCTATCTTGACCCAACTATGACAGAGTTATATATACTGAAAATTTTGAGGCTTGATTTAAAAAAAATAGATTTGGGTAAGATAAGGCTTTTATTCATTTATTTTTTATTTTTTAAAGATTTTATTCATTTATTTGAGAGAGAAAGAGGGAGATCATGAGCAGGAGGAGGGGCAGAGGGAGACAGAGAAGCAGACTCCCCGTTGAGCAGGGAGCCCGATATGGGGCTTGATCCCAGGACCCTGAGACCATGATCGGAGCTGAAAGCAGACGCTTAACCCACTGAGCCACCTAGGCCACCCCAAGACACGGCTTTTAAATATGAGATTAAAATCACTCCTTTTTTTACCACCACAAAGAACTATTTTTCATTCTGTGTAGTACTCTCTCTATTGTATGTATCATAATATACTTGTAATGAGACCATGATGCTATTTTGTATTCTGTTATTTTTATTTGATATCAGTATAAGTAATTCACATCACAACATAATTATTATTATTATTTTTAAAGATTTTATTTATTTATTCATGAGAGACTCAGAGAAGCAGAGACACAGGCAGAGGGAGAAGTAGGCTCTCTATGGGGAGCCTGATGTGGAACTCGATTCTGGGACTTTGGGATTACTACCTGAGTCAAAGTAGATGCTCAACCACTGAGCCACCCAGGCATTCCTAATTGTTATTTTAAATATTTGCGCTCTGGTGTATCATGTTCATGTTCCATAATTTATTAAGCTGTTTCCTTAATGTAGTTAAGAAGCTTTTAAATCAGTTAGCAAGCAATTAACTCTATTGTGCCTCTTTTATGTTAAATTAGGGTAAATACTTATGAATTACCATGTGAACAAGCATAAATACTAATAAAGCTTTGCTACATATTATCGTGTTCTAAAAGTGTTGTGATGTTTTCCTGTACCACCAACAGTGAATATGTATAACCCTGCTTTGCCAACATTGGATGTTACATTTTTTGCAGCTTAGGAGTATAACATGGCTTTTAAAAATACTCTAGAAGACATCCAGATGGCCAACAGACTCATGAAAAGATGCTCAATATCACTTATCATCAGGGAAATACAAACCAAAGCCATGATGAGATACTACCTCACACCTGTCAGAATGGCTAAAATTAACAACACAGGAAACAACAGATGTTGATGAGGATGCGGAGAAAGGGGAATCCTCTTGCACTGTTGCTGGGAATGCAAACTGGTGCAGCCACTCTGGAGAACAGTATGGAGGTTCCTCAAAAGTTAAAAATAGAACTACCCTATTATCTATTTGCACTACTAAGTATTTACCCGAAGTATACAAAAATACAGATTTGAAGGGACACATACACCCTCATCTTTGTAGCAGCATTATCTACGATGGCCAGATTATGCAAAGATCCCAAATGTCTTTTGACTGGAATGGATAAAGAGGGGGTAGTGTGTGTGTGTGTGTGTGTGTGTGTGTGTGTGTGTGTGTGTGTAGAAATATATATAATATATATGGGAATATTACTGAGCCATCAAAAAGAACAAAGTCTTGCCATTTGCAACAATGTGAATAGAACTAGAGTGTATTATGCTAAGTGAAACAAGTCAGAGAAAGACAACTACTGTATGATTTCACTCATATGTGGAATTTAAGAAACAAAACAGATGAACATAGAGGAAGGAAGGGAAAAAAGAGAGGGAAGCAAACCATAAGAGACCCTTAACTATAGAGAACAAACTGAGGATTATTGAAGGGAAGTTGGGTGGGAGGATGGGCTAAACGGGTAATGGGGATTAAGGAGGGCACTTGTGATGAGCACTGGGTATTATATGTAAGTGATGAATCAATAAATTCTTCTCCTGAAACCAATATTACACATGTTAGCTGACTAGAATTTAAATATAAATTTGAAAACAAAACAAAACAAAAAATAAAAATACTCTAATTTTGCTGATAGGGAATAAAAACATCTTCAGTTTTCTATTGACCTCTTTTTGGGTATATTGTTTATCGAGCAGCCTTCAGAGCTAGCATTTCTTGAGTACTTTGTCATGTTCTAGGCATTGTCCTCCCAACAGCCCCATGAATTAGGAATTCTTAGGTCCTCATTTTATGGGTGAGAAAACAGGCTGAAAGAGGAGAAATAATTTGCTCGAAGTTATCCAGCTAGGGCAGCTTGGGTGGCTCAGCGGTTTAGCGCCACCTTCAGCCCAGGGCCTGATCCTGGAGACCTGGGATCGAGTCCCACGTCGGGCTCCCTGCATGGAGTCTACTTCTCCCTCTGCCTGTGCCTCTGCCTCTCTGCCTGCCTCTCTCTCTCTCTCTCTCTCTCTCTCTCTCTCTCTCTCTCTCTCTCCCTCCCTCCCTCTGTCTTTCATGAATAAATAAATAAAATCTTAAAAAAAAAGTTATCCAGCTAAATAAGTAGTAATCAGAGATTTGAACTCAGGCCATAGGATTCCAAAATTAAAACTAAACCCTTCCTCTCTATGTACAGATTTTGACATTGGTTACATTCAATGCAAGTATTTCTAGCAGTCTTTGTCCTTTTACTTTTGGTTTGGTTCTCATTCTACTGTTTAAATATGTTTATTTTTGAAAATATGATCTTATTCATGATGTCTGTTGCTTCAAAGCTAAGAAAGTTATTATCTTTAACATATCTGGCATTTTTTGCCAGTAATTTAAATTATTAATTAATTTGCATTTTGCCAGTAATTTAATTATTATATTTATTTATGCTTTTGTGATTCCTCTGCAGTTTATTTTGGTGACTAGGTGCTTTTTAACTCCTCCACCCAGCATAATTTTTTTTTTAAAGATTTCATTTATTTATTCATGAGAGACACACAGAGAGGCAGAGACATAAGCAGAGGGGTAAGCAGACTCCTTGCAGGGAGCCTGATGTGGGACTCGATCCCTGGACCGGGTCACGCTCTGAGCTGAAGGCAAATGCCCAACTGCTGAGCCACTCAGGCATCCCATCATAGTATTTTAAACAATCCTTCCTTATTCTTTGTCTTAGAAATAAAAATTTATGAACTATTGGTTTCTATGTATATATTTCTATCTCTATATTTGGGTTATTTCTCAGCTGTCCATTTTTTCCCCCTGCTGTATTTATCATTTATTTTTTGTTCTGGTGATTGGTTTTGATTTGGACACATGTAGACTACCGTGTCAATATAATGAATTTGTGAATTTACAGTTCATCATTGCTTTTGGGACTCTCTTGCTGGGCCACAGGGAATTAGAATCCTGGACCTTTTTGTTATTTTAGCTTTGCTGTAGTATTTGTTGAGTTAGAAGACAACAGAATAGTTTCGCATCATATATACAAAATTCTGTTACCTCTTTTCCATCAAAGATGGCATCTTTCCTCAATAGAAGTGGGGAGTGAAGGACCGGGCATCTGTGGCCTGGACACCCCTTACCACATTGACTTGCTTGTTCCAAATGAGTCTTAATGTGGATGAGAACAGACCTTTGAAGGAATCCTACACCAGTAGTAACACATTGACCTTGGGCTGGGCTGAAGTTATTTTGGGTTGTTTGCAAAGACAAGTTCAATTTTTAAGTGCCTCCCTTTTTACAAATAAGACATAAATGCTATATCGTGTTATTTGAATATTTTAATATCATTTTAAAAACTAAGATCATAAAGGGATGAACTATTGTGAGCTTTTTTGGGAGGGTTTCAATGATTTTACCTCAACTTGCATACTTTGTATTATCATGATGAAGATCACTAAATTATTGTGTAGGATTACTGCATAATTGTGTCATTTGTAAAAAAAAAAAAAAAAGAAAAGAAAAGAAAGAAAAGAAAAGCTATTGAAGGTATAAACAGAGTGATTGCTGGATTTGAAACCTGCCTCTACTCCCTGGCCTGTCGAAGCCTCCCCTCTACCACCATCCTTTCTAAACCAAGTGGAGCTCTAGAAGCCTTGCAGAGTTTTGTAAATCCTGGGTATAGCTTTTCTTAAAAAGGTTGTACAGAGCTTTACACAGCATGCCATTGAGCAGAACATCCTGCTTCATCTGTCTGCCCAAAGTTCTTCCCCAGTCTTGCCCCTCTTGGTTGACCATTCACGTTTGTTCCTATCATATCCTCCCTCCCCTTCACTTTCTCCATCCCATCTTCTTTGTCCTCCTTTGTTTCTGCTTCTTCCCTGCAACTCTTTTCTGCTCATGAAGCTTCCCAGGTGTTGCCCCCTGGGAAGTACAGCCTGGTTTCCAGCTTTACCTGCTTTTCTCTGAGGAGAAGCAAGCGCAAAACTCCTGGTTCATGAAATCCCTGACTTACTAAAGAAGGTGACAAAGAACAATAATAAATATTCAAGGGGACTTGGTCTTCTAAACAGTTAGCCCACATAAGCCAGTTGCTTCCAGGAAGAGGCCAGGGTGGTTGTGAGCAGGAGGGACGAGCTGGTTGGGCCTGTGCAGTAGGCACGGCGGCGAGTGCCAGGTATGATTAGAGGTGACAAGGTGGAGTGGCTGTCCAGGGTGCTGCAGTCAAGGAGTTAACTGAGAGCAGCAATTGTAGAAAAGCTTCTGTTTTCCCTTATATTATCAATTTGAGATGTCCACGGTTGGCAGTAGGGAAGATGAGATGACTGGACCTAGTAGCTCCTCTGCTTCCCCTGAAAGATTTCTCTCTGTACTTCTTTTAGGAGGGCTGCTCCCTCTGTGTCTTTGATTCCAGCCCTCCTCAGCTGCTTTTGTCTTAACCACCCTAGAGTCAGAATGCCCTGGGCTGAGTTCTCAGAATTCTTGACAACAAACAGAATCTACTCTAGTGGTATAAACAGAAAAGTAACAAATAGCAGGATGTTCACAGAATCTCTAGAAGAGCCAGAGACCACACAGCTCTCCAGCCACACCGCGCTCTCCAACTCCCCTCCTGACCCTGTGGTGAGTTGTCTCTGCACAACGAAGAGTCTGTTGTGCCCTCTTCAGGGGACAAAGAGGGTAGGTGGACTGTTTGCACAAGCTAATACCCACCACGCACATATCAAAGTCTTTGGATTCCTTCCTTTGAAACTTCCTAAGAAGTTTCTGGATTCCTTCCTCAGAAACTTCCTAAGAAGTTTCTGGCAAATAATATAGGTCACCACTGAATCTAGATTCCATAGATGAAATAGAGCAAACAATTGTAATTACTCCCAGTTGCTTGAGGGATTGGATCCATATTGGATCTTGAAGCTCTGTTAAGACAACAAATCTGTAAAGCCTAAGTTAAAATCATGTCCTTCTCTTCCCTTAGAATCCATTCCCACACAGATTTCCCAAATTTATACCAGCCAAGTGAAACTTGTTAAACTTTTACAAGTTTATAAAATATTGCCATTATTTTGGTTGCGTAAGCCTTTTTTCCCCTGATTTGACTTTTTCTTTGGCCCCTAGTGTAGTTGATATCAGACTGTGATTATGGGTCTGGAAATAATGATGCAGGCCCTGGTGGGACAGGAAAAGACAGGTTCCCTTTGAGGGATAAGTGCCTCAGGTGCACTCTTATCTTGTCTCCAAGCAAGACAGATTCTGCCTAAGGAGATCCAGCAAGACTCAAAGGAGTCCTGATTGAGGATCCAGTAGAGAGGGCTTTGAAGAGGTCATCCAGAGGCTAGCAGTGCTCAAGTTGACCAAAAGCTCACATTTTCTTATCAGTATCCTAACTTTCACATGAAAATTTGGCTCTTGGGGAGCCTGGGTGGCACAGTCAGTTAAGTGTCCAACTCTTGGTTTCAACTCTGGTCATGATCTTAGGGTTGTGAGATGGAGCCTAGTGTTGGGCAACTTGGTCAGCAGGGAGTCTGCTTGAGATTCTCTTCTCCCTCTGCCACTCCCCCTGGTGCTCTCTCTAAAATAAATACATAAAATCTAGGGTGCCTGAGTGGCTCAGTTGGTTAAGTGTCTGATTTCAGCCCAGGTCATGATATCAGGGTCCTAGAATTGAACCCCAAGTCTGGTCCCTTCCACCCAGTGGGAAGTCTGCTTATCCCTCTGCCCCTCCCCACATCCCCCCACCCAAGCAAATAAAATCTTAAAAAAAAATAAACAAAATCTTAGGGAAAAAAAATCTGGCTCTCCCTGGTCTTGTCCATGTCAATATCAGAGATGAAAGAAAATAAAACTTTATTTGTACCTAGATGTCAGGTACTTATGAGAATTTCAAGAGTATTTATATTTTAAAAGGGAATCAGGAAGATTGAATTGTGAAAAGACTTTAGAGTCGTACAGACTTGAATCTGAATCCTAGCTCTGCCATGTACAGGCTGTGTGACCTTAGGCAAGTTCCTTAACCTTTCTGAATCTCAGTATGCTTAAGTGTAAAGAGGGATTATGTATCCATATCATCTGTATCCTATTGGATTGTTCTTGAGGTTAAATGAGATGCTGTGTAAAGTAGCATGTAGTAAGTGCCCTTTAAATAGTAGATAATAGTCATTCAGTGATTAATAAATGCTTATGGAATTGAATGCAGTCTTAATTGTAAAGTAGACCAACTTGCTAATGAGGGACTTAGAGTCATGTGTGGAGAGGTCTTTGCTTGAGGGACTTTCTTGAGGTCCCTCAATTCAAATTTTATGGAAGGTTTGCATTACCTTCTCTATTCCAAGGTAGTTTGTGTGTTTAAATGGAATCTGTTCACACGTCTTTGAAACTTAGTAAAATGATCAAACAACATTTTTAATTAGAAAAATAGCTGGTTATTTGGGTGGTTTTACCACTTCCATAGAGTCTGACAGGCTGGTATTACCTGTGGTGGTATTGGAAATTCTCAAAGGTGTTATTTCTGTACTTGTTCGGTTGTGGGGATGAATATTAATTGGCTTTTTCTAATAGGACCAAACTTTTTGAAACATTCTTTCGGAAGTTGAAAATTTATTTCTCCTGAAGTTTTTTAAAGATTATTTATGTATGAGAGAGAGAGAGGGAGAGAGAGAGAGAAAGAAAGAGAGAGAGAGAGAATGAGAGAGAGGAGTGGGGGCAGAGGAAGAGGGAGAAGCAGGCTTCCCACTGAGCCAGGAGCCCAGTGTGGGGCTCGATCCCAGGACCCCAGGCTCATGACCTGAGCTGAAGGCAGATGCTTAACTGACTGAGCCACGCAGGCGCCCCTCTCCTGAAGTTTTAATAACCCTACCATTTTTAATATACATCTCAGTCAATTAGTATAAAAAAGCTTTAAAACACAGAATATCTACAAGGGTCATTTGGTTTCTCTGGCTCTTGAAAATTAATTTAGAACAAGCTTCAGAGTGTATGTTCACCTCATCTTTGCAAAGCTATATTCATATTTGTGTTATATTATTTTTAAATGATGAAAAATGTAAAGGTAACCTATACATTATTTGTTTGAAAAATGTCTTCTCGGGATCCCTGGGTGGCGCAGTGGTTTGGCGCCTGCCTTTGGCCCGGGGCGCGATTCTGGAGACCCGGGATCAAATCCCACATCGGGCTCCCGGTGCATGGAGCCTGCTTCTTCCTCTGCCTGTGTCTCTGCCTCTCTCTCTCTCACTGTGTGCCTATCATAAATAAATAAAAAAATTAAAAAAAAAATATTTTAAAAAAAAAAAGAAAAATGTCTTCTCAAATTTTATGTAGATAATAATATTAATTTATATATCTTAAAACTTATTGCTAGTGCTCTTAAGCAGTAAGGTTGAATAATAGGCAGTTATTTCTAAGAAGCCAGTTAAAAAAACCAGGTTATTTTCTGTGTGTACAATGGCACTTTACCCATTTTATAATAATATTGTATCTCCCACTGTCTTTCCACACACGTATATATTGTTTTCATTGACACATTAGTGAGTTAATTAGGCTAAAAAATTTATATCGTACCCAAGAAATGTAGAGATAGTTAATTTCAGATTTAGTCTGATTGGGGGGAAGTATCTTCATTGTGCTTTGTACTCTGAATAATAGAATAAATTTCCAAGGAGTGGCAAACATAAATGATATTTAAATGTTATACACTCTTAATCGGTGTATGCACTACACACACAATTGTTCTTCATTGTTACCACCCATTTTAAAGCTGAAAAGCCTGTTCTTATCTTGTGTCACAACATTCAGATATGGACATTTGGGAGCCAAAGGCATAGTTCTAATATACTTGGAAGCAAAATCCAAATTAGTTATATTTTAAACATACTTAACACCAGGCTTTGATACCTTTGATCAGTCATGCCAGTGTGAATGTCAGTACCCCATAATGTGTGATACACATCTGTAATTTAATTTTAAGCTTTAAAACATAAATATTAGCGACAAGCCTAAGTTATTACATTGCCACCAGTTTCTTCCATACACAAATAAAATAGGTATAGAAATTAATTCAGAGTGGGATATGAAGTTTTCAACTTTATTTTCTGCTTCTCTGGAGTTGTTTTTGGAACAGAGATGATGTCGGGAAGTGCTATAGGCTGATGTTTGTGTCCCCTGTAAATTGATATATTGAAGCCTGGTCCTCAGTGTGAGGCCTTTGGGAGGTGATTAGGTCATGAGGGTGGAGCCATCATGAATGGGATTGGTGCTTTATAATAGCCCACTGCATGCTCATTCAAGTGGGTTTTTTTTTTTCTCATCTCTTTCACCCCTTTTATCAGCAAGGTGCTCACATACAGTTTATTTAGGGAATTCATTGTTAGTTTGCTAAGATAAGAACAAGTCTCAGTTCTTGCTTTTGTTTTTACATAAGTCAATGCACCTTCAAATGTGAAAGTAATCCAGCAGTATCCCTCCACCCCTTTTTGTCATACAAGATTATTCAGCATTGGTAGAGTTCTCTAGCGATACAAACCCTGCAGATGATCAATTTGTCCTTACTTCTAGTACCACTCAGTGTACTCTATAATTAAAAGGAAGAATTGCCGAGGGACTGTAATAAAATATTTACCTTAGACAAAAAGTCATACAGGTCCCCCTTTTGTTTTTCTCTATTTATGTACCTAAGCAGAGCAAACATTATGCCTGTGATGTTAGCCCATGTGCTAGAGCAATTGAGAATTTAAGATTTATATAACAGAATTATATTCAAAGTTCTGTACTGTCCACACCTCTGTTTGCCTTCTCCTTGTTATGTCCAGCCCTGGATTCTAACTCAGAGTAGCTTGTGCCCTTGGGCAAGTCATTTCTCTGACATTGGCTTTCTTCTAATCTGTGAAGTTTGAGGGTGGGATGAAATTATAGTTGGGTTTCCTTTTAGTCTTGATTCTATGGAGTAATAAATCTTGTTTCACCCAGAAAAATCCCAGCAGGGATCCCTGGGTGGCACAGCGGTTTGGCGCTTGCCTTTGGCCCAGGGCGCGATCCTGGAGACCCGGGATCGAATCCCATGTCAGGCTCCCGGTGCATGGAACCTGCTTCTCCCAATGCCTGTGTCTCTGCCTCTCTCTCTCTATCTCTCTGTGACTATCATAAATAAATAAAATTAAAAAAAAAATTCCAGCAGATCTCTTTAAGGATTAGCATAATGTCTATTACAGGAAGTTCTTTAGAAGCTTCCACAGAAGCAGATCTCAGAAAGCACTAGGACCTTCCAAGGCCATCCCCATTTTTTTCAGCAATCTTTTTAAAGTTCAGAAATGTGATTTGTAGGAGTAATAGAAAGGAGTTTAAATTATAGCGCTGATGGGTTTTAATCTTAAAACCATGTATTTCCTTTTTACTTTTCAACATCTAATATTTCCTCTTATTTCTGTTGTGTTGGGCACAATGAAAAATGGATCTCGATACATTTTGTCCCTTCACTTCTAGCCTACTTTGTTAATGTCCCTTGGGCTGTCTCTTATAGTATTGGTGCCAATTTCTCTTTTTAGCAAGTTATTATGCAGATCTTTGGGGATGACTGTCAAAATGCTTAATAAAAACTTGGTATCTAAGCTAATGCTTGCTTTGGGGCTTTGAGTAAGAATCTGATGACCTAGCAATACTATGCCTACATATTTACCCAAGTGAAATAAGGACTTCCATTCACACAAAAACCTATAACACAAAGTTTATAGCAACTATATTTGTAATTGCCAAATACAAAAGGAAGAGTCAACTAAAGGGGGACAAAGACAGGACTGTGGAAGGTGACAAAACTGTTGTATATCTTGACTGTAGTGGAGGTAGTTATATGACCACAGGTACTTGTTGAAACTCACAGAAGTATATACTAAAAAGGGTGAGTTTCTCTTTATGTAAAGTGTATCTTAATTTAAAAAAATGTAAAGTGTGGCTTAATTAATTAAGAATTACTGTTAAGGGATCCCTGGGTGGCGCAGTGGTTTGGCGCCTGCCTTTGGCCCAGGGCACGATCCTGGAGACCCGGGTTCGAATCCCACGTCGGGCTCCCGGTGCATGGAGCCTGCTTCTCCCTCTGCCTGTGTCTCTGCCTCTCTCTCTCTCATTCTATGTGACTATCATAAAAAAAAAAAAAAGAATTACTGTTAAAAAAAGTATCTGGAAACAAAAGTATATTTCAAATATTTATTGAAGTACTTTTTTTTATTATTGAAGTACTTTTTATGCTTAATGCTCTGTTGGGCACTTTGGGATAAAATAGAAATCTAGATGTTACAGAAATATAACATGTTCTTCACAAGGAGTTACTTATACTTTATTTAAGGAGATCAAAATTTAGAATTTTTAAAAGATACATTATTAGGGTGGGTGCCAGGTGGCTCAGTCAGTTAAGTGTCCAACTCTTGATTTGAGCTCTAGTCATGATCTCAGGGTCATGAGATCAAGCCCCACGTCAGGCTTGGGCTGGGTGTGGAGCCTGTTTAACGTTCTCTCTCTTCCTCTCCTTCTGTCCCTCCCTTTCATGTGTGGCTCCCCCCCTCAAAAAAAAAAAGATGTATTATTAAGACACAAAGATTATTGGAAGGAGTCACTTTTTGTTGTTGTTCTTGCCAGAAAGCTAAGTAAATATAGAAATTGCAATAATAAAAAAATTACTGAAGATATAAACTACATTTTAATTACAGTGCCTGGGTTTTTTTGTATGTTGGTTTGAAATTTTTTAATTTTTCAACCTTGGGGGACAGGAGAAGAGAGGAGAACCAAGTCATAAAATAAGTAATAAAACACAGATTAACCTTGTTTTTCTGAGGAGTTACAGGTAAGAATTTATGAATTTATTTTAGTGCCAGCATATAAAAAAAACTATCTTTGATGACCTTCATTTCAAGGAACATTTACCTTATGCAGCATATTTATGTATGTTTAAATTTTCTGTGCAATTCAAGGAAAACAATTGATTACTGTAAACACTAAATCCAATTGAACTTCCTCACACATACCCAGCAAGGGCAATTATCATTTCAAGACTGTGGAAGAGACTGCTGGTTGCCTACCAAATATCTCTTCTTGCCCTCCTTAGCAACAGAACCCCAATTTTTTCCAGGGGAGCAATGTATCCATAAAAATGGCATTTACCAGCCTTTATTGGAGTCAGATGGCTGGATGACTGCATAGTGTGTGGATTTCCAGAAAGTCACTCTGGGGGAGTTGGCTTCACTAGGGTGGTAGGGGCCATGGGACCTCTGTCTCTCCCCTACTCCTGCTGCCTGGAATACAGGCATAACAAGTGGAATTCCAGCTTAGTTCTCTTATCTCCCCTCCTCTGCCCCCTCAATAAACTCCTAGAACACCACTCCCTCTCCACTGAGAGAAAAAGTCTTTACTTAACATTCGATGAACAATTTTCTTGAAATGGCTTTGTGGTCCTCTCCCTTGACCAGCCTTGTCCCAGTAAACATGAAAAAAGCTGACCTTTACAGAGCATTTTCCACTTTCCCAGCAGTGTACTAAGCACATTCCATACATCTTCTCATATAACTTTCACATCCCTAGGAGGTAAATCCTATTAGTACCCACATTTCACAAATAAAGAAATCAAAAGTCCAGGATAGATTACTTAGCTGGCCTCACTGCTTGGTCACACAGCATGGGAGCTGGGATTTCACTTGAGGCCTCTCTGCTTCCAGACTGTGCCATAACACTATACTGCCCATTCATCTTCACTCAAACTCTTGTTACTAGAGATCATTTAAATACATTAGAGACACCAATTCAGCATTGCAGTGTCCATGCAGCACCTCTTTCTCTGTCGCTATCACTTTGCTGTATTATACAATTTTGTCGTAGCAAGAGTCTTAATTTGACAACTTGCCAGCTATATGATTTCATTATTAAAATATTCTCAATCCTCTTCTCTGGCAGAAACATCTGAGAGTGTATGTTTAGGGGAGAGGGAGGAGAGGCCAAGAGTCAGTTCAGTTCTCTTTAATCCAGACCCTTCCCACTCCACCCCTCTGGTTCCTTAAACTGGTCCAGATGCTCCACTAAGGATCTTGTCTGCCTGCTTTCTCCATAAAACCTTCTTAGTGCCCAGCCCCCTTTTCTTTTAAGTGGAGTCAAGTCTTGGTCATCTATGAATGTTTGGTGAACTCAGGAATTAACTTTAATAATAAAAGGTACTAAGTGTTGTTGGGTGCTTGGGTGGCTCAGTCACTTGGGTGCCTGACTCTTGGTTTCAGCTCAGGTTGTGATCTCAGGGTTGGGAGATTAAGCCCCTTGCTGGGCTCCACACTCTGTACGAGGTCTGCCTGGGAGTATCTATCTCTCGCTCGCCCTCTAAAATAAATAATAAAATTAATAAATAAAATCTTTTAAAAAAAAGGTACTGAGCATTCTTACATAACAAATGCTGTATTTGTTGTTTTTTGTAAATACCTAAAAGGGGGTCACTGGATCAATAGGCTCTGGTACTGGGACTGACGTTTTTAAATTTTTTTTTTTACTTTTTAAAAAAAGATGTATTTATTGAGAGAGAAAGAGAGAGCACACATGAGCATTAGGGGAGGAGCAGAGGGAGAGAATCTCAAGCAGAATCCTTTCTGATGCAGGGCTTGATCCCACCACAATCCTGAGATCATGACCTGAGCCAAAATCAAGAGTCAGACACTCAGCAACTAACATTTCAGAATGCTGATTCATTTGTTAACTCTGCTTTGACCACACCATCTACCACTGACCTACTCTTCTTTATTTCATCATTGAATAGTCTTTACCCTAGAATTTTGTCATAACATTGTATTATTTGGCAACTATTTCTGTAGGCTGGTTTTCCTTCTTCAACCAGGTTGTAAGACTGTATGAAATTAGTATAGTAAGCCTCATCAAACACACATTTAGCTCCTGTATCCTGGAAAGAGAGAGGGTAGGGTTAAAGCATGGCTGGCCTCCTGCTACTCGCTGCAAGGAGTGTATACCCCAAGGGATAGTCTAGTTTCTTCAAGGGGCCTCAGCACTGTTTACAGAGTCACATACACCAGCCATGTGCAGTGCCCTGTCCTTGATGGTAAGCTAAGGGACTAAGAGCAAAATATAGAATCCAACTCCTTGTAGCAGGTGTGACTCCACATATCCAATACTTGATAACTGAGTGAGCCCAATTCCCTGGTTCCTGGAAGAAACAGTGAAAAACAGAGGAGCAGGTTA